>NW_024368707.1:4855006-5486249 GCF_014805655.1 Passer montanus
CGGCGCTGCCGGCTTTGTTCCGCCGCGGCCCGGCGCACAGGCACGCCGCGGGTCGGGGTAACAATGCGTCGCTCCCTCCTTTCTTCTCTAAGCTTTTTTTTTTTTTTGGTGGGGGGGTGGGGGTTGTAACGTGAGGTTTTGTTAATTCACCGGTCCGGCGGAGAGGGGCAGGAGCCGGGGAGACGCCGTCGGAAAATGAATGTTTGGTTTAGTTCTTCTTCTGGTCCTTCAAGAACTGGCGAGGGGAGAAAAAAAAGGATAAACGAAACCCCCATCCGTCCCTGAGCTTCCTAACTCCTCCTGCATCTTTCGAGTGAAAAATAAAGGAAAATATGCGAAGGCTGAAAAAGAAAAACAAAACGAAATAAACGAAAATCTCGGCGCGGGTTCGGAGCGGCTGTGAGAGATAACGGCGGTGCAGGACAAGGTACGCTCACATGCATAAAAAGAAAGTGCAGTTCCTCCTCCCACCCCTCCCGGAGTGGCAAAGAAGCCAAGGAGGGGTGCGGAAGGTGGCAGGGGCGAGACAGACAGACGGAGCAGAGATGCGTGTGGCTCCACTTCTGGTACCAAAGGGTTTCGCCTAGAGATGGTCGGAAGAGATAAAGGCTCGGAGAAAAGGGGGCGGCATTTTTTCCCTCTTAAATTGGTATTTAATGGGAAAGCCTATTGGACAGAAACCTGGACACGAGTCACTTAATTGGACTTGACATCTGTCACAGTGTGGGAGTTTTCACAGCCCAAATATTTTCAGCAGATCAGATTCTCGCTGAATCTGTGCCACAAATTATAACAGTCGAGAGCAGCCCATGATATAAACCCTAGCCTCTGGATATACAGTCTCTAGCCATGCTCGCTCCCACTGCCGTCGTCTCCCCCCGCCCAAATATTGGATACCCACTGATCTAGAAAAACACCGCTGGCATTTCGCATGTAAGCTAATAAATAAGCTTTAAACATCAATTTGCATCATGTATACCAAGCTTGTGGAGAATCATCAGGCTGGTTTCTTAGTTCTTTTATTTTGGCGCTCCCCCTGCCCTGTCTCCTGCCCACCCCCAATCCCGGTGCATGGCAGGCATGGACCTGTCAGAGCCAGGGGGACAGAAAGGCTCCCTCACTCCCTGTCTCCTGCCCTCCCTGCTCCAGTGCACAGACAATGAGGCGAGGGAGTCAGCCATGAGTCTGTGGCTTTTCTGCTCTCAAGAGACTGGATGGAGCCAGGCCCCTTCGTGCCTGAGTCAGGGGATGCCTGTGACCAAAGTGACTCCTCTTGCTGTCACCCTGCTCCAGCCCCTGCCAGATGGCAGTGCCTTCTCTGCTCTTACCCCCATTACCCTCCCTGCAGATCCCTTCAAATGGGTGCCATAGCCACTTTTCTGGGTGTAATCATCTTCCATGGGGACTTTTCTGTGCCAGGAGCCTGTACTGGTAGGCTCCCTTTGGAGTCCTCAAAAAGGGACAGCAGGAGGGGTGGGGGAGACAGAGCAGAACTGATTCTGCTGAGCAGCTCAGTAGGTGGTTCTGGGTCCCATCAGCAGGAAGCATGGGGGAGAGGTGGCAGGAAGACACTTGCAGGGATCCCTGAGGGTCATCCATATGCTGGAAGATCTCTGAAAGGGGAGAGGTTCTGCACTTGATATGATTTGCAGGACCTTAAGAAGAATGAGTAACATACCTGAGTAATTTTGGGTTTTGTCTATTTTTTTTTTATGGTGGATACTGTTGAACAGAATATAACCCCTCTGCATGACACCTGACCCACTAGGGAAAGAAATGACTGAAAGTGGATCCTAATGAGCATTTCTCCCAGGGAAAAATGGGGATTTATCTCTCTTCCCCTACCCATAACAAGTCTCCAAGGTAGCAGGAGGCTATCACTTGCTCTGACCCCACATACTGGCACTGGTTGCATGGACATCCAACATGATCTCAACAGGGCTTCTGGAGATTCTTGGCTAAGCTATCCTTGCCTGCAGTGGGACATGCCAGGAAGATTCAGATGCAAGTCACTGAGGCTGTGGCACATCCCCAGTCAGCCCACCTTACTGGTAACCTTCACAGGTGCTCTTTGGAATCAGGATCTGAGCAGTTCAAGGTCACTGTGCTCCACATTCCAAGACCCAAGATCCCATTCCCAGACTTCAGTGAAAAAGCTGTGGAGGAGACCTTCTCCAGCTCTTTTCTGACTGTGGCTCAGTGCTGGGGGCTTTGGCTTGCAGTGCTCCCCAAGGTGTAAGTCTGAGGCCTCAGCCCACAGAAGCTGCAGGTGATGGAATAAGTAGCTGGCTAAGGCTGCCACAGATAACAGCCAGGAAGCTGCTAATTCATGCAAGCCACCCTGCTCTCTGCTACAGATGCTGTCATCATATGGCTTGCTTTTTAGTTTTAATTTTCAGGAAAAGACCACACAGTTGCTTCACAATGCTGTTCCGTGATGATGGACATTTTTGACACCCTGTAAAGCACCAGTTACTGCCCCTGGGATTCGATTACCCCACTGCTCCACTACCAGATGTGTTAAATCTAGAGGATCCCAGTTTGCCCTGGGCATGCCAGGCCTGGGGTGTCTTCCCAAACCTCTCTGCTGGGATACTGCAAATCTTCTCAGATCCACTGCAAGACACAGAGTGTAGTCTGTATCTATAGCCTTAAAAAGCCAATCAGAAATGCTGGAGCTGACAGCCTGGCTCTTCTTTGACCCAATAAAGCCCCAGAGCCCAGAAGCAGGGCCAAACTCTCCCAGCAGAGAGCTCTCCTGTCTCTCACCACTCACACCTGGAGCAAGAGGCTGGTTTTGAGAGCTCAACATGCTTGGGGCCAACTGGCCCAGGCATGGAAGTCACCAGAAACAATCAGAAATTGAGGGACAAAAGTGCATTTGATGGAAACGAAAAGATTCACTCTGACAAAGGAAGGATGACTATAGCTCTCCCTCAAGATCTTTTTGTCTTTTCCTTAGGAAATAACTCACAGCAAGTGGAGACCTGCATGTTGGCAATCAGTGTGGTCCCAAAGAAAGATGCATGATGCAAAGCCACCTTATGATCTATATCCCCAAATACACACAGAGCCAGCCACAAGTCTATGCTTGGCCTCTTCACTAAGCAAGCACCTCGCTGGCATCAAGGTAAGCTAAGATTCCCACACGGTTTCAAAGATGCCCTTAATGGCATGAACAACATAGATTTGGCTTCTCCATAAAAGACGGAACTGCAGCCTACGAGCTGCACCCTGCTGAAGAGAAAGTGAAAAGGAAAAACAGTTTCACAACAAGGGTCTCCAGTCTGTACAATGGGCATCCAGGGGTATTGTATGGCTGTGGCCTTACTGCAGACTAAATCCAGAATAGTGAGCCTTGCAGCACAGGTGGACATGAATCTCCTGAAGGAGAATTCAGGATTTCATTTTGCCATGCTGGAGGTCTGTAAGGGAGTCATGAACATCTCTTCTTCTTTACCTGGCTTGAGATGTTGCCTGGCTGGAGGTACAGGAGAAGGGGAAGTGGTTTCCTGTAGACAGCACTGCAGCTCACACTGCTCCTTCCCAGCAGCCTCTTAAGTTTAATGAGAATGAGAGGTGTCCAGAGAAAGACTGAGTTTGAACAAAGCCACACCCAACCTTTGTTGGGGCCATCTCACTGAAAAGCAAGACGAGAATCATTCTATTTTGACTTCCAGGGCTTGCTGACAAGCCAATAAAATCTTATGAAGTAGACTGCTCCCTAGGTAAGTCCTAACACAGAACTAATATTAGTTAATTCATTAATGATAGCCAATAAAAGTTGCCCACTCCTGTGAGACTTACAGTAAAGTGTCACAGACCACCAAACAATATCAAGTTATAGGTGGGACTGAATTTGTGACAGAGACTCACAACTCACGGTTTTTCAGGCTTCAGTGGAATCAGACTTTGGAAAGGCAAGATTCAGAAGAGGATTGTCTTCAGGATGTAGTACAAAGAGACAAGACTGAAAACAATGCTGCTATGTGATGGTATCTTATGAAAAGAGGGCGCTTTCTTGTGTGAACATCTCATATTCACATCAGACAATGATTTGAAGGTGATGTCATTTGTAAGAATAGCCTGGGTTAGTGCACAGCCTCTAAAAGTCTAAAAGGGTGAAGCACTAATACCCTGAAGTGGCCATATGTCCCAAGGAGATGTCCTTCTGGCCCAGAAAAGTAGAACAATGAAAGAATCCAACTGCTCTCTCCAGCGCTGGGCCAGATATTAGGTAATAATTTTTCACTTTCAGCTTGAGCAAATCTCTCAGGTCTGCCGTGGGGAGACATCAAACATGAGAAGCCAGGATGCTGCTTTTATGGTGTTGCTTGTCAGAGCAGAGCTGCGTTTCCATTACCTACATGTCCTCTGTCTGCCGAAAGGACAGCTTTCTAGGATGCTTGAGAACATCCATTCTCTTTTATAGCGTACGCCATTCACGTTGCTGGCATATGCTGCCCATTGAAATAAATGGAGCTTGTCACTCTTGGATGTGTTCCTTGGAAATAAACGGTCAAACAAATTAGAACGCTGAGCCATGAAAATCCTTGTCCTTTAGAAAAATCTGTGCTGGATGTAGCTCATGGTTTCCTTAGACATTTGGGTGATATTTTTTGTTTTTCCATTAGTCATGTTTACTTTCTTTGAGCCTGTTTTAATAACAGGTCAGGAGCTTTGAGGCTGCTGGCAGAAACAGCCTGCAACTGGGTAAGGGGAAAAAAACAGTGTCCCATGAACAGAGGTACTAGGGCCACCAGGTCTGGATGTGAGTTCACCCTGGCTGAGGTCTGTCAGTGTTTGTGGGACAGGAAAGACCCTCAGGTGCTCCATTGTAAACATGGGTGTGACTTCCCTGGGAGTGGCTGCTGTTTAAACCAGTAGTCTCCAGTTGAGATGTATGGCTTTTGGACAAAATCCTGTTCTTTTTTGTCTGATTGCAACCTTTGGGTTATGTCTCTTGGTCTCCACTTCCAGCCTTTTCCTTTGCTTGTTGGACTACCAGTGTTTGTGGGACAGGCAGGACCCTCAGGTGCTCCATTGTAAACATGACTGTGACTTCCCTGGGAGTGGCCGCTGTGTTTAAACCAGTAGTCTCCAGTTGAGATGTATGGCTTTTGGACAAAATCCTGTTCTTTTTTGTCTGATTGCAACCTTTGGGTTATGTCTCTTGGTCTCCACTTCCAGCCTTTTCCTTTGCTTGTTGGACTAGATGAGACATGGCCTCAAGATCCAGCTGCCACTGTAAAGAGCCAAGTGTGCTCATGTGGGTAGGCATGCCCCTTCACTGCCACATTGTCTTGATCTCTCCAAAGATCATCCTTGTGATGTCAGTGAGTATTCACAGCTCTCCTGAGAGAAGGGTATTTTGAGAAATGGAGGATGATGAGGAGTTTTTAAAGGCAGAAAGGACCACTGTGAGCATCTCGCCGCAGGTTGAAGGCTACAGGACTTCCCTCTTTATTTCCTTTATGAGCATTTTTCAGAAATAATACCCATTCATGGTTTAAACATTGATGGTGGTGGAAGATTCCCAATGATGCCTGGAAAGTTACTCCACCAGCTGTTTCTCCCCACTGTTGAAAACACTGATATGAAAAATGAGTATGCACACACCTTCAGCATCCAACTATATGATTTTCTTATATCTTGGCCCCTGGATTAAGAGTTGTCTTTTATTATGTTATCAAGTTTAGGTGGGATTTTGTAAACAGGTACATGCATGTGTGCTGTACCTCTGATATGCCTGCGTGCACCGGTTATTAGCTTGGGCTTTCTGGTCATGCAGAGCATAGCTACAGTGATTGCTGCTGCTCAGGTCAAATGTCTGGGAATTTTGGACAAATGGGGAAAATTTCACCTGGGCAAACATTTCAGACAGAAAGAGAAGACATGCCTGAGTAAACCCAGACATCTGTTGGTCCTTCCTAGGTCAGTATTCATTAGTAGTGGCCATATCAATTCTGCAGCCTCTTTTTGTTAAACTGAACAAGATTCAATGCCTTGTCATTATGCAGAAGAGACCAAGTCTGTTCTATTTCTAAGGTTGTTCTGATAATGGGATATTTTTCATTCTTCCTGTCCATCTTCCTGGACCAGAAATGTGATGCTTAGCACGCCATGCTCTGAATGTAGAACAAGAAATACTTACTGTGCTCTACAGTGTGTCAGTAAGACCCTAATGCAGCCTGGATGCTCCTGGAACAGGTTTTTTAGGAAATCATATCACACTAAAGTTATGGAAAACACGTGTAAAAACCTAAGAACGTCCACAGTGGCTTAGACCAAAGGTATCTTGTTTTCAGCATCGCCAAAAGGGAAACCTGTAAGAATAACATAAAATTACAGTGATACTGCCCTCAAATAGTGCCCTGACATCCAGTTAATTGAAGTTCAATGCAATGGATGAATTTTCCTTTTCTGAATTTGTCAATATGTGGTTTGAATGCATGTGACTTTTCAGCATCCATAATTTCTCATGGAAAGAACTTCTCTGTGAGCCATGTGATTTAGGTAAATGAATAAAGAGATGCTTGTAAACATGTTTGCAAATAAAGAAGCCAAGTTTGCTGAATTACTGTGGCTTCTACTGCTGATGAGCACATGAAGAGTAGCATTGAGTATGTGGGCAGTAGTGCCTTATGTTTTCAATGAATGAATTTGGTTGGAAGCATAAACAGTGGGTGGATTAAAGCCAGTGAAGAAAAAGAGGAACAATCTCCTGCACTCTGGGTAAGAGGAAGGAAGCAAGACCAAGACCTGTTCCTTGAAATTGATCATCTTTAATTGACCTGGGCCAGAGTCTGAAAGTGAGACAAGTCATGCACAAGCACACACAATCATTATAAAGGTTGAAGCCACGGAAAGTGTCCATGTGGATCAAGCACTAAAGGAGTTAACAAAACAAGCCAGAAACAGAGATGTGTTAACCTTTGCAATGAACTCGATAGCAATCCCCACACATAAATGACTAGTGAGGAATTTGTGAATTAAGTAGGACAAATAGGAGGAACTTGGTGATTTTTATACATGCCTGATGCGCTAAATGGGAAGTGTGGGTTTATGTGGCTCCCAGACACAGACGGCTGGCAGGCAGCAGTCAGTGAATTGAGGGGGAGGCAGACACCGTGTGCTTTGCCACTGAGGACCTTACCTGTGCACATGTGTGCAACTGCTGGCTGCCAGGGTGAGGAAAGAAAAAGTAGATGTCAAGTCTAGCTGGCAGCCAATGCATCTGTCTTCTGTCTTTCACTCACCCACAGTCGAGGTGGAACTTGGCTATTTTTAAATCTGATGTCTGTGTGTGTAGCCATGGGGAATGCTATTTCCTATGAAAAAGAAAAAAAAAATAGAAAAAGAAAAAAATTAAGATTTTGCAGCCACCTGCATTCCATAAGCAGATGTTTCTCTCTCTGTTGATGCCAAGCACCCCAGCCCACAGGATTCCTTTCTTCACTTGGAAGCAGAACTTGTAGAACAAAACGCAGTGATCATCACTGGACTGCTTAGGCCAGTTTACCAGGGAAGAAAAGCTGCCATGCTTTTCTTACCTTGCATGCAGGGTAAGAATGGCCTCACAGGAGGTACAGGTATCCTGCCCAGTTCAGTGTCTTTTCCCCAGCCATGGCCAGTATCAGCATCTCCTGGAATGAGCAGAAAGGCTTTCACTAGCATGTGGAGTATTCAAGACCATTTTATTTCTACTTGCATAGCTTAGGCCAGCTGTAACTGGCTTTATGCTGGCTTCTGTGAGTTGTATGGTCATTCCTGGTAAAGGAGGAAAATTGATTTATTCCAAGAAGTCATTCAGGCCTAACAAATTGTTTTTCCTATCAAAATGTTTCCAGGGAATACAATCAGGTGTCTGAAAAGCCATTTGTTTCCCACAGAGGTATACACCATATCCTAGGCTCCATCCCTGTGCAGGCTTAATGTCCTCCAACAGCTGCTTCTCCCTCAACTTCCAGAGCTCTGGTTCTCTCTTCCTGAGCATGTGGAAGGTGGTGTTGGGTCTTCTGTGTCTTCAGTCATTTCCATCAACCACCTTCTCCATTTCACTGAGGCTATGTAGCACTGGTGTCCTGATTTTTGAGATTGTCTCTGAACTTAAACCAGCTAGGTCACTAACTGCTGGATGTTCCTCTCCTTCTATTCCCATAATTTTGAATGCTGTCTTTTGGTGTGGGCTCTAGAATTGCTTTTGCATCCTCTTCTTGGACATGTTTCCATGTATCTTTCTCAATATGAAATTTGTCCATTGGACACTGTTATCCTTCCTACCTGGATGCCCTAATTTTCCTTTTGTTTTCCCATGCTGTTATTTATTATTGTTCATCATAAACTATTCTCAAAACTACCAAGTTGGGTGGTCCCTTGTTTGAAGGGGAGAAGTCTTAACAAGAAGACTGGCTGGTGAGGACTCAGTCCAAGCAAAGAACTCCACCTCCCTGAAGGATAAAATAACCTCTGTTATCTTTTCAGGATTTCCTCATGAACTCAGACTATTTCTATTTGTATGTATGACTATGCTTGATGCTTATAGGAGCTCTACTGAAACATCCTAGGGCAGTAACTCGTTATATAGATGTATACATACGGATTCAGATATGCACATTGTAAGGCAGCTTCTTTAGATTCTTCTCAGGTTCCAGATTTTCTGCTTGTCTTCTCAAGAACAGTCCACTTTAGGGCTTCAATTAAAGCTAAAATAAATAAAGCAAAGCAATTGCATGTCTAGAAAATTTCATGTTTTAATTCACATTTTAATTTACTCCTTCTTCTGTGGCCTGTGTGTTCATGTCTGCAGGGTTGTTATGAGACATATCTGGTTATGGAGTCTGGATTTTTTCTGGAGTCATGATTATGTAAAATTACAGCATCCCCTTAAAAAAGTGCTTCTAGCCCTCATGGTGCTGAGATGAATTTGAAACTGTGCCTGGAGAGTGTTAGATGCAGAGAAGTATGAATGTGTATGAAGAGTACTGAGGTCAAAATTCTATGAGAGATGAACTATCTTGAATCATTTTGATGGGGTACAATTTCATCGTTCACAGTTACTGACAAGGTTTTTAATAAGACTAGAGTTGTAGTAGGATGCTGTAAAGCACTTGAAAGCCCATATGGCTTAGCAAGTGTATGAATTTCTAGGAGGTGAAGAGTGCCTGATGTTGAAGGCTGTGGGATGGAAGATGTTTCCATTTCTGCATATTGTAGTTAAATGTTCAGCTCTGTGTAGCTCCACTTCAACAGTCTTTCTTATCCCTGCCAGGGCTGTGCCCGTTGCCCCAAGAAACTCTCACTGAATGACTGGAAAGGGACTTTTTGCCAGGATGTGTAGTGACAGGACAAGGGGGAATGACTTCAAAATGAAAGAGGGTAAGTTTAGATCATATATTAGGAAGCAATTCTTTACTCAGAGTGGTGAGGCACTGGCATAGGTTGCCCAGAGAAGTTGTGGATGCCCAGAAATGTTCAGGGTCAGGCTGGATGGAGCTTTGAGCAGCCTGGTCCAGTGGAAGGTGCTCCTGTCCCTTGTGGAAGGTGTTCCTGTCCCTTGTGGGGGCATTGGAACTAGGTGATCCTTAAGGTCTGTTTGAACCCAAATCATTTTATCATTCTATGAGCCAGTTCAAACCTTTCTTCATCAAGACTCAGATGTCAGGAGCTTTTATACAGAAGAACAGTCCCCTGCTTACCTCCTTGAAGTGGCTTAGGATAGAGCAGTAACTAATGGTGCTCTGCTGCACCAAATAAGCTCACGCTCTCAGGTCTGCTGATGCTGTTATTCTCTGATCCCAGTGTTTGGAGAACATTCCCAAGGGAATTATTCCACAGACATGTGGTAGTTATAATCTCCATAGGGTCATTTACAAAGCATTAAATTGCTGAGTCCTTGGTTCCAGAAAAAATGAAACCTCTGAGCTGGTTTTATTCTGTAAACAACCTTGCTTACTATTGACCATAGTTTGCTTGTATTCAGGATGCAGGTTTAAAGAAATAAAGTTAAACTTTTGGCTGTCTTGAAGTCCTTTTCTGGTTTTCTCAGGGAAGGTCTCTCCACTGCTCACTTTCTCCTTAAAATGAGGACTTAGCTGTGAGTTGTCCCCCTCTGTGTAGTGAGTATGAACTTCCTGACAACTGCTGCTCTGAAGTATTGAGCAGAAGATAATGCAGTTTGATTCACCACTCAGGGCTGACAGATGAACTGGCCACACTTTTTGTGGCAGTTTAGGCTACTTTCATATCCAGCTGTCTGCCTCCTCCACTAGCCACAAATTATTGCCCCTGTGACAGGAAGTCTCCAGTTCATCATCTAGTGTCTCAGTGCTTTTAAGCTAATGCACCAAACTTCACCATGGCAGAGCCACAGGAGGATGCACATTCCCATCTGCCAATTCTGCAAAGGGAGTAATGGGAAGAGGGTCTCCAGGAAGTTCTTAAACTGCTACTGTGGGGCTCATCAAAGCTCATCTGTCGGAGCACTAGAGTGAATCAAGTTACTGGTAATTGAGATCAGTATCACTGCTCTGTGCCTGAGCAGACTGTGGCTTGCAGGGTATGGAGGCTCCAGCCCAGCCCTGGATCCTTGCAGCTTTAGGTTCTAAAAGGAAAAGTCTTTGCTTTTTTTGATGGATTCAAGATTTCATGATCATATCCATATTTTATATGCTATAGCTGGAAAATGAGTATGCTGTTCATTCAGAGCTTGTCATCTCAAGGAAAATTACAAGAAGGGTCACAGAAGGAAGCGAATTATGGACTGCAGCTAATAAATAGCCATTTACTAGGGCTGCAAAGACTCAGGAGATGGAGGGTCTTCCAAGGCTGCAGTTTCATAAGCAAAATTAACATTGCTACATAGAGCTTGACAAGTACATTCAGGCTCTTTATGTAAATCCCTCAAGAGAAAAGAGATCTCCCTTTTTGTGAAATGGTGGAGCATGGGCAGGTAGCTGGGGAGGAGAGAAAGATTTAAGGCTACAGGTTGATTTAGGCAAGGCTTGGTTTTGTCCCTGCTCAGAAAGTTTAGAGCAAGACTACTTTAAGGAATGTAGCCTGGCTCTGGAAGCATGCCTTCCCCAAAAGCTCAGTCTGGCTCACAGTCCATTTGCAGGAAAGCAGGAGGTGGGCCTGCACCTGCTGTAAGCATCAAGCAGGGGCACCAGTGTGGCAGGTGGCTCCAGTCCCTCTTATGGCTGCTCGGGCATTTCCCTGTGACATATCCCTATAAAACCCAGAGGCATCCCAGAGCCTCAGCAGACTGAGACTTTGCCATGGTGCAGACATTGGTGCTGGGCTCCCCCTCACCAGCTGGACTGCTCTTCCAGCAGCCAGGAAAAGCAATCATTGGCAAAGGTAATGAGATGGAGTCAGGCACACTATGTAAATACTGTTTGGGCTACATTCATAATCCCACACCATGAGCCACATTTCCATGAGAGAGGCAGTCTGGCCTCCTTGGATAATTTTAATCATTTCTGACGTGAAGACTTCTTCTCCTATTTCATGACTTATTTCCCCAGTATCATTTAAATGTATTAAAACACTGTTAGTGTAGAAAGTAGGCATCATGTTAGCATAATATCTAATCAGAACTAGTCTGCCTGTCCCCGCAGGGTTTATTTATTTATTTATTTAGTGTCTGTTTGTGCTGTTTTCTTGTTAGATTGGAAAGCCCTTCCTTGACATACTCATTTGTTCTGCTGTGTAATAGAATAGGATCCTTCAGAGCTGCTGACATCTGCTTTATTTTTGAGATCTGCAACTCTCAGCCCACAAAGCAACAATGATAATAATAATAGCGATAATAATAATCATAGTGCTAGGAAGCCTGAAAAGTGAAGTTAAGCATGAAGAGGAGAAGACAAAAAATGGATGAGGAAAAGAATGGTGTGGCAAAGAATGTTTCGATCACTGAGAGTGTATTTTTATCGGCCCTGATTCTCCACTGATTTACTCATGCTTTATGATTGCACTGCCCTGTGGACTGCAATTAATTTCTTTGTGACTTGCAATATTGCAAGGGAGAGGGGATCAGGCACCGTGGTGTGTGTGATCAGGACACTTGTTCATGGGTATATTCAGCTCTGCTCTCACTCAAGTACATTGCTTTGATTTCTCAATGGCATTGCAGTATTGATTTTGAAGGGAATTAGTTTCTTCAGAGCTCCTGAAGATCTGGCCACTGTGATTTCTCAGGGACTTATTCAGCCTCCTCCCCCACAACTTTATCCTCACATGTCACAGCTGAAATAATTGGCATTGCACTATATCAAACTGGCAGGATGCAGTCCTGAAGGCTGGGGGGAATCAAATCCAGAGCAAGCCTTGACAAAAATGAGGAAGAGAGTTGTTGGGCTAAGCAATGTCCGAAATAGTGCCTGACTGCCCACTCCAGGTCATCTTGTCTGAATCCTGCTCTGTACAAGGCTTTCTAATAAGGAAAGGAGACTGTATTACAAGGAGGTAAATGGTAAGAAAAAGTATGAAAAGGAAGGAAAGAAGAAAGGAGTAGGAAAAGAGGAAGGAGAAATTACTAAAAAAAAGAAAAAATGAAAAAAGAAAAAATATCCTTAGCAGTGAGATCAGGTCATGTTGAGCTTTGAGCATCCTTGAGGGTGGTGAACTTATTTGAGTGTGTTAATCTAAGTGGTTCCCACTCCGTCCCCTAATGTAAATTATTCACACTTAGGAATTCTGCATGATTCTTGACTTGAGATGGAAACAAAACTTAGGACTTGTGGTATTAAAAAGTTAGGTTCTAAAGACAAGTTTCAAGGCTAATCTCAATAGCTGTGGCCAGTCAATAGGCAGACAAACCTCTTGCTTGAAATTGGTGAATTTACCTCATCCTAGCAGCTGAGAGCGAGTGGCTCCCTTGCTCTTTAGCCTAAGGCCTTCTGTAGTAAAACCAGGGTGGCTGAACAAGTACAGAGACCTAAAGAAGTCTAAATAGCTTCATTAGCAAAGGCACAAAACCACCCAGGCCCAGAAGCAAAACTCAGGCTCGAACATTTGCTGCCCTCCACCTTTCAGAACGACAGTCTGGGCTGAAGACTCTCACTAATAATGGTTTTACCAAGTCCTACTTCTTCTGGCCCAGAGCTGGAGTCTCCTCAGAGCCTCCCGTGCACACTATTACCAGCACTGGTGGCATTATTTTTTACACCAGATATAGGTGTGACATCTTGCAAATAACGGTAGAGTCACCCTTCTGCAGAGTTCCTTATGAATATGACATGCAGGCATAGGGTAAAACAAAATAGGAAACGGGCTTATGAAACTAGAGATGGAAAATATTTATGAGGTCCTGTCTGCTCTCTTTTTCTCCTGTCATATCCTTATAAAGGATCATACCTCTCTTACTGTTTTGCCTGGTTTTAATACTCTAGCCACAGAATTTCTCTGTCCCATGGAAGGATTTTCCTTGTACCTGCAGCTCTCATATTTCAAAAGGTGCTTCAGGAGACCTTCTCCAGCTCTTCACCCTGTGTCAGACCCACAGAGGATATGCATGTTCTACAGCTTGTCTAATTTGCCACTATTTGAGATACATCAAGCTGTGGCCTCCCTCAGACACTTAGAAGCATTTTAATACCATTCCATTCCATTCCATTCCATTCCATTCCATTCCATTCCATTCCATTCCATTCCATTCCATATGACCATTTTCTTTCAGAAAGCACTAGCAGGAGTGGTTTTCCCAGGAAGCAAATGGATTCTTACACTTCTCATGAGTGGCACTGTGCCACCAAGCTGTATGGGCAGCAGAGTCCTTCACTGGCATTGGGCTGTGCTCACCACTCTTTCACACATCGTGATTCAGGCCTGTGGGAGTGGCCACAGGCTTGCTGGCAGCCTCTGTCTTTACAGGTCCAGATCACATTTTCCTTCTGCTGTGTCCTGTATGCCTTCTTGTTTTGCTCCTTAATGCAGTCCCACAATACTTTCCTTGTTCTTGTGAATAATCACTGTCTCTGCTCTCCACTGGTTGCTGCCAAGAGCTGCTTGTCCCATACTCTTTCCTCAAAATAAAACTGTTCTTCCCAAATTCAGAGTTATTTATATTGTTCTTCAGTTTCTCCTCATAGTTTGTTCTTGTGTTTCTGGAAATCAGGCATATACAATTAGCTCACTAGGCAAAAAGGCCATTTTGGGGATATTTAAATTGTATCTTGTACTCCTTAGTGGGGTAATGCTTTTGAGTTTGAGAGCCAGAGGATGAAGTAATAATACTTTTCTTGCCCTGTTGGTTAAATAAGACTCAGAAAATCTCTGAGAAATTTGAATATGCCAGTGTTTCTTGGCATAGGAGAGGCTGGAGTGGGTCACAGTCTCTTGAGGCAGGTGGGCTAAGTGTGCACACAGAAAATGAGCTGCAAGATCAGGATGCAAATTTATGGCAAAACATTGAGTTCAGCTGAAATGGAAAATATATAAAAAAGAAATAAAAGTGGAAGGTATATTACCTCCACTGAAGGGAGGAGAAGCCTTATGGCTTACAGGCTGGCTGATAGGACTCTTGGAAATGAGGGCAGGTGATAACGGGCTGTAGGGAAGTACTTTCTGGTGAGAGAAATCTGCTACCTTTCCTAGTTTAACTAAATGGGAAAATGTTATCTAAAGAGCAAGAACAGAGAGCTCTGTTTGATGAGGGCCATAATGGGTGTCTTTTCAAGAACAATCCTCACAAGCACTGTTAATTACCTATCCAAGCACAGTGGCTCACATTTTTATTCCTGAGTGAATAAAATTAATCTCAGATCTTAACATCTAAATAAAAGTGTCATTTATCTCCCACAGCAGCTAGAGAATTTATGGATGTACAGGAGCTCTGAAGATAAGGCCCTATTTGTTTCAGTGTGTCTTCATTTTTGGGAACTTAACTATGGTCACCCAAACCAAGATGTTCTGTGCTCTGTTCCTATGGATATGATCATGTAATCCACAGCAATTTAGCCAAAACAGAGAAATCAACTACTCAGAATTTCTCTCAGACACCAAACATGCCAGTTTTCTTGTACTCCTGTGTCATCTCATTATGGGATATTGATTTCCACTACCGTGTATTTCAAAAAAATTCCCTGGGTAATGCTCTGGCGATTTGTTCCAAACAGGGCACCTCAGTAATATTTTGGCAGGCAGGAGAAACTGTCAAACAAAACCCTGTCATCCAAGAGACCAAATTCAGTCCACTGTTCCTGTTCCTCCTGCAAAAATCTCTGAGGCGGAATTGAACCGGTTTTCATATTTGTTCACAAATCAAGTGAGATTTAGGATCATTTGCTTAAAAATGCTGGATCACATGTTGCCACCTCTCAGTGTGATAGCCCAGTGAGAAAGCACTGTAGTAATAATGTTGCCCTCCAGCCCTGAGGATAACAAATACCCAGTTCTGCTGGGAGATAGATGCATTGGTAATTAGCAAATGTTTGAACATGCTGTGCCCTGCCAGCTTATACCCAACCTGGTGCTAGGCTTCCCATTTACGTTTTACATCTATCCTTGCTGCTGGTGAGGAGCCCTTAAGCATCTCTCACTGTATGATCAATGTCAGTAAAGCCCTGGTACTTCTCTTAAGCTGCATCAGTTGACATAATATGGGAAAGGTAGTGGAGTGAAAGCTAGGAAGTTTGATATGAGCTCCAGGTGGACTCTTAACAGAACCAGAACCATCAATTCTGCCATAGGTTTTGGACTTGTTATCCCAGAAAAAAAATGTAATGGGAGCCGGCCATGAGTACCAAACTTGCTTAAACACCAAACATTATTTAAACTCTTGCAGGAGAACAGGAAGACTGAAAAGTAAAGAGAAACACTGATGTTTAGGGGGATTGTCATTCTGGTCATATAAGGTCATAGAACATTCTGCTTTTAATCGAGTAAATAGAACAAATGTTATCTACAATACTTGCCTTTAGACATGACACTGCTCTAACAGTCCTGGAACTCAGCTCTTTCTGCATGTGTGATCCAGTTTCTGTTCATTTCAACAATCCCACACATGATAGCTGGATTCAGCCTTCTTAGGGCAATTTTGTCCCTCAGCTAGTGACTCTAATCCAGTGTCACTGCCTTACACTCAGAGAGATGCAGAACACTCCTGGTGAATGACAAAGGTTCAGAGGAATAACCAGAGTGGTCAGGGGGATTACATTAGACCTGATCAGACTGCCATGAGATGACTTGTTTTGCTGCCTTTTCAGTTTCTTCATTGCAAATCAGAGCACCTTTATTGTTGCAGAAATATTCCGTAGGACAGGGGTGGCTGAGAATAGAAGATGACTTTGTGCCTTCATCTTTCTTGAAGGCATCTAGAAAAAAAATACTTTCAGAGCTGTAGCTCACCATCTCCAACATCTTCTTGGCTTTCTGATTTGCTTCCTTTCTATGCTTCCTTGAGGACAGGTAAATAAACCTTTTTTTTAAAAGGACTTATTCAGAGAAGAAACCAGGAAATCTGATATTTCTGAAAATAAGGATTTGGGCTGCAGGCCATCTTCAGGATTTGCAGAACTATTCTCTGAATTTGAAAATGCTCATGGCTATTTTTCTTTGCTGAAGTTTGGATTGTTGTGTCAGCTAGAGCAAAGGTCAATCTATGAAGTAATGTTAGATATCAGTGGGGTCAATATCCTGTTTTGAATGTTCCACAAAACTCCAGGAAGAGAGATCATGCACATGACTAATCTTTATGGATCATGAATACAGATCTGCTCTTCTCTACCCACTCCTTAAAGTAGAGGCAGATTAACACCTTCTTGAGAGCTGGTCTCAAAGAAGCCCCACTTCAGACAACCATCAGTCCCCTGCTCTCTCTTGCCTCCCCTGACAACAGACAGGCACCATATTTAGGAAAGGATGATCGTCATTTCAGTATGTAAACTAGATATGGTTAACCTCAGGTGCTGGCAGTTACCAAATTTTCAAGTTGTCCACTGTTCCTGAGAGCAATTTTCAAGGTCACCTGAGTCCTCATGTTTTGAACATGAGCCATTTTCCTCACCTGACAATGGCCCCACAATGAAGGTATCATCCACACTATTCTTGACAAGCATCCTGGGAAGGGATCCCTAGGGACCAACTCCCATTTGCTGAGATGTGAATTCATGTGTGTCTGTAAAAGAACGATGGAAGGGATAAAGATGAGCTATTTAGCAGGTGTCTTGGTGCCATTGACACACCTGGAGTGGGGTTTATCTCTGTTAACCTCTTATGTCCCCACTTCATCTGAGATAGTTCCTCCCAGCTCCCTTTACACTCACTGCAGTAAAGACACGATGATGATGTGACACATTTTGCCTATTTTAGATGTTTGAGGTAGAGGGAGGTGAAATACCAGAAGGATCTGTTTCTCCCCAGTAAGAGTAGTTCAGATTGATGACTGGAGACGCTCAGCACTGATCTTACCCCCAGCTTCCAAAAGAGACCCATGCAAGTCACATACATAGATCTGGCCTTCACCCCAGCTGAGATTCTGCACCTTGCACCTCCATGCTGGGCCTATTCATTATCAAATCAGTTCATACTGATTTCCATTTCTTCTACAATTGACAGCAGCAGAAAAAATGGACACCCTTGCTGTAAGATTTCAGACACGCTCTAACCTGTCTCATTTTGGTATCTCCCTACCAAAGTGTTGGTACAAACACCAATATTTTTTGAGATGCTGTTGGAATCTTAATCCAATCTTCTGTCCTATAATTCCAAGACCCCTTTGTGACTTCTTTGGCTATTTGGAATTTCCACTGGGGCCTTGGAGAGACCCAGTTTTTTTAAGTGTTGTACAGACATAGGAGTTCCTGCTGTGAAGGATGTCAGCAGTTTTGCTTCTGTCACCTCCAGGCTAGTGAGAATGTCCAGACAATGCAGAGGTCCTCAGAGGTAAGCTGCAGGTGAGGCAGCTCCTCTGGCTCCATCTCACATCTCTCCATCCTCTCCCCATAGGATGTCCAGAGGGTAGCTGCAATCCTCTTGGTGGCATGGAGCTGGTGCTGGAGTTCTCAGATTGTACCCACTGGCCTACAGTGAGAACAAATTTGTGTTGGGGAGGGGTGAGAAGCTCTGATTTCTGTTTACAGCCCTTCTCATATCCTTACAGAGTGACTTTGTTTGGTCTAATGGATTGCAAGGAGGGGTCAGCTGTCACAGGGGCAGAACTGTGCAAAGGCGCATTTACCACACTTCCGTGGGCTTTCCCTTGGATTTGACCTGGTATTTTTATACTTCTATTCCTTGATCTCTCTCAGCCTCAGTCTCCATCCTCAGAACAAGACAGACTTGCAGGCAGTGGAAATGAGTGCTGCTCCACCCAAGGCAGTCCTGCAGAAATCACAGCAGCTGTGGACCCTCTTCTCACCTCTCCCTCTTTCCTTTCTTTCTCCTGATCTCTTCACTTCTTTGTCTCCCTCCTCCCCACTTTTTCTGTCTTTGTTTTTTTTTTTACCCTGTTCCCTCATGATCTCCTTCTGCCTGTGTCTCTCAGTCCCTCTCCCCAGCTCGCTCTCTCTGGAGACAGGTCTAGTGGCCTGGTTGCCATCTGCTGCCTGGGTTGTTTTTTGTGTGAGTGCGTGCGCGTATGCGCGCGCGCGGGTGCACGTGGGGCTTTTTTTATGAGGTTGAGATCAGATGGCATCTAATCGATCGTCATGGTCTCCATGGTTACCTGGGTGACAGAGTAGTTGGGAGAGACACATACTCCAGCCTGGGGCTGTCAGACCATTCCTGAGAGAAATAATAAAAATAAAAAAAAAAAGAAAGAAAAAAGAAAGGGAAAAAAAGAAAAAAAGGAATAAAAATCAAAGCTCTTCCATCACATTTTACGCATTTACATCTTCCTCGGATCCAGGAAAACATAGCCTGCGCTTCTGTTTTACATTGTCACCCTTTGACTTGGCTCGAGGAGGAACAAAGCAGACTTGTTTTTCTTTCTGCATGGCACAGGCACAAAAGTGAACCACATCTTTGGGAGAAGCTTCCTTTTCCCCTTCTGCTTCTCTGAAAGGTTTGATTTTTTACCTTTTTTTTATTCCCTCCAGTCACTGTTGTAACCATAATGATTATTTTTATTCTTCTAAATTGGTTAGTCTCTTGAATGGACTAAAGGCAATTTCCCAGGTATTCTGGGAAAAGAATTACAGTTTATTAGTATGAGCAGTATCTTTTTTCTCCCGGCCTCAGCCCCTAACACTAGACCATCTTCAGCACTTGGTGTAAAAGATCAATCAATCTGTGTATTATTTTTTGTTTGGAAGCAAGTGGAGTGTGATCCTAAGGATGAATTATGGAATTAGGTGAGTTTCTTGTGTTTAAAAGCAGATTGAGTTGGGCATGGCAACATCTCTGACCATGGCAATTAGTGTGTCAGGAGCATGGAAACTAAAACTACACAGTGCAGAATATGAACCTGCATGAATCAGAGGAGGAGGAGAAAAATAATACTGCTGCATTTCAAACAATCCCATTGTGGCAGACACCCCTCAATAATCCAAGAATTTCACAAAGTTTGCCTATAGTGCACCACCCAGGTACACCCTGTCTGGTTCTCTGATAGCCATATTCTGCCTGGTTCAACACAAATTTGTGCTTGATTTGACCTCAGCGTGGCCCCCAAAAGGCAATCAGGTTACATCTTCTGTTGTCTGGCTGCAGCCAAGGCATTAGTGCTCATCAAAGCTCACCCATTGCAGTGCTGGGGCAGCTGCTGCCTGGCCATGTTCCTGCTCATGGTAGCACACAGGGCTTTGGAAATGGCAAATGTAAACACAGGCAAAGGGAGATACTGCAGCAATGAGCACAGCTGTCATGGGCTGAAAGGCTGGTGACCCATCAGAGTTCTCCAGAGATGCAGAAGTGCTGACTTAATGCTGCTAACTATGAAATGGATCTGATCAGAGCACCTCTGGACAAACAAAGATTTGAGACCTGGATATGCCTTTACTTTTCTCTTCCTCAGTTTTGAATTAAACTGACTTTTAGTTGAAGCCTGTGGTCTTGCTTTGCTTTTTTGCCTTCCTGGTAGAAGCACAAGGTGCCCAGGTTGGGTCGCTCAGTTCAGGCTGCAGATAGGCACTGAGGATGGTATTAAGTTGTCTAAGGGGTATCATTGCAGGTGACATCCTATCCACTGTGCATGCACCACCCCCAAAAGGCACAGGTCTTAAACTGTGCTTATGTGTGATATGCCAAACTCCTTTGTTTAAAAAAAAAAAAAAATTCCATGATCACGCCTATTTGAATTCTGATTTTGCTCCCTCCGAGCAGCATAACATCCCTGCTTATAACCAGCAGGGTGGGAAATCCTCTCCTCTTCAATATTCCCTAATGTTAAATAACACGGGCCTCCTAGATTTTCATACTGTACAAACACAAACTAATTAAAGTCATACAAATACATCCTAGGCAGAGAATGAGAATCTGCTCACTTGAGGGAAGACCGCTGGCTTCCACGTCCCAGGGAAAGCTCTCTCACAGTTTACATTGTTCTTTTTGCAAGGGATAATTTATGGTAAAGCCAGTTTCCACTGAAACAGCAGACGTGCACAGAGAGGGGAAAAAATGTAAACACAACAGCATCTTTGTGAATGCATCAAGGTGCTGGTGCCTGCCTCTGCATGCTCCATAATATATTAATACACACTGGCTGGCCAATCCCACTGGAGCATTCAATCATGCCACATTATAATAGAATTTAATGGAGTTGACAGCTAAGACCTAGTTGCTGGAGACATGTGAAAGACCTTTGCAATGAGGATAACAATTAATAAAGGAAAGCGCCATAGATTTTTGGAGAACCTCATAAAAAAGTAAAATATCGACATTGATCATGGCATGCAAGGATATTAGACACGTAAATCGAGCTATTGCCTTTATTTATTTATTTGCACATCTTTAATATTATAGGCACAGGTTTCCCCAAGGCCAAAATGCAATTTCTCTCTCCATTTCTCAGCAGGAGCTTTTCATCTCCCTATTCACCAGGTTTTGAATTGCACATTTAATAAGCGATAAAGAATTCCTGTCTCTTTTCCTTGGGCTTTCAGCCCACAGTTTTTCCCTCCCTTCCATCTTGTGATGGAAACAACAATCCCTTTTACCTGGCAGTAGGTTGCTTGGGGATGTGGGGGTGGTGTAAAAGGGGACCTGGAGCCCACAGGGAGTGTCTGGACTTCAGTGTCTGCTGATGTGCTTTGTATGCCAGGTTGCACTGGGTATGGTAAAGAGTACATGGGATCAACATAAAAGGAGGGAGAAAGAGTCTACAACACTGTAAATCAGCATTTCCCTGTCTGCCTCACCAGAAATGTTTGGTAGGAGGAACAGCTTATGTCTTCACTGCCTTCACTCCTGTCTGGGGAGAGACACTCTTCACCCTTATGGGATATTGTAGTAATTTTAAAGAATCAATCTTGTGGGTAAACTGCACCTAGCCCAATCCTCTCCCTGATGGAGGTGGCAAAAATTTCATCAGCCAGCAGCTGGGAGCATTGCTGGGCTCCCACAGGCTCAAATCTCTCTGGATTTCCTTGGCTGTGCTCAGTTAACACACTCCTGAATCAGGACTGACTCCTTGCCTCAGAGAAGTCCTGAACAGCATTTCCAAGAGTATTTAAGTGTGAATTGGTACCTGGTGGGATATTTAGAAACACACAGGCTCCTCACGGCCCAGAGGTGATGCCCAAGCCCCTGATGCTCACAGTTCCTGCATCTGTAAATGCCCGTGTAGCACTGGAGAGCTGCCCTCACACAATGACAGGGTTCAGTTCCTTCTGGCTTCACCTTTACACCACTACAAGTCCACTCATCTCACTGGGCTTCCTCTTAACCTCCTCTGATGTGTGCTGGGAACAGAATCAGCCCCAAATGAACCCAAGCTTCTGGTAATGTAAAGGTCCAGCTTTCTTAAGTTAGACTCAGTGGGATGCTTGTGGGATCCTTCCAACTCATGATTGCTTCATATGATTCTATGATTCTATGAGTCCAGCTGTGCAACCTCAGCTGCCCTGCAGCTTCAGGCATTGAGCTCCATTTGGAGCAGTCAGGAAAAAAACTGAGGGGTCAAATCCATCCCTGGTTTAGGACTGTAGAGACTGATGGTGTTACAAAAGGGATGACCTTAGCATCATCTTTAGAATTTAAAAACAACTGAACGGGTACTTGAATAGGCATGGTGCAACTGTAAAAAGGGGACTAAATAATTAGATACTTCCATTTTACAACCAGCTGCAGTAGGTTAATTTCTTGTCAGGTAAATCAACCTTGTTTTTCTTTCACTTACCTATGCACAGATGCATTTCCTCAGGACAGGTGACGTCTTGCTTGGAACAAAAGAGGCCATTTGTCCATATCACAGCAGCAGTGACTGCACCGTGTCATCTCATGCTCTCCTCCAGCAAATTGAGTTTGTCAGTGCTCAGCCACGCAGCTGAGTGGAGTGCTGCATGATGCCTCACCTCTCCTGGGAGAGGGAAGTTGGCATAAGCCATATCGTAATGGGATCCAGAAACAAAGAAGCGTGAATGAAGTGCTAATTGCATTCATAAAGACATTAACAAAGGAATTAAAATGGCAGAAGCTTCCTTTCCCCCTCAAGGTTCATATAAACAACCAAAAATATATTAATAATCACTGAGATTTACACTACTTTGAAGGGATTATACCCAGATAGAGCATCAGGGCTTGGAAAGACCATTTCAGTGGTCTTTTCTATGGGATTCTGTATCAGAGATGAAACACTCCACTGCTTCCATTTATCCAAATTTGTTCTTTTCTTTCCGTCTTTTCTCTTATCCTTATGCTCCCTTCAAAGAACAGGAAGACTGCTCATTTTACCCTGAAACTTTTAATATCCTGTAAAAATAATGACATCATACTAAAACCTGTACATTTTTCTAAAAATTCCCCAAAACAAAATGACCTCAGAAGTTTGGCCAATGGCACAATGGAAATTTCTTGTATAAAATGGCCTGAAACATCCTACCTGAGTTTTTAATCTCATTTAATTCTGCTTAATTTTCCATGGAAAACAGAAAAAAAAGTCATGCTTTCTGATTTTTCCTCAGTCAGTTTCTACATGATTTAATCCTTCCATTACCAAACTCTAGCACTCTGTTCTTATTTGCATTGCTACTACTGAGAAAAAAACATTTCCTGTTAGAATTCTCTCCAGTCATTGGGGTCTTTTCCCCCCCATGAGAATAGGGGGAAAAACTATTAGCCTTAAACATGGAAAGAGCTCATTTCACAGATCCTAAATTCTGAGGCTTAAATTGCTTGTATCAGCAAAATGATAGCCCTTGTTTTTTCAACTACTTAGCTGTATTTATCACACCTCTCCAACTTCTCACTTACCTCCTTTCCACCTGCTGATGTGGGTGTTGTGCTAGTGACAGCTATACCTAAAGTCAGCTAAACAGTTTGTTCTGTTCACTAATCTTCAGTCACTCATAACTTTCTAAACTGTTTGTTCTGGAGGCTGCAGTCTGCCACTTTCTCATGACCACTGAAAGGTGGATATCTCTAGAAAAGATGAGTCCAAGCCATTCAGCAGTTCTGTAGAAGGAAACACTTCTATCACCTCAGTACTGAGGCTGAGGTGCCTGCAGAGAGAGGCACCATGCATGGAGAAGAGGAGCCTGAACCAACACAGGGAGGTTGCCAGCCCTGTGTCTCTATGTTTACTCCATTCCCAGCTGAGACTCAGGACTTGTGAGTGCCAGGACTGTTGTTTCCAGCTCTGGAGGGCAGAAGGCAGAGAGAATTAGGGAGCACATCCAGGTTGATGAGATGGGATATGCCACAAACACCTGGAGGAATGAAGCTCCGACCTTCATGCATGTGGGAGGTGTGTGGGAGCATGGGGATGGGGTCCAGGATGAGGTTATGCACCTGGCTAATACCCCAGACCCTTTAAAGGATCTGAACCATCCAGGGAAGTGTCCTTGTTTCAAAAGCATACCTCTTTTCATGGTGTGCACAGTTCTTTCCATGAAAGCCAGATTTGGGGTTGTTAGGACAATGAGCACTCCTGTAGCTCAAGCACTCAGTGGTGGGGTAGTTGGTATTAAATCCTAATTCTGAGGTGGATTTAAAGCCTGTAGACCCTCCCACACTAACATGACATCTCCCACTCCTCACTTCCCCCTCTTTGCTTCCCTTCTTTACTCCCAGACACAACAAAATCCCTCAGAAATAGACTCATAGCCCATCCTTTCTCCTTTGCCCCTGTTCTGCCCCCTACAAGGTCCTGCCAACACCTCCATGGAACCTCCATTTGCAGTGCTCTCCTGGCACTTACTGCACTGCATCAAGACTCCTGAGGTCATGTGCTAAAAGCATAATGGAAGGAGCGAGAAAGAGTTGGTGCTAGGATGAAGAATGAGCAATGCTCCCACATTAAATGCAAAACCTGAAATTAAAGGAATTTTCTGTGTTACAGACAGCTACAGGAAAACTGGTTACCAGTTAGCAGCAGCAGGAATTTTCAGGAGGTGCTGGGAGTCAGGATGGGGCTCAGCTATTCTTCTCATCTCAGTATCCCCAGTACAGGAAGGAAACATACCCCTGGCTGTAACTTCAGTGCAGTAAATGGAGTGCAAACCCAAGCCTTGTTTCTGAATAAATGAAATGTGTATCTTCCACGTTTTCAGCTGGGAGGGGGAAGCCTATCTCAGGAGTGATGGCAGGTGCTGCTGAGCTATTTCCATTTTCCAGCTCTGCAACCTCAGGAACCTCTTTAATCCAAACCACCCGCCAAGCTCCATTCACTGGCCCTGAAGATCAGCCAGTGGATTTGGATTCATTTTTAAGGCTGTCTTTAATTTTTTTGAAGTATCTTTCTGGTGGATTTTTGGTCTCACCAGTGACTCAAGAAGAGATTTGCAAATCTCATTCTCACATTTTCAGCTATTTAAAGGGGCACATCACACCAAGAATTTAGGTTCTGCTTTCAATAGAGGAAACACAGGGGTAAAGGTATATGAAAAGAAAACTGTGAGGTACAGAAATGCTTTGACAGATTTGTTAGAGATGAAAACATTCTTTATTTGATTTCTGCATTCCCCGGGGCAGTGAGGGGAACCCATATGCAATTGCATTGAACTAAACTATGAAAATCAGAGAGCGAATTTGACAAGAAGCTCCACCAAACCCACCCAGAAGCTCAGTGAAGTGCAAAATGTAGAGCTAACAGAGGAAAGAGTGGAGTAGCTCAGGGGCAGGATTTTGGTTACCGTGTTCTAAGGCATAGGTAACAGGAACGGAGATAGGAAAATACACAGAAGGTACAACCCAGTGTGATCTTACTTGGGGGTTATGCTCCACAGTGTTGACAGCTGTTGAGAGATGTCAAAGGCAGACAGTAATTTCTTAGTCACTCATGCAATTTTTTAGTCAATCATGCAACTTTTTAGTGAATTCTCAGAAAGAAATATGCACACATGGACATGTGTGTGCTGCTACTGTCCAAGCGCCTTTTGGTGTCTCGCTTGCTGAAATGCTTTCAATTAGGGCTTGGAAGCAGTTGACTCAGTCAGCCTATGTGACACTTGCCAAAGACAAAATTAGTTTCAGTCATTGATGTTTTCCTTCCAAAAACCAAAGCATCACTCTCTCCTTCCCTCTTTCCCCTTTATTGTGGGAGACTATTTCTCAGGTAGGTGTTTAGCTGATTTTTAATGTCATGGAAACTTCATCTGCAAATTCGTTAGAAACTCTTTAGTTAAGGAGCCTAGTAAAACAGATGATTAATATTGGTAAGCTCCTCATTTGCATATTAATTAGTCTCTGTACTCAACTAATTAAAACAGGCCTGCCTGTTTGTAGACTTTCTGAAATCCAGATTTTTGCTATTGCTCCCATGTAAGTGCATTTAGTGCAGCTAAAGCAGGCCATTGATACTACAAACAAGGCACCCCAAGCAGTAGTTGCAATATTTTAAGGCATTTAAGTCTATAAGGGAAGTACTTTCAGTGTTTTCTTTAAAAAATAAACCCAAAATAAGACTGATTATTGAAATGGCAGGATATAATGACTAAGCAGTGCTTCTACTTCCCCGTTATGCTCTCGCAGAGCCGGACAATTCCAGAAACCAGACAAATCCAAGGCCAGAGGGAGAACAGCACTGCAGGGCACAAAGAAGCCCAGGGTGAGCTGCCTTTAGGCCTTGCAATACTCACTTTTCTTCAGAGATGCAGCCTAAAATTAAGCTCAGGCTGATGACTCAAGACATGAAAATTCGAGGTTAATTCTGACCTGCGTTGCTCTGGCAGAATTCTGTTCAGTCCTCCAAGGCCGGGGGATGGGACTGGGGCTTGGAATCCTTGCATGTCAGCTGGATTTGTCCTTGCAAGCCTAGTTCATGGCCCCACGTGCTCTGCAGAGATGCTGAGGGGGCCAGGCACTGGTTGAACTTTTATAGGTAAAGAGCTGCATTTTCCCCATCCCACATTTTCCTGCTGGCTGTGTGGATGGAACAACAAAGAAATTCCCCTGGTGATTCCTTGCCTTCAAGCTTTAGCACACAAAATGCAGCCCTCCCATCAGCCACAAAGTCTTCCTCCAACCCAGAGACAGACAGTGCTGCCCTCTCCAACAGGATTCACATTTTCCTGCTGGCTATGTGGATAGAGCAACAAAGAAATTCCCCTGGTGATTCCTTCAAGCTTTAGCACACAAAATGCAGCCCTCCCATCAGCCACAAAGTCTTCCTCCAACCCAGAGACAGACAGTGCTGCCCTCTCCAACAGGATCCTGCCTCCTCCTCCCTGTGTCTGCCTTGAGTACACACCATTTCCTCCTCTGCCATCCGGGCCAACAGGCAGGCCCTCGTGTTTCTCAGCCAACAGACCTGCTGGTGGCCATGACACTCCTCTGTCTTCCTACTACCCCTTCTAACTCCTCCTGCTGTTCTTGCTTCTGGACCTTGGCTCTTTGTCTTCTTCACCTTCTTCTGCACCTGCTTTTTGTTCCTCACAGCTGTTAGCATTCCCCACTTTGCTATCCCCACAGCTGTGCTGGACTCCTATAGAACTTCAGGGACTGAGGATAAAACACCCAGGGCTGAGAGGTGCTTTATGATGTATATTTACTGCCATAAAATATTTTGCATGGCAGTGACAAGTAGGTTTTCTCAAACTGTCTGTGCACTGAGACTTTTCCTCACCCTAGCTGCCAATAGCAGTTTGACAGGTTTTATTATACTCCATTATTCACAACAAGCCAGGTCGCTGTGCCATATGCTGTCCAGTCCTGCTAAAGCTAACCATGTGCCCATGTTGGCTGCAAACCAAGGCTGGTTAAAACCTGCTCCTTTTTTGAATGCTATTTGTTTTGAAAGAATTGGAGACGGGCTTCATGTCAGATGTTCCAGTGTGTCTTATCACACATTTTGCTCGCCCTCAGCAGCCTAAACACCAAAACAATTGGAAAATCAGGGATATTGGTATGGTTTGGACCTGGAGTTCTTCTAGATACATGTGCTGTTCTGGAGCTGATGGAGTATAAGGCAGGAAAAGAGCCTTTAATGTCTCTGGGGGCACTGGCAGTGTGTTCATCTTGGACTATAGCTTTAGATATGGCTTCATGCACTGCTTAGTAGGACCCACAGCAAAGAAAAGTGCAATGTCTCTAAGACTAAACCTGTGCTTCACCAACACCAGCTGTTTTAGAGGCATTGCAGCAACAGCAGTCATTGTGTCTGCATGTGGCTGGACAGACTTCCTAGTGCATTCTCCAAAGCCCAGCCTGCTCGAAGCTTGCACTCACAGCTCCATGGCCCACACAACTTGCTGTTTCTTGCTTTTTAGCTGCTTTTGTTGGTCTGTTTGTTTGAATGTTTGCTGTCTTGCCAAACCCTGCAGTTACCAACACACAGACCCATCTAGAATAACATTTATTGCTGCCTTTCAAAGCTGCCAGACTTTGGATCCCTCTCCCACTCATTGTTTGCACTGTTCCTGTTCTCAGATGGATGCTTTCC
Source organism: Passer montanus (assembly GCF_014805655.1). Lineage (NCBI taxonomy): Eukaryota > Metazoa > Chordata > Aves > Passeriformes > Passeridae > Passer > Passer montanus. The sequence goes on from NW_024368707.1 coordinate 4,882,986, forward strand.
TTCCTCTTGCTGCATCCATTTAGCTGATCCTTCTTGCTGTTCCCACAGCCTTTTCTTCCTAACTCCCCATCAAGTAAGCTGATGGCAGAGGCTACTTACAAGTGCACCCATTTCTAGACAGGGCTCTTGTCTCTTTGGGTGTGCTGTCTGCTGGTTCTCTTGCATTGCCTTTGATGGTGTTTCCTGTTTTGGGAAATGAGCAAAAACTGAACGTTTTTGCAAAGTGGTGCATTCCTTTCACCCTGCTCCATGTCCATCACTACCCTCTGATTTATCTAACCATTTACCAGGGACCCTTGTGGTGTGTGGCACTGTGAGGACCAAACAGAGGTCTTTTCTGCCCAACACTGTTCATGGAGTGTCACTGTGATGGTACATGTGAATAATGGTGGCAGCCTCAGGCTGGTAACTGTGTGTCTCCCATTGCCCCCAGTGAAGGCAGACTTAGGTCTGTACTGATGACATGAAGTATGTTTGGTTTAGTTATATACCCAGATTTGCACATGAAACATAGTGTGAGGCCTGATTCTTGCATCTACTTATAAGGTTCTTGATTTCCATCTCGTCCTTAATATATCTCAGTTTCTAAGAGTCCAGCCATTTGCAGAAATTATCATTTTAATGCTGTGTATGATCATGAATTGTAACAGACTGCACACTTCATTTTTGTTATACAGCCAGGGGATCTTCTTGCCACTGTCTTTTTCTCTTCATGTTGTCATAAAACATCTATAGATGCTCTTCATCATTTTCTGGCTTTATAGTCAAGGCCAGCAAAACTCTCAGCTTCATTAGTCTCACAGATGGTACAAAGGGGTTACTATCTAACTTTATCTTAGTCCTGAAGGTTTCACCTTCTTGAAGTATTTTGGTACAGAACTGGATAAGATCTACAATAACCTCTTCATCCTCACATATGACAAGGATGTTCTGGCATTCCACTATTATCCCATACAATAAACTGAGTATCAGCATCTCATACAGCCTTTGTTAGGCTGTCTGCCACAGACCCAAGGTAAGCTCAGGGCACAGATGCCCAGCTCTAGACTGAGTTGTACCTCTGCCTTATCCTGCCTTACTGGCTGGTTTTCCAGACCTGTGTTCAACCAGCTTTATCCTAGCTCTGACCCCATCTCCTACAGCTTCTGATTGAGCTCTCTGACCTCACTTCATCTGACTGTCTAGGACAGTCAGTGGACTGTCATTGTTCTGCCCTGCTCCAGAACTGTGAGACCATGTGTGTGAAGGTGCTGTTCTGCCTATGCTGAGGTCACCCCCAGCTTCCTGCCTGCCCTCCTTAGCAGAGCAGCCCTTATCGTGCTGCTCCTGGACAGGTATTATGTTGGTGCTGTCAGGCACATTCTGTTTGGTCAACTCTATGGCAATAAAAAGCAGCCAGCTTTTCAGGAGAATGGAAGGAGCCAACTTATCAGGAGAAATGGCCCAATGTTGTTGTGGTAGATCTAGAGAGACAATTAAATCATCACATCTATAACCTTCAGGGAAATGTTGGCACCCAGGTAACCTTGTTTTAGTACACTGCACACATCAATACTGAAATTCTGCCTGCTGTTGTGGGTCTGCTCTTGACTCTTCTAAAGCATGTTGCTTTCTTTGAATCTTTCCTGAGATCAGGATGTTTAGCTGTTTCAGGCACATAATAGGTTGCTGTTTCTTGCACAGAATAATGCATTTTCTACTATGAATTGCATTTACCTTCCACTAGCCAATGCATAATCAGCACATGGATTTATTTCTCCCAGCTCACTTTCCTGCTTATCATTTTTCTTAGCATTGCATGGCAGCTGGGTCAGCAGTCCAGCAGAAATCACACTGGTCATTGATCTTGGAGCAGAGTTACTACAATGGTAGCTGAATGGCAGCCTTCAGAGATGTGCCTTGCATATGTGCATCTCCCTGGCTCTGTTGTCACACTACAGAAATCCTTTGCACTGGAAGTCTGTGTCATGTACCTTACCATCCATTATACAGCTGTGCTTTCCTTCTGCAGAAGAGATCCCAATGGGAAGTGAAATGGTGTGTTTCTCTAGCATTTTCCACACCTGCTCATGACCTGTATGTTATCCACCTTGTCTCTTGATTTGTTTCTGTGGGATGTGTCCTGGATTATGATTTATTATTTGGCTTTCTTGCTCAATGAAAACTGTTAGCTCTGGAAAATACACACGTTCTTCTACATCAGCCATTGTTTTGATGCTGCTTTTTGTTCACTTCAGCAGCCTGTGCTACTCTTTCCCTGAGTTTTCTCTGGGTTTGTGTCTTTGGGCAAGCTGGAGTTCTCTCAGTTCACAGGTAGGATCACTTGCAGGAACTTTAGTGAGGCTCACTGAGAGTTTTGTTGATGTTTCTTCCTCTGCCTATGTTTATTCTGCATGGTATGTTTGTATAAGCACCAATACATTGTAACTTCCCCAAAAGCAGCTCTCTCAGTTCTGACTGCACTGGGGCTACTGTACTCACCAAATATATTGCAGGCTTCCCTATATCATGGGGGTAAGGGTGTGTTTACCCACAACAAGTGTATCTCACTCACTACTTAACCTTTTACTTTGGTGCGATGTGAAAGGGATAGCTTTGATTTCTGTGTCCATGTGCTCCATGTAACCAATGATGATAAAAAAATCAAAGCAGGAACACTTCCTTGCAGGCTAGGTCACATAATTTTGAGACTTGAAGCAGACTACCCCTGCACTATTTCTGCAAGCTGCTTTCTTTCCACGTAGTCTTATTCTTGCTGTAGATATCACAGGATTGCAGGCAGTCATCCTCTTCTATATTGCCACATGCTCACTGGGTAAGAACCAGAAAGGTTCCAGCTATAAAAGAGAAGTCTCCTTAGGGATGAAGACGTCTTTTTACAAACAGCATTAAAATACACGTGCAAACTGACTTAGCAGTTCCTCCAGTATTTCCTTCCCACTTCAACACAGACTGCAACATCAGAAAAGAAGTCATTTGCTGGATCCTCAAAATCACTCCAAATGCTGCCCAAGGAACTGTGAGCCCTCAGCCCCAAACAACAGATGGATAGGTTTCAAAGGCTGGAGTCTCCACTTTGTCTAGCAGCTATTTTATTAGTGCCAAACAGATGTGTGTGCAAATGCCTCCTGCTGGAAGCAATGCCTTTGATCCTTGATATCTAAACTACTTACTGGGGGAAGGAGTCAACAACCCAGGTTTAATAATGAGTTATTGTTATCCATTTCTTTCTTATTCCCTGGATCCTCTCCAAGATGAACTGATGGCTTTGGTAGATCACTTCATAGACAGAAATAAGACATTGGCAGCTTCTACAAAATATCCCAGGCTACAGAAACTGAAATCTTCAACCCCTGCCCTTCAACCCTCAAGGAAGAATGATGCAACACACTATTGTAAAAGGATGTGAAAATGATCTTGCTTATTAACAGATCACAGAAATGTGCCCTAAACCCTATTGATTTCTGACCTTTATCTGACTGTAAATGCTGCCCCTCTTGCCCAGCCCTGGGAAACACCTTGAGGACCAGCATGATTGACCTTCCCTGCTTATCCACCTGACATGGTGCACTTGCATGAGCTTACAGAGGATTCTCTGCACGTGACACCACTTCTAGGCCAGAAAGAAATGTCTGTTGTGCACTGTGTGACTCCAGAGTGGCAATTCAGACTTGGGAACTCCTACCTCTGTCTTGCTTTGACAAGCAATATTACAGGGTTGTACGATCCAAAGAGCCTGCTGAGTCTCACACACAGGTCAGTGCCTTTGTTTAAACATTCAACACACTTCTTCCAACTGCCTGGCAAAAGGAATGTGTTTGGAGGTGTAAATGATTTTGACAATTCAAGTGTTGTGTGTTAATACACTGATCAAAACGCTGAGAATTTTCGGGTCAGGGCACATCTGTTCATCTCGGCGATCTTGTTAAGGAGGTAAACCCTTATATAAGCCTGGGAGACACCGGGGAAGCATTGCAGGGTTTCTCTGTCTGGCAGGATTCCTTTCCAGTATTAACTAGTGCTGGATCTCCACCACAGAAAGATTCCTGTCAGGGCCTTAAGCACTAAACAGAGACCTCAGCAGATCAGTGTTAAACCAAATGGGACCCAAAAGGCCAGAAGCGCCTCCACGCCGTTTCCCAGCCTCAGCACTGATGAACGGTGAAAGTCGACAACCATTCATCAACATGGCTAAATGAATGCAAGGAGTTTAGACAATGCTAAAAGAAGGAGCAGAGTCATGGGGCCAATCTGCAGAGCTATTCTTGCTCATGTGAGCTTTGGGTCCGTTCCCTGCCTGTGCTGCTGATTCATTAGACAAATCTGGGCACTTCTGAGGCTAACGGGAGGTTTCCTGTTGTCTGACAGGAGTTTGGCTTTACACTGTCATTTTCTTCCCTGCTTAGGAAATATGGATACTTCTGCTCACTAGGGAAGCTCCCTTTCTGCTTGTACTGTCTAGGGTGTAACAAAAAGCTAAATCTCCCCGCCTGGGTGCAATGCAGCTTGTCTATAAAGAAATATCCCTGAGAATAAACACTTCTGTTGAGTTGCTACACTTCATTCCTAACAAAGCAGAACAATTTGCATTACAACTCAGTTGTTTTAGAAGACAATGGGTGAAATCTGGAGCTTGACACTTGGCTTTCACTCAGTCTGTCTTCTGTGGGACTATCGCCAGCTAAAGAAGGGATGGAAGACAGTGTCAGATGCAGTGGTACCAACAGTGCATTTTTACGGTGCTGTTTGTCCAAAGGCTTCAGACTGAGTATATTTATAAACTAAGGTAAAGCTCAGGGAAATCAGTTGAAATCTTTGCATTGACCTTAAGCAGCTTTTGGATCAGGGACAAAATAAGGAAATATGTGGGCTCTGGAAAATCCTAGCATGTACTCTGAAGAATACTCTTGAAGGGTATGGGGAGGAATGGAGATACAGAGGTGAAATGGCTTGTCTGGTGCTGCTTGGATAAACTGAGACTGACACTAGGTAAATGCATAGATCTTATAAGTACTGAGCATAGCATGAGGATGTTCAATTGATGTGAAATGGGATAAACTTCAAAATGAAAATTCAAATTACTTCAAGAAACTTTTCAATCTAAAAAAATCCCAAAGTCTCATATGGATTTGGTATAGCATGAATTAAGGAAAAACCTCTTTTAATTGTACCTAAAAAGCTCTCTTGACTATTCTTTCTTCCATTTCTGCCTTTCCCCACCTTTGGTGTCCTTTGTAGCTGTAACGTTTTATTTACAGATAACTAGAAATGGAACATAAATGATCCTAACTGGATCATTTTTGATATGGCAATTTATGATAGCCTTGCTTAGAGGCATTAAGGATGGATGGATGGATGGATGGATGGATGGATGGATGGATGGGGTGGCAAAAGGTACATTCTGACACATGGGGTGAAAATACCTTAGATTATCTAGATCTGGCCCCAGATTTTCTTGGTTTGGAGAAAAACTAAGTCCCCAGACCTAAAATCTAGGAACTGACTTCCTCAAGTGTTTTGTAGAAGATTGACCTGCCTCTGACCACAGCTCTCAATTGATTCAATTGACAAGTCTTTATTGACTTTCAAATGGCTGAAAATATAGATCCTTGTCTGAATTATGGAGGGTGGTTCCTTCTTTTGGTATCAGAAATATAACTTAACTCATCATATATAATGTAACTGGTCATGTAATTTAAGTGGTCATGATGGGCCAGAAAATGACAGAGGAGAACATAGGACTCTGGTCAGATGACTAAAGTTACAGCATGTTTTGAAGAAGGAGGTGTTGCATTTTACCTCAAGTGTTGCATTCCCTTTCCTGGGAGGTGTTTCATCTATGCTGGCTGATTGCTAGTTTTCCTGTCCTCCCCATGGGCAGATCTGTGGTTCTCACCTCTTGACTATTTGCTTGTAGGTTTAGCAGTGCATCTCTGCCAAAAAAAAAAACCCTCTCAATTTCCATTTTCACTTTTTCTTTTTCAGTCTACATAGACATAGATGTAACTTTTCTCACTTAGCTTCTTTCTGTTGATTTCTTTATTAGCAAGTATTAAACTATGGAGAAGTTTGTATTGAAGTCCATATGGTACATACGATAAAGTTGTTTCAAGTGGCACTGTGGACTAATCACTTCCCAACTGTTTTCCACTCACGAAGAGCAAAAGCAGCTCTGCCTGTATTCTTAGCAAATCTCTCCTTGCTTTTATTGGCAATGCTTCTGTTTTGGCAGCAACCTGTCAAGTTTAGAGCTGGCAACCACAGTTTTTTCGCATTTTCAGATGGAACGTAGGCAACATGTTTTCTATGAAAACACCCTTCCTTCTCCTCATTAGTGCTTTGAACATTATTGTTCTTGGTACAGAAAGCAAACATTGGTAGCTTTCCCTCTCCCAGCACTGTAACTTGAACGGAACAAGGCTGAACTGACATGAAGTTTTTGACTGAGAAAAAAATGTTCAGTGAAGAAACAACAATCAAAGTCCTGCTTAGCAAGGCCAGAATGGCTGAGTCTGGTATGCAAGTGCATATCAAGTCTAAGAGTTGTAAGGTGGCTTTGAATGAGCTGCCAGGTCCACACTGTGCCATGCAGAGATACTCGATTCAGAGTACTGGAAATGTTACGGTGTGTTAGCTTCACTGCACCATGTTCCATTCATGTCCCATGCATCTCTTTCAGCTCCACAAACTTATCCTTAGAAACACGTTCACAGAAAGCAAAGGAAGTCAAGTCCAAGAAGTTGGGTTTCTTTTTCTTTGGTATAAAAATGTGGCATACATCTGAAGCATGAACAGGATCAGGATACTCTTTGATTGAGAAATGAGCTTGTCCCTACAATCTTTGTTTAAAACCCATCTGGCTCCCTGTGCATCTCACAAATTATTTAAACTCAAAATCACTGTAGGGACTTTATTTTATCCTGCTAGATACCTGCTGTCCTAATGTGTCTACCCTTACTGTGAGTTTTTTACCTTTGGTTCCCTTCTTGCAGGAAGATTGCCAGCCCGGTCTTTGCAAAAAGACCTGGGATAGTGCAGTGACAGTCCACAGCTATCTGGAAAAAGATCTCGTAACATCTTCCAGCACTGCTGCTGACTCCTGTGCATCTCACAGGAGCTTACAAAAATCAGCTTTGCTCATGGCCTCCATTTCCCTAAGACTTCTAAAACTGACTTTTGAATTCTTGCTTTACTATAGCCTCTAGGACATCTGGTAATTTAGGGTGGGATTCAGTTCCCCATACTCACACAGGAGGATTTGAAAAATAAACTGGAAGGCAGTGAGGAAGTTTATCTCTGCTGGGAAGCTCAGAACCCTTTCTCTTGCCCACCCTGGGGTTAGGATGGATATCCCAGCCTCACTGAAGAGTAACGCAGCAGTTCACACTTGTGCTTCCTTTATCCCTCCAAACGGAGCCTTTGCCCCCTCGACACAATGGACTTCAGTGACTGCAATCATTAAAGGCGTTGGAAATAGGGTTTGAGACTTAGGCAAACTCCTGCCTCAGGTGTCATGACCAACGAACCGATCAAAAATGCCAGCTCCTCTTAGAATGCCATCCCTGAATTCATACCCCACGGCAGATCTGTCACACAGTAGCCAAACATGTTAATACAGCTGAAGCCTTTAGGTACACTTGTACCCTCAAAACTCAGTGGAGTTGCTGTCATTCTCCAACTGTTCAGTGGCCTAGATGAAATTAGTTAGAAGTCTAAATGCAGCAGCTAATAAAGACACTGTGTTTCCACCTCAGAAAAAGCACCACCTCCCTTTGCTACCAGATGTCCTCCTTGGCAGTTTGAGTCAATGAGAAGCTAAGTGATGGAGAATGAAGCCAGTCTCCAAGAGGAGGCCTCAGGCCCTGAATGCCAGTAGTGGAAACTGAAGAAGGGAAGTTCTCTATTGCTGCTCCCTGCTGGGGCTTGCAGTTGATGTCAGTTCCTACTGATGCTGTTTGTCACCAGAATCTAATACAGTTGCTTGTATGAACTGTCCCCTGTTCAAGAAACTTCTTTCCTTGGCTCCACACAGGTCTCCTAGAGATCAGTCTGGAGGTGGATCAGCACAGCAATCCCATCAAGAATTGCAGTGTCTGAGGCCAACGGATGAGTACAGTTTGTGGATAACCAGATTTTGGGGAGAAGACGTGTATCCTACGCTATCTGCCTGCTTGCTACTACCAGAAAGAATTAGACTGGGAGATCAAACTCAGCTGGATGGATTGTTCTCACAGTCCAGAGCTCCCACAGAAGGAGGAAACAGAGCAGGAACATTGTCTGCAACCTCTTCTGAGAAATCTGTAGATACGAAAGCTCTGCATAGCTTGAATTCAGCACCACCATCACCTATGACAGCAAAAGTGCTCTCCAGCTTTTACTTCATTTATGTCAACAGTCCTAAATCAGATTGTTCCAAACGGCCAGCTCTGGACTGAAAGAAGTACTTTGGGAGCTGGTTACAGAAAATCACACATCTGGGAACCTTCTATGCAATTTCTCCCTGCATTTCCAGCTGAGGAGTTTTTCCAGGTAATCCTTCCTCTGTGCACCTTCCCAGAAGAATAGCAGATGTAACAAAGTAGACAATCTCAGAGAGTTGAGGCTGTTCAGCCTGGAGAGGAAAACGCTTTGGGGAGACCTTAGAGCACCTTCCAGTAGCTGGTGAAGGGGGCCTAAGAGAGAGCTGGAGAGGAACTTTTCACAAGGGCATGTGGTGAAAAGCCAAGGAAGAATGGCTTTAGACTGAAAGAAGAGATTTAGATTGGATATTAGGAAGAAATTCTTTACTCTCAGGATGGTGAGGCACAGGAACAGGTTGCCCAGAGAAGTCGTGGACGCCCCATCCCTGGAAGTTTTCAAGGTCGGGCTGGGTGAAGCTCTGAGCACCCTGGTCTAGTGGAAGACCATGGTGTGGGGGCTTGGAACTAGGTGCTCTCTAAGGTCCTTTTCAACCCAAACCATTCTATGATTCTGTGAAAGTTTACAGAACTACAAGTGGCATGGAAGATGCAAAATCTCCTCCAATTTCACCAAATGAAGAACAAGGCATTGGCAGGTGGTGGGTGTCAGTAAAACAACAAGAGGTCCTCTTTCAAAGAATATGCAGTTACATGGTGGAAATATTTGCTACAAGACACAGTGAACAAAAGAGTGGGCAAGACTTTCAAAGGGGACTGGACAATGGAAGAGAACCTATCCAGACCTACTAGGCATGAAGGCATCAGCCGAAACAGCCACACATTGCAAGAAGACTGGGAAAGGGGCGTGGGAAATCTTGGGATACACTTTCCACCTTCCCTATAGTCTTCCCTTGATACGTGCAACTGGTCAGTGGTAGAGACAGGACTGGTCTTTGTTGAGACACACTACAGGTACTTCGGTATGAGGTGCATACTAATGACACTGGCAAGGGTGAATAGGATCAGTCAGATCTTAGAACAAGCTCATTTCCAAGTCAGACAGCCCACCCTGGCCAGCACAGGTTTTCCCTGTGGCCATAAGACACAGGAACTGAAGTGCAGGCATTCATGGCCTTTGACTCTGGACTGAGGAAGACATCCAAACCCATCCCCACAGAGCTATGTAACAATTGAAATCCACCCAGAACAGCAACATTATGTTTTGGAGAGGCATCCATATTTCCAGCAGACCTACAGAGTACAGAAACACCTGGAATGAATGCAGAAGAGTCACCAAGTTTGTCCAGGGAATCACCCACAATTTTACATAATGAAATACTAGTGGAAGTAAGATCTCCCTTTCCTTTATCATACATACCCAGAAAGACCAGAAATGTGGTTGCCTCTTGCTGAATGTACCCTGAATTCCTCTAGAATGTGTTGATTCAGAACATTCACATGTATTTTTAATGTGGAGAAATCCTTCTCTATTTGGAGTACAAGGATGACTCTCAGACTTTAGCATCATCCAGATTTTCTAAAAAGTCTTTGAGTTTGCTTCATAAGACTTGGATTCTACCATTTCAGTTTTCTAAAAGGATTTCTTCCATTCAGCCTACACTAACTCAAGACAAAATTACTGCTGTGCAGTAGCCCAGAGACTTAAAAATGTATAAAACTGCCACATGCATTTATCTTCAGGGATTCAGCTTTGTGATTTAGAGTTGGGAAGGGTCTCATTCTGCTCTTCTCCTCAGTTTTGCCAACATAAACAAATTTTGCAACTACTCTGTACCTGTTATGGCAATTAAAAGCACCCCAGAAGTCTGGAGAACATGACCATCATGGCCAAGAGACAATATACTGGTAAAGCTGGTACTTATCATTGCCATGTTGTGGAAGTCAACCCTTTGTAGAGCAGCTGCTGCTCCCAACTCTGGTAGAAAAATATTCTTTGGCTTTTGCTGTATATCACAGCTCCATGCTCGAATAGTGTGAGGTAGTGATGGGCACAGTGACTAATAGTCATAGCAATTAAGAACTAGATCTTTACAAGTCTGAATGGCAAATTTGCATATCTTTCGCCAGCAACATCCGACGAGACCGCTTTCATATTCTGTCAAAGATTAATCCAGGCTACAGCATCCAACCCCAGATTTCAGCCGTGCCTTATTTAAATAGCACATTTAAGCAGCAAGATGCGCAAGTTGCTGTCATGCCCTGCGATTGAGGAGGCACGCCAAGAGGGGGCTGATGCTCGAGTGCCGCCCCGCAGAAGCGGCTGGCGGGAGCTGATGAGCAGCGACGCGAACCGCTCGGCCCGGCCCGGCAGCGCTCGGCCGCCCCCTGCAGGCCCCCGCCGGCGCCGCAGCCGCCCTTTGTTCGCGGCGCGCAGGGAGCCTCCGCCAGCTGGTCGTTTATTGACGGGTTTTGTCCCGTCCTCAAAAGAGATTTAGGCATCTTCCTCGGCTCCTGCCTTCTGTTGGGTGGAAGGGTTCCGCCCCCCTCTTTGTTGCACCCGCGTCGGGCCAGAGTTGGGGGCCGGGAGGGAGCCTCTGACCACAGAGGGGCTCGTTTTTAACCCTCCTTCCCGCCCTGCTCTTTTACCCTAAGTGCCAGTTGCTGAGGGTGCCAAGCAGAAACATGAGAAACGTGGCACCAGAGTAGGTTTAGATTGGATATTAGGAAAAATTTCTTCACTGGAAGGATGGTCAGGCATTGCAACTGGCTGCGCAGGGACCTGGAAGTGTTCAAAACCATCTAGAAGTGGCACTTGGGGACATGGCCTTGGGGTGAAGGTGGCGGTGCTGGGCTAGTGTTTGGACTCAATAATCTTAAAGGTCTTTTCCAACCTTAACAATTCTATGATGCTATGACAGTGTGCCCTGTGTGTCTTTTTTTAACCCATAAATGAACTGCAATGTCGGAACACAAGTCAAGGATGACTTGAAACCTTCTTTTTCCTTGGGTAGCAAGGGAAGCACCTGGGATTACCTTTTTCCACTGCCTAGCTGCATGAGTTTCAAAAGAGTTCTTTGCTGCAAAACCCAGATTGTGTTAGTGTCCCTTCTGGTATTATTGAGTGAAGGTCTTGCCGACATCTTTTGTAGATGCTCTACAAGATCACTTTGAGAACTACAGTTCTTTGGAGAAACAAAGTCCACAAGACCTTTGTGTCTTTGGAACTCTCCCAAGGTGCAAATATTTTTGCTGGAGAAATGCCCTACTACTACCTATAAAAAACCTCTTTGTGGAATTCTGTTTATTCACATAAGCATCCCCCACCTCCCATGTCTAGAACTAAATATACAGAATCCCATCATCTATGGATGCTTCCTTTGTTTCATGCAGAAGCCCAAGGTACATCTACATGGTTCCTTAGATCATAATTTGGATAGCCCTGAGCTAGTGCCAGCCAGAGCCTGGCAGTCCATATAACACACTCTGTGCCTGCCCATCAGGTCCAACGAGCAGGTCCTCATCAGACTTTCCATGGTGCTGCCACAGTGCTCCTAGATCTCAAAACTTCTGATCATTTTGACTATGAGCTTCTACCTTATACTCAGCAACTCTTGCCTGGTGTCTGGCTGTCTTTACACCTTCCTTTTTGAGGGGTGTTCCTAGATTATCACACTTTTGTAAGAGCAGGACAGGAACAAAAGCCTTATTTTTTCAGCTTGGAGTTGCTGTTGAAAGATAAGTCACTCCTGTGATAACCTGCAGCAGAGATGATTAAGAAATTTAATGGGGGGCTCAAACATACAGAGCAGAATACCAGTACTGCACTACATGGCACACCTGGGATAGAAATAGCTGCTGAAATCTATGAGGTTATCCTTACTTTTTGCATTTTGAGGGAATTGTGAAAAAGCTATCACTTGCCGAATGCCTTCTCTGCCTCCAAATCCAGAGCGCTGCTGCCTCTGCCAGACAAACCACCTGTAAGTGCTTCTGCTTACTTCTGTGGGATCTTCATCAGTCTCCAGAGCGAGGCATGGTCCAAACAAGTCTTTTGCATGCTGGTGATATGGCAGAGGATGAATGGCGTAAATGTCAAGATTATGAGCAGTACTGCAGCCAAATGATGACTCCTTGGAAAGAAAAGAACCTACAGAGAACACAAGGGTTCTCTCAAAGGCAGTGTGGCTCAACTGTTCAAGAGAGCCATTTAGCAGTACAAGCATTCACCTTTATGTTCAGCATTGTTATCTCTGTCCCAGTCAGTGCTGGGAGGCCACAGAGGCAAATCCTGCTCCTTAAGACTACCCGGTTATTTATTTTTTAAATTTTTTTAAAGTCTAAGATTATACTATGTTTAAGCACAGAGGTGTGCTTCATAAACTCCTTTGCTCAACCTGAAACCCCTGCCAAACATGAAATCCCTTTTGTGATGAAAGCAGAGCTCTCACCCCAGGATGGACACTGTGGGCAATGTCTAAGTGATGGGAAACTGAGCAGGAGTGAGAGGGTTACAGAGGCTGCTGGCCAAGAAGGTGTTGGCCACAGATGTGCACTTTGGGGTGTGACCAGGGGAGACATCCTGAGAACAACTATCCACTGCAAGAGATACATGATATGTGAGCGAGCTCAGATTTCTCAGGAACCTGAACTGGATCCGTTTTGCAACAGACAACTGTCCATCTAGGAAGGGACAGGGAATCAGCTTTTAACATCATTCACAGTTCAGAAAGAAATTCAGTATCCCCAAGCCTCATCTAAAATTGAAAAGTGCCTCCAAAGGAATTGTTTGTTGCTTTGTTTGCAAAAAGTGCAAACAACACATCAGAGAAGCAAAAATGCCTTGGTGGATTGTTTGGCTGCACACTTAGTCGGGGTATATTGTAATGAGCCATATGCTAGTTTTGCATAGTATTATGGGGTAAGCCAGCTGCAACGAGCAGCTGATTAGTCTGGTTGGAAAAAAATCTTCATTTTCTGTAACAAGGGGCCAGCAAAGGCAAGCATTCTGGCAGATACTGTCAGCCCTCTGACTGCTCCTGTCATTGTGCTGTGGACCAGATGAAGTTAAGAGATCAGGAGAACCTCTGCTTTATTTTCACTCTAGAGGAGGGACCCCCTCTTAGCCCTGGACTTGTTTAATAGTAACAGGTTTTATGAAGCACAACCCTTTTATATTCTTGTGGAAGAGATTTCCACCACTATTCCCACAGCTGCCATTCTCACTGTCGCAGTCAGACCTCAGTCTTTTGCCATTCAGTGTCCACCATTCAGCACAGCTGATGGGGTGGAAACCTCCTGTGAGGTGGGGGGGTGGAGGCCATGAGGAGATGGGAACCTGATGAAGTGCAAGATCACAAAAGTGGCAACAGGACTGCAAATGTCCTTTCTGGCCCAAATGCCATCTCCTGCTGTGGGTAAAAGCTAATGCTGCACAGGAGTATCACAAGAGAAGGTAAATATTTCCTTCAGATACCAGCTTTGAACAATTTGTCTCCTGGGGACTTTTCAGAGTCAGAGGTGTTTCTGTTATTAGATAAACCTCAGAGGAATTTTGTCCTGTTTAGTACTTGTTGATCCTTCACTCAAACCCATTTATCTTCTGTCATCTACAGCAGCTTGACTACAGAGTTTCATATCTAACTCACACTATCCACTCATGGATGACGTGAAACTTCCTCCATCAGGAAAAGAACTTCTTTTGATCTCATTTGTGCCAACTGCTGCATGAACAATTTGTGTGGACACCTTTGAATGGGTAAGCAATCCCCAGCCAGAAGGTAGGAACATCAGAAGTTCTTTTAAGGTCTTTTTTAAAATTACTATTGCTTGTGTTTCCAAAGAAAAATTACTGGTCATTATCATAATCTATTACAAATGAATATAGCAAATCTGGCAACATCAGTGAATCAGAATGGGGTTTTAGCTCTAAAACTTCAAGATATCAAATTTCACTTTTTTTTTCTTTTTCTTTTTTTTTTAATTTTTGTTTGTTTGTTTGTTTCCCAGAGGGGAACATTAGCTTAGGGTTATCCCTTTGCATTTACATATATCTAGTACTTTGAATGCTCTGGGTCATCATTACATAGAGACAGAAAAGGGCAGAATGTATCTGGAACAATTATTTCAGAAAGGCTGAAAAAGAAGCCATGCAGCTGTCTCAGTTTTGGGTTGCCGAGGCGAATTTGATGTGTAAGCCTCTAATGGCAACAATCCCACGAAACAGCAGTAACAGAGAGAGGGTTGGGAGCAATGTGGAAAAACCTACAGGGCACCACATTTATGGCTGAGTAAGAAGCCTGATTTGCTCTCATTAAAAGAAAAATTCCCCTCAGACAGGATTATTAAGAGTATTCTTATTTGTTATGGTTATTAATGAGGAGGAGGAAGGAGCAAATTATACATTAATGAACTTCACAGACAATAATTCTCTGGGAAGATCTGAGGGCTCCAGCAAGAACAGATCATTGGCTAAGTGGAGTGCAGTACTATTTTTGGCTGAAACGTCTAAACATTGCATCCAATCCTGGGGCTCCAGCAAGAACAGATCATTGGGAGTGGAGTGCAGTACTATTTTTGGCTGAAACGTCTAAACATTGCATCCAATCCTCTCCAAAACCACTGGCCTCATGGGACAGTGGCCTTTCATTGCCAGTGAGTTTTTTTTAACTTGTCCCCATTGCCTCTTGTCCTGTTGGAAGCCAGCACTGAGAAGAGCCTGGGCTCCTTCTCTTCATTCCTTTCCATCAGGTTATTTACACACATTGTGAAATTCTTCTCTGAGCCTTCTTGGCTTCAGGCTAGACAGTCCCAGCTCTTAGCTTTTCCTCTCATGACAGATGCTCCAGTCCCTTAATCACCCTCATGGCTCTTTGTTGGACTCAGTTTGGGAAGCAGCAGCACAAGAGGAGACAGCTCCCTGACAGCTGTTTTTCCCAGGCACGGGGCATTGTTGCATGGTGTTGATACCTGTAAGGCCAAGGCTGAAACTTCACTATGGTCAGGACTGGAGGCTGTGGGAGTCAGAGATGTTATCTCAGCAGAGGTGTGGTAGGAGCAGAGCAGAAGCATCATCTGGAAGGCAGCACGCCATGGAGGTGAACAGAGAAAGCTGACAGTTCTTAGTTGCTGCCCCTATAGCAGACAGAGCCTGGAGCTTGTGGTGGCTGTAAGCAAGCAGGGAGCATAGGGAGGAAAACACTCAGGCAGGAGCGCTGGAGGTCCCAAGTGAGACAGAGTGAGAAGTGCCTGGGGAATGCAGGGTGCACATAACAATTTGGGGGACAGCACAATCCTCACCAGGAGACACGTACCATCTCCTTCCCTAGGGTCTGTTCACCTTGGCTCAAGAGTCAGGGAGGAGCTGGGTGTTGACGCTAAAGCTCCCTGTTACTGGGCAAGCTGGAAGAAAGCTGTGGTTGCCACAAAGTGTGGCTGAGCTGGCGAGAGTGGGAAGGGTGCAGGGGACATGAGTGCAGAGCTCCCAAACACAAGGACATGTCCTCCGCATCTTAGCTGAGCAATAAAATGAGACAAGTGCAGATGGGTGAACAGCAAAAAGGTCCTGACATTTCAGAAATCCTTTGCTGTTTTGCCTTTAATCAATCTGTACTAAGCCTCAAATATGAAAAGAAGTGCTTAGGGCAAAGGTGAATTTCATTTTAAGAGTAAATTGCTTTGATGATTGTCGATTTGCCAAGATTTTTTCAGCACACAAATGGTATTATTTCCCAGGCTCCTGGCATGGTCCTAAAGGTCACAGCTCATGACAACTCTCTTCCTTTCCATTGTTCATACAATAAAAGCTACAAGCATAAAGATGTTGCTGCTGCTTCTCAGTACCACTAGATAAAAAACGTCTCAACAATGTAAGTTGTCTCGTGTTCCTGGAGCTTTATTGTAAAGGTGTAATGAAAATGGACCATGAAAAGATCATTGCCATTTTGCAAGATGCCTATTTCACTTGCATTTATCTCTCTTCCCTTCTCTACACAGTAGAGTTCATGCTCCTTCACAAACCAGTCCCTTTACTTCTAAGCGTAAAGTTCTACCCCATGTTCACAATGAAGGCTCTCAAAACTATTTTCAGAAAATACATTGCAACTACAGTTTTGTGGAAAGTGGTGTAATGGAGAGAGGAATGTCCTTGCCAGGCATTAAATCAAGAACAGTAAGACTTGTGTGGGTGCAGAACTGACCTCTAGTGGCACCTACCAATAGCCCTATGTTCGATCCGTTTTTTGGTTGTTGTTTTTTTTTTTTTTTTTTTTTTTCCCAACTATCGGCAGGTAGGCTATGAAGTATCATTACAGAATATTCCACAGCTGAGATGTGGCAGCATGTTGGGGTGCGCTGTGAACTGACAGAAGCTAAGCAGCTCTGAGGGTACTCTGTGGGTACAGCTTCCCACGGGGCAAACCCGCTGAGCGCACACTGTGACTCCGCTGTGCCTTGCTGGATGAGACTGGACGGCGGGAGCCCAGCATGGACAACGCCACAAAACCGGGAACACCTCGCCAGCACGGAACCAGTGCAGCCTTCTCGCCCAGCCCGCAGGACCAGCGTACTGCCCTGGTCTAACCAAGGGTGCAGAGGCAACACCTCTGTGCCCTTTCCCGTTCCCAAGAGGCTAGGTGTGACTGCAGGAGGCACATCCCCGCAGTACGGTGAGAGCCCCGGCCCGAGGCCCCTCACGGCGCTCCCGCCGCCCCTCACGCCCCGGCCCCAGCCACGCAATCCCGGCCCGCGCGCCTGCGCTGAGCCCGCGCGCGTTTCCGCTTCCCCGCCGGGCGCCCGGGAAGGAGGGAGGCGGCCGCATCCCTGCTGCTCTCCCCGGAGCCTGCGCATGAGCACCGCATCGCGCCTCCCGCCCTTCCCTCCTTTCCCTCCTCCTCCCCGTTCTTCTGCTCCAGCTCCGCGAGGGCCCAGCCGCCGCTCCGCGCCCCGCCCCGCCCCGGGAATGCGCTGCTCGGCGGCCGCGGAGCGGGATGGAGGTGGAGGAGGCGTTCCCGCTGGTGGGGCAGATGGGCCCCTACCAGGTGTACCTGTGCGTCCTGCTGGCCGTGCTCCTCCAGGTGAGAGGCCGCCCTTCCCGCCCGCTCTGGTCCCGAGAGGGAAGCAGTGCCGGGAGGGGGATGCTCTGGGTGCGGTGGACAGCTGTTCCCAAAGTGCTGGGTGTGTGTCCCTGCCGGGAGTGCTGCCCGGTGCGGAGGCTGCTGTGGGAGGGCTTCTGCTGAGGGCTGCTGGTGGCACTGACACGTCCTCCCCTCTGGGTCTGTCCTGCAGCAGCGTGCTGCGCTCCTGGGACACAGGTGACCTCTGCCCAAAGGCCGCGCTCAGTCCTGCAGAGGGAATTTGGGGCAGGCAGCTGATGCTCTCTGTGCCGCGGTTACACCTTGTGCCACTCGTGGAGCACGTTAGGAGCTGGTCAGGTGAAGGGATGGCTGAGGTTAAACGGAGGTTTCCGTGACCTGGACTGGAAGATGTGGACTTCTGTAAAAGGCTCTCCTGGGAATCCTGCACAACCCGGAGTTAATGGGCTAGATGGCAATTTCTAGGTTGCGTGTGGCTTGATTGTCACTGATAAAGTGACAGGTGGCCACTGATATCTCTGTGTGCAGAAGCTCTCCTGTAACCAGCTGACAGGTGATGATTGCTTATGGTGCTTTGATTTGCCCTGACTTAACTCTTAGAGTACAGGGGCAGTGTCTCTTCATTAGGTATTGGATGAGGCCCTGCATTTTGGGCAGTCAGGTTTGTGACATACCAAGCTGGAACTCTCTTAAGTTTCCTGATAAAAGTGGAGTCCAAAATAACAGTAGAGTGCTAGAAGAGAACACTCTTCTAGTGCTCTAGAAGAGACAGGTTCCCTGGAGAGAGTTTCAGAGACCCTGTGTACAAGTGATGTGTGCTCTGCAGCCATGTTTGTCGCCTTTCCATTTCGCTTCATCTTTGTTCATATTCCTGTGAGGACAGGGAAGGAAGACAAGAATAATACGTGTACTGTCACAGTCAGGCGTAGGACTGAAGTATGGTTTGGATCTGACAGAAGTCTGGTTTAGCCCAGGTTAGCATCAAAAACTTCATTGTCATGAATTCAGCTAGGCTGACAAGTGCTGGGTTACTTCCGCTGTGGAAATTTAATAGTTGCAGGAAGGAAGAGGGGAACTTCCACTGTGGAAATTTAATAGTTGCAGGAAGGAAGAGGGGAACATAAATGTCCTCCCTCCTCTGCTGACCTGTATTTTGTACTAATCAAGAACTTCAGTCATGAGCTGTGAGACTGAAGATGACTTTTTGTGGCAACCTCTACTTCTCCTAAACTGACCAAAATATTAAGATGCTTTATGAGATGACCAAAGAAAATTAAGATGCCCAGTCCTGTTGGATGGAAGCTCTTCACTTGGTTGTAAAGTTATGATGATAAACAGCAAAAGCTTTGTAGGTTTCTATTTCCTTCCACTGTTTTTTTTCCTTTCTTTCTTTCATTTATAGTGATTTAGCTGATTAATTCCTTAAAATTATTTTGTTTATTTTGCTGGCCACCTGGCTAGAAAATGTATATGTTCACTGAAGATTAAGAATTAAGGAAGCAATAGTTACTATTTCTTCCAGTGCTGGTCATGTTCTGGAATGAACTGCAAACCATGACTAGTGCTCTGTGTTTCCAGAATTTTTAGTATGGGTCACCAGTTTGTTCCATAATGTTTGTGTTTGTTTGGTTTTTAATGGATTAACTTGCATGTCTCATGGGAGAAGTAAACAGAAGAATCTTTGTAAATCCTGGAACTAATTCAGAATAAATAAAGAAGGATAGCAGGTTTGCAGGTCTGCTTTTTTTCTCCTCATGTTATCTTTAATTCTTGAACTGTACCAATGATTATCATCCCCTGACTCGTAGGCTTCTTTACTTCAGATCATGCAGGCACAGAGTCTGTAAGGAGGTTAGATGTGAAGCTTGTTGTCTTTCAGTTCAAGAGTAGATTTGGACTTATTCATCTGGTTCCTGCTTGGGTGGTTGATTGCTCTTTGTGTTCCTTTACTGGTGCCAAGTTACATAGTGTGTCACGGGGAAGTGCGAGAGCAAGACTGAAGGCAGGTTCCACGACTGGTGTTAATCTTTTGTCTGGTTTATCATCAGCCTCTGGAGCATGGACCCACAGGTAAGTAATGTATCTTGTGTGTGTGGTGTAGAATATAGATGTAGGTAATCGTGGGCTCCTGTAGTGGATTAGCATATGGCAGCAGAATGAGAATTCCTGGTAGTCTGTATCACTGGCTGTGCCCTGATTATTCCATTTTGTTGCTAGTTTCCCTGTCCCTTTCCATGTGCTCCCTCAGCTGGCCTATATTTTTGTGTTGGCCTGTTGGTATAAAAAATATTTCTACATTCTTAAAGGTAAGAATACCCAATGTGTGAAAATACTGTCTGCTGTGTCCAGTCCCTTCATCTTTGTAGCCAGTATCCAGAGCTTGGACTCTGTGCTTTCCCTTCCCAGTAAGATTCCCAGCAGGTACACTTGCTTTCCATAGGCTTTTATGCTTTTTCATCTCTGCATGTTATTAATATATTTGAGTTTCATAGTTTATAAATAGATTCCTTCATTTTAGTGGTTTTATTTAAATATAAATTTCTACAGTAAGCAACTTCCACCAGGTAGCCTTAGTGTAGCCTTAGTGATAGTGATGTATCTGGTCTCAGACATAGTTTAGTTCACAGAACTTCTTTGAGTCAAGCTCTACCAAACACTTCTGTCTGTCGGGGTGAGACTTTCCATATGAGTCAATTTTCAGGTGAGCTTGAGTGAATGCTTCCACCAGGTAGCCTTAGTGATAGCCAGTGTATCTGGTCTCAGACATAGTTTAGCTCACAGAACTTTGAGTCAAACTCTACCAAACACTTCTGTCTGTCGGGGTGAAACTTTCCATATGAGTCAATTTTCAGGTGAGCTTGAGTGAACTGGTGCTTGATATGTGGAATGAGCTTACTGACATTCTGGCAAAAACCTCCAGGTTGCTTCTAATTAGAAAAATGTTTTTCTATGTTATCAGTGTAAAACTAGATTAAGTGTGAGTCTTGTGTGCTCCTTCTTTCATCTTCCCTGATTTCTATTATTCCTCTGCTACATGCTGCTGTTATTCATTAACCTGCTGAGCTTTTACTGTATCAGGGTATGCCTGGCTTAATCACTACCAAGTTAATAGGAATTTGGAAGATTTTTAGCCGTGTTCTGTGGCAATAGTTACTGACTGTATAATGGACTGACAACAGCTGACTGACAATAGAGAAATGTTTTTCCAAATGATTTGGAATTACAGAAAGACCAGACTTAGCTGAAGAATGTGAAGATTGACTAATGATGTGAAATTAAGGCTGGATTAGTCTTGCATTTCTAGTATATCTTTAAGAAAGTGAGGAAGAAACAAAGGGAGCTGATAACTCTTAAAATACTTAGGACTTTTTTTTTGAGCTTAAAGTAAGCACTTGATACCTGCTGATTACTGGAAAGGTTGTCACAACATTTTGAAAAAACTATACTGAAGTATTATTAAAGAACAGTCTTTTGGTGTTTGTTTAGTGTGTGTAGCAGTGTGAGACAAAATCCCACACCATGATCAGATGCTTCGGAGCACACAAACATATTTTGAGCTTAAAGTAAGTACTTGATACCTGTTGATTACTGGGGAGGTTGTCACAACATTTTGAAGAAACTATACTGAAGTATTATTAAAGAGTAATCTTTTGGTGTTTAGTGTGTGTAGCAATGTGAGACAAAATCCCACACCATGATCAGATGCTTCAGAGCACACAAGCATACTTAAAAATAAAAAGTTTCTTTGTTTCTTGTGGTTCAACATACCCGGTTGAATGAGTCTGGCCTGTGCCAGTGAATTGGAGCTACAGGATTGCCCAAGCCCAAACAGAATGGAAATGTGCTTTTACTGTATCTCTACTAAAAGGCTTTAAAAAACATGTTAAAATTCAGACGGAAGTTCTTGTTTGCACAGCTGAAAAGGGCTTTGCACAGTAATATGGATCATTACCAAGGGTGGTTGTTCCTGTCCATCTTGGGAACTCCTGACTAACTGAAGGGAGGATGTAAAAACAGTTAAGATAGTTACATCAAGTTGCTTGAATTATACCTTTGCCTTAAACTGTTTGTGATGCAGTGCACCTGTAAAGAGTGGTGTTGCTAATGTCACTTTACTGTTGACAACAACATCGTGTATGACTTATGTCATTACAATATCCCAGTGCAGAAAGATGGTCTTTAATCATCCCATCTGCACAAATGTTTTGAGGGAAAGCACATTCTGGGGCATGTGGCTTAAGTACATTCCAAATCTCTACAAATAATTCAGAAGAAATAGTGTCTGTCTTCAGACTGGATGCACATGTGATCCCCTATGTAGCCTTGCTTAACTGTTTCTTGGCATTTCTTCTCTCTGCCCTGTACGTACTCTACCTCTTTTAATGGCATAAGACATCACTCTGTAGTTACAATGACAGTAATGAAATACTTGGTCAGTGAATCTTCTTTTAATAGTTATATTTGCTTGAATCTTTTAAACTTTTCTTTGAACCGGCTAGAATTGATGGTACATTGAGCAACTTATTCCCAGTCCTTGATGATGTATGCTATTTTGATTTTATCTAAATAGGAAGAGCAAAACAAATTGGAAATGTAATGAACAATTTAAAATTAAGAAAGGAGAGGGATATTTTACAAATTGCATTACAGCTCTGGTATAGTGTGCTGCAGTTGTTCCAGGGGCATCATGACAGGTACGGTGTTTACCCAAAGTTGCTTGCACTGTAACTTACCTTACAGGCACTTGTACTGGAACTGTGTCTAAGTGATCAAGGTGGCAGATATAAAAAGGATTTTCAGAATTTCTGTGTAATCTTTTTTGAGCTTGATTTCTTCAGTGTTTGTTTTGTTTTCTGTATGTGGGAGAAGTATGAGTTTTAAGTCTCTCTGGTTCTCAATAAAACAGTTGTAGAATGCGTGTCAGACATGTCACTTCCATGGAGGACAGATTTCAAATGTGGCATGAATACAAACATAAAATCTAGGAACACAAATGTTTGCAGTTGTAGAATGCGTGTCAGACATGTACAGTCACTTCCATGGAGGACAGATTTCAAATGTGGCATGAATACAACCATAAAATCTAGGGACACAAATGTTTTTTCTTGAGAAAAGCTTTGTATTCCCACATCTTTTTGTGTATTGTATCCTACTCAGAACATGCTGAAGGATGGTGTTGCTTTCCATGTAAACATGAAGGCTTTTAGAGTACTTGCATCAATATAAATCCTTATTCTGGTATAGCAGAAACTCCTCCTGTTTGGGAGGACAAGTAAATGAGGTGGGTGTGAGTGTGTAAGCTATTGATGCATAAAGATGTGATGCCACTCATTTAGCTAAGAATATTTCTGTCTGAAAGTTGATGGAACTGCTAAGTGAAGACAAATCCTACCGTTTACTTCAATTGGGTGGGGGAAATCTTTCAAGAAAAAAAATTAGTTCTTGGTTCACATGTCACATTTGATTTCAGTGGTGCTAACCAACAATCCTTGGTCTCTTTGTCCTTCTTTGAGATCCATAACTAACTTCCTTAAGAGAGACAATCACCTGCCTTTAATGTTATTACATTTATGACTTTAAAAATATGAATGCAGCTGATGCAGACATTGTAGTATTTTCTGCAGAAAACCTGAAATAACAGTGCTGGGCTGTGACATGCCTTATTAGCAGTGGGGTCCTTAACTCTCAGCTAGAGTGCAGAAGTCTGGATGCTGATTAATTTTAAAAAGGTAACTTGCTTCTGTTTGTTTTTTTAAAAAAGAATCCCTGGTGAAGGGAACTTAGGAATATGTAATCAGCTGCCTATGCCTTCATCTTCCCTTAAAGTTATGTTGTGCCTTAATCAAACCAGTGCATCATTCACATACATTTATCTGCAAGAATATGGTCAGAGCAAGCTTGAGGTGAGAAGAAATGTGAGATATAACTTTAAGACCTTAAGACCTTCCCTTCTTTAGCTGTATCTGAACTGCAAAGCACATGCAATTGAGCTCATATTTAGGTGTTTTTAAATACCAGTTAATAAACACCTTTTAATACCAGTTTTTAATGCCAGTACAAACACCTCTACTCAGCTTCTGCAATTTAACTTGCAAGGCTGACTTCAGCTTCTGTGCAGTTCAGTCCAAGAAAAACCCCAAGAAAACAAAAAAGAAAAAAAAAAACAAACACCCCCCCAAAAAAAGAAAAACAAACCAAAAAACCAAAAAAATCAAAACCCTAAAAGCAAACCAAAATCCTAACCCTTTTATTTAAAAAAAGAAGAAAGGTGGCTGCATGGTGTGTGTAGAGTGAAGTTGTCAGAATGAGCTTGCACTGGAGTTGTGGCTGAATGCCTTGATTTTTGCAAAGTCTTTTTAACAGGGAATAATGGAAGGTGCCTGCAGGCACAGTGTCAGTAGTGATTGTCATCTTTGTATGGGCTATGGGTAAAATATTTGAGGAGATGTTTTCAGATTATTAATAATAAAGTTGTTATTACATAGAATGTTTGGAGCAATGGGATCATGTTTGGACTCAGTGGGAGCTGAAGCAATCCCATCTTCTGCTATTTATCTTTTAGTCTGATAAACTACAACCCATCTAGCCAATCTGTCCTCTAAGCACCCTTGGAAGGGCAGCCTGGGAGTTAACAGGCATAATTCTACTGGGTAGCAAACAGTATGATTAAAAATATTTGTATTATGACACATTATCTCCCCTTCCTTCTTTTCTGCCCCTGCGTACACACAGTCTCCAACTCTCCATGTTTTGTGGGCAATAAATTACCTGTGATTTTCCACTAGTAATATCAAGGCACTCCTCGCTGACACGTCTCCATTTTACAGGCTCTAAATTCCTTTCCTCTTGGGTGAATTAGTAGGTGTTAGTAGTAATTTAATTCAGAATAGTTGTTTCCCGATTTCAGGAGATAGTTGCTCTTTATTTCTGATAAAGTTTTGTGTTTTCAAATGTCTTTGTTGTGTTAACTGAAGTGGTTAATAGAACCACTTCTTTAAGACAGTGCTTCTTGTGTATTGTTTACATTAAGCAAAACCTGTTTGCTTTTTCCAAGTGTTAGCCCAGTGGGACTGGAGTCCCTCTGGAGCAATAACATCTGTTTTCTAGGGCTTGTCTGTTTACAGTGTGATCTCTGACTAAGTTTGCAGTTTAACCTGGTTAAATGTTGTGTTTTCCTGGTCATTTTCCCAGTCATGGTGGGCTCAGGGTGAAAGGGTGTTAAGAATTTGCCTTGGAAGGCTCGATGAAGGTTTTGAGATCCTCATATAAGGAAAGATGGAGCGAGTTGTGTGTATAGCTTATAAAACTTTGTGGTGTGATGTTTAGTTACTGGTGCCTTAAAAATAAATAAATACCTTTAATTAAGTCGTGTAATATCTTTGAATTTGTAGACCCTTGGCAGACTTCTTCCTGAAGAGGTTATGCCCTTTTACAGTAAATGTAAGAGTGCTGACGTAATTTTTTATTTTTTTTTTTAACACTTTTAAGAAGTAATTCAGAGAATTCTGAGGCCTGTAGGCTGTAAGCTGAAAATCAGTGGTTTAACAAGTTTCACAATAAAACTGGAAAAACATATCTTTTCAGTTCTGGAGCATCATATTGCTCTGAAATAGTAGTAAACAGAAGACATTTTTCAGTTTAAAAAACCCATAAACAAAACACAAGTGGATCTAATTGCTTATCCTCAGACAGGTCCTTAAAATGAATAAATAAATGAAAGTAGCTTATACAAATGTCAGCATTGTCTTTTAGTCTGGATACTTAAACAAAAACTTTGGAAGTAATCACTAAATTACCAAGTTAAATGCTTTAGCCAATAATATGCTTCTCTTATAGTCTTAGCAGAACTGCCCCTCTGAGACCAGGATGCTCATCCAGTATTCCTTGGCAAAATGTCATGCAAAGGTGAGGACTTTGATCTCTTAAAATACTGCCTGTGACTCAGATAAGTTTATAGCCAACACAGGCTAGAAAGTACGGAGAGAAACAGGGGCAAACATGAAAGGCAGACAAAAGAATAATCATTAATGTGGAAGCAGGACTAAACCCTGCCTGATACTTGTTAGCCCACAGTTCCTGCTTTTTTTATTTTTGCCAGCAGTTGCTGACTTTTTTTCATGTTACTCTATAATAATACCATTGGGATGGTCCACTCCTGGGCTGCTTTGCACTATATTCATAAACTGGAATGGGAACTTACATCACTTCTTTGCTTTATTAATTTCTAAGTCCTTTTCCTCGTAAGACGAGTGGAGTGGCACTTTTGATGTGATAATGGTGAAACCGTGTAGCTGGTACTTGACTGAGGAGTTGTGGCACTTGATTGCACATTAATGTAGTTTGCCTACCTTGAATATTCCTATTGAAGAAGAGGTAGTACTGATAGTGCTTTTTGTAATTTTGGTTCATGTATATTTGCCTTGGTTCTCTAACTTACCATTCCGTGAGCTTTCTTTTTGCCTTGTGTTTCTAAAGGCAGAAAAATAGCACTTGGAACTTCATTATTCTGTTCAGAGACGTGTCAACCTGTGATGTGAGTGGGGTGCTGTGTTCCCGTGGCCCTGTCAGACAGAGGTGTGTACACAGGAAATGTTGCAGAAGGCTTGTACAATGAAGGTGTTTGCTCCTCAGACACCATGAAAAGTAAAGCAGCCCTTGTCTGTGTATGGCAGCAGTCACCTGGCTCATGGGCATCCAGGCTGAGCAGGAGCAACAAACCCCTGCTGCTGCCAATGCCCACCCAAGTAACACTGAGAATGAAACAGAGCTGAGAGGGCTGTGTTTGGATAATTTGGAACAGGAGGGAGAAGCTAGAGGGGCATTTTCCACAAACCTGTAGGAGGCGAGGCTCTAAGAGTTGTGGTCTGCGGTGCAGTGTTTGTCTCCATCGTGGATGTTAAAGAATTTTTAGGATGAAGTTATGTAAGGTTTTGGACAGACTTTGGACTTCTTGCTGTGGATTCTGAAGGCCAGCAGTTTCAGGCTTAAAAACTCTACACTGTGTGGGTTTTCTCTGTTTGTCTGCAGAAACCCTAAGTTCTTTCAAAATATGTGTCCGCTCTGTGTTGGTAAGTCACAGGTAATAACCAGCAATGGTTACATTCTGCATGGGAGGTATTTCCTGTCAGAGTGGGTCTGGCCTTAGTGAGGAACTGAGATGTCATGTTCTTCTGCACATGGTGATTCTTCACTTTAACTACCAGAGCTTTTCCTTCTGTCATGTGGTGTTCTCCCTCTTACTGTGCCACCACGAAGGGAGGGATACTTTCACGGAGGAATGTGTTGTCAGCAGCAAAGAATAATTTTGCAGCAAGAAGACATTGTAGGGCTTTTCTACATAGGAATTGTTGAGGAGAAAAAGTAATGTGGATTTAAAGCCACATCACCCTTTGGAGATGACTTGGAGCAGATGAGATCATCAGATTTTCAAAAATTAGGTTGCCCTCCAGCTTTTCAGCTGCTTGTCATGGGTTCAGAAGAAATTACTCTAATCTTGAACTGTAACCATCTCTTTATCAAAAGCTTCTGCCAGAGCAAGGTCATTCATTGTTCTTCTTTAATTTCTGTCTTTCCTCTGGGCACAGTTTTAATGTTTCTGTATTCGAAAGGTCAGAAATTACTGTCTTACTCATTATTTTGTTCAGCAATGAATGCTTCAGCTGATACTTGTCTAGAATGATCAGGCTAGTTGAGAATTGCTGATGAGCTGACTAAAAATGTTGAAAGCTCCTCTTCCTAGAATTGAAGTATTGCTTTTCTTTTTTCATTTGTACTTCATAATGGGTAAATTATGAGGTCTAAAAGAGTTTCTTAAATTATTTTTGTGTTCATTTTCACTATTCACAAATTAAACTTTAAATTCATCTCCCCCTTCCTTGCTAGTCTTACTAGAGATTCTGCATCCTTCTTGGATGTAATTTACTATGAAAACAAGCATCTCAAAAACTGGTCAAGACATGGCAGCACTTCTGTTAATATTAACTTCAAGTTAATTTCAAAATCTTTTAGTGAAATAGCTTTAACTGGCTGATTCAAATCCCTTCTACATAGCAGGGAACGTGAAAGTTTACAGGTTATTAGGGTATTACCTTTTAATAAATTTCCTTATACCACAGTTTTCTAATTTCAGCAGACTATAAAATTTTAACAAATAGGAAAAACCTCAACTAGCAAAACTCTGAGTATCTCATCACCAGTGACTGGGAGCTGGTGCCTTGTCTCCCTGTACTTGGTATTCATCTTGGTTAATACAGATCAGTGCAGGGAATTTGATAGGGAACTGTTAATATCTATATAAAGCAAATTAAAATGTTTTATGAACAGGAACTGTACACTAAATGACACGTATTTGGGTTATAAAACAAATGAAAAATGAAGGGTTTTGTTTGCCACAGTGCATATAATGTAGTCATTTTCTCTTTTATACAGTTGTTATATAACATTTCTATTTGATTTGTTACTGTTTTGTGTTGTTCGCCAATCTGCACAAGTATGTTACTGTTAAGTGCAAGCATTTAGAATTCTTAAGGAAGAAATCTTCAGATTCATTAACACAACTCTTACTTAAAAGAAAACTTAATTACAAAATAAAGTCTAGAGTTTCCTTCAACATGTTTTTAAAATCACTTCTAGAAAATACTTCTGACCTTCAGAATTGTCTGAATTTTGGGGGGTGTTTTGTGGGCTTCGTTTTGTTTCCACAATGAAATTAATAAGATTTATTGTACCTCTTACCCAGAATACAAGGCAGGCGCCCACTAGGAAGGAGAGTTTTGTGTCAGCAGTGACTCAGTGAACTTGAGTATAGAACAATACTATCTGATAATATCAAAACACATCTCCATCTTCGTATGGTTTGCTGATTGCACAAATCAATTGAAAGTGTTTCTATCTTTGTGATAGCCTTATTTGCTGCACCCACTAGGATGTCAAAGGCTGATTGTTAGGGGTTTTTTATTGAAAAAACCCTGTAGTGTTTCTGCATGTGCCTGCAATCACTTATTTTTCTATTCAGTTTTCTGTAGCTGGTTTCACCTCGTGCAAAAATGAAAAGTGTTGTGTTTTCCTTCTTGAAACTAAATGCCTTGAGAATTTAATTTCTTGATCTACTTCAAAAATATGCTTATTATTTCACAAGACAAAAGCAAGGATGTTATCACTTAGTCCTGGCACATAATTGTCTGAGTGAGTCTGTGTAGGGGGATACACCACACATCATGACCTGTAACTCTCATTTCTCAGTAATTTCAAGCTGTTCTTGAGAGTACTGTATCCACACATCCCTAGCAACGTGGTCACTCAGCTTTTTAAAACCTCTTTTCCCATGTGATCTTAGTCATTGCCTTCTTTCCCAGATGAGTTATTTTGCTTTTCATTGTTGTTGATCTAGAAGTTGTTCTCAAATAATAACAGTTAACTGGGGTTTGTTGTTTTTTTTTTTCCAAATTTCTTCTGATATTTAATAATTTTAATGGAAGATTGAAAGAGAATTATTTAAAAAAATATTTATCTACCTCCTGCCACTAAAGTAGCTGTTTGTCATGTAGAATACAAAGAAGAGCTGATGAGAAGAATTGCTTTCAGGGAATAACTTGGGGCTTTGTTTTAGTTGAGTAATAATTTTCACTTAGATCTGGGTGTGACTCCAGCTGCTCAGCTGTTGTACAGAGCAGAGCAGTATTATCTGATGGTGCTTGCATCAGAATTCAGAGGTCCTCAGGCTGCTTTTTTTGTACCTATGGTTCTCCAGTTTTGCGAGTTATTTGTGAAGCAGTCTTCTGAGAAAACACACTTCCTGTGGGTACGTTCTTCCCAAGAGCATGGGGAGGAGATGCTGGGAGCAGAGCAAGGACTGTTCAGGAGGTACCTAAGTAGGGTTTTAAGAAAGGAGAGACATGAATGAGGGCTTTTTATGGAGGAAGGGGTTTGTTTGTTTTGTCAGGAACCACTGTGCTGAGTACAGTTCCTCAATGAAGGCTTGAGATGAAGCAGTTTTATTTGGAGAGTGTGTGGGACTGTTACTAGCAATGCCTTTTGGCTTCTCTGAAGAGTTCATGATCCATCTTCTGTTGCAGAATTTGTGCCACTTCTATGTTCAAACAGGTCTCAAACCATGGGGGTTTAAGCTGTAGTTGTAATGTGACCTATGAATGTTCTCAGCAAGCAGCAGCAGCCCAGCTCTAGACCAGACTTGAAATGTCTGGGTTTCCAGCAGTTTTATTTATTCTTTCCTAAACAAAAGTGACTGTTCATCACTAATTATACCTTGTGTGTGTCTGTATATATGTAGGTATATTAAAAATGCATGTGTGTTGTTTCTGTCTCTTCTAAAGGTAAAACAGGTCCACAGAAGGTAGAAAGCCAGCAAAGAATTAATCTTGTCAAAACTGGGGAAGATTAAATATGAAACCATGAGGAGGAGATCTAGTCCAAATACCAAATAATAGGAGTGAACAACACAGGTGGAAAGAGAGGATACAAGAGTAATATATTTACATTAAAGAATCAGAGTTTTCTCCTCCTCAGCACATCTAATAGCTTTTCCTCCATTCATGTACCTGCTGAGGGTGGAAGTTTGGGGCTGTCTGACTGAGGGAAAGGTGTCAGGAGGGAAACGTCTCTCAAATATCCCACACATAAAAAGTGCAAGAACCACTTTGTTAAAGCTTTGGTTCTTCAGTGTGTGCTGTTTGGTAGACAGGGGCTATACACGACATCTCATAGTGGCAGAAAGCAAATTCAAAAATAGGAATACTTTTAATACTGATTTGATCTGGCTGTGGAGGAGACATTGCTTGGATTCATGCTGAGCATCTCTGATGTTTTTTGTCTTTCATGCCAGCTCTATGTGGCCACTGAAGCCATCCTCATCGCATTGGTGGGTGCAACTCCTCCCTACCACTGGGATCTCCAAGGGCTCTCAGCTAATCAGAGCCATGGCAACCATTCAGTGAGCGAGCAGGGAGCTTTTGGGGAATGGCTTCTGACTGCCAACGGCAGCGAGGTGCGTAAGCACGTACACTTCGGCAGCAGCTTCACATCCATAGTCTCTGAGGTAAGTCTGAGATGTGTTTTGCAGCCTCGGGTGTGAGTAGTAAATCTTACTGAGATGGTTTTGGGGGTCTCCTTGTACTGCTTTTTTCTTCCATACTTATGCATGTTTTGATTAGCAAATGAAACGTGCTACTTCCAGTTAGAGTCCAGGTAATGTGTTCGTGTCTTTACTGGCAACACAAGCTAGCTTTATATTGCTATGCAGCTATGTTCTGCTCCAAAACTTCCCACCTTTTCTGTGTGGAGGTTACATATTGCATCCTGCAGCCTGGTTCCACATTTGAGGTGGAATCATGATATTCATTTTACTAATTTGCCCAAAATCCTTTGTGGACTCTGAGCTCTTTCTGGCCATCCCCTTGCTGAGCTCCAGTGCATGTAGTGCATCCATCATACAGTTAGCAAGCAGTGGAGGAACTGGAGAGGAAGTGGCTCCTGCAGTTTTTGTGGCTCCACATGCAAGAACAATGGCAGTGGGGAGTCAGGTGGACAAAGAGCTCCCTCACATTCTATTCCAAAACAAGCTTTGGCTTTGTTGGCACAACCTCTGTGTTTTTTAAGTGATCACTTTCATGGTCTAGCCACAATCCCTACAGGAATGATTCCAGACTCTGCATTGATGTGTGCAACACCTGCCCTTCCTGGGTCTGTCAGTATCTGTTAATGTCAAATCTCTCTTCACAAGAGCCCTGAGTGCATTAGTTGCAAGGCTTGAATGTAGACCTGAGCTGTGGAGTCAAGTGTAGTACCATTTGATAGTTTGTGGCTATTGTCCTGAGGTATTAATGCTATCCAAATTGCTCCTGTAAAGCAGTTTATTGGTTAGGAGCATATTAATAAAAATGGCCAGCTTTGGAATAGTACCAAGCCTTTGTGTACAAAAGGCATTGCTTCTTATTCTTGCAGTAAAGAGGATATGAGTACTTATGATACCATTTAAATTAAAATTTTAATGGATGGTGGATTTCTTAAGCATTATTTAAAACTCAGTAAAGCTTTTGAATTTTCTCTGGGGTTTTTCTTTTTTATTTTTTTTAACTTGCTCAAGAATCTTTTACTGTCTTAAACGTCACAAGTCAGACATGCTTGTAGAGCATGACACAGATGTTTTACAGATCTTTATACATTTTGGTTGTATAAATAAGAAATACAGATAAAGAACAAAGCCCATTTGAGCAATAAAAAATCCTAAAAAAACTCCCCAACCAAAACAAACAAAAAATCCCAAACCCAAGGCAGCTTGTGTAGTCTGCTTTCTAATTCTTTAGCGTATGTTTCAGCAGAGGCCCATTTGAATAAAATATTTGTACCTCTTGTCTTTCCCTCCATTAAAGTACAGTTTTTATTAATTAGTTAGCTGAATATTTGGTATATTTGGAGGTTATGTGCTAAGCACAAACATTTTGAGGGAGAACATACATATCTGGAAAATATTTCACCACTAATTCATTATTAATCTAATTTCATGATTGATTGTAAAGAAGTTTTTTCCTACATTTAATGAGGGTGTGTCGATGCTTAACCTTGTGGCATCACTGATAACATGACCATTACAAATTTACTCTGAAAAATAATCTGAAATAAAAAGCTTGAATTGTGAATAAGCATATACGTAGCATGTTTTTATTTAGAAGAGAAAAGCATTCTGCTCTCTAAAGGGCTTAGACATTGAGATAAGTATTTTTTTTTAAAAAAGGAAAATTTGCTTTGCAACCAAATTATCCCTTAATCCCTGAATGATTCAGAAAGCGTCTCATGCAACAATTTTCATGTTGCCAGCTTTTTAAATTTTTATACCAAAAGTTAGGGCGTGATTCTTGCAATTGTTATAAAACAAACTGACCATGTTATTCCAGGATAAAATTAATCTCATATGCAATCGTTTTACAAATGCATTTTTCTGGCAATTGTTTTTGAAGTCTGCAGAAGCTTCAAAAGCTGATTTATGGTTTCAGTTGAATTTTGTCAGTCTTGTTTGGTTTCAGTTGAATTTTGTCAGTCTTGTTACTTTATGGATGCATTTCCTACTATTATCCGTAACTACCTTCTTGTTAAAGTAACAACTCAAAATGAAGCAGATATAGAAAGTAAGCAAGTTATTTTCTTGGAGCTTATGAATGATGTTTTGTTAGCATCCTAATCTTTGTGAGGTTTAATTGCATGGCTCTGTTCTCATGATGAGGTAGTTTATAACTGAGCTTTGAAATAATATAAGCTTTGCTAGAGAGGATATTTAATGAGATTTTGGTAGAGGAAGAGGAGATTATGAGGAGAAGATTAGAGAGTTATTGCAGGGATAATGACATAATCACCAGCTTACCAGCACAGGAAGAAGAGTTGGTTGTCACTAAAAGGAAACATTATCTCAAGGTGCAAGAGGAATAGTAAAAGAAAAGAACAGAAGATGTGGAGTGTTTTGAATACAAAAGGAAATAACTTGTGAACATTGAGAGCTTGGCGTATTTTCGTTCTGCACTTCTGTGGGGCAAAGAATTTTGTCAGGTTCAATTTGAGACATTAAGTCTGTAAGAATCAAACATTCCAAGATGTATTTGTATTGGATTTGAAGAACTGGAAACTATGAAGTGCACTGTAAACAAGATGGGTGTGTACAGAAAACCGGACTAGCCTGTCTAATGCTACCAAACTATTGCTCAGGGACAAGAGAGTTCATAAAGAGGAGCATGTGCAGGAGTATCTTAGGACATAAACCACAACTACTTTTTCACAATGTGTGTTCTACACACTGCAATGACACATGTCAATAGGTAGAGCTGAATCAATTTAGGTAAACCATTTTATGTAAAAGAAGGGATAGTGGGAGAAAGCTGCAAAAATTAGAATGTTGTGAGGAATCTGTTCTTGATTTCAGAACCAAAGACTGCATTTGATTTGGGAGAACTGTGATTGTTAGTCTCCTACGAGAAGTTTGGGAGACAGCAGTGGGGACTGGTGATTTACTGAATATGATGCTTAGGAGATTTATGAAGAGTTTGATCTTCTTTAAAGTTTGTAACATCCCCTCCAGCTATTAGCTGTTGGTGAACTGTTTGGATTCTGATTAATTTGCCTTTTTGCTGGTTTGTTGTTTCTGTTTTTTTCCTTCCCCCTCCATCCAGTGGTTTTTAATTGGCAATACATCCTACAAAGTCAGTGCTGCCAGTTCTTTCTACTTCAGTGGTGTGTTTGTTGGAGCCATCTCCTTTGGGCAGCTGTCCGATCGCTTCGGGAGGAAGAAAGTCTATCTCACAGGTAACCCCTAGACAAAATGAATGACATGAAGGTGTCGTGTCCCTGAAGATCAGTGGCAGCAGCCCATTTTCTGCTGAGAGCTTGATATGCAGCTGTAAATTGTGTGCTGTAATTTTGTTTGTTTTGGCATTCCAATATGCTTGTGCCATAGAAGTTCAGATGACAAATCAATATTTCACTGTTAAGTCACCATTTGAATTTCTACAAGGTGCTCTGGGTTTGTGAGTCACACCATAAAATGCTTTCATTCATGCAATGTTGTGCTCGTGGGATCTCTGCAAGTTGCAGTTGGTATTTTTAGTAGTTTTGTAACAGCATTCTTACCTGTATAACCTGTTAGGAATTTGTTGCATGTTTTATCCCGTCTGCATGATTTAATTTTTATGTATTTGTGAGCCTTGTACTGTTTTGAAGCTCATAAGCTTTCTAACAGTCCCTGGATCAAGCAACATTTGAAACTGCATGTTTTGTGTATGTATAAAATTGTGTGTCGATGCATGAGCATGTAGAGTTTAAAAGAAATGTTTTATGCTTTTTGTTTTTCCTTGAAGGAGCAGCACTCATTTTAAGCACAAAAAGGTGGGCCTGCTCTGCATGCAAACCCATCATGTATTGTCCCCTGGCGATGTTTCTCTTCTCTGGTTTCTATACACTGCTCTCTAAAAAATGAGGAGAGATATTTGGTCATATATTTAACCTGTGGCTTCTATATCATGGATAAATATAAAGCCGTCTTTAACAGTAGTCAGACAATGGTTCTGACTGTATAAAAAAACTGACTGCTATGAACTGAATTTAAAGGTTCAAACTGCAAACTGTGTATCAGAAAACCACTCCTGTGTCCCCTCCTTTTTGATATTGACTCTAGATATTTAAATTTCTTTCCAAACCTGTGGTGGTGGTGTTTACTATGATGGCTTAAGACAGATGCCAGTGGGCATCAAGTAAAGATACCAGTAAGTGCTTCTGTTTCTTTAGGAGCCCTTCTAAAATGATACTTTTTGCTTTATTTTCCAGGTTTTGCCCTTGACATCTTGTTTGCCATTGCAAACGGATTCTCACCCTCATATGAATTCTTTGCTGTTTCCCGATTCTTGGTAGGGATGATGAATGGTGGGATGTCACTGGTAGCCTTTGTTCTACTGAATGAGTGTGTGGGTACAGCCTACTGGGCATTAGCAGGTAAACTGCCTTTATTGTCAGAATTCATAGATTTCAATCTCACACACCACTTGAGGCACACAAAGCAGTTGCAAATTTAGCTCCACTTGAGCATATCTGCGATCACAGCCTTTGAACTCTGCTTGTTTAATATGAACCTTGGACAAGCAGGGTAGATGACTTGGGGCCATTCAGATCTCTGGATCACTCTTAATTGACAAAGACCCAGCTGAAACATCTCCCATGAATGTTACCAGCTAAATACTCATCCAAGGTTTGTCACAAATGAGCTCTACTAATCAGAATGTTGGACTCTGCTAAACAGAGCCAAGTGTTTGTATGCTAAATATAAATTCTTTCCTTCCTGTCAGTTCTTAAAATGAAATCAAAAGGGTTTTTATATCATAGGAGGATGAGAAAACTGTTGATTCTATGTTATTAAAAAAAGTTGTACCATGTAGTAATTATCCTTGGAATTTAGAACATAAGACACCCTTAACTGTCTTCATTGCTAGTGTTGGACCTGTCCTTCAGATATGTGTGTAACCTGTACTGCTACTGATGCCTTGTGAAGGCTGACCTAGAACAGAGGCTAGCTGGAGTTAAAGAATAAAGTAGGTATTTATTAAAAGGCCTCAATGGATCCACTTTGGGCAGTACAAGAACCCAGCCAGGGCTACACCCAAGATGAACCAAAATGGTCACAAAAATGGACAGCTGGTCAGAGGATCTCACACTTTTACAAGTTCTGGTTCATTTGCATATTGGAGTTAATTGTCCGACTATAGCTTTAGGTTATAAGTCCCATCCTTCTTTCTCTCTTCAGTGCACCGTTGTTTATGCTCTTGGGCCTGAAATTTGGATTGGTGGTCCTCAGTCCCAAACTAGAAAAGGAATTGTTTTGTCTAGCTATTCTGTGAAGAGAGCTTACCATCCCTTTATATGAAGTTCAGAACTACACACTAAAGCAGTACAGAATCTGAAAAATATGAAAGCTAAAACCTAAGGCATCACTAGAGCTCCAGGGCCTGACTTACAAAACCCAAGAAGTGCTATGCTGAGCCTGTTTTAAAACAGGGTGTCTTATAAATCATGAAAGCTATAAATGAATACTACATATTCCTAAAACTACCAGTTTTTCAATGTTTTGTAGTATTTATTCTTGCACATAGAAAGGTACATACTTACGCTGCATACATACACATATTTATATTTGGAATTATAAGACTTCATTGTTCACAGGGCTTTGTTGGGTGTGGGGGATGTAGAAGGGGCTTTTATTGATCTTTGCAATTAGATGTAATACTTCTGCTCTGCATGAATGAAGGACAGGGTGTTCTTTGGTCAAAGAGCTGTGGTTCTGCCTGACTTGCTGAATGAATTTTTGCTAGTGAAGAGGTAGTTCTTGTCTGATCCCATTTGTTGAGATTTACTAATGTTTCTTACAGAAGTGATAATGTTTTGTTTTATTTTTAATTGTGTGTTAGGTTCTATTGGTGGCTTGTTCTTTGCTGTTGGAATTGCCCAGTATGCTTTATTAGGGTATTTCATTCGTTCCTGGAGGACTCTGGCTGTTGTGGTTAATCTGGAAGGAACAGTCGTCTTTCTCCTCTCTCTGTAAGTTGTTCAAACTGAGTTTCATAAGGAAAGGTTTCAAAAAAAAAAACAAAAAAACCAAAAACAAAAACAAAACAAACAATCAAACAGAGTACCCAAACTATTAAGTCAAGCTGCCTTTCTAGGATGGCATGAAATGGTGTAAATAAGGTATTTCTCTCTCAACTTGTACACACCCCCTCCCCCCAGCATGGTCTGTGGTTTCTTCAAATAGTAGTGCTGCAATATCTGAGCCTGTAAGTCTGCACTGTACTGTGTGTGCAGTATTACTGTACCTGGGAACAGTGTCCAGGGTGGAAGAGAAGCACATCCTGTTCTTTAGCTGGTGCATGTAGGTGACCTAAACTGGTGTGCTGCGAGGCACTATAAATACATGTTAAAAGATACAGAAATGGTTTCATATATATGTGATAACATGATGCTTCTCCTGTGTTTAGGGGGAGCAGCATCAAAATTGCTTGCCTGTCCAGTCTTAAAAGTGACATGCAAAAGAAAAAATGGGCAGCTCCCTTTAATTTTTCAAATGTGATCTTTCTGGAAATAGTAGGGGCTTTGTGAATTGCAGCACCGAAAGCTCTGTGATACAGTGTGGCCTTCTTTTCTTACATGCTTTCTGACATCTAAATCTCAGTAACTAAAGAGTGAAATTACTTTAGCTGCTGTTTAAACTAGAGGTCTTTTCCTTTCCAATATCTATTGCACTTCAGTAACTCTTTGAATAAAGCTTTTGCTCCTCAAAAAATCCACACAACCCTTTCAAAGGAAGCATCAGAACTCGGGGAAGGTCCTTGAGGCTGTTCATGAAGTGAAAGGCAGAGATGACCCTTTGGATATTTCAAAACCTTGTGGTGATAGGCACCCTTGGGAAAAAAAAATTAACTTTCAGATTGATAGGTACAACTTTTTGAAGTGAGTTATGCTTGTGACTTCAGAGCTGTGCTCAGAAGCCTATCTTTCCTGTAAGAAAAGGTTTTTTTAATAAATTCCAGATTTCACACTGCCTCCTGCCACATTGCTTAAAAATTACTCAATGTAGAAAATACTTTCAGATTTTTATCCTGGAGAAGAAAATATGTTGTTTCTAAGCTTTTTTTTTTGGTGAAAACACAGAATCACATTCTTTTAAACTTGGAGGAAAAATACAATTTTTGGTCTGAGGCAAAAGTCTTAAAAAGCTTCTGGTCAAAGGCTAAAGTTTAAATTAGTTCTGGAAGCCTGAAAATAATAGAAGATGTGTGTAGTAGACATTGTTGGAGTTACAGACCTGTCAAGTGAAGAGTGCACATGAGGGACATGACCTTTGTACAGTTTCTGCTGCCTTGTCTGCGGGACAGAATTTGGCAAAAAGCTGAAAACTGGGAAGTGGAATTAGTCTTATGGAAAATGAGAAATGCAGTTAGTGGGTCTTACAGAAGCATCCTGTGTTACTTGTAGTAATGCATGCCTCCTTAATTCTGAATTCTCCAAAAACAGGATCCTAGTCATACTGTAACATGTAATGTTGTTCTTTCTGTGCATGCATATATGTACCCACGCCATGTAATTTCTTGGTATCTAAATTATGTATGGCTTATGTTTCCTTTCAGCATGCTTTGTTTCTGTTTCACTACATGAATTTTATACCTGAAGGGTTGTTTAAAAACTCTTTATTATACTGAAGTGCATTTCAGCCTTATTCCTTTAGACAAATTCAGCCTCATAGAGAAGAAAACCCCTAAAGGTGTCTGTGTGTGTGTGTGTGTTTCAGATTCATTCCCGAGTCCCCCCGCTGGCTCTATTCCCAGGGCCGACTGAACGAGGCAGAAGATGCCCTCTACCTCATTGCAAAGAGGAACCGCAAGCAGAAATGCACTTTTTCATTAAAACTCCCAGCAGAGAGGAGCTCCAGAGAGGCTGGCAGCTTTCTGGACCTGTTCCGATACAGGATTCTCCTGGGACGCACCTTGATCATGATGTTCACCTGGTACTACTGGAAATACTTTGTAGGCCCAGCTGTCCTACTGCGACCTCTTTAGGTCTTTGAGAGAATGTGGTGCTGAGAATTGCCTTGTCCTACGGATTGTTAGGGACACTGTACCTAAAAAGGATCCTTTATAGTATTTAAGTATCTATTGCAGTATTTCCTTAGTGCATTTCTAGCACAAAGCCACTTTTACAGTCCAGTTCTGAGGTGTTTTATCTCTCTTTTATCTCTGCATTTCTGTCTTGTGTTTTGGGTCTCAAAATAGTTGAGAACTACCCCTTCTGTTCTGACCCACAAGGATGCTGAGATTAGTCAGAGTGTCCTCCTCTTAGGCCCAGAGCTGTCAGTATCTCTTCACATGGATTATTCCTTGTTTTATGTGTAAGGAGCCCATTAGCAGGGTTGGCCTACCTTGTCTAATGAGTAGACATCATAGGCAACAGTTCTTAAGAGAAAGTGCTTGCTGTTGCTGCAGTGAGGTGCAGGAGCCCGTGATGCTCCCTCCAGTTACTAGCAGAAATTTAACTCCAAAAGTGCCTGGTTTTTTTTCAGATCTCTCACTAGCCCTGAGGTCTTTTGCTGCTTCTTTAAAATAACCTTATGTTTGACATAGTATGCAGGTCCTTGGGCATGACTGCTCCTCACTGTGCTTTTATAATGCACATATTTGGGAAAGATGTATAAATTAAGAATAAAACAAATGGTTTTGTCAGCATACAGCACTGAGCCATTTTCATGTTGCTTTTCCAAGTGCTTACTGCAGAATAAATAGTTGATTATTCTGTTATTTAAATGAGAATTGCTGATTTGCTGCAGAATGAATTTGTGACCAGTTTCTTTCCTCTCTGTAAAGACAACTCTCTTTACAGGGGTTAACATGACAGTAGGGTTACAAAAGAAAAGTTAAACAGAATTGAAGAATGAATGAGTAAAACTGGACCAAAGTGTAGAAATTAAAAGAAGTTTGAACTGCTTGAGAAATTTGGTTTACACACAATTGGAAAAAGTGTAGATGAACATGTAACCTGATAAAAACAAAAGGGACAAAGACATTTCTGAAGTTAAATAATACAGTCATGATTGGTTTTAACTTTATACTGGTTTATGCACTTTGTAAGTGTAATCTTGAGTTTTAGTTGAAGAATGAATGAGTAAAACTGGACCAGAGTGTAGAAATTAAAAGAAGGTTGAAGTGTTGTTTGAACTGCTTGAGAAATTTGGTTTACACACAATTGGAAAAAACAAAAGGGACAAAGACATTTGTGAAGTTAAATAATACAGTCATGATTGTTTTTAACTTTATACTGGTTTATGCACTTTGTAAGTGTAATCTTGAGTTTTACCCAGTAGTAAGTCAGGAATTGGGTCTTTGCTGGGACAGAATGGTTTACTTCCATCCTACACTTACAGAGAAACATTTTAGACCTATCTGCTGAAACACTAGATATAGTTGATAGTGTATTATGCCAGACCAGTGCTTCGATTTGGCAGACAAAGTGTCAGCTCTGATTTCACTTCTTTTTTTCCTCCTGTCTTTTGCAGGTTTGTGTGCAGCTTGGTTTACTATGGTCTTACCCTTAATGTGGGTGACTTAGGCGGAAGTATTTATGCCAATTTAGCCCTGTCAGGCTTGATAGAAATCCCAGCGTACCCAATCTGTATTTACTTGATTAACCAAAAATGGTAAGTATGGAATTTATTAACCCAATACAGGATTTCTAAACCTAACTTCTCTCAAAGATAGGTTTTCTGTGTATCACACCTCCTAGCTTGTATCCGTTGTGTGGGGCTTCCTGCTTCGATGTGAAAGTGTCATTGATTTATGTCTGTTTCAAATAGCAGTTTAACTTGTTTTCAGTCGCTCACCTCACGGTGAGCCATCCCTGTGGCTTGGGTGGGGTTGATGTAGCTCGGAGGAACCTGCGCTGCCTGCCAGCTAACACTAGATAGCGTCCTTCCCACCGCTGCCCCGTGATCCCGTCCTCGCTGCTGGGACAGAGCTATCCCGCCTCCACTCTGCTCGGGCTGTCCTGTGCTCTCGTGCAATAGCAGTACCTCTGTGAGCTACTGTGAGAGCAGAGCAGATATTCTGCCTTTTCCTGAACCACTCTGGACAACGTCTCTCAGTTTTTGTAGAGTTTCCTCCCAGTCTCTGCTCTGTGTCTCCTGAGGAAGTTTACAAATGTCACATACAGCAGGAAGCAGCCCAAATCCTAGAAATTGTCAGTTGCTGTATAAAGTTGGCTCTCATTTTGTTAAGTGTGCAGCAGAAGCTTGTTTAAAAATGGTGTGAGAGGAAGTGTCGGTGAAAGATGGTATTCAGAATTCCCAACTTCAAAGAAAGAGTCAGTGTGAATTCAGAGGATTCATTACTCTGCAACACACAAACCAAAGGCAGAATATAAACCTTTGTTATCTTTGCGTATCAGGTTTGGTCGGAAACGAACGTTGAGTGCATTTCTGTTCCTGGGAGGATTGGCTTGTCTTATTGTCATGTTTCTGCCTAAGAAGAGAGGTAAGTAGTTTTTGTTTCTGAGCTATGTGATATGAACTGGTAAAAGCAGCATCCCACAGCACAACAATTTGATAGCTGCTGGAAGATTAGGCTCATACCACATGTGAGTCTCAGTTTTTGAAGCTGGAGAAGCCAATTCATTAGACAAAAGAATAAGTTTTAACCTTCCTAAGACCCTAGAAAAAACTTCTTAGTAAGGTTTGGATTTGAATTTTTGCCTTTGGATTCTGCCCTTTACCTCTGTTTACATCAGTTGCTCCTTTCCTGTGTTTTTGACATAATACCAATGAATGATATTTCTTGTGGTATCTCCAATAGCTAGATGATAGGTTAGTGTAAGTAGTACCCATGCAACTTGGATATATCTCTCCAAGTGGAAGATCAGTGTCAGAAGATCTGAAGAACTGAGTGATGGAGCAAGTTTCCATCTTTGCCACACTGCTCAGTAATATTCAAAAGTAGTGTACTTGTGGTAATAATAATGTGGCCACATAACTTACAGCTCAGGAGAGCATCCTGATAAGCTTCTGAATTGGGAAGTCTTTAAGAAATGTGAAATTAAACATCTTTTGTGTGAAGATGCACTAATGTTAATTTTGAGATTACATAGCAATTTTTCTTTTTAAGACCAGATAGATAAATTCACCTTGCTCGTAAGATCTATGGATGTATATTTCCTTTCATAAAGCAACAGAATGTTTCAAACACTTGACGAGTGATTCAAGAAATCAAACCTCTATGACGGAGTACAGAATTTGCTCTAGATGCCAATAGGTCTAATAGGTAAAGCTTTTTTAAAGGGATGCAACTCAGGTTTTCAGAATTATTCCAGGTGATTGAGCATGGACACTTGGAAATATTCTGGTTTCGCTGGTATCAGTAACCAAGTATTTTTTTCATGTCATTCCAAACACAAGATGTGAAAAGAGAGGACAGAACTGTGAGACCCCAGGAAATCAGCTGTGTACTGAACTGCCCAAGTCAGGCAAGGGTGACATGCCTTGGGAAGTGAAAGGGGCTCTCTGGCCAGAAGCAAGAACCTGTCTTCACTGAGCATAAGCTCTCATTTGCCTGTTATAAGCAAATAAGCACTGGTTGTTCTGACAGACTAAGATGGATGGGAAGTTTAGTGTGATTCTTCACAGGATCTTCCTTTTGAAGTAATATTGTTAGAAGAATATTATCATACTATAGAAATGACAATAAATAGGACTCTTGTTAAAAAAAAAATGTGCTCACTTTTGGAAAATGTATCTGTTACACTCTTCTTCAACTTTCTGATAGAACTAATTTGGCATTTAATTAGTGGTAGACCAAAAATACTGACTTGTAGCTTCAGCTTTTAGATTCTTCACTAGATTCCTTTTCACACCATACTGTTGTGTGATTGAAATTATTAGAGATGTGTTGGAGTGCTCAAAAGCCTTACATTTTCTCTCTCAGATACTGGAGTGTTTGCAGTGGTGAATAGTCGCTCTCTGTCTTTGCTGGGAAAACTGACAATCAGTGCTGCTTTTAATATTGTCTACATCTACACATCAGAACTTTATCCCACAGTCATAAGGTAACACAAGTTAATTTTAAGTCTTCATTTTTCTGGTTCTCTTACATGATCATCCTTTATTTCTCTTAATTTTTTTCTATTAAAATCAAATTAAAAATGATATTTTCAGTTACATATAATGGTTAGATGTCGTTTTACATCTGAAATTTCTTCCCTTACCATCTTCTCACTCCCTCTTCCATCAGGTTTCCAGTGTTCTCTTCAAATTAACTGTATTTTTATGTAACAGTAAAATAGACCCTTAGCTGCTTGTCCTGCTTACAACTCCCCTTCTACTCATGAGGATAACTGTAGCACTGCAGATATTTCTTTTAATGAGTGCTTTGTAAAACCAGAGAACTCTGTCATCATACATGCTTAACCAGGAACATTGAAGA
Organism: Passer montanus; assembly: GCF_014805655.1. Lineage (NCBI taxonomy): Eukaryota > Metazoa > Chordata > Aves > Passeriformes > Passeridae > Passer > Passer montanus. The sequence goes on from NW_024368707.1 coordinate 4,925,937, forward strand.
TGGCTGGTCAATAAACTTGGTAAAAGTAACACGTTGCTTCACAGGCAGTGTGTGAGCAACAGTAGGGGCAAAAGCACCCCCTGCTTGTGCTGGCAGAGAAGGCAGAAACTTGTGCTATAGGGGTGCATATGGTGTTCAGCCCCCAGTGAAACTATACTGTGGTGTTTTTCATGAGTGGGTAAATCTGCTGGTAAGTAGGATTTGAATAAATGAATTCAGCCAGGGTTTCAGATGGAGGCAAGATGCATTAACTGAAATCACACTTGTTTTGCATATGTGTGTATGTAAAAATTCTGAATGTAAAGGGGATTTTTGCTTTGTTTTAATCACAAAAAACATGTTTTATTCCTGTCTTGGGATGCTTTCAGTTACATTTGACTTTTCTTTGCCAGTTAATGTGCTCAGGGTCACGACTGATGAGTCTTTTTCCTTGCTCAATAACACTTTGCAAAAGATTAATTATTTTTGGTTTTTTTCATAGGAATGTTGGAATGGGTGCCTGCTCCATGTTTTCCCGTGTTGGTGGAATCATTGCGCCTTTTGTCCCTTCATTGGTTTGTCTGAACTTCTATTGCATATATTTTTGTTTTGTGGTTCTGGTGTATCAGAGGCTTACAGAGATGGGAATGTTTGGGATAAATTTCATTTATAAATTAAGATGCATAAATTGCCTATCTTAACAGTATCATGGTAGGCCAAAGGCATTGTAGTATCTTCTGTGTGATTAGACAAAACCTCAGCATTATTTAATTTAAAAGGTATTTTAGCTCTGTAGGGATTTTGGGGCCCATCTAGTGGACCTTAAATTATAATAATTTCAAATCACCAAGATGGTGATACCAAATTTTAAACCCTGCACAAGCAATAGCAAAAGACCCATGTGGCTAAAAGAACTACTGCATCAAAATTGAGCATATGAGCTCAATAACTCATATTTTTGAGAAAAAATTAATTTTGCTGTCAGTGCACTTCATTAAATATCCGTGGGTTATAAATATCAGCAAAGCAGTTTGTCTTTTAATAAATGAAGGTGATGTGGAGATCTCATATACCCTCAAGGCAAAGAAAGATTCTAAAGAACAAAACATGGGGTTGATACCATTACTTTCCTGTGCTTAGTGTGTATGTGTATGCAGGTAAAAAGTGTGCCAGTTTTTCCCAGCTGTTTGCTGAGGCCCAGTTACAATTCCTTTAATGTGACAGATTTCATCTCAGGTAATTTTCCTCTCTGCCATTTGCTATTTTACATGTGAGGCAGAAGGTTAGCAAAAGGGCAGGTGAGCACAGGGAGCCTTTTAATCTGTGGAACGAAGCACTGGGCAGGTGGGAGCGTGAGCACCTCTGGGGAGCAACAGGCAAAGCCAAGACTGCTGCCAGTCTGCCAGGTGGATTTAATAGGCAGCTTTTATGTAGCAGTTGGGGCATTCATTATAATGTGTCTGCCAGAGATTTGATACTGCATGAGACACAAATCTTGGATCATAATGTTTGAGGGGGTTCCATGAAAATGAAAGTAGTTCTGGTTAAATAACAAATGAACCCTGATTTGAGAAAATAATCAATAATTTTTGTGTTTTATAATTTATTCTAGTATTTTAAAGAATTTTCAATGTCTTTTGTTTGGAGATCTCATAATAGTAAAAATAGGATAAGTTAACTGCTGAGATAAGAGATGAAATGTTGGTCTTTCATTTGATCACAGCCTGTTACTTTCATCAATTTAGAATTGCTCTCTACAATGTGAGTTTTTGAAACAAACAGCTAAACTTTTTCTCTGTTTTAAAACAAGCCTTCTTTACTGTGAAAACAGGGACAGGCATCAGAAGAGGAGTAAACATTGCTTGGGCTGCCACAGGTGATGCCAGGAATGCCAAAGCCCAGTTGAAGCTAAAACTAGCAAGGGCCATAAATAGGGATTCTGTCAGCTAAAGGAAATACACTTGTTGATGAATGGGAGGGGCATCCTGTTGGTGGGTGACATGGAATAAGCTGAAATACTTGTGCTTCAGTCTTGAGAGACAAAGCTTCTCTCCAGTACTCTGCCTGTCAGCGCAGTTGAGGAAGCAGAAGGCCAGCAAACAGTAGGAGGAGCAATAGGTTCAAGAACACTTACAGCTGAAAGCTTTCCATTCCATGGGGTGAGATTCCCTAAGAGTGATTGTGATAGATGGAGTAAGTGTTCATCGTCTGTGATAAACCACTGCTGTGGTGAAGGATCACTGGTAGCTGTGGGAGGAAAAAGGCTCATCCTGTGTGTGTCTTCAATATCAGAAAGTGGAACCCAGGTATTACAGGCTGAGCACCTCAGACTCTGTGGGAGGATTGAGACATGACCTCTCGGAATCTGTTTATAAGCATGTCAAGGCAAGGAAGGTAATCTGGATCAGTGAACATGGATTTATTAAGGACAATTCCTTCTCAGCCAGCTTAATTTGATAGTCAGCCATTTTATCACGGAAGGCAATATGGATGAGGAAAGGGAGGAGAGCAGGGAAGGCTTTTGACACTACCCCACACTGTTAGCATGTTTATCACAAGTTTTGGCTTGGGGATTACATAAGAAATTTGGAAAATAATGTTTTTGAGAGGCTTAATGCAGCCTGGAACAATCTACTTGGAGAGGAAATCTCCATCCTTGGAGATTTTTCACTATTTGATTATGTGAAGCTGTGATTGAGCTTATCTAATTGACGCTATAATTGTGCTTAGAGTAGGTGGTTGGTCTAGATGACCTCAAGAGATCTCCAAGGAGCATGTCTTTGTTTCTGAGGTATCTATTCCCTTCTACAAAGGGACGTTGCATGTGTTAAAAAGTACATATGTTAGAGGCAAGAATTGAGTTCAAATTCAGCAGGTGTTTCTTTTAAAGTTCACGACCAAATCTGTGGGGCTCCAATAGTATTGACAAGATACAATTGACAATACTGGTAAAAAACCCAACCAAACAAACAAAAAAAACCACAGCAGAAGGACTGGTGACTTTTGTTCTAAATAGGGGCGCAAACACTGCTAAAGGGAATGGTTGTAAAGGCTAGGTCTTTTAATATGCAACGTGAACTGCAAGGAACCAATCTCAGCCTAACTCTGTTATTTTTTCCAGAAATCTGTACAGTGGTCTCTGCCTTACATTGTGTTTGGAGCAACTGGTCTGTTGTCTGGGCTCTTAAGCTTGTTGTTGCCAGAGACCTTAAACAGTCCTTTGCTAGAAACTATTTCAGACCTGCAAGTGTGCTCCTACTGGAGGCTGGGTGATGAAGCCATGTCACTGCAAGCCCTAGATGGCTCACAGGTATACTAATTTTTTTTCCTAGTACTTTCCTGTTATGTTTATTTCAGCTGTCAGCTTGAATCTGCCACTCTAAAGAGATTAGGGTAGTGATTCTTGGCCTGTGGAGGATAGACCCCAAGGAGAAGATAGTGTAGCAGCCCTACCATCATGTCTGAAATGTTTTCTGGAAATGCAGCCTGAAATATAGCTGGATTAATTCATCCCTTCAAGGCCACAAGTTTACAACATTTCCCTTTGGGATGAAGTGATGTCTGTGCGTCTCTACAGTGTGCTTCAGCCAAAGCTGGACACTGAAGCTTGAGAAGCCTTAGATGTTAACAAGACCAGAAGCCTGTTTATGAAAGTTTGCTCTCAAAGGCAGCACACTGCTTCTGACCTGCCCCAGCTATTTTGCAGTGCTGTTTACCAGGTCTGTCCTAGACATGCTCTGAATGGGTTAAAGCCAGACTAACGTCTGAGATCTCTCCCACTATTGACTCTGTGAAATGAGATTCATTGAAAACACTGGAACTACAAAACTCCCCGGTATAAGCATAAATAAATGTGGCAGCAGGATGTTTTTCAATGAGGTTTCCTTGGATTGTGATTTTCAGATCACTTTATTTTGTTAAACTTCTGGACGCCTCTCTGGGTGTCTGTATCTTCCACTCACCTGGAGGTTTTTTGACATGGTTAATTCTCTGTGAATGAAGTGGGATTAGAAGGAAGAAGCTAGAGAGCTGGGAGTGGGTGTTTGAATCTGGGTAAAGTTTTAAAGCTCAAATCCTGGTCCCAAAACTTTAAGTATGGAGGGACTTTCAGAAATAGACTAAGTGATCAGAAGACTTGAATGGAAACTCGTAACAAACAATGTTAGTTGCCCCATTAGGCTGAGATGAGACAGGATCCTTTTAACACCTTTACTTTCATTTGAATAGTTGTTGGTCAAGCACTCTGGCATTCACAGGTAGTCATACTTATTTTCAGAGAAATCACATACTTCTAGAGTTGGGACATTGGCTTCCTATCAGAAGCTTCAATACATTGCCTTGTTTACCAAGTTTAGCTGTAATAGTTCTTGATAGGACAGCACAGTCTATTCACAAAAGCACCCTTGAAGAAAGGCTGAAAAAGGCTGCCCTGTAATCATTAATTTTATACTTTAGCTACTTTACGTGCTTATTTTATAAATATTTTCAACCATACTGAATAATGTGTTATGGCACCACATTCTTGCTGACTACACAAATCCATCATATACATTTACATCAGCTGTTGTTTTGGTAATTACCTGATTATTACGTCTTAATTGTGCAGATGGTTCACCAACGAAAGCAATTTTTGTAAGCAGTGCAGGTGTTCCAGCTTACAGGTGGAAAGTCACATTTTTCATTTCTTCTTTAACCAACTACAGTCAGTATTACCCTTTGAGGTGACAAATATTGTCTGATAGTATTCCAACATATTGGTTAGCTTATGTCAGTCAGTCCTCTCAGGTTTAAATCTTCTTTGCTTGTCCTTCTGTAGGCTTAAAAATCCCAACCTGAACAACCCACAAAGGGGGTGTTGTTCTGAATGGTTTTCAGGAGCATTTTGCCCAGATGGATTAAAATTACTGAATCTGAATGAAAAAGTCATTGGTTCAGGCCTTTACTAATCCTGTAACTTCAGTGAAGTTATATCTGGAATGCATTAGGGATTTATTTTAAAGCTTACAAAGAAAGTGCTGATAAAATGGAAAGCTGTTAAAGATTAACCCTATTTGACAAGGCCATGAGAGGTCTTATGAAGCTGTTGTGAGAAAGATTTAGAATTTATGTGACATACCCTGAATTCCCCCTGTGGAATCCATTGTCCTTTTGTACCATTTTCAAGATAACATGTGTTCTGATTGCCCAGAACGGAGGTTTTGTTCCTGTTAACATACATGAATGTCATATTCAAGTTGGACAGCATCCAGTGATAACCTGACTTTCCTCAAATAGTTTTAGAAGTCTAGGGAAAAAAAAAAAAAGCCTAACATGATTCCCTTTACATCTTCTGACAGGTCGTAGTGCTCAAACTGTTTGAAATTCCTTTGCAGTTAACGCACATTGCTGTAGCAAAGCTCCTCTGAAGAGAGATCTAAAGCTACAGATTTTGCTTGCATGGTACTGTCAGTCATAATTGCACTATTTCCATTTCTCCATTTTTCATACTCTCTCTCACCCTTCTTAGCATATGACTAAACAGGCAGAGGTCTTCGGATGGGTACAAGCATATTGGGGAAAAGAATCCTAAATAATCAAATTAGATGGAGTTTATACTGCCAGGAGAACCTTTTTAACTGGGATCGTTTGTGTCAGTTCATGGAAAAATGCTTCACTGGCCAAATAAAAATCAATTAGCTGTAATAGCTGACTTTATTTTGGGTATGTGGTGTAAATTATATTGTGAAAAGGACTCTGACTGGAGTATGTATGCCTATAATAGGGATTTTACTTTTTGAACATACAGCATGGTAATGATTTTCCCTTTTCCATAACACTTTCATTTAGTATTGCAGGGGGATCTTTTTAATTCAGCTTGCCCAGTGCTATCCAAGGAAATGTATGAATTGTGGATGGTGAAGCTTTACCTAAAGCAGTAATATATGTGTTCTGATCTGTGGTAAGCTACTATGTTTCCAGTAGCTGTCCACAGAGTAGGCACCTTAGACTAAATTTAAGAAAGCTCAGTAGATTACCCCTCTAGCCAGTCTCTCCTGCATATATTCTTTAGCGTACTGGTGGAGCAGAGAAAGTCCATCCACTACAACCCCATGTCTTTTAAAGATACTTTGAAGAACCAAGGGTTTGAATCTGAATTCACATAATGTCTTTTATAAAGTTTTAATACAGTGGTTTGACCTGTGTTTACTTATTTTTTCTTTACCAGCATTCCACAGAAGTGTAATGGTTCGTGCTCTTTATATTGAGACTGATCTAGTGGCTTCAGTCTAACTGACGACTTCATTTTTCCTTCTAGTGTGGAGACAAAGACAGCTCTGCAGGGAGTGGAAGTGAAGATGAGGAGTTCTATGATGCTGATGAAGAGACTCACATGATCAAGTAATGAAAAGAAGAAACACTGGCCTATTTTATGCCTTTTCTTGCCCAGTCAGTCCAGCTGTATGAGAAGCACTGGGGACCTTGCTTGCCAGGCAATGCAGTTGGGCAAGCGCCTGTGTTTTTCCTTACTTGGAGAGGGATTTGAGTGCTGTTCAGACTGATGACATCACTGATGCTCTCCATATGAGGCAGCCATTCCAATTCTTGTGGTTCAGAGTACAGTGCATGGACTGCATTTGAAGCCAGGTGAGACAGCAGGAGTGAGATGATGTATGTCAGAAGCCCAGGGAATAACCTGGGCTTAGAGAGATTTGGACAGATTGTCAGTGCATGTGTTAGTATTTTATTTTCAAGGTGGTGGATTTTATTTTAATACAAATTGGTAAACTTGGAAACAACCACTGTATTTTCCGTAAGGGTGAAAGTGGTCAGTGAATGTGCTGTGTGCTACTCCAATGGGAAAATTTGCTGAAATTGTATGTTAAAATGGCTTTTGCATATTCAGTAGAGGAGAGGCAGCTGCAAACAAAAGGTTTCTCTGTTTGCACACCGGTGCAGAGTTACAGGTGCAGGTGGTTAGTCATGAGCTGGGCTTTCACTTAGTGATAATGGAAGGCTGGGAGGAAGGACTACACAAAAGAGCAGCAACAAAGCCTGTGAACATAAGGAATGTTACTGACTTTTTTTCTTCTTTTCATACACAAAGCTTTTTCTTGGTCTTCTGCATATGTTTGCCACATGTTCCCCACATCTCAGCATGGCTGTTTATAGCTTTGCCAATTTTTACCTTGTCCTCACTTTGCCATAACTGTTGAACTTCTCTGTGGAGTGAAATCTTGCTGTGATTGATATCGTTTCCTGGGTGTGACAGAGGTGAGGTATTTATCACATACCGTGTGTGTGGTGTGATAGACTATATAGCTCACTTTTGTGGGCCTATCTGGGTCTTTATTTCTGGAAAAGGCTTAACTCTGAAGTGGTAAGAGGAACTGTGGGGTGCTGTTATATTTTGGGTGCTATTATCAGGAAGCTGCTAGTGTTTATTTTAAAATCTTGTGTGTAGCTAAGGTTTTCATTTAAAAAGACAGCAAATCTCTTTGGAACTATTTGGTTACTTGATGTTTTTTAACCAGTGCTCACTCAAGCTCTTGGTTACTTGACCTTGTTAGGGAAAACACTTCAGTTTCCAGTTTCACTGAACTTTCTGTAAGTGCTTCAGTAGAGGGATATGGAATCCTGAAATGCGAAACACGAACATGTGGAATGTTCCAGTTACAAAAATGAGGCCTTACAAAGATTCAGTTTTCTTGATGACAATGTCATCTTCATCCTCTAACCTGTGGATTTCTCTTTGTTAAGATTGGTTTCCATAAAATGTTGATCTTCCTATTTTGAGTTCCTAGCAAAGTGGCACACAATGATAGCAAGTACATTTTCAGGCTCATGAGTCATTTTTGCAGATCTTAGAATTAAAAAAGGTGGGTCTAAAAATATTAAAAAGTTGTTTGCTGAATATTTCCTGGTTACAGTGGGAAGTTCCTTTACTCTGCAAGGAAGTGAAAGTAACCAGCATGTAAAGTTTGCAGCTGGCTGCTTGAACTTTGTTCGCTGGCAACTGTGATGCGGAGCAAAGTGCAACTGCCCTGGTTGGTGCAGAGAGCAGCCCAGAATCTGCAGTTTGACATATGCAGCATTCCATGTGGCTCTGAACTTGATCCAGGTGTTGACTGTGAGCAAAGTTGGGAACTTCAGTCCTTATGAACAGTCTATCAGTATTGTTGTGATTTTTGCCTGTATTATTCTTCACTGGAAGAATTCTCACTCGTGGTCTTGACTTTTTTTTTCTCCCCAGACTGTTGAGTAGCTGTTGTAGATGTGGCACTTTTTAACCCACATGGGTAGTCTTTCTGCCTTATTTGGTTCTTCTGTGTATAAGAAAATTTCACCAAATAAGGTACTTGGAAATAAGTGGAAAAGTTGGAGCTATTAAAATAGTTTTAAATTTTTTACTCACACTTTAATTTATGGACAGCTGGGAAAAATGACTTTTTATTGCTGGTGGCAAGCAGCAGTAAGCCTGGCAGTAATAACATGTTGCCAAGAACTAGCAGTTGTTTTTAGGTGTCTGTTGCCTCTGTCCCTCTTTGGGTGTTGGGTGGAATAAGTCAGGAACTGTCATTATCTGCTCCTGGCAACCCTGTGTAATGCCACAAGACCCTCAATAGAATTTTCATTAGCAATAGGATGGTGTAATGGTTCAGATGGAGAAGATTACTTTTGCAGGACCTGAGCTAGATTTTGTGAGTCTTCAAATAAAAATGAAATTTACTTCTCCACTCATGCACTTTTATATCATTGGTATACATATGTAAACTTGCCAAAACAAGAGTGAAGACAAAATTAGCAATTTTTTTGCACAGGAATTGCTGCTCTTTTTTAACCTTAAATCTGTCCCATGATTTAAAGGGAATTTTAAAGGGAATATTTAAAAAGAATCTTCTATTGTTACTTTCCCATATCAGTTAATTCAGAAGGTTTACTTTAAAGGGAATATTTAAAAAGGAATTCTGAATCTTCTATTGTTACTTTCCCATATCAGTTAATTCAGAAGGTTTAGAGGAGAGAATTCCTGCAGGAGGAGCTCAGCAATGTAGCATCAGACTTTGCTGTCCAGCTTTGTGTTCTGAAGTTCAAATCCATTAGGTGCATTAAGGTTCTTTTCTGAGGCTGTTAATTTTTAGTATGAGCTGGCCTTCTGGTACAGAAACCTGTAGGATCACTTTTCTTCTTATCCATGATGTGTAATGCTTTACAATATTGAGATAGTTGTATCTCAGTGTCTGGGTAGTAAGTTTGCCATGAGGAGCTACTGGAAAGTAGAACACTGGGTACATCAGTTGTAGTGCTAGGAGTCTGAGACCAAGGTTCTGTAGTTTACTGCAGTATGATAATCTTCTGCCATATTTCTTGCTAGAGTAGCCAGCACTGTTAGCTGTTTTCATGTTGTGCAGGCACTAAGATACCACTTTTCCCAAGGTGGAGTTTCTTCTCTGGATTCCTTTGGCTGTGTTTTTTTTTTTCTTTTTTCTTTTTTTTTCTTTCTTTCCTTTTTTTTTTTTCCAGGTAGCTCACTTAGATTCCTTTGGCTGTGATTTTTTTTTTCTTTCTTTCTTTTTTTTTTTTTTTCTTTCTTTCTTTTTTTTTTTTCCAGGTAGCTCACTTAGTGGGATTATGCTAGAGAGAAGAGAGCTTTTCCCATGGTGCTGATTAGTCAGGTCTCAGCAGAATCCCAAATGTACCTCACCTACCTGGGGAGCTCACAAGTGATAAGTGAATACACCTAAGAGTGAAGGAGAGTGACAGGTCATGTGAGGCAGCATGGAGGACAATGAGCTAGAAGTGGGAAAAAAAATTGAGGATTCCACTGAACAATTGAGGATTCCACACTTTAGAGCAAGGGTAAGTGAAAACACAAAATAGCAGCTGTTGGGTGGAAATACCCTTTAACACAATACAATTTTAAATTTCTCCTGAAAACAAAGCTAGTGCTCTCTATTTAGCAATTGGAAAAGTGCTGTTCAGAGGCCCCTGATATACCAGACACTTAGCTCTGGGTTAAAGGAGAGCCAGAGATGACTCCGTTCAGGTCAGGATGCTGAGTGAAGAACCTTTCCAGAGACACCTAACTGAGCAGGTTACAGCTTGTTTGTCCATGCTCTAAGGATGTGAGCCACATGCTCATCAGCTCAAAGTGTGCATCTATGCCAGCTTTCCCAAACTGTGTGGATGCTATGAGGTTAGTAGGATATCATTTACAGAATCATGGGGAATGGACTTGATCCATACATTTTACCATGTATTTCACCTAAGCACATAAAAGCAGTTTGCAAGAGAATGTTTTTCTTGTACTCAGGAAAAGGGGAAAGTGAGGAAGTTTTTTTTCTGGAGTGTGTTAAAGGGAACATTGGAGCTAAAGCTCTTGTTCTTGAGTCTTCTGAATGCAGATTGGGTGAGCAGTATTTTGTTTTAGCTGAAGGTTGTGTGCTATTTATCCCTTTTCCCACCCTGAGCGCTTCTCTGGTCATGCTCTTTGGCACAGCTGAATCTGTGACTGCAAACTGTGAGCCTTACAGTAAAGATGTCAGAAAAGCCCAAGAGCAGTGCTGTCATTTGATGGTGGAAGGTAGTCTGGCCTGACGCAATGCTTGTATCAGAAATGTTTATATTCAGCTGTTTACCAAACAGGAGACTTAGGGTATAGCTGTACCTTGAGTCTCATTTGTTGTATCTTACTGTAAGATATGTGGTAGAAGGCACCTGTGTAAGAAAACCTCTGTGGCAGATCTAAATGTGGAATTGGAGGAGAAAAAATTTATACATAATTTTTCCATGCTGTGTATTTTAATGTATTTTAATTTTGTCTAGTCTGTTGTAGCCTTCAGATTTTCCACGTGCTACTGTTATTTAAGGCTACTAGAGCTGGGTAAAGCTTTTACCCAGGTACTCTGAATTTACTGAATTTTCTCATCCTAATTTTGGTACTGTTCTCTGTTTCTGTCATTCTGAAAAATGCTTCTGTATTGCCTAATAGGGAACAGATTTTTTGTTCTAATTTGAAGTGCCTGTTTTGTGAAAGTAGTTGTTAATTTCCTCCGTCAATTTTATATGGGACTGTGTGTAAAGTAGCATCATAGAATTGGATTATATGAGTGCCAAAGACAGTTTTTGCTGGAAAGCAATAGTCCAAAACTAGTTCTAGCTGCCTTTATTTAGACTTTATCCATGCAGAACTGGTCCGCAGAACTGGTATTTACAAGCATCCCTGCAACTATAGGGAAAGAGAATTACCTTTGTTTGCTTGTCTTTCATTGTTTAGTACACTTAAGTAGCTTTTGTTTCTGAGAAACCAAAGAAATTAAATGAAGGATTGAAGTGTTTTTTGTAGAACATTCAGAGTTTATACCATGTAGCCATTACAGAGAAATCTGCAGAACCTGTTTTGATTCTGAGTTGCAAGTGTCAAAGTTTACTCTCTAAGACTGATAAAACCTGGTTAAAAACTGCACACTGGAATTTGTTTGTGCATTCAACAATCTTACAAATTAGCATTGCTAGTATACAGTTTGCCTGGAGCTTCATGGGATCTAGCAGGCTTTTATAAAATGCACACTCTGTTTGAGGCATTGCTAAATAATAATGTAGGTATTTTAAATCCCTACTACAACTAATATTCACTGCAAGTCAGCCTTGTCATAGCTGCATGTTTGTCAGCAAAAAAGCAGGTGGATAAAACTTTCTGCAGCAAGGGCTGATTAGGCCCAGAAGAAGATTATCTCTTTCAAGCCATTCCCTGCTATGTGTGCAGAATCAAGGGGGACCATGGGGTATATACAGTAAGATTGTAGGATGGAGTATGTTTAAATACTTACCTGCCCTTATTCACTAAAGATTTCTAGAGGAAATCTGTCTTTATCAAGCTGTTTCTGCTTCCCACCAACATGAGGTGCTCATTTTATACCTATTTTGTCAGGAGCCAGGCAAAAAGTAGGATGGTAAGAAAACCTTTGCCAGTATTGGAAGTTATATTTACTTAAAAATATCCTGGGAGAGGTATCTGGTACATCTGTTTTCAAACCAAATGTTTTTAAATTATGGAAGCCTGATTGGGAGACAGGCATTTCTGATGTTAGTCTGTAGGAAAAATCAGTTTTGCAGATACTGATGAAAACTGTTACAGGGCAAACAACTGCTAGGTGATTTATGGTGAGAGTTGTGTATGCTTGGATTTTAAGTGTGCCTCTAAAATACTGGTTTCTAGTATTTGATCCCTTTCATTCCTCAAAATCCAACCCAGATTTTATTTTGTTCTTGTTAAAATTTGAGTAATGTGGAAATGGGAAGTATATTTTTCATATGGATACTTTTAATGCGCTACCTTTGCTTCCTGAATTTAGTATTTTGATTTTTTTAAGCTATGTCTTTTATGTTGAGCTTTTTCTATTTCATTGATTTGGGAAACTACAAAATATTTCCTTTTTTTATTTGTGTGGGAATCCATGATTTAGTCCTCAAGTCATCCTTCCCTTTTAAAGGTTTTGTCAAAGGCCTTTTAAATTTAGTTAAAAGACTTAAAATTTCCAAGGAGCATCATAATTACACAGTTAGAAGATGGCTTTTCTGTATATATTATTTGCCTTTAAAAGGGACAGAAAGCCCTTAAATTTATACTAGTGTCAGCTGAAGGCATGACTTTTCAGGGGCAGTAAGTTTTGAGTCTGAGGCCTTTAATCAATTTAACTTATTGCCAGTTAGAGGGTTTTGTTACTGCTTTGGTATTGGAATTAAAAATAATGAAAACACTGAAGGAAAATACTGCTGCTTTTCTCCAGACACTGGTCTTTCTTCTCTCTACCTATGCCATCCACCAATTCCTTGGCTGCTTGTCATGCTCAGTCCCTTCAGCAAGGCAACAGGCAGTGCAGGAGACTGGGATCAGTCTGTTGTGCTTCTGTTTATTCACTGCTCTTTGTTTCTTGTTGGCTGCTCTCTTGTGGGTTCCATCACCAGCCACAAGCCTTTTAGAGTTGCAGCTCCTTTTCAGTTTACTCTAAGCCTCTGCTCAGGCTGATTTTCCTTTGGTGTTTCTGCTCAGCTGGTTCTGAGTTTCTCTTGTGCTGGTGTGGGCTTATTCTTTTTCCTTGTCCAGTTGTAGCACTGTAATCTCTTTTTCTTGGCGTTTACAGCCCTGTCTTAAACAAGCTTTTGTCCAAGTGCCATCAGCTCCTCTGGCAGTGTTGGAGTGCAGTGGGTCAGTGCTCACTGGGCCTGAGAGGCAGTGGCCACTACCTGAAACACAGGAGGATCCATCTGAACATAGGGAAACACCTTTTTAATGTCAGGGAGATGGAGCACTGGCACAGGTTGCCTGGAGAGGTTGTGGAGTCTCCCTGTGTGCAGCCACTCAGGAGTCATGGGGACATGGTCCTAGGCACTCTGCTTTAGTATTTGGCTCTGCTTGAGCAGGGAGGTTGGGCCAGGTGACCTCCAGAGGAGGTGCCTTCCATCCTCAGCCATTCTGTGATTCCTGTGCTGGCTGTTGCTGAGCTGTCTGGGACCAGCACAGGCATCTTCCCTCACAGCACACCCTGCACCCTCTCGCTGCCAAGCCCTGACAGCCATGCTCATGCACCACTCCACAGGGTTTTCTTGCACATCAAATCCTTGGCCTGGGCTGACAGGTGGCTGGTACTCTGTTGCCTTTCTGTGTTGCTGTTGTCTTAGGTCAAGTAACTGAAACTCCTAAGGACATAAACAGACATTTATAGCCAAGCTCTGTCTGTGTGCATTTACATCTTTGCTGATTTCTGAAAACAGAAGTTAGACCTCCTCTTGACCAGAGGGGTAAACTACTTTTTTTTCTGCTCAACCTTTCATCATCATGAAAACAAATCTTTGTGTATTCTCTATATGCTGTAGACTTTTGCATTGTTTACTCATTCCTGTTTAATTTGAACTAACAATCAGAAGTCTTTGCCAGTTGAGAGCTGAGTAATGGGAAATTGGTAACAGGCCGGGGGAGCAGATCCAGTTCAAAAATGAAGTTGTATATAGTTGATGTGTGTACTGTTAAATATTTAATTTGAATTAATGGAATACTGAGTGTTCCAAGCCATCCCATATTAAAATGAGGACTGATATATTTCAGAAGTACTTTCTCTTCTTTAACTGTATTAGTGTGCTGTTGTTAACTTAGAGCTGTACTGCTGGAAAGTCTGTTTGTAGAATACTTCATCTGAGAAGTCACAACTGAAGACAGCATAAGCTTTTCCACAGTAGACCTTTTATGGTGATATATTCATATGTTCTGTGAACAGCTGTTGGATCCATCTTTTTAAGATGTTTTTTGCCATAGGTGAGGGGCCATAACAAATGTTGAAATATTCAGAATAATTGCACTTATCTATTCTGTTTTCTTAATGTATTTCCTATGCATACTGCCTTACCTGTATGTATTGTACTTCACTGGAAGTACAAAAAGCCAATATTGGGTTCTTAATTTATTATGTACTAATAAGTTTTTTAAATAATTCTGTAATACTAAATATTTTCCAGTGATCTGTGTCTATTAAGAGAGGGTGATGATGGGTAAGCCCAGGTGAATTTAGTCAGAAAGTTAATATTGGTTGTCTTTACTTTCTCTTTTAATTTCTGAATTATTTCAATAATTTTAAATCTTTTCTTTTAAGAATTTTGTAGAGGCTAACCTATGTTAGTAAACCAACTTTTACATGATTTGTAACAGCTCTGATACTGCCTCTGACTCGTACAGTTCATCCAATGTCTTTGTAACTTATTTTGTGCCTTTTCTTCCCCTGACACAAAATGTCACAATAAAAACAAGTTCTTTTGCAACACCACAACCTATTTTATTGTACTGATTTTTTTACTTGCCTGACCCTTTTGTTTTGTTTTCTGGAGGGACGTGAAGCTTTCAGAATAGAATAGATATTTCTAATGGACTCTGCAGAAGAAAATTGACAAGGTGGAAAGCAGGTCATTTTGGAAAGGCAGTGCTACAAAGCGCCTGGGAAACTGGGACTGTCAGTACTAATCAATATATTCCACCATATCTATCACAAATCATTTCTAACAAAAACTGGCACCAGTGGAATGTGAGAATCAATTTACTACTGGCTTCAGTTGTGCTGATTGATGTTGAAAGACTGGAAACACTTTGGGGGGTTTAGCATAGCAAAACGTCTGTGGTGGTGTTACTAACATGTACTGGGGGAGTTCCCATGAGCTCTAGTGGTCTCTTAAACACCCCTTCTTAAAGTGGATGCAAATGCACAAGGCCATAGTCCCTGTCCTTAGTACTCCTGCCAGAACATCTCATCAGAGAATGGCAAAATTTGAACATTTGTCTTCATTACCTGGCAATGAGGTGGTAAATAGCTTGACTGCATTTCCTGTCCCCTGTCCAGTGGCAAAAAAAATATTGTCAGACTCTGAAAAAAGTGACTGTGGGGAATAGGGATCAGTGCTGTGTTCTAAACTGCCAGTTGATTGTTTTCTCTGCCAGACTTTGCTTTGTTAAAGAGCAGTTCTTGGTGTCCCTGGTAGCAGAACCTGAATAGCCCTGTGCTCCTGTGAATGCTGTTCTTCCCTCCTGCCCCAAACTGTCCCTCTCCCACCAGATGACTGGTAGCATTATTCACCTCATTTTCCATTTGAAGCACATCTGCTCATTTCCCTCCCTCCATGAAAACCCAAGGAGCAGAGAGATGGCTTGCTCCTTCATGCACAAGCCTGGACAAGCAACTTGCTCTGCATATTCCCAGTAGTTTTATTCCACTATTGTTTTTCCTCCCCCACTCTCATTTTCAGTGCCCTTAATCTGCATTTAACTAGTTCTAGCCCTGAATATATGTCCCGTGGCTTGTCACTGCCTGGAGCAGATACAGCACAAATGATTGACCCTCTCCCTTTGGCAGTTTGGCTTTGACTGCACAAAACAGCCAATAAAGGGGAAAGGGCTGGGCAGCTGATTATGGGAATTAGCTTGACGCTCTACAGTTTTATAGGTCTGAGATAAAGGAGGAAGTGTTTGCTTGAGAATTAAAATTGCTTGCTTGCTTTCTTCTGCTACCTGCTCTTCAGGTGACAGATTTTCAGAAGTTATAAACTGAAAGAATAGCACATGTGTTAGCCAGCCATAGCTTTGACTGGAGGCTGTTTGCTCATCTTTCAGTGACTGAAGCTGGAGTGTGCAGCTATGCAGGTCGTTATCTGATCAGTCTGGAATTCTCTGAAAAGACTTGACTGAAGCCTCTGTAGAGATTCTGACAAGTCTTGTTATCACTAGTTTGCTGATTATCTTGGTCTGCTTTGTGGTACATACATCATACTTCTAATAAAGAGCAAATTATTTCTCACTTCTACTGGTGCTCTCATTGCACAGTAATTGTTCCCTCGTGGCAATTGTTTCCCTCTGGGCCCAGGAATTGCAGAGTTCCAGTGACTCTCCTCCCCTGCTTTCTTCCCACACAAAGCATGTAGTTGTCTGGGCCTCCCCCTGTGCTTTTCTTGAGACACTTCTACAGGTATATTGGCAAAATCTTCCTTTAATCCTGACTGCTTCTTCAGCTTCTCCTTTCCCTCCTCTCCACAGTGCCACATTAGTTCTGGGACACAACACAGTGTCCAAGTTGACATATCCTAAGGATCACCTGGGAAGTTTGGTGTCTTTGACCTTGTGTTTAGGGTGGCAAGCTGAAGACTTTGATCAGACACATTTTATAGTAGATTGGCAATACTGCTAACCAAGGTCATACAAACACATCTGCTTTTCACGTGGTTCAGACAGAATGTGGTTGTCAGCTGTCTTCACTTTGTTGGGGGCTTTTTGCGGGTTTTTGTTTTGGGTGGCAGGGAATGGGGATTTTTTGCTTTGTTGTTGTTGGGGGGTTTTTTGTTGTTTTGTTTGGTTGGTATTGCCTTTTTTTTGTTTTTAATCTCACTTTCCTCCCACACAAGTATTTCTTCCAGCACTGTAAAATAGCTTCCGGGGACCCAGCTTTTTTGGCCTGGAGACTTTTCTCAGTTTCCTTGCTCAAGCTGAACTGTTTGTTCTGCAGTAATTGTATTTTGATCAAGAGAAGGCAATAGATCTTACGGGTGTGTAGCTGTTATTGGCCTGTGATATATGAGACCTAGTTTCTAGCTCTGGCTCCAGTGAACTCTTGTACATTTTTTATTAGTCAGTGACGGGATGAAGCACATAAACAGGGATGCCAATCTGAGTCTTCTCTCTCCCAAGTGAGTTTGTGTTGGAGTGACTGTTCTCATTTAGCACTGATAATTTATTCAATTTACTTCAAACTGCTGTGGACTCAAGCAATAAGTTCTGAATCAGGTCAATTTGGACACAACAGCAAAATGTAAAAATAATACAAGCTAACATTGCACTCTGAGAGCAGTCATGAAAAAGAAATACCAGCTTCTGGAAATGCAGTGGTCCAGCCTCATTCAGCCCCTCTTGTTGACAGAGCATCATTGCAAGGATGCTTCTTGGTTTGGCTCTTTTAAATCTTGGACTTGGTCTCTCTGTCCCAAGTTACTGTGCCTCTAAATTTAAAATCCCTTTTTGACACCTGAAAATAACCAGCAAACCTATGCTGACATCAAAAGTGAAGCAGCTTTTTCTCACCTGGAAAGACTTCCACTGCTAAAGGTTCTTCCAGTTGCACTGTGCTCTGCCAAACATGTTTTTTCCAGATGCTGTTTTTCTAACCATGTGTGGTGTCGGAACCCAGGACATCTCTCTGGATGCCCTGGATGTCTCAAAGCCCTGGCAGGGGCTCGGAGACCCTGGCAGGAAGCCAAAGACACCTGGAAATTCGATCTTAACTCATGGAGCAAATTGCCAACCTTATATGAAGAATTACAGGCCACAAAAGTTTAAGTAGCATAGTAGTAGCAATCACAGGGTGAAGGGAAAAATTTTGGACCACTGTGCAGGGGGGGTTTTAAACCTTGTACAGGGGGGTTTGGAATTCTGTACATGGGGGTTAGGGGTTCTAAGATGGAGGGATTTGGGCATGCCCTGTCCTTCTTCTTTCTTCTCCATGGCATCCATGTTCAGGATGATGTTGGCATTCACAGATTGGTTTAGAGTAGAAAGTCACTGTCTAACATAGGTGATAGGTATTGGAACATTATTGTAAAGATAGTATACGTAGTTTTTAGTACAAAAGATAGTACCAGCCCGAGAGGCGGAGTGTGTGCCTCGGACCGACCTGCAGAACAGACCTTGGCAGGCCAGACAGAAAATGTTTGAGATAAAATATAATAAACAACCTTGAGAACGTGAACTGAAGACTTCTCGTCTCCTTCTTCGGCTGCTGGGTTGGGGAAAAGAGACTTTTAAATGAGACACACCTCGGGATCTTCCTGACCAGACCAGACCAGAGCAGAGGAAAGCCCGAGAGTATGGTACCATCAGTGGTATCAAGTATTTCCTTTTTAGCATGCAGACTATTTACCAAGGCATATAAACAAAAGTGCTGGAAGGCTCTCATTTTTGTGGATGTTGGCTGCAGGTTGGTTTTCAAGATGGTGGGACATCCTGATTGAAACAGCAGAACAGTAGTTGTAGTTTAGTGATGGATAAAACACAGAGGAAAAATATCCATAGAAATGGTCTAGTGGAATATTTTATGTTTAAGTTATGATGTACTGAACTTACATTATTTCAGTGAACTTTCAGAGGACAGTACATGCATTCAGAACTCAAAATGCCAGTTTTGCTGTCCCACATCTCAGTAAACTCTCCTGGAAGCCTCAGAGCTGATGCAGCCAGGACTCCCAGCTTTCTGCCTCTCCTGCCATCTTCTGAGCTGACCATTTTAAACTTGGAAATTTCCAGGCCCTGGACACATCTGCACACATGGTCCCAGTGATGCTGGCAATACTAGAAGCACTGCTGTTTGATTTACATTTGTTGCCCAGTGGCTTGATGCTTAACAGCAGCTGCAAAATGGACTGGATTCTGATTAATTTCCTGGTTGAGGCTGGTCAGTGGTGAGTAGCAGCATTATAATCTCAGCATTTTTCAGAATTTCCCACATCCTCAGCTGGTGATCCTGCAGTGATCATGTTCTTTGGAAATACTACACTGCAGCCTGAAAACATTCAGGTTGTAAATAATTTGGAAATAATTTCCCAGATTAAGAGAACTCATTTCTAGCAAAGGCTGTCTGCCTTTTTCTGTTGTGTCTGGTAAGACCACAAATGGAAAAAAGATACCAGGTTTTATAAATGACTGGACTTGATCCAATCCTGTGCTTAGTTTGGAAAGGATATAAACCTTTAACTTGCATGATATGAAGTGCAGGCCCAAGGCTAATGTGAGAACGTGTGGCAGTGAGAACAAACAGCATAAGCATTTGGAGCATTTTTGAGCCTGCCAAGTATTGATTGGTAATGGGAGGGAATGAGTGGAGAAGCTTTTCAATTTGGCACCCATGTGTGATTCTGGTGCTGTCACAGTGAATTAGCAGGACTTTCTTTTCCCTCTAGTCCATCCCAGGCATTTGTCATTGAAGTATCCCCTTTGCTCATATCAACTTGTTAAAAGACAAAGTGGAAAAAAACCCAAATAAATTCCCAGAACTTTTGCCCCCAAAAAGCCTGATTATGTTATGCTGCTATCCTCTGAATGGAGGCTGAACAGTTCTAACGACTGTCACAGCATAAATGTTATAGGGGATTCAAGCTACAATTACTCATTTTGCACAGTCACTTAATCCACTAATGGGGAGAAATGGGACAACAGTTTAAGAAGGCAAGAGAACTGTCAGAGATTATTAAATCTGTTGGGATCATTTGGTTTAGTAGTCTGTGTTGACCCAAGTACATGCTTCAGCTAATGCAACAGACTTAATGCCTCCGGTAATTAGAGCAAGAAGAGATGGGTCATCATTAGCAACTAGAAATTCAGGGTTATATTTCATCTGGAGGGCAGCATCTTCAACAGGGCATATTTGTTGCCACTGCAGATCATCTGTGAGTCACAAGTGGTACATTGGTCTGACTCATTTGTGTGATTTAGCAGAGGCTTTTTAATACATGCTCACTGTTCCGTATGGATAGTTTTTCTAAATAGTTGCCTAACAGAAAAAGGCACAATATTGGACAACCCTGTGCAGTTAATACTGCTGTTCTTATTTACAAGATGTTGGTGATTTCTTTATTGTTGTGCAGTTCACAGTTCATATTACTTTTGATTGTAGGTTTGAAATGTCTTTGTCATATCTGTGAAATTGAAGAGTGAAGAAAGGAGAGCCAAGCAAGCATGGAAAGCATCAGTAACTGGCATCTTCAGAGCGTACAAGAGCCAATCTAATACCATTCAAGGCATATATTCACAGAATACTTTCACAAGGTTTTCACAGATCCAAAATCATATTCAGTCCTGCACATTGCCAACAGCATGAATGAAAATTATATACCACAGATTCAGTGTTTTTGCAGATACTAGCAAATTTCTAAGTCCTCTTAAAAGCGTACTGCTAAGTAAATGAAGATGCAGGTACAAAGGAAATTAGCCACCATCTGATCTCCTTTACGAGGTACAGTGAAATGGGAACTGAAATAATATAAATGGGGTGATGTAATATAGCTGAGTCATTCCATATGATCTTACGCAGATCAGCAGGCAGGGAACTGGGACTTGAGAAAAGCAAAGTATTGATGTGTGGCTTGAAAATATTTGAAAGTTTATAAATCAATGGATGATCCTCAAGCAGAATTTGGGTGTATGTGTATGGCTAATTAGATGTGAGATGCTGAAAACCTCCTCAGAAACACCACCAAAGAGGGAAGGAAAATTGCAGTGCTTCGGCAAGAACTGTCTGGAGAAACTGTCTCTCAAAAATATGCCGAGACCCTAGCAGGGGCTTAAGGCATTTCTAACAATCACTAGAAAAGAAAGGGATTCAGAGGTGTCAAAAAGATAGCCATTCTTAGTGTGGATGAGAATCTCCTTAGAACAAGTATACTTGGGAGTTCAATTTGCCAAATAAATCAAGTCCAAAAGCTCTCAATAGTGCTTATGTCCATGATATCTGATGGATCGTGAGGTAACTGGAACTGGAGAGACCTTTTGTGGTTTTGTCTTCACATGGTTGCCTGGCTTCAGCAGAGTGCTTTTTATCTCCATGAAGCCATTGTGAGCTTTTCACAAAAGAATGGGTCATCTGGTCCAACTTCCCTGCTCAAGCAAGGTCATCCCAAAGCACATGGCACAGGATTGCATACAGACAGTTCTGGAATATCTCCAGTGAGGAAGACTCCACAACCTCTCCAGGCAACCTGTTCCACTGCTTGGTCAGCCCCACATTCAAGAAGTTCTTTCTCATATTCAGGTGGAACTTCCTGTGCATCAGTTTCTGCCCATTGTCTCTTATCCTGATGCTTGAAACCATTGAAAAGAGCCTGGCTTCATCCTCTTGATGCTCTCCTTCTTTCCTTCTGTGCTTCTTGAAGAGCGAGGAAAAAGAAATAGCCATTCTTCACTCCCTCTTGCTGGTGTGCCTGGGGAATTAAGGTGTAGGCTCAGAGGAAATATTTTCTCAGGAGATTATGTTTATCAGCCTTTGGAGCTAGGATCCATCTCAGATTTTCTCCACCTTAGTCTTACTCTATACAAGCACTGTCATGGTAGAAGGTTCCTGAGAAGGACCCATCGGATGGAGGTTTCCCTGCAGTGCCACTATATCAGCTCAGTAGACCTCACTGGAGAAGCTTGGATTCTTCCCACTTTGTGTCTACATCCTCTTTTATCTATGCAGATGTTCTGATTTCTGCTCTGTCCTTTCTCTTTACTCTTTTCTTCTGATGCAGGCTTTTCCCACAGTAACATTCCCTCTTCACATGTGGCCATCTCCTCTACTTTTCTGCTGCATTCTGTGCTATTTGGTCCTCATGTGACCAACACAAGTTCTTGTGAGGTCAAGATTGGCTGCTGCCTCCCATACCACTCTGACCTGTATTTTGCTGTTTGCTGGTGGTGTAAAGGCCTTTATCAGTTGTAGTATTTACTGTCAGCCAAATAGTAGCATAATATTTGCTACTTATAGGACAGAAATAATGGATGGATTATAATAATAAGGATTATGAACATAAGATATGGTATTATATAAAAGAAAAATTACCAAAACTAGTTCATCTCTCTGCCAGCACCGTGTCTCTGGACAGCTGTCACAAGGAGAGACCTTACAGGAGAGAGACCTTTGAATCTCTTCTTGCTTCATAATACACATCTGAGGTTCTGAGTCTTAATGTGTAGTGGTGTCAAGAGTGTTAAGGAAGTTGTCTGCTGTATGTGCAGCTGACTATCTGAGGGGGCACAAGGGACTTAATGTTTTAGGGGCGTGCTAATAATGGAATCTGACCATTTAAAAGGCTAATTCTCCTCTCTTGTACACTCTACTTGGATATAATCTCATCCAACCAGCCCCTACAAGTTCTATTCCAACCTATTATTCCACTAACATTCTTTGAGACCTTGCGTTTTATCTGGTTTCCCTAGCAGAGCTCACATAAACTGCTGGCCCCTCAGAGGAAAGATATCCAGTAAGTCTTGAAGTGAGCAAAAACGTGGTATGAGTCCCTAAACTTTAGGGAACCAAGAAAATCTTTTTCAGTGCCCAATCTAGTGGAACCTGGTTTGGGGAGTAAATACCTACATGTCTTTGTGAAGGAGTCCTCAAGGCCCTCAGCAAAAAGACAATGACAGCTGTCTCACAAAGAAAGGTTTGCCCTGTAGGTGCTGGGGAAGCAGATGTCCTGCAGGTATTTGTGCTCCAATTACTTACTTAAATTAATGTATTTCATATTTGACTTAATGAAGGACATAATGAAGGATAACTACCAACAACAATGCCTCTCCTGAAGTAACACCCAGTTGCTCACCTGTGTGCTGCCTTTTGCCAGCTGCTGCAAAGGCAGTAAATTGGTCAAGGGATGTCAAAGTTCATTTTCCAGGGGGAAATAGTGATTTTACCCAAAAGTGGATTGTGCCTTCCTTAACAAGGAATGCTTAGCAGCATGGATCTCATCTCTATACTCTGTCACTCCCTTCCATGTGCTGATGTATCCTTCTTTCTAAAAGCCACCAAGCTTCACTGGATCAATGAGGCCTGATCAATTGTTTTTGCCTCTGAATCATCCATATGGGGTTGTTAGCTGAGCTGCTGGCAGAAAACGAGAGGCAGCTTTCTGTCTGTTTACTGTAAAGAAAGCGAAGCAAGCTGCAGGAGGGGACAGGCTGTATAATATTTACTGTCAATACAGCCAGAGAGAGAGGGGAGATATAAGGAGAGGGGAGGAGAGGGGAACAGGGGTTGCAGACTGCAACCCCAGTGAATGATCTGAGTGTAAAAATACCAATGCGTTTTCAGATGGAAAGAGAGTGGATTAGTCAACAAGGAATAACTGAGAGCATTTAAGAAAGGGTGTAACGGAGGTCTAGTGAGGCAGGGACGTGCAAGTGGCATGCAGAGTAATAATGCTGTGCATGCATGTACTGGAGCTGCACTGCAATCCAAAAAGCACTTCCAGATCTGCCCTGACACAGAGCAGTTGCTGGGATATTTTTGTGTATGCCTGCATGCAAGATCCACCATTTAAAAGTAATAAGATGAATAATAACAATTGAACTTAGAGAATAATATTTGGAGATAGTTTTCTGAATGATCTGGATGTCACCATTGTAGCTCAGACCACAAAAAGAAAATTATTAAAAACAGGCATGCTTCCTTGCTTCTATCTTCTCTTACTCATCCACAGCACAGAGATATTAGGTGATCTGAGCTTTACAGGGCAAGAAGGCTCTGAGCAGCTCTCTCTGAGTGTTCCTCTACTTCCAGAGGCAGGTGAACAAGTGAAGAGTGAATTCACACTTTAAAGAGCAGCGAAGACCATCTTGCCATGAAACCATTCACAGATGAAGATGTAGAAATCTACATCCAGAGCAAGGTAAGACTTTATCTGACCAGATTTTCTGTCTCCCACACTAGGTGTTGGTTCTGAAGGGTGCCAAATTTAACAGTTAGTTGCTCGCCTCCTGTCTTCATTTCAGAGACAAGATTGGGTGATGTTTCATGAGAACTGTATTTCTAATGAGATTTCTAGGTTTCTGTTGCAGAATTTAATCTCCTGGTAGCCTAATTTTTCAAGGTGCCCATCCTCTTCTCCTAGGTATCCTGAATTTTTGTTCCTGGTCTGGAATTCCAAATGTGAGACTAGCTGTAATTTCCAGCATTTAAATCTAAGGAAGTGTCCTTGCCTCTCTCCCTGTCTGGTGGTCTTGGCTTGACTAAAACAAGACCAACACCAGGCATTGCCTCTAAGAAAGATTCATGTAGGAACTGCAGAGACAGACCAATATTGTTAGAATTCAGTCATCAGTCTGTCACCTCAGCTTAGGATACTTCTCTATATATCATGATTAAAATAACATGTCTCATTAGCACATGCAGACTGGAATCTCATTTTCTAAGATATTCCAACACTCAATTTCCCCCCCATTATGAAATGAAATAAAACAGAATAAAATCTTCTGTGAAACAATACTGTTTAATAAAAGCTCTAAGTGAGCCATAACATTTTTTAAAGCTGACATGTTTCATGGCAGTACTTAGCTAGATCCTGTTTTATAGTCTGCTTTCCCCAACAAAATGCAAGATACCAAAGTGACAAATAATTTCAAAATGAGAAAGTGTGAGGCTTTTCTGTAAAGGATCTCATATTCTAGTACAATGAAGGGGCTGGTAAGAAAGGTTTGTTTTCTCTGTGGAAATGTTTTGGTGGCAAGTATAAAAGTGCTCCCAGAAATACACTTTCTTCAGGCATGCAGTGTTGTGCACAGGAAAATTATTCCATGCAAATCTGTTCAGTGAGCTATAACAGTGAATGCTTCTCTGAAGATTTAAAAAGAAGAGCTACAAAGGAGGGAACAGAGGGAAGCCATGCACAGGAAAATGCTCATTTGACAGCCATAAGTACAAGGAACAGAAGCAGACTGTAGTTAAGTGAGGCTCATAGTTGCCAATATTTTAGGTTATACTGGAAGTCTGTTTTCTAGCAGCCCTCCAGCTCTGATGGATTCTTAGTTTCTGCCTGCTCCTGAGTCTTTTGTCCAACTTCAGGCAGTTCAGCTTGTCAAATGCTGCCTGTTTTTGGAAACAGGTCAATCACCTGGTGCAATGAATCTCTATAATACCAGAGATTTCATCCTTAAGCCACTAATCAAAGGAAAAATTTGAATGCATATGGAGTGGATGTGGCTGGGTAAATAAGAGAAAACCCAAATGTTCTTAACAGTTCCTAATGAATCCCAATCCTACTTCCTTTCTCCTTAATAAAAACTTAATTGACTTTGTTATTCAGATTTTGTGCATTTGTTTTAGCACAATTCCCTAAGACCTGGTAAGGGGAATGCCAGTGAGTCACAGAAGTGACTGTCCAGCAAAGACCTTACTTTTCTCCCAGTGTGTCTGTGCTGGTACTAGAAGTACCTAAGATAAATGCCTTGGCTCTTCAGACTCACGTTCTGTTTTCTGATTTTTTTGCCCTCCCTTCTGTAGGAAGGTTATATTTTCCAACAGGATGATTACGGAGCTAATTATGGTTAGCTAATTACAGAGAGCACCCTCTGTCAGTCACATGCCCATTGTTCTTTAATCCTGTTCCAGTGATGGGGAGTACACATGGAAAGTGGAGTTTAGTCGTACTCCCTCAACTGTTTTTTTTGAGTGTATACTCTTATAAAGAATTTGTGACAACTGCTGTAGCCTAGCCAGTAGGTGATGAAGGCAGAATTGAATGAGGCCAGGCTGGGTTGAATGGATTCTCCTTGGATACTGGAGGTGGCAAGAAATGTTTCCAGCAGGTGCCCCTTGGAGGGAACAGACCATGAGCAATGCATACAGTGGGCACTCTGGTCTGACCCACTGTGAGACTGTATCTTTTTATACTTTTCCATTTAAAAAAAAAGTCTATTTTTTGGTCTAAAAGGTCTTACACATGGACAACTTTCTCTGGCACTCACCATTCACTGGCTGAAGAAACCATTAGGTATCCTGTCAAGCTTATTGGACTGTTCTAAGGAGTTGTTCTGGATGAACAAAAATAAGGTGGAGAAAATAGATACAGTACAGATACAGATGGAGAAGTGCCATAAATGAAAGCTGAGATGAGGAGGTGAAAATGAACATGGGCTAAAATTTTTCAGTGGGTTTTTTTTTAAGTACATGTAAGTAGCTAAAACTGCTCTTAGAGAAAAGGATGAATTGGAATGAGGAGGATGGTGAATTACTAGGGAAATTAAAGGGCATTATATAAAAGTAAAGGACTACATGGTGTTAAGATAGCAAAGAAACATGATGTCAAGGGTGGATGAGTCAAGGGAGTATGCTGCTGTTGTCTGACGTATTCAGGCTTAGTAAAAGTACTGTTAACTTTGTTGTCTGAGGGAGGAAGGTATTCAAACTCTGCTCATCTTCAAGTTCAGTATTAGTCAGTTGCTGTTCGTGGGTGAATGGATGTAAGGCAAGCACTAGTCCACTTTAGTCCATTGAATGGTCCCTTTGTGTGAAGAAGTGAATCTATTTATCCCCTTCCAGGCTCTGGGGACACATTTCAACACACTTGAGTGGTTTTGGCTGTTAGTTCAACATTTGACATAAAGATGTCCAAAAGGACTTTTAAAGAAGTACTTGTGAATGATATTTTTTAAAAGAGAAAAGAGAGTTGTTCAAGTGCTGAAGAAAATGCTGAGTGAACAGGACACAGGAATTTTAGAAAGCCATAGGCTGGTTTGGTTTGGAAGGCACCTTTAAAGATCATATAGTGCAATTTCCATGCTGTGGACTGTGACACCTTCCACTGGACCAGGGCTCAAAGCCCCGTCCAGCCTGGCCTTGAACACTTCCAGGGATGGGGCATCCACAGCTTCTCTGGGCAACCCGTGCCAGGGCCTCACCACCCTCACAGTACAGAATTTTTAATAGGCTTTTGCTTCCTTTTGGTCTTTGATAATAACAAAAGACTGTAACAATTATGTTTGACTGGCAAATTCTTTATCATTATTAATTAATTATTATCATTATTAATTATTATCATTAATTATAATTTATTATCATTCTCATTGCTCTATGCTTTATCATTCACTTTAGCCAAGTGATGAATTCTGTTTCTGATTTTTTTTTCTTGTCTGCAAACAATAAGGTTCAGTAGAATATGGTGAGGAAAAAGAATTAAGAAGAAAGCAAAAGCTGCAACCAAATGAGATTAAGCATAGGATCCAAAAAAGAACAGTAAACAGTCTTAATATTTCACTCTGCATAAATAATTCTGGTTGCATAAGTAATGACAAATATGTTCATGAACTTCATTAACAGTAGCTGAATCTCCTCACTTTGGTGAATGTGTAAGGATATTTGGGAAATATTAAATGCCCTTTACTAACATGTTTCCTTCATGTTCCTCTTATTGAATCTCCTTGTTCAGATTGTGATAGTCCCCCTATGCTCCCTTCATTTTTAGTCATAAGTGAAGGTTCAGGTTCATCTTATATTTTTCTGAGTTGTCCACCCTTCACCTCAGTTCTCCCAAGACTCAGACATTTAACTGAAATAATTTTCAATAATTCATTATGCTACTGCTTCCTGAATTGAAGAACTACCCTTTAACACCTAGCACAATTGAAGAACACCTTTTAACACAAACAATGTGTTAAATGGGACCAGCTTTGGAAAGATGCTTTCACACTGTCTAGGACTAGAGTCTCATCTGAACTTCAGCCGTAAAGACAGTGTGGATGCTTTCAGTGTATAAGGTAGGCATCTAAATGATACCACATATATCTACCACCTGGCTATGGACAGATCTGTAACTCTTGATGTCCTGTCAGCTCTTGGAATAGAACATACCTGACTTTGAGAATGGCTACCATATTCAGGGGAGTAAAAGGTATTCTGTATCAAATGGATGAAGAATTGAGACTGTAGCTGTAGTTGATAACAAATTTGTCTGTGTAATGAACTCTTTTCCTTCCATCCAGTGGTGTTGGCATGGAAATATCAATTAATGCTTAATAGTCTTGAATATTGACCCTTTGGTGTTCACAGCTCTGTCTCATGGTAAATTGGTTCCAATACACATGGGGACAGTTTTTATTCCCAGTGCAGCACAAGCACAAATGTTTCAGAATGTTTTAAGCTGATTTGTCTGCTTCCCACTGGAGACAAAGATTGCAATTACCTGTAACATGAAGTGTCTTTCCTGGGACTTACAGGTGGAAAGGCGGCATTACCTGGTTTCCAAAGCAGTGGAGGAGGTGCAGAAAATCATCCAGCAGCTGACTGCAGAAATCAGCTACAAGGCTGTGCGATTCCAGGCTATCTCCAACTCTGGCATTCACAATGAGAACATTAAGGTATGAACAAGAGCTCCAATGCACTCTCTGGCAGCCTATAGGCAGCCAGAAAGTGATCTCTCCATTATGTAAATGTTTGTTTGGGCAGGTACCTCACCCAAAACGCCACAGATGACGTACTCACACTTCACTGTGGAGTTCTAGTGACTGGGTCATTGGCACTCACTCATGGACTTCTCACAGCCAGAGGAGCATTGAACAGAGATGGGTAAATCAGGCAGAGCCTCTTCTTACAGCTGCTGTGTTTACAACAGCATCTATTGCCAGAGCTGTCAATCCACAAACAGAAGCCAAAGCTCTTTGGGAGATAGAAAGAAAAAACTTATGCAGCAGTAACATAAGAAAACATGCTCATGCCTTCATGAGCTATGATCCATATTTTTCACAGGTGGAAAAGCTGTCAACTCACTTAAAAAAATGAAAGAAAAATTAAAAGTCCTTCTTCTACTATAAAAATTAGAAAGCTCCTTCTGAAAAATATAGTTTTTCCTTGTCATGGATCAGAATTTCTTTTTTATTGGGAAAAAAAAATATTAGTGGGAGAAGTGAAATTACTCCCTGTTTTAGACCTTCAGACATGAAAATAATAATTCCCTGTCCCAGCTGTGACAGAAGAAGGCTGCTTATTTCTTATGACTCCGTTACACAAAAGTAACTAGTAAAGACACAAGAAACAATCACAGCAATGGCAACTTCAGATGAAAACAATTTTTTTATCTGAACTAGTTGAAATACTAATGTCAGCCATTATACTGAACCGCAGCCATTTACAGATCAAAACACAGCAAATACATAAAAGCATGAGGCAACTTTTGCAGCTCCCTGGGACTGAAAGGGAAGGAGTCTTTGTATGAAGCTGCTGGAAGGGTATGGAGGTGGAGGCAAAATATAATCACCCAGTCTGAAATGTGGCTGTTGTCCTGGGACAAAGACATTCAGATTCATAGCTTTTCTAGGATTTCACGTATCCCAGAGCATGTGGTCTTGTCAATAAGTATGGCCACAGTGGCGTAAAAGAGTGCCATATCCTGGTCCACGAGTTCCTCAGTTCCAGACTCTGCCAGCTACCTCTTGTGCTGGAACAAACCTGCCTGGCTAATGAGGTCTGACAGGACCAGGGTCAGGGTAAAATTGTTGCTCTGGGAAGCAAAGCAGAACAAAACCACCAAGGCAATCTATTATGAGTGTAGATATAGTATGCAGATCTGAACAAATTCTGCTTGAAAGAAATCCTCAAAATCTATTTCCTTAAAAGTGGCAGATCTGTTGTTCATGCTTTAACTGAACCCAGTGTTACAAATCTGTGGAAGTAATACTAGGAGGACCTAACTGTCCTGTATGTGTGGGGCACCAAAGAATGGGTTGATGAGAAATTATTTTGGTTTGGACTGTCTACTTCCAAAAATTGGAAACTTTAATACTGTTGCTGACATACTTCAACATAGAGGAGACTTGTGTCCTGAGAAAGGCAACGTGTTCATTATTCCATGACTAATTTCACATGGTTTTTTCTGTCGGCTATATCTACAGGATTTTTCAGAACTTTCAGCTTCTGGCTAAAAGGAATCAATTTAACATGGTGAGAGATCTAGATTTGTTGAGAAGCTTCAAGCTCCCTTCTAAATATGAAGGGCTGAGTGGAGAATAGTTAAGAAAAATCTTTAGGTATTCAGTGTTTTCCTGTGACCCACGTAACAAAAAGTCATGCTTTAATGCAAAACCTGAATTAAATTCAGAAGAACAAAACAGATTATTTCATTTTTAAATGTTCTAAGTGTTTGTTTTTGTTGTGGCACACCATTTTTGGAGCTGTCAACTGTGCAGGTCTGATGCAAAAGCTGTGGAGGCTTCAGTAAAGTTATAATAAAGAGGTCCAGACTAATCACTGGTACTGCAGTGCCCAGTGGCATTGCCAAGTGTTTAATCAAGATGGGGGCAATGGGGGGATTTTCCTTTAACAAACTCCAAGAATCCAGGGAAGCTTGCAGCTTTGCTCTGTGAATGGATGACCTAGCACATGCTTTCTCTCTGTTCTGTGTACTTGTCTTCCTTTCTGCTTCTCTCAGGATCAGCCAGCTTTACTGGCCAAGTGGTCAGCTATGCTTCGGAGGAAGCGCCCATTCCACCCATCCATCCAGGTACAAAGCCTTCCTGGTGCCTGACAATCCCTGTGCTTGCTTCCTCCTCACACACCCCCTTCTCCAGACTTCACCCACCAAACTGATCCTTCCATGACTGTTTTGTTGTCTGCACAAGAGACTTGATTTTTTTTTCCCCTCAAAGCCTAATTATTTTCTTTCTAACCTAATGTTTCTGTCTCCCTGGAACAGCCTGGCCAGGTTCACAAGAATGAGGTTGTATTTAATTTGTCCAGCACACTCTAGACAGGGTTTTACTACAGCAGAACTGGCCACAAGTTACATGCTCCAGTATTGGAGACTTGCTTGAGTCTGTGACTTTCTAGGGCCCGTGGCCTGCACATAGTGTGTGAGACCATTGTGTGACAGAGCATAGGTGTGGGACTGGGATTTGTTTAGGCCAAGAAGATACCAACTGCCCAGTTTTACAGTGCTAATCCCAGCCTTGTGCATTCTGTTGTTTTCTGGTAAGCCCCAGGTGGAGAGCACTTGTAACATTTGTAGGCACTCACATAACATGTGCAGCTCTTCCCTTTGAAATCTATTGGGGGGATTTTGGGTTGGGGGGAATGGTTATTTACCTGTAAATGTGGCTGAGGCTGTGAGAGGAGCAGTAACTGCATGACAGCTGTTGTATTTTTTCCTTATGGAACCTACTACTCTGTTTCTGAGCTTCCCAAAGGATTTCTCAGCTCCACCAAACCTGATGTGTGCAGGTTAGCTTGATCTTCACTGTCATCCTTTCAGCATCCTCCTGCCTTTATGGTTTATATTTTACAAAAGAGCAGCATCCTGGTGTTTTCCTTGCTATTTCTGTGCTTCTGGCTGGCCATCTTTTATTTTCTAAATCTCTTGCCAGGGAGCAGAGAAGACCAGCTGCTCCCTGTGAGAGAGAGAGAGAGAGAGAGAGAGAGAGAGACAGGCAGGAGGGGAATGTAGCCAGGCAGCCCCTGCCCTATGGTCCCTGAGTGAGACAGACACAAGGAGGGCAGCTGGGTCAGCCAAGAGTCTGGATCATCAGGGAAGTCTGCTGGTAAGTCAGGTCTGAGGTCAAGCCACTCCCCCACTCACTGGAGCCCAGGGCTAACCTGAACTGGGGGTCCCAGACCCATGGGCAGAAGGTGTAGATAGAAGTCCCAGAAAGGCTGCTTAGGGACAATAAAGCTTGTTAGTGCCCTCAGGGCCCTGGCACCTCTGTGCTAATACTTTAAATCAGCTGAACTGAGGAAGGCTACAAGGGTGTTTTGGATTATTACAGGAGAGTGACAAGCGTGTTTCGTTCACCATGGGTGTGACCACCTCACAGCAGTGGCTGTCACTTCACATCCTGCTCATGCAGCACCTTCACCTTACTTATGACACTGTAAGTTAGACTTGGTAGCAAGAGGACTTGAAAAGCTCCTAAGCCAACATGGTAAAAATCTGAAGGACTTTTAACACCCCTTCTGGAACCACAAGTGCCAGATGCTTCCAAAGTAGCACTTGGACATGTCTGTCTATGCCCTGGGCCAGACAGATGATATTTTGTGGTATTTGAATTACCTCATTCTTTCCTTGCAAATACTGTCTCAGAACTGTTTTTTAATGGAAAATGGTTGTTCCCCAAGTGAGGCAAATGAACTGGCTTGCAAACAAGCCTGTTTAAGGCTTCCTTGTCTATTGATTGTTGCCTCCATCCTTACACTGTTTCTGTCATGCTCATCAGGAGATGCAGTTCCATACATTACAGCTGGCCAAGACCTGGACTTGTTTCTGGGAGTGACACTGCCTCAGCAGGCTCAGGCATGTTACTTGCCTTATGTCTCTTACTGTCCCTTTAAATGTCAGTCAAAAAGAGTGCAACACTTGTAAAATTAACAGGCCATCGCCTTATTTTGCTACTGTCTGTAGTGGAATTTGAAAGAGATCAGAAAGGTGCACTTTTTGCCATAGTTATTACTAGTATTGGACTCTGGGCTTATCTCAAGTAACAATTCTGAGATAATAGCTAGCACTCTTTGGGTTTCCCTTGGCAGGATATCAAAGCATCTTCTCTCATGCCTTCCTGCTCCTTGGAAGCTGCTGGTTATTACATCTCATGGTATTGCAGACTAGAAGTAACAAGAAAAGGGGGAAAGCATGGCAGGTGTGGTGGCAAGTCAGCCAGTGAGCTCTTATAGTCTAAGAGCTTCACATCAGATGCCTTCTGAGACAATTTCCTTTTAGTCTGCATGCCTCCAAGGTAACCCTGGCTGTGTTCAGTTAGTCCCATCATACCATGGTTTGTCCTTCTTTTCCAAGCCCCTGCTTTTACCTAGTACTTCCTCAGCCCTGTTTTCCTTACTTTAGCTCATGGATCTGCCCTTGTCTCCTCTCTCAATCTCTCTGAACTCTCCCAGGTCTTAGCACCCAGCCAGTTCCTCATCACAGTTCCTCTGCGTGGCCTGACCGGTTACAGGGAATGCCAGGTGCGGCACTGGCGCTATTACACCGTGCATGGAGCCAAGCTCCTCTCCTCCGTGCGGGACCCTGAGGAATTGCATCAGTGGCTGGAGGTGGAGCAGTTCTCAAAAAGCCTTCAGCAGTGGCATGAAGAGGATGTGAACATCGAAGGTGATCTGGTTCCAGCTAAAGTCCTTATCGTCTTCCGGGAGCTGGTGGAGAAGTCGATTGTCTCCTGTAACCTCTCCAGTGAGTTTGGTGGGGACAGGTGTGAGGGAGACCATCACACACACAGAGTGTTTGGCTTGCGTGGTCAGAAGCTGAGCAAAACTCTCCCAAACCAGGAAGCCTTCAAGTGATTGCAGTGCCAGACACAGACCTGCATTGAAGATAGTATTCATTAGTTCTTGGGCTCTTTGTACCCAAGATGTTACTTCTTTCTTAGGAATTTGGTTAGGGTCTCCAGCAACATCTCCCTTGCAGTTCAATTAAGAGGCAGCCCAGATTTTTAGAACATTTAGGAGTTTGTTTGGGAAAAACAATCCTTCTCTACTATAGCACCTGCAATATATTTAAATTATTAAGGAAGGTAGTATAGGAAAATTGGGTACTGGAAAGCTATATCTGAGTGTACATCTGAGAAGAACATGTTTGAAGATATTTATAGAGTGGATAATGCTCTGGGGAAACCTTAGCTGCCCACAGCTTTCCAGCATGGGATTATGGGAACTAAGTAGAAGGACTTCTACTGAAGCAAAGTATGTTGGACAAGTGCTCTTTTCCCCAGTGTCCAAGGTACTCCTGTGGTGCCTCTTCCCATAGCATGTTTCCAGGAATGACTTTATTCATCAGTAGCCTAATGTGTCTTCTGTATTTCAGAGCAATAGAAGGTATTTCCACTCATCTGATTGCACTCTTAATTGTAGTCACAGGGGGAAAAAATGTTAAAGTCAAGCTCCGCTAGATAATGGCATTTTTTCAGGAAATACTTGTTATCATAGGAATGGGAAGGTGGATAGGAATGATATTTCACCATTGAGGCTGGAAAGAGCAGCTGGAACAGGCTTGCTTCTGAGGCTTTACTTATGTGAAAGTTTTTGTGTCCATCTGATTGCGCTCTTAATTGTAGTCACAGGGGAAAAAAAAAAGTCAAGCTCCACTAGATAATGGCATTTTTTTTCAGGAAATACTTGTTATTGTAGGAATGGAAAGGTGGGTAGGAATGATATTTCACCACTGAGGCTGGAAAGAGCAGCTGGAACAGGCTTGCTTCTGAGGCTTTACTTATGTGAAAGTTTTTGTGTTGGGCAGCAGTCATATCAAGTTCTTGAGTGAAAGTTGAGTGTTGCAGGAAAGGTACTTGCAGGGACCCCAGAGAGTGGTGTTCCAGTTGATGATTCTGATGCCTTTTTTGTAAGGTCTGCTGGGAGGATATAAGCTAGGATGAAGTCAGGAGAAGCAATAACATTTTTGTTTGTTTCTGTGAAGAATGGACTTCCTTCATCCCACAGTATGGCTAAAGTTACAGAAAAACTTCACTGATTTCTTCGCTTCCCTGTTTTTTCATTCTTTCAGCACCAGCAAAATAATTTTTTGAGGTGTCTCACTTTTCATTAGTGGAAAAATAGGTATAAGCATTGCAATGCTTTTGGAAATGCCATGAACATATTTACGTGCTGACACAGTGGTTGCTCTAACACTTTTCAGCTGCTAGAGACCCTTTTCGGGAGCTTGGAAATAGAACAGTTCCTGTTTTGATGCCAGGCTTGGCCCAGCAGGGAAATAGCACATAGATTTTCTGAAGTTTATAAAGTTCTGGTTGGGATGGGTTCTACTCTTTGCAAGGTCATTCACCTCATTAATTGCTCCTTAGCCCATGCCAGTCAAAATGAGGTGGGATAACACACTGCTCTTTAAACTGCTTATGTTCATCTGCTCAGGCTTTCACTTCTCTGAGTTGGAGGATGAACATGCAATTGGCTCAGATGGCAGAGCTGAAGGGACAATGATCCTTCCACAGTGACTGGGACAGAAACTTTTCCCATGAACTCAACTGGACCAACAGGAAACATCCCACAAAGTCCATTAGTTGCAGCTTGCTTTCCTTTCTGTACTCTTAGATCATGTTGTTCCTGGAGATGAGCCACTCTTCTTTTACACTGAGGAAACTTCTTTCCTCCAAATCACCTTGGAACTAACTCTTCTTAACACTCAGCACTCGCACTGATGTAGCAGTTAGCCTTTTCTGTGTGACTGCTCTGCACAACAGACCATAAATTCTGGTATTCTGTGCAAGTGCATCTCCAGAAACAAACTTTACAGATACGCCACAAAACATTCTGAATGACTGGCAGTGGTAAGTGTGATCTGGCAAAGGTCTGATCTCAGGTTCTCTGAAGGAAGAATAACATCTTTAGATAGGAAGTGTTCATCTGGTCCTCTCCAATCTGCAGTGATCTCCTTGTAGTGTACCATTAGAAATGTTAGGTTGCACCACTTGTCTAGCTTTAAGAACCTAATCCTAGGGTTTAAGAGGACCCACAAAGGAAAAAAAAAGCATGATAAATGAGTGTAAAGTTAATAACCTTATTCTTTCATCTTCCTGTTCTTATTCCCCAGAGTAGAGTTTTATAGATTTAGGTCTTTCTTACGTTCTTCATGTGTTATTGAAGAGAAAGTGTTAAGACAGACCAATAGAGCTGCAAGGTCCTAGACAGCCTCTTGCTTGGCTTCTGGAAAAGGACCTTTTTATCTATATTTTCTTCTCTTGTTGTTCTTTCACAGGTAAAGTGACAGTACTGGAGAGCTTCAGCTCAGTGGTCCGGGTGGCTGTGGAGACATCAGAATCCCAGGTTGAGGTGGAGCTGGTCCCTGCTGTGGAGATTCCAACGTGCTGGCCCGAGAAAGCCCGGTGGCCTCGTTGCCTTAAGCGTTGGCCTTCTCAGGAAAAAGTGCAATGCATCAAGGTAAACAGTGTAAAAAACACCCTTAACTCTGGGATGGAATCTATCTCTCAGGTGTCTGATAGTGTTTTACCAAAGGAAGAACTGCATGGTGATGGCAATAGGGTTAGAAGATATATTCTCTAAAGAGAGAAGCAATGTCTCAAAATATTCTATTGGAATTTATTTGGATTTTGTTTCCCCCCCGCCACTACAGTGGTGAATTCTATAGAAAAAATCTGACTTAACTTTTTATTGCATGAGTCTCTAGCAAACAATTCTGCCTGCATCACACAGCTCTGATGTGCATCATTCTTGCTCTGCCTCGCGTAAGACTTCAGCGAATGGGCTGCTGCCTTGCAGTTTTCCCTCCAGCTCAATCCCATCTTTCCCTACAACACTCATGGCTGGATTCTGGCACTTCAGCTCAGCCCAGCTGCCAAGTTCCTACAGGTCCGTCCCATTCCACCTTCCAGTCCTGCTCCCCTCTGATGCACCTCTGCTTTAGTGGCACTGCTGGTACTGTGCCTGATGGCTCTAGAACAGGATCTCCTATAGAGATCCTGTGCCTGATGGCTCTAGAACAGGATCTTCTGGCACTAACCAATACCAGCACACAAGGAAACAATGCAAAATGCATGTTTATTCAACTAAGAAGGGAGCACACCTCATGTTTGCTGCCTCTGTTAACCCTGTTTAGAGTAGGCTTTGAGAGGTGTCACACATGCTTTTGTTAACCTCAGTCTGCATTGCTGGGAGAAGTTTGCCTCTGATCTGCTGTCACACTTCCCCTGTTGTTCCACAGTCGCTGGGTTTCGACCTCCTAGCCCGCTCTAATTATCACTGGCAGCTGTGCTTCTCCCGTGCTGAGCACATCCTCATGGAGGGACTTGATGAAGACGGTGGTTGTCGCAGGAAGTGCTTCAGAGTCATGAGGCAGATGAAGGAGGATGTCTGGTGTGCTGGGAATAAGCCTGTCATCACAGCTTATCACCTTCAGGTAGGCATCAGCCTCATACCTACATAGAGTCACGGGATCTGTTGCAGTGGCTTCCATCCAGTAATGTCAGAATGTTGTGGTGTAAGTCAGTGCAGCATCTGTGTAATTTCTTAAGGTAACTCTCAAAACTGCTGTACCTTTTCATTGCTTTGTGGTGGCAAGGAGTTCACTAAATATATGTTCCAAACTTCAATAAGAAACCAGGGCCTTTAGGAACATTATGATTGCAACAACATAAATAGAGTTGAGGCCCCTGCTCTGTTTTGACTTCCCATTGTACTGTTGTCTGTAATTGCACACTTACTTCCTGCTTCTTGATTATCTCAGCCATCTAGATCCATCTCTGTCTCTGGTGGAAGATAGTGATTTTTTTTCTTTGTGGATATGCACCAAACAAAACTGTCTTAGTTGAGCATTATTAATGAATTATGTGCAAACTACAGTTCTGGTGGTGTTTCATTTGGGGTAGGAAGGAAAGAAAGAGTTAAAGGGGTGGTGGCATCCTCCCTGCACCTATTTCAGGGTTCAAGATGGCTTCAAGCAAGATTTGTGAAGAAGAGAGAGAAGACTCTGCTATGACTGTGTCCCCACATCTGGCAGCTGCAGACACCAATGGGCCACAGGCAGCACCATTTGTTAGACTTCATCCCCCTGGAGTTGCCAGGGAGAGGCTGTACTTTTCCCATCTTGAAGCCTAAAGCCATTAGGTTCCTACAGTAGTTACTGATCTTTTGGTGTCCAAAACCAGATGCAATGCTAAGATTTCTCCTAAAGAAAAAGCTGGTGACCATCAAATGCTCTTACAGTCACGGCACTACTCTAAGTCAAGATGGAGTAAAAAAAAAAAAAAAATTACGAGGCTGATTATAGCTTAGCTGAATGCAAAACTTCTCAGTGCCTGTAAGAACAACCTGGTGGGAAAACTATCATATGTAAGACAAAATGGAAAACCATTTAACCATTAGGAACAATGTTTTTCCCTGGCTGAAGGAGCAGATGTGCCAGACATGCTGTTGCATGGGCTCTTGATTAAAGTAAAAAACTATTCAGAAGCTCTTCAGTTCTTTACTTCAGTTCTGACTTTTATGGCAAGAGAGGATTGGTTTACCAGACATAAAATTCTTTCAAAATTACTCACATTAAAAAGAAAAATAGGGAAAAAAGACAAGCAAAATGAGAGAAACAGTCAGTGGTTAAACCAGCAGTTGAACAGAGGCTTAATGTTAGGTTTCTTCACACTCTCAGGTTCCCCCTGTCAGAGGTATCCAACAATTAGGATTAAACAAGACCCTCTATGACAGAGGGAATCTGTATCCCATAAGCTCTGAAAGCCGAGAGGACCATGTAACAGCTCTTCTTTTGCTTACCTGCATAGGAATGAAGTTTGAGATCTGAAATTTCAAAAATATCTAGGTACATTCTGAAAGCCAACTCTGTGCTGTTGGTAGAGAGCTGGCAGTTAGGGACATAAGTGCTGGGGATAAATCACTTGTTTGGGCACCTGACTGAAAAAGCAGCACTGTTTTCCATGCCTCCAGAAACTTCATTGTAACTGCTGCCTGCTGAAGTAGTTTTAGTGTGTCAGAAGGTAACTGCTCTGCAAGTCTTCAAGGAACAGCTCTCAAAAGAGTTATAGCTTGAATTCCTTACTATGTCTTTGTTCCCTGGTGACATTCAAGAAAAGGCTCCGTGATTTTTGCAGCTGTGAACAAAAAAATTTTCACATTTGAAAAACTGTTTGAGAAGAAATTTGTCAGCAGTACAACTATAGATGAAATCTAACTCTGTAGAAACAGACAAGTTGAAGTCTGTAGTTCTGCCACTCTCAAAATGTCTCTGAGTCTCTTTTTGGGTAGCCAAATTTGCAAAAAAAAAAAAAAAAAAGGGATTCACAGGACAGTTCAGGGACTTAGCAAAATTATTATTGGTGATAAAATTGGTGATTTTGTATTTTTAAAAAGTTATTTGAGGCTGACCAGGGCAGTCAAGTATGGCTTTTTTGGCAGAGTAAGTCTAAGTTCCTTGAGACAATTCTTCTCAGTTATGGAAAAGTCTGACAACATACACAACCTATGCAACATAGGCAGTGGAAAAATAATACTACAAGGAGTTCAGGGACTTAGCAGAATTATTGAACACCAAGTAGGTGATTTTGTATTTTTAAAACGTTATTTGAGGCTGACCGAGGCAGTCACTATGGCTTTTTTGGCAGAATAAGTCTAAGTTCCTTGAGAAAATTCTTCTCAGTTATGGGAAAGTCTAACAACATACACAACCTATGCAACATAGGCAGTGGAAAAATAATACTACAAGAGCAACAATCATATGCATTTTGTTATTTTAATTATGTATTTCTCAAATGTTAAACTGCATAAAATCATTTCAGAGGAATAGAACATAAGACATGAAGAAAAAAACAGGCAGCATTTGACCAGAAGGCAAGCCTTGCACCTGCAATAGCTTCTTGGAATCTCAGTCTGTTTAGGGTGCAGATCTTTGTGTATCTACAGCACAAATACAGCTGAAGCTAACAAATAATTATGTTGATCTCATTATGCTCTGTCCCTCCTTGCATCTACTGGCTTCTACCCTTGCATAGTAGGTCATTTTCTACAGCTTAAAATGCCTGGCATTTCTACAGAGCCTCCTGCTGGAGGATGGCAAATAGGCC
This sequence comes from Passer montanus, assembly GCF_014805655.1. Lineage (NCBI taxonomy): Eukaryota > Metazoa > Chordata > Aves > Passeriformes > Passeridae > Passer > Passer montanus. The sequence goes on from NW_024368707.1 coordinate 4,965,469, forward strand.
AAGATTATTTTAGTGAGATCATTTTCCTTGGGCTCCTGGCTCAGTCAGTGGAGAGTGGCACTTCTGGGGAGAGATCCTAACCAGGCACTTCCAAGCTGTTCTTCCTGGTCAGTTGGGATCCCTCCACTGCAGAAATGTTAACACAGGGAGGTAGCAGCGTGAGTCTCTGTGATTTCCAAGGCTGTCAGCCACTTACCAGCACTAAAAGTGCCTTAGTAAGCTGTGTGAGCCCTCAACAGAACCTCTAACACATCTTCTCTCCCATCTGCTTCTTGCAGACAGTGCTATTCTGGACGTGTGAAAAATACCCACGCACCAAGGATTGGCGCTGCTTCCCTGAAGCCTTTCTGAGGCTGGTACAGAAGCTGCACAAGTGTGTAAGCCAGCACTTCCTCAAGCATTACTTTCTCAAGAACACCAATCTGCTCAAATATGCCAACACCAGTGACCTGGACCTGATGGCCAGCAAGCTGGCAGTCTTCTTGGAGAACCCTGTTTTCTGCCTGGACTAAGACAGGCAAAGGTCTTGCCCCAATCCCGAGTGGATGCCCCAGCTCCTCTCCCCACCTGTGGTTGCTCCCCATGTCCTTCCAGTAGATGTTGCAGCTGGCTCTGTGAGACAGTTGGCACATGCAGCGCTAAAGAGAAGTGTGGAGCTGGCAGCGGTGGGCGGTGAAAACTGATGGGAGGTATCACTTGATGCCCAGCTGATCTAATTTGCTTTCAACAGTGACAGCCTGCCTGGAAGCTACAGCCAGTGAAACCCAACTTTGTGTGTCAGTCAGAGCAGGCAACTGCCTTGTTCTGTGTCTCCAGTCTTGTGGCACCTAAGCTGAAAGGCTGAAAGGAGTCTCGCTCTGCTGCCTCTGTAACCTAGCACATGTATTGTTGCTGCAGTCGCCTTTCTCACAAGGACAGAGGGTTTAATTGCCTGCTTACCTCACAGGCCAGCTCTGCAAAGGGACAGAGGAGCATTTACGAGGTGTTCTGGAAGCTGGAAGCTTTCTCAGAGGAAATTCAATTCAGTGAGATCTTACTCCAGTAAGAATAGGAATCCAGTAGGAATTTAACCATGCTGCTAGTGTTAAAGAGCTCAGTGGAAGCAAGAAGAGGAACAGTGGGTTTTGCCTCTTCGTTTTTCTCTCCTCCACTTGCATTTTTCTTCCAATTGTTTCAAATATGTCTTTTTCATGTTTGCCTTTGCCAGTTATGTTAGTGCCATACAATCAGGGGGCTTTGACAGAGCAGATTTCCCTCCCGTCCCGGGCTCTATCCAGCAGACTGGACGAGGAGCAGGTCTTTCCCTAGTTGTTTACGCCAACATATTGTTGGTTGAAGTGCAGAAGGAGAGTATTTTTCAAAGGCTCTTAGCTCCAAGACCCCCAGTGCTTTTAATTTGTGGATATTTCAAAACAAAATGGATTTTAGTATTTCAAAACAACAGAGCTTTAGAATTAGTATAAAGAATGCTGGTTTTAATGTTATTAAATCGCTGAAACTAAACCAAGATAGGGAGGATTTTGGGTTTGGTTTGGTGGGGTTTTTTGGTCACATCTGTGCAGGAAAGTAAACAAGTTCTTTGCCAAGGGGGCTGGCAGAGATGGGATCTGCATCCCACGCTCCAGGGAGCTGCATGAGGCGCATCCGTGGCGCGGCATCTCCCCATTGTGGCAGATTGTGGTACAGCCACGGGTCTCCAGCACAGCCTCTGCCTCTGGAGCAGGCTGTCTTCTACAGTTTTTTGAGCAGAGCATATATGGGTCAGGAAAGATCCCAGCTGTGTGGTCCTGGTCTGGTCGTGGTCCTGTGTCTCCTGCATCAGATCTCACCATGTACAGACCTGATCCCACCATGTAAACTGGCAGGCATTGCTCCGATCCTCGGAATACCCTCCAGATCGCCTTTCCACATGGGTAACTGCATTGTGTGGAGCTGTTTCAAACAGTTAACTGCTCTTGCTAAACCTTTGTTCTCCAGGCTCCCTAAATGGGACACAAGTGTCAGTTTCATGATGACACCTCCTGTTCAAGTGTGGCTTTCCTGTGAGCTGAGCTGTTCCAGTAAAGCGCAGGGAGATGCCAATCTGCCAGGCAGAGTCAGACAGCTGTGGCAATGAAGTAATGTCTCCTGTTTCATCTTGATTTTGTCTTATGGTTGAAGGGCTGGCTTCTGAAGTTAGAGGAGAGCAAAAACAATTCAAACTGTTCAAGAACAGTGCAAAACATTCAGAGCTGTTAATCCCAAATTTGATATTTGATATTTTACTGCTCTGATGTATTGTCCTTTTGGGATTTAGTTGTGGCTGTTGAAGAATTTATCTCTTTATAGCTGGGTGAAAAAAAAGTTTCGGTGGTGACATCTTAACTTGGATGCAACTGTGTATCAGAGTCCTCAGCTCCTGAGGTTTACAGCCTGCTGTGTAGCAAAGCCATGGGCATGTACCACGGCCGTGACATGGAATGTTCTGCTGCTCTGCCAGAGTGGCAGCCTCTTACAGCCAGGAATGACTCAGCAAAGCCAGAAAATAACTACAGAACGGTGAACCCCTGCTTTGAGCCAAGTCTGATCAGTTTTTACTCTATTTTCTTCTTGTTTACACAAGCAAATGCGTCAGCTAGCATATGCTGCTGCAGAAAGTATCCTTGTCACCACTGAAACATGGAAGGTACATTACTACTGACCACAAAGACACAGGAACAGTCCTGCAGCTTTTGCTCCAGAACAGCAAGATGTGATACAGCTGGACACTGGCAAAGGGAAAAGGCTTTGAGGAAAGGACTAATGTCTTCACGGGAGCAGTTGAATACAAGAACTAATTCCTTTCAGAGACATCTTTGAGATACTATCTTACATCATCTTGTGCAGGTCTGCTTGGGTGCGTGGGGTTTTGTTGTGAGGCAGTTTTTTGTGATTGTGGGAGAGTTGTGCAGGAGGCCTCTTATTAAAAAAACCAAACTTGCCAAATATATTTGTCACATTTCTTACCACAGTAAACTTTCTGCAAATAGCTTTTCACTTATACACCATGGCCTCATCCCAAGATTTTCCTCCAAAAAGAGATACCACATTGTGTTTTGGCTACAGAATAAGTTTTATGTTTCATATTTATAATTTTTCTTTTTAAAAAGTGAGCATTTGGACAAATACAGACTTTCTTGAAGTAAGTTTAATCAAAAGTTCTTTGTTCAGAATGTCTGGAAGGAATGTGATGACCATTTTCTCTCCCTCTCTTTTTCCTTGCTTTCATGAGTATTTGCTGTATTCTCAGCCCTCGCCACAGTCAGCATTGCTCTGTCTGTCAGAAATTTCAATTGAATGTGTTGCTCTGACATATAAAACTGTACAAAACTCATGATGTTTTGTCTTTTTACACAGCCTGCCTTCTAGTCACTAGAGGGCAATGTCTCTCTGAAGCACAAACACCGATCCAGGTTCTTGCTCTTGAAATCAGCATCTTGTTGTTATCGAGCTGAGTCAAATGATCTCGATTGATTTAATGCTCCATTCTCTTGCCAAAAAGGAGAGAAGAGACCATGGGGGAGCTTTCTAATAAATAGCAAGACTTGGGTAAAAAGTCTCTAAATTCTGGAAGCTACTCTAAGAGCCAGAATATGGATTTATTGTTTCTGATGATCTTACAGTAATTCCCAACAGCCTTCGAATGGGAAAGCACCAACAAGCAAAGTGCAGGCAGAGTTCTGGGAAGGAGGGAACTTGCAGGAGTAGCCACTGCCCTGCTCCATTAGGGCCCTGCCCTCTCTCCATGGGGCAAGGCCGTGACTCCCATGTGTGCCTACCCCTTAGACTCCTCTGCCTCCCTCTTCTTTTCTCCCTCCTCCAGAAAAAAAGAAAAAATAAAAAAAAATTCTCGGAACAAGTTTTCTGATGCCATCCCTTTGACTCTATTGGGAATGGTTCTTTTTCAGTGTGCATCAAAGCTCTTTTAGTTCATGGGACCCAGGTGTACACAGAGGCCATTACAGCATTACAGACCATCTACTCACCCTCACACTCCATCTTTAGTTTGAAATGGTGCCCAGCAATGAAGTTAGATCACCTTGCAAACTATATGTTCCCAGGGAGAGCAGCCTGGCCTCTCTGAGCAAAGCTGGGACATGGACAGTGATAGGCAGGATAATTCTGCCTTCACAGTAAATATTTTTCTGCTTAACAATGCTAGGATTTCTGGTTTTGAGGAGAAACATATTTTTTATTATTATACCCCACCCCAACACTCATCTGAGGGCCTTGCAATGTCACATGAGATAGTGACACAGCAGCCAGTGCTCAAATCATGGTAACAGATCCCACTCCCCCTATCAGGCCAACTTGTGCCATTACTGTAGGAGGCTGTGGAGCCCTTGACATCCTTGGCATCTGACTTCTCTGGCTGGAATAATATGCACAATTCAAAGGAAATGAAACAGCTCCAGGTAGCAAATGTGTTTTAGTCTGTTCTGACCCAAACCATTGCAGCACAGAGAAATGGACGACAATTTTGTCCATTGTACCTGTGTTACAGGTACTTGTCAGTTCTGCTTCAAGCAACATCTTTGAACTGAAAGAAAGGACAGGTCAGCACCTGGCTTTGAAAGCATCTCCTGGATGGGTGATGAAGAATGCACAGATGCCACCAGAGACTAAGCTTATAGAGAGTACAGAATGTATTTTTCACAGGAAAGATTGTCTAATTTACCATTAGCATCTTCACAAATACAAATTACAAGGAAATGCATTAAGTAAAGAATTAATCAAATTGAAAGGCTTTGTAGCAATTAGAAAAAAAAAAAAAGGCGTCTTCCTAGGCTCCCCTGCGTGGTGGTAATTACCAGCTGCACAACTGTGGCTTATGCCACTTAAAGATCTCTGGACTAAAAATCTTAATATCTTCATGTTTCCATTCTTAGAAAAGCCACTCTTGGAATCAGGCAGCAACACATGCCATTAGCTGTGAGAAGCATGAACTGAGCCTGCTTCAGCCTGGGAGGGCACCTCTTTACAGGCGGAGTGGTTCCAGAGCCTGATCTCAAGCCATGGCTCAGTTGCATCTGGCCCAGCACGTTTTTCCTGTTGCCTTGGAGGAGATGGGTACCATTTGTTTTCCAGCACCTTGAACAGCCAAACCTCTTCTGCCACAACTGCAGGCAGCCTTACACCCATCTGCTCTTGTAGAACATCCCAGCAGCAGAGGGCAGGCCATAGCTCCTTCTGGTGACAGTATTGTCACCAACACAGCTGGGGGATCCAAAGGGCAAGGCTGAATGCACTTCAACTCCAGGAGGCTAGCTAATGCATTCCAGGGCAGAAGTTTGGTTACTTCAGGAGAGCTTAAGAAAGTCCGGTTTCAAGCCAGTGGTGAACCAAAACAAAAATGTAGCTCAGAGGAAACTTTTAAAAATCCATAGTAAAAATTACTAAGGAAATGAACATCAATGTTGCATTCCTGGGATCCTATTTTAAAAGGGTGAGGACTGAGAGGAATGTCATCAGCCACCAAATCCATCTGCTCTTCCTGGTCCTTTCCCCCAGATTAACAAGAGCAGTTTCAAAGGTAGGTAGATACTTTGCCCCTGGCTCCCAAGGCAAGCAGATTATTTCAGACCCACACAGATCATTAGGAGGTTTCTTTGAACTTTCAGCCGAGATGTGTTCACAGCCAGTGCAGTCTGGTTTGTACCAGTACAGATCAAGCTGCTACTCACCCTCCATGGGGCTTGCTGTCTGTGCAACCATCACAAGGGTAATCATAAGCTCCCTTGCCTTCAGCTGAGCATGACTAGATGTGCCAGACTCTGTGGTCTTTTTCTCTCTGATCAAACCTCTGTTCCAGTTTTGCTCTACATTGAGTGTAATTCATCTCTGCACAGATAACCAGGCTGGTTTGCAGCCTTCCAGATGGAGTCACATCAGTATCTCCTGTAATGGCATGTCACATTGATAATACTAATCCATGCAGTATAACCCCTGTGCTGAAGAGGAAAGAACACACAGAGGTCAAGTTAAACAACTTAAAAAACAACTGCAACTTCAAAGGAAGAGCGACTATCATCAATGATTTCCTTGCCAAACCAGGTTAGGCTGGTTGAAAGGCTTGCAGTGGTCTGGTTGTCTTGGAAGTGAACCATGTTCCCGAGGCCACAGGCCAACAGCTTCATCATCTCCATAAGACCTGAGCTCAGGCCAGAATCAATGAGTGTTCCAGCCTGTTCCTCTCTGCCTTCCCCAGGCAACAAGCAGCTCTGGCCTGTAGTTCTCCCACACTTCTTCCCCTTGAGTTAGTGGTAGACACCATTCCTCTTTGTAGCACATATCCAGCTTTTACCACTAAGCTGAAGAGTTTGGCTGTTTTCTAGCTGTGTCATTAAAATGCCATAGACTGGAGAGGTAACAAATCAGTGACCAGAGCTAATAGCAGCAAAAAGGATTAAATGAACAATGGATCTTGAGCGTAATTTATGAATGCCATTAGCCACTGAGAGGGAATTGTGTTTTGGCTGCAGTTCTGAGGGGAAAGAGTGGGTCTTATCTAGGCAGGAAGAAAAAAAAGTGTGTGATTGCATTTGGATTAACAAAAAACTATATTGATTTGCCATGTGATACATCTTGGGCTTTTATGTTTGGATCAGATGTAATAACATCTGACTAAAGACAAACTGTATTTTCTTATCTTGTATTCAGACACTCGTGGCCAGACAACATTGTGGTCACATCTCCAGTGACCAGTCACATACATCACAGCTGCCAGACACGGAGCATCTGCCACCCTGCCTGATAGAGCACGGTTCCCCATCAAAACTCTTGCAGGAGAACAGGTCTTCTCCTCTTACAGAAGAGACACAACATTAGTTGCATGAGTGCTTCCTTGTAGCCCATGCCCAGCATCCTGGGGATGGGGCTGAGCAAGCAATGCCTTTTTCTGCAGTATCTCTTCTGCCTTTCGTTTGATAACCGACACAGTATCTCATTAAACCGCTCAGCCTGGCAGCTGGGGCCATTTGTTAGAGTGTGATATGAAGGATCATAATCAGATTAAACCTCAGGATCTTATTGTGGAGACAGAGATTAGACTGGAGAATGAAGAGAAAGTTTAATTTTGTGTGACAGTGCAGAGTTGCCTCTGCTTGAGGTGGTAAGGAGGGTTGTGGGGGCTCCAGTCTAAGGGGATTTCTTTTGACATGTCACTGCTCAGTTTTGAGCAGAAGGGTTTTAGTACCCACTTTGAAATTGGGAGTAGCTCTGCAGCCACCAGCCCCTCACTGCTTTCCTTTCCCAAATGAGGGCCTGAAGAGGAGGCTTGCATGGGGAAAGAAAGCTCAGCAGGTGTAAATGATGCCAGAAGCCAAAGCTGCATGTGCACTGAGCCGTGGTACTTCTGGGAGGGGGTTGCCCTTGGCAGTAGCCACTTAGTGATCACTGTCTCTGTGCTGGAGGCCCAGGTCCTTGACTTGAACTGCTGTTCCCTGAGTCCTTCTGTTCCAGTGCATTTAGCACAGCATCCTAGGAGTCCTCCGGCAATCTGGGGACAGGAGGCACCCTCCAAAAGTCAGCAGAAGCCCCACAGTGAGAATATACATCTAGGAGATCTTCTTGTCATCACCTCTGTGCTGGTTTGGCTACTATTAGAAGTAGCAGTAAGAGAAAAGTTGGCATGTTGACAAAGGCAGCATACAGATGGATTTCTGGCGTCTGTGCCACCAGAGAGAAATGACTGTAGGTCAGAGCAGCTCAGTCTCTGTTGTGAGCCCGTTTAACAGACAAGTCTCAGGAAAGACCCCAGATACCACCAGCTCTCTCCATAGACATTATCTACTCACGTGATCACATGCACATCCCATCATGAAGAGTGAAAACAGTGGGAACATATAAATACACTAATTTTCAAAAATGGTGGCTAGGCCTAGTCCTATCCCAAATGAAATAAACAGATGTCAAAAAAAAGAGAAGATAAAAATGGGTATATAAATTTTTTACAGCTGTACCTAAGACCATTGTAAGTTCTGTTCCTGCACTCCCTCTGTTACTTGTTCTGGAGATATACTTAATGAATAATATATTCTCTCACTGGCTTGATCTTTTGCTCTGATATTGTACCCTCTTTCTTCTCTTGTCTGCCCTCTAGTCCTTGGAGACTTAAGTACTTTAGGGCAGGAGCCTGGCATACAAAGATCTTCGGTTTCTTTGTGCTTTCTGAAACTTAACACAATACAAACCCTTAGCAAAACCTCAGAGTAACAAAGGAGATGCTGATCTGAACAGCTGGAAAGACAACAGAGCCTTTCCAGCCACCCAAGATAACTCCTGGAGTGATAAGAAGGTACTTGGGGAGGAGCAGATGGATGAGTGCTCCTTGCAGTGCCACAGCCATGCAGAGCGCTAATGACATCCCCTGGTTTAGGATGATGAAGTGGCAGCATTCAGGGGATGGCAGTGCCAGATGCTCGGTGTATGGCTTCAGGGAACTCACACCTGATATTAACAACCAAAAAAAGATGGCAGCAGACTGTCTTTCCCTCCTGGTGCCTGACAGAGACTGCAGAAGGGCCCTTGCACAGAGGGAAAGCACACACCTAGCTGTGACACTCCTCAGCCTTGCAGCAGGGTGGAGTGACTCTCTCTGCTTCTTCTGGGCCAGACATAGTCCTGGGCTGTTTCCAGGACTTCTGCACAGCACGGTGACTTTGGACAAGTGCTTTGACCCATGAGCCAGGGAAGCTGCTCAGGAGGCAGAGCCTTTTGACGACAATTGGAGGATTTCTGCTCAGCCTACAGCTACGGTGGGGTGGGGCAGGGGCAGAAATCCTACCCTGGCTGGCCAAGCCCACCTTGGGTGTAGTGGCAGCTTGAGACAGTGTGGCACAGGATATCAGCAGCTGTGTGCTCCCAGAAGCTGCTCCCCCTCTGGCTCCACACACTCCCAAAAGCATCCCTGATGATGACAGAGGCTGCTTCCAGCAATGGCACCTCGAGTCTTGATGAAGATTTTAATAAGTGGTGATGATCATTTGCAATATGCATACAACAGATATTCCATAATGTATGCACCAATCTAGCCAGACCTGGGCTGTATTTTCCTTCATCACTCTCTAGAGGTACATGGGCACCATCAATTTGGGGCAGAGCCCAAGCTCTATGCCTCCAGCTGGAGCCGAAGGCAGCTGCCTCTGTAAGTACAGTGCAAAATGAGCTGCCCAGAGGAGCAGACTGGTCAAGTGTTGTCCTTCTGTCCCCCTGGTGACTCTGCCAACTAAGGTAGCCTGTGCTCAGGCGCTGTCCTTGTGCTAAAGGCTCCTAAATGCAGTGATCCTGCTCGAGCCCCCATGCAGGAAGGCCCTGGTCCTTACTGTGCCTCTTGGAGCTGCTGTAACATAAGAACTGGTTTGGAAGTGTTTTCAATTAGGTTTCTCCAGGCACTGAGAGAGGGGAATCTGAAGCATGATGGTGAGACATCAGAGCTGACAAAGTCAAACCATGTGATACACATGGATTTGGGACCTCTAGCAAGGGAACACCTTAAAACATGGGTACCAACCCTCTGGCAAAATGAAATACTTCAAGAGCTGTTAAAGAAACCTCAAAACATGATCAAAGACCTAAGATGATCACTGTTCTTCCCTGCATGTGAAACACCACATGGCAAACTGAATTGATGGAGGTTGGGATGTGACAGAGGTCAGGATGTGGGGATGGCTGGGATTTGGAAGTGGCAGCAGCTTCATCATGCAGGCACTGGGCAAAGCCCCTTAATGTCATCCCGGCACAGAGAGGCTGTAGCAACTGATTGCTTTCATTTGCTAGGATTTAAGAGGAAAGTTCTTCTGTCCAAGGTGGAGGACCATTTCCCTATTTGTGTTCCAGTACTTAACATTCCCCTTTTGCTTAGGAAACCACAGCAAAGGCTACTTTGAGTGTTCTAAAATTTAATCTCTTTGAACCTTCAACCTACAGTCAAAACAAGAAAAGAGAAAACGACGTTTCAACAAATAGTCACTGTTTACATCCAAAATATATGTAATTTATTAAAAACATGCTATCATCCAAACCCAGTGCTTGTTTTCCGAGCTCTGTGTAGCACCTGGTTAGTGAATAGGACTGCACTGGGGGCTTGGGTGTTTTTCTAAACAGGAAACATATTAGAAAACTAATAGAATTCTTGGCAATATTCAGTAGTTGTTGAAACATAGCCTAAGGCAGTCTGGGAGAGCCCTAATACTCATTTCTGTTTTACCCAGGGCACTTCAGGCATAGCTCCTTGGGAGGCTGGTCAGATACCCACAAATTTGCTGTGCTAAACCTTCGCTAAAATTTCACACAAAACTCATGGGTGTGAACAGGGGCATCCCTTAGTTCACACAGAGACTGATCTAATCTGTGACCAATAATAAAGGGAAAATGCAATATGTGCCCAAGTCTAGGGCTTAGCAGGGAGAAGCACTAATGTCAGCCCAGCAAGCTTCTTGTAATGCTGACAGCAGGGCTGTGTGGGAACAATACAATGGTCCTTACCGATGTACACTGGACTACAGCTCAATCTAAACCTCATTAGAGGTTGCAATTCAAGCTTAGCTTTTATTGATTTTTTTTTTTCCAGTGGTCTGTTCTTACAAGCTGGAAAAGCCTGGTCAAATGAAGTGCAGGTGCTGGGGTCTCATTTGATACACTTGTAAAGCAGACACAAGGTAGTGCTTTGAAAGAGGACCATTAAAATCAACAGGACTCCCTCTTTTTCTTCCTTCAATTTATCCCTCCAACACCCTCAAAAGTATCTTCAGACCCTCTCCCTGGCCTAGGCAAGACATGAACCTGCATCAGAGCATCCTGAGAACCTGGAAGAACTGGGTAAAACTTGAGCTGGATTTAGCAGGATTTTTAAAGTGAGGGATCTGAAGTTTTTCCCTCCAAGTACGACATTGGGCACAGGTAGGACAGTGCACCATTTTGGGCAGATGGAGGGAGGTGTGATTGTGGTGCTGCATATTCCAGGCTTCTCCTTACTTGTATCGGTGCACAGGGCAAAAGGATAGCTTGTCCAAGGTGATGCAGCAGAGGCTGGTACACAGACCTGGACCCAGCTCTCCCAGCCTTCTGGCCTGACTCCTTAACTTGTACTGAGCTGTGAAAGTCATCTGTGGCTACCTGGCTGCTCTGTAGGTGAAAAAACTGCTGCTGCTGCTATTGAGGCTTTGTTGTTTTTCCCTCTGTTGATATTTCATATCATTAATGGTATGGTTTCCTTTCTGTTTGTTTGTTTGTTTAAATCCTTCTTGGTGATCATAGAGCCATCTCTTGCAAATTTGCAGTGCTCTGTCTGCATATTTTTTGTGCCTTGGATGTAAATATTATTTAGAATAGTTTCTGGCTGTAAATGCAGGATTTGTTATGAGGAGAGCATGTTTTTATGCCACTGCCTTGGCCTCTGTTTCAAAAATGGTCCCTGCAACAGGGCAGGACTGACTGGCAAGGTCATATTCCTCAGACTGCCCAGAAACAGCAGTATTTGCAGTAATTCTGTTTCTCTGGCTGGGGCAGGAAGCTGTACGAGTATCTGGACTACTGTCAGTGTCTGCCCAGAAACACAGGGGCGGGGTGAGTGGATGCTCTTGCACTATCCTGCTGCAGGGAGGCAACACTTTGCCCTCCCTTCTGCTGCCTGATCTAGCCAGCTCAGGTGAGAGCCCTGCCATGGGTTGTCTGTGCCTCAGCTCCACAGCTGTATTTGGGAGCACTTTCTGCACTGCAGCTGCACCTCCAGGTGAAGGGGGAGTTTATTTCACCCCCCACAGGGGCAGGGCATCGCTCCAGCCCTGCTGCTGGCAGCTGCGTGCTCTGGTGCCCATCGGGGTGACAGTGGGAGCTCAGCTTCTAGCTCTGTTCACAGCCTTCCAGGGAGAGCCCTTCTTGCTCTCCTCCCCTGCTCCTGAGCTTGTAGGGTCTGGTGTGTGTGAGGTGGCGAGGGCACAGCTCACGCCCTACATCAAGTGTATGCCAGCTAGAGTGTCACAGTGCCATCCCCCTGCTTCTTCCTCTGAAAGGCTGGGAGGCTCCAGGTTGCCTTGGTTGTGTTTCCCCTTGTGCTCCGTCTCTTTGGTGTGTTAGGGAAGAAGGTGCTGTCGAGGGTCTTGCTCTGTTTACTCATTTTACTCGTGTGTTCCTGTATCTGCTGCAAACAGCCCCCAGCTCCCCAAACCCTGTGCCGCAGTCCTTGTGCAAGCTTCTCCTCTGGCAGCAGAATTGCTGGAGGAACACTGGGACCGAGGGGAAGCAGGATAACAGGAGGCAGCAGAGTGGTTGTAATACTAAAATCGTCTTTGAGACAGAGAGCGCTGGGGAGGGCCAGGAGCTGTCGCAGTGGGAAGGCTGAGGATGGTGTGAGGGATGTAGAGGGAGCCCGAGGGATGCTTTTCCCCACCGGGCATTCTCCTTGCGGGAGCCCGGCGGCCGCTGGAGTGCAGTGCAGCCCCGCCATCCGGCACCCGCCGGGTCCCCCTCGGTCCCGGCTCCGGTCCCCACTCTGAAGCCATCGAAGGCTGCTTGAGAATAGCAGTCCGGGAACAAATAAGCCTCCTGCCTTCCCCCCAGAACCTGATGTGGGGAGCGTGGTCCTCTGTGGAGCATGCCTTAGGAACGAGCCCCACTGGTGGGGAGTGGCAGAAGGAGCTGGGGCAGGTAGAGCTAACCCTCCCAGCTCTTTTAAGTAGGGGGCTCCTGGATTTGGGACAGTCCAGCACCAGAGCCATCCCTGGCGTGGCAGTAGGTACCTGCCCTTCCTAGGCAGAAGCCAGGGGTGATCATGTCTGCACCCCTGGGCAGAGTTTGTTCTCACAGTCAGGTAGTGCAGAGCATTGCTTCAGACATGGGCACCTCCTTTTAAATTTTCCTAAAAAGTTTCTCGTGCAATTTAATTTCATCTGAAAGTGCACGTGTTTGGGGTTTTTGTTCTCACCTGCTCTGACCCAAGCCTAAATTTTTCTCTGCATTATCTATGCCAGCATGACTGAGCAGGCCTTCCCTGGGCAGCAAATGTGCCCATTGCTCCATGCCTGCCCCGTGTCCTTCCTTGGCCTTAACCTGGGCCAAGAACATTATGTACCTGCTGGTGGGTGGTGCTTGTCTGTGACTCTGCTGCACTGTTATGTTCCTCAAGCCAACACCAAAAGCTGGCCATTTTCATTTCTTTTTTTTTTCCTTTTAAATGAATACACTAGATTTATTGAGTAAAGGAAACTTTCCATTCCAAATGACTCAAGTTACACTGGGAACTGAAATATTTAAATATTTCTCATCAGCCCTTTACACAGCTCCCTCATGTTCCTTCTCTCTGGAAGGGCTTTTAAACCCACGGATGAGCTGAGACCACTCACTGCCCCCTGCTGCACCAGACCACGGTGCAGACTCCAGGCTGCTGAGCACAGCAGCCCCCCTTGCTGGGATCAAGGTGCCCTCGGGCAGCATGGGGTCCAGATGTAGCCGGGCACTTGGGATGCAGTCGCTAGTCCTAAACCAGACTTTCAGCCTGTGAAGACTGCATGTGCCTCCTTAACAGTGCTGGCAATCATATCCACTGGGTCCAAATTCCTTCCCACCTGCTGAGATACCAGCTCAGGAAGGCAGTGGGTGCTGTGCCAGCCTGAAGGGAAGTCCAGGCACGTGGGTAGCTGGTGTGGGGGGGTGGGGGTGTCCTTTAATTGCTTAGCATGATGCTTCTACCCTCCCACTCTGCTCTGGGCATCTCATGGCTCCCATGGTCACACGCAGCAGCCCAAGAAAGTCAGGATGATGCTCTGTGGAAACTGTGGGCAGTACCTTGGATCTGCTTTGAGCTTCATGCATCTCAAAAAGCTTGTTTCCAGATTAAGTTATTTCACAGTAGAGGAAAAGCACTCAGACTTCATACCACACATGGTGTTACTTAGGCAGAGTAAGTAACTACAGTCTGCTAACTGTAACAGTCTGCTAACTGGAAATGAAGGGAGCAGTCCTGACTCTCCCAATACCCAGCTCCTCCTGAAATTCTGTGTGTGATGTAGGATCAGAGCCTGAACCTCCCAGGACAGGGACAGCAGACACTTCCCCACCCTGACTTTTTCTTTTTCTAATTATCGTGCAAATACTACTTGCATCCAAATGAATTGCTGGGCAAGGGCATGCCCTGTGTCAGCAAGTCAGCCCTACCCCGGGTTATGTGATTTTTCAAGCAGCGCTTCCTGGCACAGGCAGCCAGGGCACAAAGAGCATTGGGCTGCTGGTGTGACTCCCTGCTGGCACTCAGCACAGCTTGGCTCAGCCCTGGGGACAGCACTGTCCCTGTGCCCTGTCATCTCTCCCTCTCCCTGCCACCATCCCCAAACCTGCAGCATCCCCAGTCGCAGCTCAGCAGCCAGCCGTGCCCAGGGTGTAAGGAGACGGGTGTGGGAAATAGGATGCCAAGGGGGCCTGGCCCCTCCATGTGCCTCCCAGACAAGAGTCACAGTAAAAATCATGCTCCCCTGCTTTGGAGAGGACCTCTTGTGAGCTTGACAGTGTGCCCCTGGTACACATCTTCTGAGGCAGATTTCCAGTACCTAAAGGGAGCCTACAGGAAAGAGGAAGAGAACTATTTGCAAGGGCACATGCTGATAGGACAAGGGGGAACGGCTTCAAACTGAAACAGGGTAGGTTGAGATTAGATATTAGAAGAAAATCTTTAGTCTGATGGTGGTGGGGCATGGCACAGGTTGCCCAGAAAAATTGTGGATGCCCCATCCCTGGAAATGTTCGGGGCTGGACAGGGTTTTGAGCAAACTGGTCTAGTGGAAGGTGTCCCTGGCCATGGCAGGGAGCTTGGAACAAGATGACCTTCAGGGTGCCTTCCAGCCCGAGCCATTCTATGATTCTATGTGTCCCCATGTCATGGACAGGTGCTTTCAGCTGCAGCCCTGAGGACTACAGAGGATAAGCATGGCCCATTGCAGCCAGTGGGCTGAGGATGGTCCTGCAGCTGAGCCCGAAGCTTGGCCTTGTCCTGCTGTGACCAGCTGACTCATGTTACCCTGGTTTTCTGAGGAATAACAGGCAGCATTGGGCAGCCAGGGTGAGGCTGAATCATTGTGGGCAGAGCATGCAAAGTGCAGCAGGCCACCTCGGGTCCCATGGCAGCAGGAGCACGGCTGCAGTCAAATCCCTCTGGCCGGCCGTGGGCTGGCTGGGAGCAGGAGCAGGGGCTGGAGCTGTGCCGCAGCAGGAACACCATCGGAGCAGCGTGCTGCCTGTTGCAGCGCAGCTGGAGACTTGGCTCTGCCCGAGAGGTTAAAACAATCCCTCCCTGTCCTTCGGGGGGGTTGGATTTCCACTGTGAGAAATCCAACGTCGGCTTGGACAGGAGATTTCTGACTGAAGCGCCGCTTTGCCGCAGTTCCATAGCGATGGAGACAGCGAGGCACGGTGATTTATTCCCTAGCCCCCCTTCTGAGCCCAGGCTCTGTGCATGCCATTTGCTGACTTCCTCTTACTCTGCACCCAGGCCTCCTTCTGCATCCTGCTGGGGTTTTATTTGCATTGCAAACAGGGCAGCGTTTAAATCTGGGTAGTTTCGCTCTTGACAGTAATAGTTAAAAAAGGGGGGTTGGATTTCCACTGTGAGAAACGCTTGGACAGGAGATTTCTGACCGAAGCGCCGCTTTGCCGCAGTTCCATAGCGATGGAGACAGCGAGGCACGGTGATTTATTCCCTAGCCCCCCTTCTGAGCCCAGGCTCTGTGCATGCCATTTGCTGACTTCCTCTTACTCTGCACCCAGGCCTCCTTCTGCATCCTGCTGGGGTTTTATTTGCATTGCAAACAGGGCAGCGTTTAAATCTGGGTAGTTTCGCTCTTGACAGTAATAGTTAAAAAAGACAAAACAACCCTAAACTCTTCAATTTCAGCTGTTTAGTACATCAAACCGGTATCAACCATCAGTTTGTTGTAAATCACTTCCAGGGTTTTCATAATAAATATTACCTCTCAAATCCTGAAAGAGAGAATGAGAGATCCTGATTTTCATCTTAAATGTAATAGAAACCTTGATTTTTCTGTGCAGGTGGCTGCACTGGGCAGCACTGAAGAACACCCACAGTTACTAGTTATTCCAGTAAAGCTCCATATTTTCATTTAAAAATAATAAAGTAACTTTCCAGGCCTGGGCTGTGTGTGGGGGGAAGTGTGAAAAATGAGCCTACAAGCCTCACATTTTTCATACTAAGCAGCAAATAAATTCCCTACAGATTAATTTTAAAATGAAATCTCAGCTTTTTTTTTTTTTTAATCCACCTTCATGACACCTCAAAACTTCACATATGGGGTTTTTTTATTAGTTATTTTTCTCCTTCCCACCTCCGCCCCGCCCTGAAAGCTGGAGAGCTGGCAATAAAAAGGCAGCCATTAATCCACCCATCAAGTGGTTCTGAAAATGGGACCTGTGGCCATGTAGCTGAGATGGATGGTGGTGCCTGGCTGGCTGTGTACATAGCCAGGGAGGAGCCTTCTATATTTAAAAGGCTCATATGGTGGTCAGAGCAGAAAACAAGACAAGTGAGTCTGTTAATTAGGAATAGAAAGCCTCAGTCCCTGCAGCTCTGGTACACATCACACTTTCCTCTAGCCCTTGACTTCCTCTCCACCCTGGTTATTCCACCTTTCTTGTTTGTCTTATATTTGATTATGAGGTCTTGGAGCAAGGCAGAGTAGTCAGCTGTAATGGCCTTTTCTACTCCTCAAGTCACCTAAATAATTACTCAGGGCTTGATTTCTGACTCACATGGATGGAGAACTAAGAACAGTGTTCTGAAAGCTCTGGTCAACTCCTCTGTCCCTAAGGGCGTCTTCCCAGGGGATCTCATCCACTAATTTTTTAAACAGAAGTTTACTCTGCTCCCCATGAGACCCATCTTCCTCAAGATCATGGACTCATCCAGGGCCTGGCTGCTACAGTCCAGACAGCCTTCACTAAACTTCTCTGATGAGCTTATTGGCACATGTGAACATGAGGCCCAGCAACACTTCTCTGGCAGGTTTGTCCAGTACCTGGACCAGTAGGTTGTCCTTTAGGCAATCCAGGAGTCTCCTGGATTGCTCTCAGCCAGCTGTACTGCTTTCCCAGCGGATGTCTAGATGCTTGAAAGCCTCCATCTGGATGAAAACATGGGGGTGTGAGGCTTCTACAGCTGAAGAAAGAAGCCTTATCAACTAGTGAGGTACTCGGAGCAGACCCCACCCACAAGCTGTCCTTTGGTGGTCCTATCCTCGATTTTCATCCACAAATTCTCAACCTGTCTGTGGCTGTTTCTCAGGGGCACTTTTCCACAACCTGTCCATTCCTTAACCTAGAGCACAACAACCCTCCCTCCTTCCCAGCCTGTCTCTTCTGGAAAACTTGTGTCCCTCAATTGTAGTGTTCCAGTTGTGCTACTCATCCCACCATGTTTCTGGGATAGCAATTGGGTAATGGTTTTCTAATTGCACCATGGTTCTCAGCTCCTCTTGCTTGTTTCCGTGCTGTGTGCGTTGGTGTAGAGACACTTCAGCTGGGCTATCACCCTCTTTACCTTTTGGGAAGAACCCTGTCTAACTCCTTTGGGATGACTGACAGCTATTTCCCTGCTGCTTCCTAAAGTATTGGTGTTTCATGGTTCCTCTCTGACACTCCGACAAATGGATTTTGTAATTTGTGGCTCCATGGGAGACTTTTTAAGAGAGTCCTATTTGAATTTGGGACAGCAAGCGTTGCTTTGTTGTGTTTGGCCTGCTACTCAAAGCAGGGAGTGCCCGAGGTCTCGGGAACCCAGTTTCCACAAATTCAGCCTAATTTTGGCAAATTTGAGATGCTTGGAAACAACAGCCAGCTCTTATATGACCTTAATCACGTGTAAGTGTGTGCTGGTGAGAGAGGGAAAGGCTGTTTTGGGCTCATCCAGAAAAAGCAAAGGCTGGATTGTGAATATTCTCAGAGGATGGGGTGGGATGTAATACCTCTCCATCATAGGCTCACTGTAATACTCCAAAATGCTGCAAAGGACTACTGAATCCAGTAATTCCCTGGGGCAATAATGGGCTGTACCACACTCACTCCAGCTGCTGGGGTTTGCTCCACAGCTGAGAAACCATTCTGTGGCAATCAGGTGGTGTCCCATTAGAGGTCCATTACGTTTAATATCATCCATCCACAAAGCTCTCTGCTTCACCTGCAGCCTTAAGAGATCTCCTTAATAATTCAGTGTGTTTAGATACACACAGTAACAATTTGGCTCCTTTCAGTGGACCTCCCATGCAGCAAGCAGAGGTCTCTCAGTGTGGTAATGCTGCCCTTTTCCCTCCAGGATTGGCTTCCCTCAGCAGATACGGGCGGCAGAAATGCAGCTTTCCCTTGGTGCTGGAGAGCTGCCATGCCCATCTGCCTTCCTGGAAAAGCCAATTTTAGAAAAGCTGTAGTCCTCCAAAATTCTGTCCTGCTGTGATTGTTGGTGGAATCCAATGTGGGACATCCCAGTGTTTCCCAACAACAGCTGATGTAGGGCTTGCTATGGCTGGTGGTGCTGAGCTGATTTATCAGCTGTTGTTCCCTCTGTCCCACAGCTGCTCCTGGCTGTGCCAGGGCCTGCAGTGAAAGAGCCTGTTGTTCCCCACAAGGGGTACAATCTTGCCAGGTATATCATGTCCTCATTAAAGGAGGGCTGCTTATCTCCTAACCTGCTGTGACGATTGCAGTGTTCCCTTTGTTACATCTCCATTACAAAGCAGCCAGGGACAGAGCCTGGACACAGGGAGAATGAGGATGCACACACCCCCCACTGCTTCCCTGCAGCTGACCAAGGACTGGGAGACCTGCACACCCCCACCAGCCTTCTGCCGTGAAACATGGTCATCTGAGGAAATCTAATTAGATAGCAAGGAACAAGCGGAAGGCATGGGGAGTTAAATGGGTAGTTGAAGGAAACAAAAGTAATGAGATTTATTATTTTTTTTTTAGCTCTCTGCCGTGGGCAGTGAAGATGTCCCCTCCTGCTGCTGTACCTGAGAGCACTGGCAGCTGCAGGCATTCCTCTCTAGACCTTTAGCTGTGGCTGCATTGATTTTTTAAAAATTTCTCTTAAATTAACTGTTATCCACATGCCCTGCCCCAGCAGAAGGAAGCCAAGATGAAGAGAGGGAGTAGAATTATCTCTGCCCAGGGCTCATAGCTTTCTTTGCAAAGTAACTTGGGGTCAGACCACCTGGCCCAGAAAACATCACACCCTTATGTCAGGGACATCCACCTGCAGTCCCCATTTTCATTTCAGTTACGGTTTTGGAGGGGAGTCTCTTTATCAAGAGTATTCCTGGGAGCTTGCTCCTGCAGGGGGGGTTTGCTCTTGGTGTGGTGGCCAGGCCTCGCTAGGCTGGGTGGTGGGGAGGGAGCCTGGGCTTGCTGGCTGGGTGATGTGACTCTGGTGACTGTGACATCATGGAGGATGTCTCACACTGGGAGAAGTCACCAGGGGCATCAGTGGGCAGACCCAGCTCCACCACAGCAGCACTCATGTAGGACTTAGGTGTTGGTGAGTGCTCGTGCAGGGAGAAGGCTGGGCTGGATGGAGCATAGGGCAGATGCCAGGGGTTCTGAAACAGAGACAGAGCCGAGCCCCTCAGGACAGGGCACTGCCACCCCTAGGTCTGAGGCTTGGGGCTCCCAGAGATGGCAGGTGCCTAGGGAGGCTTTGGGAATGTGCTGAGTGCCCCCAGCACCCTGATCTCTCCCACACAGACCTGATAAGCCCCCTTTCCTCCCACCTCCTCCAGGCCATGGCTGCAGCAAATGCTCTCCTCCTAGCTTCGGTGGCCAGAGAGATCATCCAGCCTGGCCAGAAGAAGTGTCACCACATCAGCAAAGCCACGGCCAAACAGATGCTGGAGCGTGAGGTGTATCTGCACCAGGAGTTGATTAATTTGCTGCAAGAGATTGAGAATAGCAAGATTGCAGAGGAAGGCCGGTTCTTTTCTGGGTGGCTGTTTTGGACTGCTGTAATTGCCCTGGTCCTGCTTGCTGTCATCTGCTGGCTGGTCAGGCGAAAAAGGAAGCGTCAGGCGTCTCCTCAATCAATTAGAGTCTTCTGTCCTGATCTCCCAGAAGACATTGCTGAGATTGAAATTGGATTAAGTGTTTATGACCACAATCGCACCAGGCGCAACAACTTGACCTTGGATGCGCCCAGATCTTAAGTTTGTCCAGGTTGTCTGGATGACATCCCTTGCTTCCATCCTGTCAACTGCTTCATTAATGTTTCTTTGGTTCCATCTAGAACTAAGGGAGTCACATTAAAATTTGGGAAAGCAAGCATTGCTGTGTTGGTTTTGGCCCGGTATTCAAAGCAGGACTTGTGCTGGTAACTTCTGCTGCAGTAGTTTTCCATTGAGGCTGGGTATTTTCCAGAAAGTGAGACAGAAATGTTGACAGCTTCCAGGACCCCCCCGAGTCATCAGCTGGTACAGCTGACTCATCTTGTGCCTGCCTCTGTGCCTCTTCCTGTCTCCCCACCCCTGCATCTCTCTCCCTGCACATGTGTACACTGCTGGCATTGCCGGTGCTCCAGGGTGGCTCTGACCACTTGTGTGGCACGTGCCATGCAAGAAGCAAGAGCCAACTTGCTCCATCCATCCTCCCAGCTATGTCTCCAGAAACCTTGCCAGTCCTTCCTCTTCCAGGGTTTCTCACCTGACCTCTCTGCTTCTTGTAATTTGGCCCATCAGGGTCCTCTGCACTCTCCAAAGCCCACAGCAGCCACAGTTCCCCTGCTCTTTGCAAACTCTTTTGGAAAGTCTCAACATGCCCTTGCTGCAGCATCCTCCCCCTGCACCACCACACCTGTGGGCATAGCACAGGAGCTCCTCATGCAAGTGGCAGTTCATCTGGTGTGTGATGTGGTTGCCAGTGTGTAGGGAACAAATTTTTAAGCAAGGCTCTGAGCAAGTATTTCCAAGCTATGTCATGCAGGGCCAGCTGCCCTTTCTCTGAGGGAGGGGTGCATTGTTACTCCTTAACAGCCTTAATTGCACAACCTGCATTTTTCTGAAATTGGAGGATTTTTGCCTTGAGTCTGCCTTTTCGAAATGCCTTGCAGCCCTCCCCTTTTGCCTGAGCTCTGATGTGCATCTGTGCCCCCCACCCTTGACCCCCATTAGCCCAAGAGGCAGCTGCCTTGGTTCATACTCGTCCTTTCTTGTCTTGGAGGATGAAGGAAGCTTCTCTTCACCTCCAACTTGGTGGCTTGCAGGCACTAGGTCATTATCATAGTCAGCAAGCTTATCCGAGGATCTTTTCCATGAGAGCAATGCAAAGGCAACAAGAAGCTGGGTTGTCCCCTAGGCCTTTTCCAATAGCCCTTTCACTCCCCTTCAGTTCCCCCAATCCCTCCTCCTCTTCCGTGTCCTTTGTCTTGGCTCTGAGCCAGTGCAATTCCAGCCAACTTGGGCGCACGGGCCTTGGATGCACGTGCCTGTCCTGTTTACCAGGATAAAAAGGGCCAGTGGAGGGAGATGGAAGCAGAGACACAGGCAGGAGCTGGAAGGAGGACACAGGGAGAGGCACACAAGCATAACTGAGCAGAAAAACACAGGTGGACTTGGATGTGCAGGCAGCCCCGGGCAACCTGAGCCTTTACTGAGAGCAAGACACGCAGACAGGGCTGCACGTGCAGGCAGGCACTGGGGACAGGACACTGGCACACACCCAGGGGGAGGCAGATGAGCAGACAAGCAGAGAAATACCAGGCAGGTAATGAGGGACCAGGAGAGGAGAAGCTGCAGAGACCTGTGGTGAGGAGAAGCAGCAGGAGCTGCTGTGCAGGACATGTGCCCTGGTGTGTGCCACAGCCCCTCTTCCCAGGAGAAGGGGTCAGCAGCTGGATGAGTTGGCCTTCTCTCTCCAGTCTCCCCTCTGGCTGGATCTAGACCGTAGATATCAGCTGCTTTCAGTGCTGGGACCCCACCCAGAGCAGTTGCCCTCATTTATAGACAGTTTCCTGCTCTTGGCTGCCTCACAGACTTGTAGGGAAAAATACAGTAAAGGAAGTTTCTTGAATGTTGAATGCTGACCTGCACAAGGCCAAACCCAACAGTCCAGAAATGTGGGCTCATTAATGCCACCGTGCATAATGAGCAGAGAAAGTAAAATCCTTTCTCAGTCAGGAAATTTTGAGACTGCTCCTGGCTGGAAGACTTACTTGGCAGCTATAGCCTCTTGCTATAGACTTGACATGAATAATCCTTTTCCTCTTGGCTCCTTGATCTCCCTGAGCTGTCTCCCCTCCCTCCACCAAGGAGAACAATAAAGTCCCAGTCTTCAACAAGACTGTTTATTGAGCCCCCTTGTAGCAGAGGCTCCAGACCATATGAGAAGTGCAAGGGGAGCTGCCCAGAGGTGCACTGCCCAGAGCCTGCCTCACACACCTCCTCCTCCTCCTCTTCTTGTAGCTCTGGCACTGCAGATGGGAAACCAAACCCCCGTCACTCTCTCTGAGCCACCACAGTCTGCTGCAGGTCACTTCCTGGAGACAATGGCTTTATTCCTTGGACCACTGGACGGCTTTTGGCACGGGAGCCAAATCAGTGAATGGAAATCTCCTCCCTGTGAGCTGCAGTGACATCCTGCTATTGTTGGCACCCCTTGGCAGGTTTGTTCAGCTGCTTTGTACCAGTTGACATCTCCGGGCTTTCATCAGTGCGTCAGCATCACCCTAAGGCACATGGGCTTCCTGACCTAGTGCCCAAGGAAAACCCTCTTCTTCTGTTTACGGTCAGGATGCGAAAGTAAAGGAAGCTGAAATGCTACTCAGGAATCCACTCCAGGCTTTAATCACCACTGTCACTGCTAGAAGACGTGGGGAATGTTGAAAAATAATCACCATGCTGTGTAATAGGATGCAGATGTTCAGGTTGTGATCTGTGCAGACACTGTGACCTCCTGGCTACTGGAAGACAAGCCCTAATCAAAACTCTGGAACTGAAACATTTTTTTCCTGCAAGCTTCCAAGAAATCTGGAAGCCCTTTGTGTGTGATCAGTAGATGTACAATGGCTCTGAACACAACTTTGGTTATGTGAGGACAGGTCTCTCTGTTGACAGCACAAGAGAGACGAATAGGGCAGACAGGGTTACCTGTGTCTGGAGCTGGTTTGGAAAGACCCTTGTTGGACAAGAAAATTAAAATTATGAGTGTCTTGTAAGCTGTAGGGTATTAAAGTACATACACACGTGTATGCATACAATATGCATGCACTCACACCTCCCTGGGCTGATGAAGTCCTTTCCTTTCTGTTCCTGGCTGGCCATGTTTGGCCTATGCTGCTCTTTCCCACACAGGAGCTGGCTGTCTGGGAGTTGCCAGGGCAGTTTTGGGAAAAGCAGAGGAAGTAAACTGCCTTTCCTTATGGAGCATCACAGTCCCACCATGGCCCAGGGAGGCAAAATTGTGCAGACTTCCTTATGTCATGATGAATTTTCCAGGAGCTACAAGAGTGCTGGCATGGGAGAAGAGGTCCCACTGCAGCCAGTTGTGCCATCCATCCCAGTCTCCTTCTCCCTTCTCTTCCATCCCTCCGCACACCCAGAGGCATCTGTGCTGGAGACTGCTGAGCCACTGTGGGCATCAATGCTCTCAGAAGAGGAAGAGGAGGCAGAGAGATGAGGAGGGGATCAGAACTGCATCTTCCCGAAGTACCAAGGTTCCCAGAAATGAGCTTTGCACTGGCCAAAAATATCAGCCAAGCAGCACAGACTCTCTCCCTTCCACACACACCTCATTGGTGCAGACAGTTACGGCAAATCCCAAAATAGCAGAGTTAGATAAATACAGAGAAAAGGGTTTACAAATTTCCGAGATGGTGACAAACAGCAGTGCTCACTAAGGAGGGGAGCTCTTTTTAGCTCAAAGGCTTTTTCTTTCTGAAGATCCTTTCCCCACATAGAATAAAAGATAAGGTACTTTTCAAGAAAAATGCCCTGTAACTTGAAGACTGAGTGATAGGAGGTGATGCTGGGGGCTGCACTGAAGAAGAGAGAAAGTTTTTGGCAAATACATGCCTGCAAGACAGAGAATAGTCTGAGCTTCAGGTTTACTTTTTCACAGCTCCAATGTTTTCTGCCTGCTTAAAGCCTGAGAGAGTAGCTGTTTAGGAAGCATGTAGGAAAATAAGTATGTAACTGGATCTGGGAACCAAGTTGCCTGCTTTTTCACCCAGCTCTGCTGAATGCTTCCTCTATTGCCTAGCGTCTATGTGTGGATGCAGATCATGGTACCAATTTCACTGAAATCAGTGAAGCACGTTCACCTGCCATTTAAAGGCATTAGCTCATGAAAACCTCCCCACACTGCAAATGACCTACTTTAAAATCAGAATTTTTCATTATATCTGCTCCTCATGCCATACCTGTTGAGGATGAGGAGAACCTACATCCAGATGTACGTTGCCTGCTGGGGATGCACCATCCTCTGCCAGCGCTCCCAAAAGGCACAGGGGTGCTGCTGGGGTTGGGGTAAGGGGTGAAATGGACTGAACACCATCCTCATTTTACTGTCAAATAGGCACCAGGAGAGAATGGTGCCTATATGAACACCCCAGCAGAGGAACCAACACTTCTTCCCGAGCTCCGGCACTTCCCGTGGCGGGGGCACTGGGACAGCAGCTGCTGCTGTGCCGTGTAGAGGGCAGACCAGGGGATGCTCGCCCGGCTGAGCTGCAGCTGGGCTTTCAAACCAGACTGGGAGCACTGGGAGTAACGGAGACCCTGCCGGTGCCCCTTTCTCAAAGGAGCATTGTTATTCCACGGAAATGACCTTTGGAGTCCAAATGTCTTTATTTAAAATGAAACAAAACCAACCCTAACTGCTCTTTAGGCAAAAACAATTTAGCTGTTATTGCTGTACAGCTTTAAATACACTGCGGTGATCTTCCACACTTCTCTGTGCCTGCCTGGTCAGTGAATACACGGTGCTGCCTTAACTCCCAGCTCCTGCCACTCCCACGCAGGTGAGAATGGCAGGAAAACCAGCAGGTCTCCTCCCTCCCGCGCCTCGTATTTAATTTCATCTCGGTGAAAAGATCTTAAAATGACCAGAAAAAGAGGAAAGCAGTTGGGTTGGCTTAAAACTGTTGATCAGGAAGCAAAAACCACTGCAAGTCCGAAGTATATTATTTTATATTTTAAAAAAACCACTGTTGGTTCACCAGGGCTCTCCTCTTTCTTCTGTCCCTGCCAGGCTTTGTTCAAGCATCTCCCTTTGCTGTCATTTCAGCAGAAGTCTGCAGGAACTCTGCTTCATCTGTCTTTTGGCTGGGTGGTGAAAATGAGCCGTAAAAAGCAAATTTGGAAATCAGTTCCTCTGGCTGTATAACTCGTTTTTTTCTTTTAAAAGCACCCAACTCTTTTCTTGGACCTTTATGTCCAGAGCGCAAAGTGTTTCCTGGCCAAGTTTGCGGTAGCAAAAATGGTGTGTACTCATATTCCTCCTATTCCTCCTCCACCTCCCTCCTCTTTTACAGCCCCAGCCAAACATGGCTTGCACTAAAAGTTTGTGACCCTTGCATGGTATTTTCTGAGCCTTTTCAAGCCAAACCCAGAGACTGTTTCCAAACAAACTTAAATTTTCCATTGGGAGCTAGATAATCGCAGTGCAGAGGAGGACACTAAAACCAGAGCCTGTGCTCTGGAGTTGCATATTTCCATAGCATCCTTCATCCAGGAAAATTCCAAAAGCCTACTGAAGGGTGCTAGCTGTGAGAGGTGAGCGGTCAAGCAACCTGCTTGCCTGGAGGATGTTGGTATTTGATCAGCTGGTTTAGGAGGCAGGAGGGGGCTGCCCAGGGTAGCCAGGGGAGGAGGGGTGACCCAGGGAAGGGGGCCTGGTATGACCATGCCACTGCAGTGCAAGCACAAAGCACCCCAGACATCCTGTGCCTGCGCTGGGGAGCAAAGCCCCAGCACCTTGGAGCCCCAGGTACTGCCAGTGTCTGCCCTTGGGGCTTCTGCCCAGCTTGGGGAGCTGTGTGCAGGGGCACAGAGCAGGCAGGGGCTTTCTGCCCCAGCCCCTGCATGACCCCGCGTCCATGGCAGGAGACTTCCCAGCCTGAGCAGACACGCTGTCTCCTCTCTCTAATTGCAGCCTTGTGCCTGTCCCAGAGTGAGAGCTGGCTCCTTCCCCTCCATTGCATTGTCTCTTCCCACAGCCCAGCTCCCACGGGGCTCACGGCTTTTCCTCTCCGGCTCGCAGCCCAGCTCTGTCTCACTGGCTCTGTCTTGCCCCTCACATCTCAGCGTCATCTGCTCTCCCTTCCCCCTCCTATTCATTTAGATTTTCCTTTTTTAAGCCACCACTTTACAGTGCTCCCTTGTATCATCTTTTGCTTAGAAGTCCAAAAAACAGTGGGGCTGCCCTATGGAGACACAGAGGTGGGCTGCCTGCTCCAGAGGCTTCCATCCATCCTCTTCACCTTGTCTGTGTGATGGGCTGCAGAGGTCCTGGCTGTGCCTGCATCCTCGTGGGGATGAGAGGACCCAGAGCCCAGCTGGACAATGGCAGCACTGTGCTGGAGAAAGCAGCTCTGTCTGGCTGCCACTGCAGTCTGCATCCTCTGAGCACAGGGCAGGGGAAGGGTGTCCCTCCGTGCCCCGGCATGCCCCTCACTGGGCAAAATCAGGGAGAAGATGGAGGGATTGATGCCTGAGAGCAGCATCATCCCGCTCCCCCACCCACTGTGAAGGCTGATGCAGGGACTAGGGTGGCTCTGCTTCCACCAGGCACTGGCTGGGTCACACAGAGCTTGGATCTTTGCTCTGCTGCAGACTCCCAAGGGAGCCTTGGGCAAGTCCCTTGGGCCACGCTGGTGCTTTGTGATCCCTGCAAGCCATGGAGGCTGCCTGGGCCAGCTGCACAGCTGTCCCTGCACCTCCACACTGGAGGTGTGGGCTGGGAGCCCAGGTATGGAGCCACACTGGTGTGCCCCCAGCCCCAGACCAGCACTGCACACAGGGCCATGGGATGCACCAGCTCAGGGGTGTCTGAGGCAGCCCTGTGCTGTGTGGGTTTGGAAAACCCACAGACTCTCCCTGTGTCCCTTGCCCACGTGGCACTGGGGGGAACAGTAGCACAGCTCTGCTTATGGGGGCCATCAGACAGACCTTCTTCAGATCCTGAAAGCACTTCTGACATCACTGCTGGGCTGCTGTAAAAAGTGACTTTCTCATTCCTGTCCATCAGCAGCACCTCTCAAAGCAATGAGTAGCCAAAAGGTGTTACTGCAGCATCAAAATAATGTTGCTGCCACTGGCAAAGCTGTGGTGGTACACAACACCCCTGAAGAGGGCAGAAAGAGGGAACTCCAGCTGCAAGCCAGAGAGGAAAAATGAGTTACCAAAAGGAGTTACTGCAGCATCAAAATAATATTGCTGCAAAGCTATGGTGGCACACAACACCCCTGAAGAGGGCAGAAAGAGGGAACTCCAGCTGCAAGCCAGAGAGGAAAGCTTCCAGTCACAATGTGGTGGCAGTAGGGGCTGGCTGCTTTGCTCTGGGGCCTTCCTGAAGCCCTGAGTGGGACAGGAGTGGGGAGAAATGCCCACATGAAGGCATTGCTGTATGCCTCACCCAGAGAAAGAAAAGGCAGCTCTTTCCAAGCTTACCAGTGCACTGCCTGCCAGCATCAGTGGGGAAGAAATCATAGCTTACTTCCTTCTGAGCTGTCTCTAAAGTGTAGTTGTGCTGAGACAGATGCAACCTTGAACAGAGACTTTCCCATCAGAGCTATAAACCCCCTTTGAACCCTGGCTTGGAAAACGCATATTTGTGTTTCTTCCTCTAAGGTTGTCACCATAAAAAGAACCAGAAAGGGCTCTGTGCACCCATGGCAAGAATGAAGGGCCTCTTTGGGTTTCCCTCCATGCCACAATTCCTTCCATGCACATTTGTGCACATACATGCCATGTGCAACATCCCAATTAGAAAGCATCCCTGCAGGACTTCTTTTAGTTCTTAGAGAAAGAGCTTTGCTCCAGCTCATGCACTGAATTGAAACTGAGCCTTCCTGCTTCTGCCCTGCAGGGATTAGAAGATCAGGCTGGGAGTCAGGGACCAGGAGGAAGTTGGGGGTCCTGGGTGTTCCATCCTATCCATGGGGGCTGTAGTGGAGCCATCCCCTTGCAGCCACAGATATGTGGGGAAGCTCCCTCATGCAGGGTGAGCACAGCTCATACTGGGACATCCCAGAGCCACTCCTTCCTTCGGCCTCATCAAAATGGGTCCAAATCCAGCTGGTGTCCCAGCAGCACAGCCAGGAAAGGCCCGAGCAAGTTCCAGGCTGCAAGCCAGTCACTTTGTGGTGGGGACACCTGAAAAGCCCGGCTCCTCAGCTCCTCTGTCTGGGACAAAAGCCCTCAAACAATAGTCTGGCTTCCCAGCAGCCGGTGACCCAAAGGATGCCGTGCGCTGAGGCCGCCAAGCCCACAAGGATTAATGACAGCTAGAGGAAACCGCTCTCCACACGCCTTGCCGTGGGATTTGGCAGTACAATAGCCAGAAGGAGCATGCAGGCTCCTCCACTTTTTCTCAGGGCCTAGGTAAATAATCCCCTGCCATGGGAGCTGTATGGATTCCCATAAAGCTGCATAATAGAAGCAGTTCCCAGGCTTATGGTTAACAATAATTTTTTCCAGGCCACATAATTATTATTATTTTGAGAGTCAGGAACCTGGGAGAGAGTGCACAGACAGTATTTTCCCAATAAGCTCACAGTGAGCAATTTGATTTCCCTTAGAAAGACACAGCTGTGGAATGGTAAGTACCCTTTGACCCTCAGGAAAGGAGCACAGTGCCCTCATGCTTGTGGACCCACCGCTCCTGCACTAGCCAGGACTCAGAGTTGAAAGCACATGACAGAAACCACATCTCCACAGCTCATGAATTTGTCTACGGGTCTCGGATGCCACAAAAATGCTTTGGAAATTGCTGCAGGGCAGAGCAAAGAAGGGAGAGAGAAAGGAATGTGCTTAATCAGGCAGGGGAAAGCAAGGCAGCTTCTCACAAGAGTTAGATAGGAGCAGGAGGCAAGACCTTCTGCAGCCAAAATCCAAATATTTTGCATGGCTCGTGCAAGAGAATGCAGCAAGAAACTGGTGGACATTTGTTCCCAGCTGAAATGGCAGCACTGGAAGAAGCCAGGTCTCTCTGGCTGAGGGTGGCAGGACAGCTCCATGGAGCTGGCAACTTAGGGGCTTTCAGCAGGAGGAAAAGGAGGAGAGGAGTAACACAGGCAGGTGGTGCAGAGCACTGGTGAGATCCCACTTCTTGGTTAACTCCACATTAATTTGCATGGCTGGAGAAAAACATGCTGTGGGCAAAATCCTGCCTTTACAGGTTGGAGCAGCTGCCCCGGCAGCAGGGGTGGGATCAGCCTCAGACTTCACCTGAGGAGACAGGACAGCTCAAGCCTGTACAGCCCCACCACACAGCGCAGCACATGCCAGTGCAAGGAAACAAGATCCATGCCCTGCTGCTCACACGTGCCAGAGCCAGTCTGCCTCAGCCAAAACCTGCCCTTGGGAGCAGCAGGGCCCGGCTGGTGGAGGAGCCAGGCATGGCATGGCATGGCATGGCACGGCACACTTACCAGGGCAACAAGTGGCAGGCTGCACCCTGATGGCTTTAAACACAAAAAGGTGATACTTGAAACATGTTCACAAGGGTGAACAGCATCTGCACAGGCCTCCTGTCTTGGCTTTTCAGATTCAGACTGCTGATTTTTCCAGCAGTGTCTTCACTGTCTCTAGATCTGGCCACTCTTCGTGGCAGAGAGGGGCTGGGAGAACAACAGCAAGGAGGGAGACAGTCACTGGAGTGGGGGTTGGAACTAGATGATCTTCAAGGTCCCTTCCAATCCAAACCATTCTGTGATTCTATGACATGCATATCTCTCCTCTCCCAGTCTCCTCGTGGGACATGGTGTTCACCTCAGCAACTGCAGCCTCCCACTTGTATCTCCTTTCACATGCCCCTGCCAGGAGGGTTTTACCTCCTGCATATTGCATAACTGCTTTCCAGTGCCAGCACCAATTTTGTCTGCTCAGGTTACAGGAGGTTTGCAAGAGCCATCTGAAATACAGGAGCAGCAATTAAAGGGCCCAGGGCTGCAGCTCCAGAGGGTCTACTTGGCCAGCTAAATGTGGAGCGATATGTGCTGGGCTTGCAGAGGAATTCATGTTCTTGGAGGGCTAAAGCAAGACCAGGAAAGGTTCCTTTTAGCAGGTTTGAGGTGCAGGCTACCAAGTCAGTGGCTTGCCTGAGGCTACACTCAGAGGCAGGGTGTACACACAGCCTTCTCCCTGGCATTCAGAAGAATGTCCTAACTTTAGGAGCCTGCTTTTGGCTGCTACCTGGTTTCAAGGCATTTCATGGTACCTGTGGTTCTCTGAGACATGCTATGGAATGAAGAAATGTTGGCTTTTTTGTTTCCAGGTCTGAGTAAAGGGTCCTCCAGCTTCAAAACTGTTCTTACAAGCAAGCACATGATTGCTCTGAGGCTTTGGGAGCTGTGATTCCCTCAGCCACTGCAGTTCTACCAGTAAATGGAGACCCAAGTCCAGCGGTCCACCTTGTACTCATTGCCAGTCAAATGCATAAAAATAAAGACCTTTTCCCTGTATTCAGTTCTAGGACAGGTCAATTGTCATGGGCGCTGTGGGTGAGATTGTGGTTTGAAAGGGAATTTTCTCTACGTAGATCTCCAGGGACTTTCCTGGCATTGTGCCCTCTGTAAACCTTTCTCTGCAGCCCGTGACGCTGTCATGGAAATGGGCAATTGAAGCTGCCAGAGTGTTGGTGTGGAGCACGGATAACCCCTGTCCTCTGGCTCTGCTGCTGCCCGGGGATGGATAGAAGCAGGTGGTGCGGGGGACATGCCACTAGGGAAGGGTAAAGCAGATTTCCTGAGGGACACATGGTGTGCCTGAGCCCAACACTGCATGCTTTGCCTTGGGGAGGTAGGGTACAGCCCAGAGGGTGGCAGAACAACCCTTCCCCGTGCCAGGTCCTTTGCAGGACAGGACCTGCCTGGACCACTCACTCCTTGGACCTTCAGACGAGCCAGCAGGAGAGGGGCTGTGTTGGACTGGGTGGCAAGGGCTGGGTTTCTCTAGGGGAGGGAGATGCCAATGAGATTCATCTTCTGCCAGAGGTGGTTTGGAGGTGGTGCTGCAGGAGGCCAGCACTGTCTATGCAGTTTGAGCTTTGAGGTCAATACTTCACTTGGCCCCTCTGAGCAGCCTGAGCTGCTCCCAGCAGCTCAGATGACAATGACATTCTTATCACCTTCAATTGCTGTCATATTTGAGCCATTGCATCTGTTGGTAATTCACTGTGGGGAGAGCTGAGCTGCTTTCAAAAATGTCTCTTCAGGGCCAGCCTGTGAGTGATATAATTCCTTGGTAACCTGTCAAAGCACCAGCACAAGCATCAGCTCAGCGCCCTGAGAGGCAGTGGTGGTGGGATGCTGGAGAGAAAGTGAGACAGGGAGGGAAGAGACAGAGAAGGAGGTGAATGTAAGGATGGAGACTATAACCCAGACCTTGCTTTTGTCTTTTCAAAAATGCTCCCCTGCTGTAGCACTTACAGTGAGAGAGCTCATTTATATTTTGTTTCTGTTCTTTCTTCAGGCTTGATAGAAAAAAATAAAAACCAACAAGCCAGCAGATGCAATGGAAAAATGAAGTGACAACAGCAATCCTCCCAGGTCACCCTTTTTTTCCTTTCCACTGTGCTTGCCAAGCACAACCCATTTCAGTCTCTGCTGACAATGCTCCGTGCTGCAGCGTGGTGTGTTCCACCCCTCCGGGGCATGAACTGAAAGAGAAACTCCTGGCAGCCCCCAGGAACTGCAGAAGTGAGGAACTCATGTAACTTCCACAAGGCTCCTGCCCTGCCACAAGAGCTGTGCAGTGTCACTGTCCCGTGGTGTGTGTGTGTGTCAGGGAGCTTTGTGGGGGCTGCAAAGGGCCCAGGAGGACGCCGTGTCCCGTGTCTGAGCAAAGGCCCGGCTACTTCCCCGAGCAGTGCGTGAGACATGGCAGCGCGGCCTGCGACGAGGTTGCTGACAAGCCCCAGGGGGGTTGTAGACCAGTCTGTCACTATTAATCAAAAATACTTCTTTTTTTTTTCCCTCTGCCTGTGCACAGCCCCCTTTACACTGAACTGCTTGTTTTTAGGTCTGTCCCAAAGAAGGGCTCCGAAATGGGAGCCTAATCCAAAGCAGAGCCCCGGGCAATACCATGTTCAGATGTCTGATCCCTTGCACTTGGTTTTGAAGAGCCTAACTCTGAATTCTCTTCAACGAAGTGCCCTTTGACCTGTGGCCTGCAGACCCTCTATTCTGAAAGGTAATTAAGGAGAGCAAGCCTTTTGCTGGCCAGTTTAAATTCACTGTATGGGGACTGCATCTTCAAAGGGAGAAAATCATGGGAAGATCTATAATCAGAGAAGTTGAAAGCTACCAGTCCAAGAAACTGGAGGCACTTACAGGAGAGATTGCAGTGCTGGCTGTGGTTTATCTTTTTGTTCCCATAGGACAAGTTTTGCCTCCATTTAGAAAGCACTGCAGGACCTGGTTACTCTCACAGTCCTCCCTTAAGTATTGACTACGGAATAAATAGAGGATGTTTTCCTTCCCTGAATATCTATTTCCTTCCTAAATAAACCATGGGTGAGTCTGTTTGGTTTTTTTGAGTTTTTGTTTTGTTGTTGTTGTTGGGTTTTTAATGGAAGAAACACAAACCAATAGGGAACTTACAAAGCTTTTAATAGCTGTATTTGGTTCCTCAGTACCATGAGGAATGGGGAAATCACTGAACATAGAGTAATACCTTGGGACCAGCTAACTCATCCTCCTCTCCAAGGCAGGATTAACTAAACCTAGTCTATGCCTGCCAGATGCTTTTTGACATGTATTTTACAGCCCTACAACCCTCCAGCCTACTCAGGAAGTAATTAATGTGTTAATGGTATTGATGTTGTTCTTCTTAGTGTGTTTAAGGCACATGAGTTTGGTTTTTCCCCAGTGGGAAAAGAAAACTGGTTCTTTTTTTTCCCTTTGCCCTTTGCAGTGACCTTTCACCTGACTGAGGGCGGTTACAGTGGCTCCTCAGAGTCTCCTCCAGGCTGGATGAAAACACAGCCCATGCTTTCTTGCCTCCCACCACAGTCAGAGTGGGGGAGGCAGCTGAACAAACCTTTGTGCAATTCTTTCACTGTCTGTGATGGTGGTGATACAGAGGGAGTGGGTAAAGCCAGAACTGGTCAGATGCCATCCATGCTCTCTACTCACAGAGCTCAGCAGAGAGCAGTTCACATGCATCAGCACTGAGGTGCCTTCTTCAAAACATCCAAAGGCCTGGAGCTGTGATTCTGCAAAACTGCCCTCATCATCATGAGTCACTGGACAAAGGAGCTGTTGGATTTGGACTCTGTAACCTGGTTTGAACCCTCTGCTGATATGAACCCTGGGATCTCTTCTGCTCTCACTCTTAACCTCTTACACCACTGAGCTTCCAGGAAGGCTTGGACTGAGACCCAAACACCCATTCTGTGTGGGCACGTTCAGAGACAGGTTTTTGCAAGCCGGTCTTTGCTTCACCCATGGACAATTTTAATTTGGATGGTTTTCCTCCAGCCCCATCTGTTGTTGTGGCCTCACATATACAGTTCATGGCTTGTTCTTGCCTCCTACTCCTTGGCCTGCCAAAGTCCCACCCCTGTTGCAATTACCACAGCCCTGAAGCAGCCAGGTACAGTATTCCTCTCGTGGAAAATCAATCCTTTTCATCCACAGAGAACTAGAACTGCATTTAACTATTTTCTGAGTTAGCACCAGTCTTGAAGCTAGTGAAATGTCAGAATTTGGTCCAGGATTTCTGCAAGGCTGTGATATGGTAAACTTAGGCTGATTCCTTATGTGTAGATGAGGCCAAACTCTGTTTATGACAGGACATTGTTCTGTAGCTAACCTATTGCACAGGCACACTTCCTATCTTTAGTGTTATTGTCTAACCCTCTTACACCCAGGTCACCCCAACAATATTGCAGTGGAGTGCAAAATTGTCTTGCTGTATTCAGCAAGACAAAATCATGTTTGCAGGTAACATTTCAACAGCTCTCCTTAGAGCTGAAGCCTGGGGCATTTTTAGGTGCTAGGAAGGTTCTGCCTGTGGAAGGCTCTGCCAGTATGAGGCCCTTGCACTGGGGCTTTTGCCATTGCACAGGAGATCTTTGTGATTCACCCCAGTGAATGGGCTCACAGAGGCTTTCCAGAGCAGGTGAGCAGTTTTCACAGCACAGCAAGTGTGTGTGCAGACCAGTGTGCACTCACTTCATGTTGGTGGCTGGGTGCCATTTCCCAGTGGAAATTTTTGGTTGTTCACTGATGCAGGGGCCACGCTCAGTCCTCACCAACCAGCACAGCAGTGCCTCTGGCAGCTCAGCACTGAATGACTTCACCTTCATGTCTCTGACCTTGGACATCTGGTCAATTCAACCTCACAGGACCCCACTCCGGCTGCATACAAAGGAAACAACCTCAAAATCATAAATATCTCATATATCCCTTCTGTTGAGGGCACAACTCAGAATTCCTGCCCTGATAAGGGAGTTTTCCAGTAGTGATCTGTGCAAAGGGTCTGTGGAAACACCTGTGATGGGTTTGCTTTCTACACGGGGTGCAAAAAGTAGAAGTCTTTTTGTGACTCTTATGAGTCACACCTCTATTGCAGCAATGCAGATGCTGCTACAAACTCTCCTGATGTACACTGACCAAACACTGCCTGTCTTGTTAGGTTCCCAGCTCCAAATGAATTTTGAAGCTCCTGGCAGAATTTATTCTGTATTCATACCCTAAAAGAGCAGAAACTGCTCATGCATTCCCTTATTCCAGAAAAGGCTGAGAAACTCTTGGATGTTGACCTAGCCTTTAAGGTGCTGCTTTTGTTCAAAGGGTTTCTTACACTGAAAGTTTGGTGCTTGCTTAGCTGCTTTGAGCAGCATGAAAATGTTGAATTATGTGGATGTCAGAAAACCATGATGAGGATTGTCCACTTGGGAAATTTTAGGGACGTGACTTCTGTGACTGTGTGAATTATGTGGTGTAGCTAAACAGATAATAGATATGACCACCTATGACATGTCACTCCTTAGCTAATGCCATGCAAAGATTGCTCATTGTGGGCAATACTCTGTTTTGATGTCTCTGGCCTGTGTCAGCTGTAGCTTCCTCAAGACTGCAATCAATTCCCAAGATTGCACAAAGGTTATGGACTGCCTCCAAACTTCCAGTGTGAGACCACTGCTGTGTGCAGGGGTATAGTAATAGCTAAACTATATAATTACATCTGCTGGCATTCACATGAGGGACTTCAGGACCTTCGCCACATCTGCTACCAGTTAGGGCTGTGCAAAAGCCAATCTTCAGCTTACTGAGCTGTGTCAGCAAGCCCCTGCTGTGCTCTGCATGGAGCAGCTGAAATAAACTGCAACTGGTAGCTGCTGTAAAGCCCCTCATGTTTTGCTGTACAACGTAGCAGTGAGCTACATTGAGAAGGAGTTTCTTAATGCAGACTTTGCAAGAGAGTGGCCAGCCAAGAGACTTTTGAAGCTGGCAGCCAGTAATCAGTCTGCATAAAGAAAGCACAAGGGTTTGGGGGTCTGAAGGGCAATAAGGCCCAAAGCAACTGCATCCCACAAATCCAAGCAGTGGTCAGATCCCTGCATGATGACAGCAAAGCCTGACAACTCTTTGTGCCCTGCCTGGTCCTCCCTGCCTATGGACACCTTGCTGGCTTCACTACCTGCTGGGGGAAGCAGGCTCCCAGCAAAGCGAATGGAGATAGTCCTCTTCCACCCTGCCCAGTCCCACATCACCAGCCCCATCAGGATCCCAATGGCTCTGGAGATGGGCAAGACAGAAACCCTAACATTCTACCCAAGTAGAAATGTCAGACATCTCTTTTTCTGCAGCAAACAAGCAGAATCCAGTCTTTACCATTTGCTTATGCAAGAGGGGTGATGAGGACAGGGCAAAGCTGGGAGGCTGAGCAGCCCAGGTGTAATGGAGATGCATGTTATGCTAACACAGAGCCCTGCACATGGTGCCATTTGTTGAGCTGCTGTTTGGCTGGGCTCCTGCAGCTCAGCCGGTCACACAACAACCTCTCGCTCTCATTAATGCCAGATTGGGTTCCTGCCGCCGCTCCCCTGCTGCTTTTAATTATGTGGCCACCAGCCAAGGACTGCTGGGGAAAACCCTACCCCTCAGTTTGGGTGTCAGCTGATCCTAACTAAAACATATGGCTCTTGGAGGGGGAAGAGGGCATAAAGGAAAACAACAGAAATGGAAACAATTCACTCGAGAAGGAGGATGAAGGTCCGAGGTTAAAAGTGCAAGAATAAGGAGCCAGGAGGGGACATGGAGCAGAACACCACCATTTCTGCCGACCTCTCCCTACAGGCACACAAAGTGCAGGGAGAGAAATGGTCTGTGGTCTAACAAAACTGTGGTCTCCTCTCTTCATCCTCCTTCTCCTGGGCAGTCTCACCAGGGCAAAGAGGAGGCTGCCAAGGTCTTGCGGCATAGTGGGCCTGGAGGTGGAGAAGGTGCTGGCACAAAGGCAGTGAGAAAAACACACAGCCCTTGGGGAAGATGGGAGGGGCACTGGGGCCTGCCAGGTGCACGTGTGCCAGGTTCTGTCCCATGCTGCAGAAGGGATTTGTGTCCAGGAATCCCATAAACCATGCTGTGACCGTGCCAGTGCCTGCTGCTTCGGCAGGGTGTGGAGTTGGCCCATGGAACTATCAGTCCCACTGGTATCCTTCAGCATCTTCTGAGGGTGTTGGAACAAGGAAGCGAGTGGGGACTAAGCACTTGTAGCTCAGAAAAGTGCAATTTTTGGTGACACCTACCAGGGCTGGTCTCTGGAGAACTTGGGTCTCTCTGCCACTTGCACAGATGCGGAAGATATACAATGGGGACTGATCAAGGGCATTTCCCCTCTGCCCCTCGGTGGTTGCAGGAGACCTGGCTTCTCTTCTCTGAGCTGGAAAGAAATCAGTATCAGAGACAGTCCTGGGCACCCCGGTGTCCTGGGATAGCACAGAGCATAGGCAAAGGGACACACGTGGCTGGAGCTCTGAGCTGCACTGATGTGGGCAAGGGAGGCTGCCGTGGAGGTCTCCATATGCCCCAGCTCTGCTCTTCAGCACATGCTGGGAGCTGTACCTCCCATCCTCCCTCTCAGCAGCCCGCTCCCCTCGCTGCACAGACAGGCACTGGTTGGTCCCTGGCAACTGAGAAATCCCAGTCTGCAAGGCCAGCCCAGAGGCACTTGCTGTACTGGGATATAGCACCAGTACTGGGTGATATTTTCAGGGGCAATGACAGCTGTGTTCCCAGGCATTCAGACAAGGTCAGTCTGACCCTGATACTCCTTCCTATTGCCCAGCCCCAGGCAGTTCCCCACACAGGCCCTCTGAATTGCTTACCAACCGCCAAAGAATTTAAAAAATCCCTAACAAGTCCCTAAGAATCTCCACTGTCTGCACACAGGGTCTTGGGATGGGGGCAGGCCACCTGAATGACAAGGCAATGGTGCACTGACCATGACCAGCTGCCCACTCAGCCACTCTCATTCCCCCCACCTCAATAGGTCAGGGGGAGAAAAAAATCCCCTTGTGGTCAAGATCATTGCAGTTTAACAAGAAAAGCAAAAGCTGCACGTGGAAGCAAAACAAAACAAGAAATTCATTCACCACTTCCCTTTGGGAGGCAGATGCACTGCACAGGCTGCTGTGAAAAAAGTGACTGTCCTAACTCCATTCCCGACAGACCCAGCACAGACAGTAGACATGTCTTGTGTATTTTGTGTATACACTTGCGAGTGCTCACCTTTTTTTTTTTTTAAATCTTTTATTTTTCGCACTCCTGCTATCTCACTGGGACCCAGGCCTGTCTCCCAAGTGATACCCAGTTCTTAAATGTCATCATGTCAGATCCATCTGTACAACGAATGAACCATCCTCAGATGTCCTCAACAACTTCAGGAGTGCTCCTGCCCACAAATGCCCATTTCCCCTGTGCATGTTACCACAAACACCTGCAAATGAGCCATTACACAGGTCTGTGCTCATACACACCCATTTGTTCCTGCCACAAATACAGCTCGGCCATGAAGCTGGACCTCTGTGCTGGCAAGCTACTTAGCAACATGAACTCTCAACATCAATTAGGCTGACTGCACTGGTGAGCAGCTCTTACAATAAAAATCACGTTACCTTCCCTTCTGGCTTCCCATGCAGACAATGTGGCAGCCTGGGAGTCATGTTAGGTCAAGAGATGTGGAAGTCTGAACTAGCTGCAGCTGCCTCAAACAGCTCTGGAAGGATCTTTTCCTCTTTGTTCATTTTGATCCTGTTTTAATAGGCGAGAATAACTGGTTTAAAGCAGCACACAGAGTCCCTGGGAAACCCCCGGCTAGAGCAGACACTTGGCTTTGTCCGGTGCCTGGGCACCTCATGCAGAATGGGGACTTTGTATTTGCTTTTAGAAGATAACCAATTCATATAGGAGGTTCATGAATATTCAGCTTGTGCTTAGGGTTGGGGAGAACAATCCTTAAAACAAAGAGGCAAATTCTTTTACCCTTCATTTGGGGGAATGTGTTTTTCAGCCCAAGGGCTGCAAGTAGCCTGCCATCACTTTCTGTGCAGGATCCATTAATGACCGGTGTTTTTCCAAGCCTGAGCGTGCATCGCTGCTGAAAAATAGATGCAGTCAGTGAGGGCTTGGGGTTAATGTTTCTGGATAAAGGAGAATTTGGAGGTGAGTCCAAGAGCATAAGGAGCCAGGCTGAAGTCAGTCAATCTTGCTGTTGTAGCCTCTCCGGCTTTGTCCCCTTTCTGTGGCTGTACCTGCCCTGGGAATCTCTAGCAGAGCAGTCTCCCAGCAGTGGGAAGACGTGGACATGTCTTTTGCTGCATAGCTACTGCAGTTATTCCTCTGTGCAATGAAAAACAACCAGCGAAGAGTCTGTCTTCCCCAAAGACGTTTGCCAGTTGCATGCTATTCCCAAAGCTGCATTTAGCTTCCCCCCTCATTTTCCTTGCACAGCACACATTTTAGGGCTTAGAGACACTGTCTAGGTGTGGTAACAAATTACCAATAAATAATGATTGTAGCTGCTTGTCATTGCATCTGCAATGACCCCGCATGTGTTGTGAACTCGGCTGTTCCACCCCAGGCAGCAAGCAGCAGATGAGCAGGAGTTTGCCATACCACAGCGACCTGGGTGCATTTCTAGGCTCTCGTATACATGCTTCTCCACACGAAACACACCTTGTTGGTGTTGCTTACAGGAATTTCCAAGTGAAATAGGCTTTCCTTGAAAAAGTGAAATAACCCTTCCTATTAAAAGTACTCCTTTGCAGTGTAACTGTGCGCATGCTTGGGTTGTTGCTGCTCTGAGTGCTGTCTTCCCTCCCCTTCCCAACCCCCTTCCAAAATGATTACACTGGTAACACTTTCAAATACATCCTTGTTTTCCTTGTCTTCATCCTCATGGGAACTCTCCTGTAATTATTCCGCATTGTCCAACCAAAGCAGCAGAACAAGTTGGGTGACCCCTGTGTGACTGATCACCACCCTGCCATGGAGAAGACAAACAGTCAGGGCTGGAGCTGGGCAAAGTGGGCACTGTTTGCACCAAGTGAAGGGGATGTTATTCTGTGGATCTCTGGCCTGGTTCCAAAACTGTTCCAGCAGTGCCAGGTGAAGCTGGCTGCTAACTGAGTGCATCAGTGCTACCAGGCACCTGCCTGGAGCTGTGTGTGCTGCGAAAGAGCCTCTGTGTGACCTCTCATCTTTTCGCACTTGCCAGGAAATGTGTGCAACACCAGCTCCAATTGACAGACCCTCCTCCATGCTTCCACCTGCTGCCTTTCTTTTGCAAGCATGTCTATGTGCTCCTTTCTCCCCTTCCAGCTTTTACCTCAGGACCTCCATTTTTTCCTTCTGTTCAGCTCCAGATTTTCTATCCCACCCCCCCGCTGCAACCCTCCGTTCCCCCTGCTTCCCTCCAGCCCTGTCCTTCCCTCTATCACCATTCCTCTTCTGTTTTTCCCAGGTGAGAGGCTGCTCAAGCTATCCACCTGCTGACCAAGGGCGAGGAACAGGGATTAAGGAGCTACAAGGCCGTGGGCAGCAGGACCTGGTGCAGCAGAGCTCCTTTAGCCCCAGCAGTGATGGAGAGGGCTGTCAACGTTATTGTTGTGTTGGCATGGCAAAGGTGGGAGGAAGGAGGCAGAGGATGGGGGGGAAGGGATTTGAAACTTCAACTGCCCCTTTGTGTTTTCACCTCCTCCAGTTTATCTGGTGCCCTGTGGAATTTATGATCCTCCCCCCTGCAAGGAGCTGTTGTCTTTCAAGTCACAGAGTGCCTTCCAGCCGGGTGATAGACCAGCTAGCCTGCTCTTTAACAACCTCTAAGAGTGTAATGAGCAAAGCCAAACTTTCTCCAGGCAACAGTTTTAGGAAGACTGATTATCTCCCTTTTACGAGTGGGAAAACAGTGTCAATCCATTCCAAATCCCCGTGCTGGAGCAGAGCAATGGATACAGCCCCTGATTTATATGCTATTCCAAGGCTGCTAACAATCTCTTTTCTTTTCTCCCTCTCTATGTTCAGCTGCACATTTGCCCGATTTAGGGAGAATAAGGAGACTGACCCTTGTCATTTGAAGAGGCAGAGAGCAGGTAAAGCAGAGGAGAACAGGAGCAAATACAAAAGTCAGACAGAAAACTCCCATCTCAGCAGTAGGAATTGCCATCCAGGTCCTGCTTTCCAGGCACCCC
The DNA here is from genome assembly GCF_014805655.1 of Passer montanus. NCBI lineage: Eukaryota > Metazoa > Chordata > Aves > Passeriformes > Passeridae > Passer > Passer montanus. Next base: position 5,006,383 of record NW_024368707.1, read on the forward strand.
AGATGAGGGACTTTCGGACTCTCAGCCTTATCTGTTTCTTCCCTCATTGCTTTGGGGTGTTGTGAAGGGGCCAGGAGGCACATTTTGAGAGCATGCAGCCCATGTGATGGGCAATTGGAGAACCACAGCTCCCAGAGCAGCTCTGCCAGTGATGGATTATACAAACAGAGCAGCATGAGGAGCAGCCCCTCACTCCATCCCCCTGTGTCAGGTCACTGTTCAGGGTCCACCCATCCTTTCCTCTCCTCCATCAAGTTCACTGTGGGATGGGCCCCAGGTCAGCCCTGGCAGCAGACTCCTTCTGAGCACCTGTGGCTTTTTCTGATTAAGGGACACAGAGCTAAGAGGCACTGGGAATTTGAGATAAGCTCCAGCACTGGGAGCACTTTTGACAGCCCCATAGCACAGCTGGAGAGACAGAGCAGTGGAGAGATGTGGATTTCACAAGCCCTGTGCAAGGCCTGAGGCACATCCAGCTCTGGAGGATCCCTGAGCACCTGGGGATGTGGCAGGCTGGCCAGAAGCCCTCTGAGGAAGGTGTTGATGCAGACACCTGCACACGGAGTGAAGTACCCAGTGCCCAGCTCCTGAAGCAGGTGCACAGTGGCAAGGTATCACATGTTCCTGGTGGCTCCATGCCCTTTGCCAGCTCAGCCAGGGGTGGAAGGACACAGAGCTCAGACAAGCAGGATGCCTTGCAGATATTACTTTCTTCAAACATCACCAGCCCAGTCTGCTTTCTCTGCATACCTCGGGGGGCTTTTACCTCTGTGGTACAAAATGCAGCTGCACCAGTGCTGCTGTGTGCAGCCTGAGAGCCCTTTGTTTCCACAGGTCACCCCAGACACCCTGCAAGCCTCCCTTTCTGTATGCAGCCTGAGGGCCCATCAATCCACCCCTCCTTTCTGCCTGGGCACATCCTGTGCCTTCAGGCAGGGGTAGGAAGCTACAAACTGTTAACTCCCTCCTCCCTGTCCCAAGAGATAAAGGCACAGATGCACTGAGCCAGGCAAAGCCTCCTGGCAGCTGAGATCCACACTAGCTGCTTGACAGGAGTGGCCTCCTCTGTGTATTACCTGGCACTCCAGATATGTGAGTCTTCCTCCTGGTTGCTAAACTTCAGAGGTCAAGCTGCTACCTGTGAGATTCAGCTCTTGCTGTCACTTTCTAACACATGGTTCTCAGTTACTATGACAGGAAACATAATTTCATTTGCATTTATTTTTGTATTTATAATTATACAACGTGAAAGGCCCATTCTTCCATAATCTCTGACACAGCAGTACTGACATCCTCTCAGTGGGATTTGCAACAGGATAGGCTGGTGGATTGCACGTTTATTGGATCAATTCCAGCTTGCCTTCTTCATGCTCTGCCACGGCTTCTCCGGTTACCACAGGTAGAAGTGCTGAAACCCAGAGCAGTAATGCACACCATGCCTTCTGCTGTCCTTGCTGGTGGGACAGGGAGAAGGAATGCCACCTGGAAAGGCTCCTCCACCTCTGCTGTCATAGAGAAGTCACGCAGGCCTTGGTGCTGAGACCTGCAACTCAATCTGTGGACATGACCTTTTGGTAAGTCAAGCTGAGTGTCCCAAGTTTCTAATTCTTGTGCATTATTAATGTCTTGCTCAGGAATTAATGTGGGTCAGGCCCTGCTTATGGGCCCATGTGTGCATTTCAAGTGTAAGTTTATCCAGAGTTCAGAGATGGATAAAGGCAGGATTTTGGCTCAGTCTTTTTTAGAAAAAGAGTCTATGAAGTAATGACCCAGTGACAAGTATCCTCTTTGATTTGGTTTCTATTCTCTCAACAGGGAAATTGTTCACGTAGGGCCACAGTGAGTCTTATGTAGAGGCCAGGATACAGACTTATGTTTGCACTATATCACAATAAAGGGTTGGAGAGGTGAGCAAAAATTTTAAGAGAAATGAGCAAGATGGGCAGAGGGCTCAGAAAACATGACCTCTGAGGAAGCTGTGGTAGACTCCATCACATTTTTCCTCTAGGCACAACTGTAAAAGTCGTGATGCATTATTCTCCATGTCCATGGATGCAAGGCAGGCCTGAGTTGATTTACAGTAAAGGTGATTTATGGTAGGCACAGGGACAATATTTTCAAGTTTTTAAGGATTGCTAGTCTTCCAGTAAGTACCCACAGACAGTGCTGCTGGGCTACCACCCATCGGTCTTTAAAAACCTGTCTCCACAGTCGGGGGAGGGTGAGGCATCCTGGATCCTGTCTCAGAGGCTTAGATCACCATGAGCTAATCGGTGAGGCAATTGGGCATGGCCCTTGGCCTTTTTGGAAGAAGGCTTTTAGGAATGCATTCAAGCAGCATCCCCTTCATTCAGCTGGGTGGGGCTGGGTGACAGCAGCCAGAGATCTCACAGCTAAACTGCAGGAGAAAATGTGGAGGGCACCTTGCATAGGAGTGCATGGTGCAGTGGGGAACTACAGTTTTCCACTTAGGATATAGCTGGAGTTTCCTAGGCTCTGTGATGAATCCCCATCAATCATGGTATTTGAGACTTACCTATGGCTAGAAGCAGGGCAATGCCTGTGAAGTTTACAGCTTGATCTCCTTCACAGTTCAGGCCTAAACCCTACCCTTTGGATCAAACATTTCTTTCTCTTTCAGATGTTGGGTAGAAATCTAGTCTTGCAATCCAGCTGGTGTAAAGGTCTAGTAAGGGTGAATAACATTGCAGCTACACAGTGCTAAGCACAAAATTAGGTGCAGTACTTGGATTACCTTTTTTTATTACACTGCAGTGTTCCTTCAAGGCATTCCCTTTTATAGAGCAAACCTAGTCCATACTCATTAACTCAGATGGACTGATGGCAAGGAGCTTGGCTTTCCTGTCCCAACCACATCAGACAAACAAAAAATAATCCTGCATCAACAGAGACACAAGACTGCGTGCCAACAGGAACCAGAGGTGTAACCTGCATCTACTTCCATGGTTGTTTTCCATCCCAGCCTTCCCTGACCATTACATTTCCTAATGGCATTGCATCTGCAAGAGACATTTTGCAATCTACTGTCCTGTTTCTGAGCAGAGAAATGAGGCTCCACACAGCATAACAGGAGAGCGGAAATTTAAAGAGTTAACAGCGCAAGATTGAATACCAGTCATGATCAGATCCCTCTGCAGTCCTGAGGACCTCCAGGTGAAGAAAGGGAGCTGCCATCTTTTAACTGTATTCTAGCTTGCCACACCTGCCTCATGGCACCCTGCCTGGTGGCACCCTCCCCATATCTGATCACACACCCTTCCTTGTCCTGTGACCTTTTTTCCTTCCTTGCCATATTATAGGGTGATTTGAGGATTGCTGGATGTCCACAGAGCACAAAGGCACCTGTGTTTTGCTGTCAAGGACTCTGGAAATGCTGCTAGAATCTAGCTGACTCCCCCCCTGCCCCCGCTCCCCCAGTGCTGCCTGTGTTGGCAATATTAACAAGAAGTTATTTCCAAAACTGAAGTGAAGAGACAACTCCCTGATTGGAAGAGCAATAAAAAAAAAATCTCACTCCTCTTTTACCCTCACAGTTTTTTCTTTTCTTCGCTCCCCTCTGCTTACTTCTCAGGGGGTTATGCCCTTTTATCACCACGCCTGTTCTCTGTCTCCTGGGAGAGCTAAAAACCCCAGCATGAGAAATGCGTCTTTCTTACGGTGGAAGCTCTCCCAAAAGCCTTAGCACACTGGTGAAATCCTATACTTCAGAGAACCACCCACCTCACTCATGCTAAAATCATTGCTTGAAAGATCACATAAAACAATCTGTTACGCAACTCTCAGAACACCAAATAACCCCCTTATTTATAGTATATACACTTGCAACAATAAACCTCCCTTTTGAACTGCATTGGTCAATATAGATTTAAAAGGCTTTTCCTATTTCAGCCAACATCTCAATTTGTTGTTAAGCGTTCAGTGCTTTGGCTTGAGAGGAGCTGGTTGAGTGACTTCTTTTAGGAGTAGGTGATTAGGTTTGCAAAAACTTCTCCAGTGTGGTTCTCTGGGAGGTGGTATTGCTCCAATTTTTTTTTTATGCCAGCTTCTTCCTCTATACGTGAAGCCTGTGTCAGGAAGCCTATGTTTTGAGTTTGTAAGTATACCTGGAAAATATTGCCCCAAAAATTAAGGAAGAGGATAAAGGCTAATACTTCAAGCTGCTAAGAAAAGATTTTTAAAGTATCTGTAACATTTGAAAGGCCCTTTCTGTGATAGGTCCAGCCTATAAAGGCCAGCAGCAGAGCACCAACCACTTGCAAGCAATCCCCTGCATGCCCATCACAGCTCCTTCGGTCTGTCAGCAGAAATAATGTTTTTCTGCAGTGCCCAGGGCACTACGCCAGCTGCCAGAAGCCACAGACTTCTCTAAGCTCCCTCCCCGATGTTCAGGCGAGCCAGACAAGCTCAAGCTGAGGGATAGACGCTGGGCAGGTGCAGTGCCTGAGCCATCCCAGTCCTGCCAGTCAGCAGCAGCCCGAGCTCCTCCAAGGGCCACCTCAGCTGCTTGGGGTGGACTGAGCCACGAGGGGAACCCTCTGCCCCATTGCCCAGTGCTGCTGGCCAGTGTGGAGGTTTGGCTTCTCCATCACCCAGCTTCATGGAATCACATGACCCACAAGGATCAGGGAGCCCAGCTGCTGGCCAGGACCATCCCCAAGAGTCACACCAAATACCCAAGAGCATTGTCCACACACTTCTTGAACTCCGTCAGGTTTGGTGCTATAACCACTTCCCTGGGGAGCCTGTTCTGGTGCTCAGTCACCTTCAGGGTGAAGAACCTTTTCCAAATATCCAACCTAAATCTCCCTTGACTCAGCTTCAGGCCATTCCCTCTGGCCCAGTCACTCCCATCACAGAGAAAAGATCAGTGTCCCTTTATTGCAGTGACCAAAACCACACACAATATTCCAGGTCAGACCCCTGTTATTTCAGTTAGAGAAGAGCTGACCCCCTCTAGATCTTCCCCAGTCTTTTCCATCTCTTTATTGCTGTTGGCTTCCTCAGGGCAAGGAAATACTTTCTTTTATGCGTTGGTTACAACACTCAGCGCATGATTTGTATATTTTTATGTGCCATGCTGAGCCCTTGCCTGGAGATGCAGGAAAAGAAGATTGTATGGGTGTGACATGCATTAGTTCTTAAGAACATACCTCGGGGAGGCTGTCTGGTGAGTTAGGCAATACCCTTGGAGAGGTTTGTGTGCACACTGTAAGGAAATAAGCTTCAAAGAATGAAGGCAAGGCTGGCAGTGTTTGTTACTGTTGTCTTCCTACTCATTGGGGCATAAATAAGAGACAGGAAGCTGCCTCTCTTTATGTAGGAACTGGAAGCTTTCTCATCTGTCCATTGGGATAGACTGGAGATTACTCAGGTTGTTTTCTTCATCACGTCTTTGCAATACAGCTATATTTCTATGTATTTACTCCAGTGATGTCTTAGGCTTAAAATTTCCAGGTGTAGGTATTCTAGAATAGTTATCCAAGCAAACCTTCCTTGTGCGAGTACTGCATTTGCTGTCACAAGAGAGTTCTCTTGGTTTAGCTGATTTCGATAAGTGAAACAAAAATTATTACATATTGGCAAAAAGACTTTTAAGTGGATTCAACTGCATTGCACTAAGGTTCTTGTCATTATGGAAATTTCAACTTCTCTGCCAAAGGGAAAAAAAAGATGAAGTAAAAAAGGAGCTGTTCCTTAACAATATTGTTATTCTGGCACAAAAAAGCCTGTCACAGACATGTCTTAAAATTAATTTTCCCAGATATTCACTGAACTCATGATTATCATCTCCCACTAAATATTTCCACTTTAAGTAGAGACCAGGCTTGAAACAAGATAATGCATCCAGCAGTCCATCTGAACATTCATATATATATGAGAACAAGAGCTGAACTCTGACACAGCCCTCAAACCAAAATAAATTCCTCAGGCTTTTTAGAAGTGAGAAAATTCAGCTTTGAAAATGTTGGGTTTGGTTGGGGTTTTGGGTTGTTTGGTTTTTTGGGGGCTGGGTTGTTGGTTTTTTTTGTTTGGGTTTTTTTTTGGTTGTTTTTTGTTTTTTTCTTTTTTCTTTTTTCCTTCCTTTTATCTGCAAGAGAGGAATCTGCTGGATTTGAGCACTAGATCAGAAGATCTTGAGGCTTAAGGGCAGATCTCAATTATTCGGCCCAGGTCTATCACTAACCATAATGGGCTTTTTGCATCGTTTCTTGAGGACATGCCCATGCAGACAATAGCTATGTGCTGGCAAGCCACGGTCTAAATGCATCTAAATACCACATAATAATTAAAAAAACCCACACGGGGGACGGGGAACTGGGCTGCTGTACTGCCTGTACTTGGCAGATACCTGTGTGGAGCAGTGTCATGGGGGGAGCAAGGCACATCCTCTGGGACATGCTCTTCCTCAGAGCTGCTCCCCCGCTCTGCCGTCTCCACTGTAATTGCCTCTTGGAGTGCTAGATGTTAACGCTGTGGCCCCAGGGAATGCTGCTTTTCCAGCAGCCTGTGGGAAAGAACAAAGCGGACAACAAGAGAGCGCCTGGAGCAAAGCACAGGGGTAGACATCTCGCACTTCATCAGGGGAAAACCCAAGCTCCAAGTCAGCAGATTTACCACAATTTCAGGTGCTGTTAACATAGCAGTTAAGGTCCTGCTACACATATGTGTATGTATGAAAGAAAATCTGCACTTGCCCAAAAGCAGCCAGTGCCAGGAGGACCTCGAAAAGAAGCATCATTCTGGTGAAGAGCTGATGATATCCCGCTAAACAGAGGCTGGGCTTTCAGGTTTGCCTGGAACCGTGTGATCCTAATCAGAACATGGGCAGATCTTCCCCATGAACTTTCCGAAGAGCTGAGCCAAGACAAGTTTTTGTGCAATTCACTGCCCCTAATTTTAGCTTATTTAAAAGTTTAAGTCTTTTAACAGGGCCCAAGTTAGTGGTGAAACATGGGGTCTTCCAGAGTGACACCTCACTCTAGGATCAGTGGTGAATATCAATAGAATGAATTGCTCTTGGAGAGGTGCTTTCAAGTGAGTTTGGAAATAGCACACATTCAACTCTGTCCCCTTTGTGCTGTGTTTCTCTCTCCCTCCTGTACTCTGTAGACAATGACATGATGGGGCTTTTAGTGTGGGACTACAACTGGAGAGTCAGTTTGCCAGCTGGGTAAATCCACGAGTGGCTAATGCAGTGCCTCAGAGCAGCTGGGAGAGCACAAGCGAGCTCTCAGAAGGGTGCACCATGTGCACTTCTTCTGACTCATGGCAAATGGGCAGCATCCTGTCCTCAGCCTTGGGCAGCCACAGGAACGGATGCATTATAACCCACGTGCTCTTCCCTGGCAATAATTTGTTCCCATGTGCGTGCTATGTGCCTCTATCAACTGCCAGCTTGTACTTTTGCTAATTTCATCAAACACAGGACCAATTTCTCCTAATCTGGGTGTAATCCCTCAGACAGAGCTATCACTGCCTCTGGTCTATGTGCAACTTTTATCTGGGGCAGCCAGAGGAGTGTGACAGCTGCATGATAGTCTGCCTGGCACAATGGGCAGCCCCACAAGAAAGGACTTGCCACCCTGTTCCCCTCAGAATGACAGAGGGACCTCTGAGGTGCCTTGGTGGTGCAGGGGAGTGCCTGGAGCAGCCTGAAAGTTCTAGCTCACCAGCATATCAGGATATGTCACTTGGAGTAGCCTTGTAGCCATCTCAGCACAGGGCTGTAAATCCCCTTGGCCTGCAAAGCCCCCAGGGCCAGAGAAGGTGGAGGAAGCAATGGAGCAGCATCATCCCCAGAGCTTGCCCTTGGCATCTGGCTCTGCCCTCCTAACACAGGACTATGTGACCTGCATGCCCAGAGGAGATAATGCAGGTTCTTCTCTGGTTTTAGCCTGAGCCATCACTGCTCTGCAGGAATTTTTGGCAAGGCAGTGAGGTCCCTACTGCACTGCTCTGCTCTGCAGTCGGGCGATGGCCGTGCTCAGCCATGGCCACAAAGGGGTGCTGGGCTGGCAGTGCCCAGCCGTGCTCCTGGGCGTGTGTCATACACCAGTGCCCACGGCCCATTCAAACCCTCTCTTTGCAACACATGCTGGAGCTGATTAAAGTGTGAGAGCCTCTGTGTCCTCTGGTCTTTATGCAGAGTAAGCAGCACTAGAGACAGCACTTGCTAGGACTTTGCTCTAATTTTTACAGGTCTAGTGAACTTCATCCACAGCACAGGTAAAACTCCAGCTTTATGCAGGTTCTTTCTCAATTACTTCTAGCTGAGGCTACTTTTTAAGGTATCTTGTTTGGATTTTGAACATGAAGGCACAACATTTTTAAAATGACACTGTTGTTAAAGCCAGTGACCTTGTCAACTATGCCTGTCATCTGAGTTTTCTCTCTCACTCAGCAATTCTCTTCTTCTAATTAATTTTCTTACTTTTTTTCCACGGGGTAATATTACATTGTGTTGATAAGCAGCTCTTTTCTTTTGCCCCAGAACAGTGATGAGTGCAAACAGGGAGATTTAAAAAACCTTGAGGAGAAAGATTTTCTGCAAACAGGATTTATTACAGAATTAAACTCTTACAGAATTAAAATTCTGAGGAAGACTTGAAGAAAAAAAATCTATAGCTGGTCAGTGTTTTGCTTGCTCATGCCTATTTGAGTTGCTCTGAGACATAAGTACTGGGAATATAACACATCCTTGGGCTACAGCCCATCTTTACAGAACAATTTTTCTGCTGAATATGCACTTCCTAATAAGGGTAACTGCTCATGTCAAGACTATAATGATACCAGTGCACTCATGCCATGGACGGCAACCTACTGTTCTGGCAGCTCTCTTGTTTTATTTTCCCACCACAAGAGCTGGAGTGAAATGTATTTTTTGGTGAAGCTTATTTTTGCTGGCTTTCCATCTCATGCAGTGGAAGATTTTATGGAGCTATCTTGTCCATTTCAAAGCCTTTTTTTAAACCATCCTTTTCCCCAATTTGCATTGTCCTGAAGTAGCCCTGTATTTAAACATCAATCATGCAAATGGGCTTTGTGTTTCCCAGGGCACAAAACTCCCTCTGCAAGCACAGTGTAGGAGAACTACTGCGAGCCTGCACCTTCTAACCACCAGCTTGGCTGGCTCTGGCTGCTGTAGGTGACATTCTTGCTCTTTCCTAGATTCTTGTGCATCTCAGCTAAGATGACAACCAATTTATCTGCACATAAATTCCAGGAGTAAGGAGTACTTCTGAGTGTCAGGAATTAGGACCATATTCAGAATGTCCCAAACCCAGTGTGGGATGAGACTTGTGTGTTTCACAGCCTCTTCCCCAACTCTGTCACTTCTGCAGGACCCCAGAGGGATCCTACTTGAGGCCCTGCCTCTGTTCCTCAGGAAGACAAGAGCATTTCCTTAGTAATTCCAGGTGGACAGGATGCTTTTCCTAACAGTGAAAGACTTGGCCACTATAAGCTATAGGAACTACAGCTGATTACCAGCAAACCTGGGGGCTCCTGTCTCCCACACTGTGGTGGCAATACCAGTCTATGACAATACAGCCTTGTGCTGCCAGTGCTGTTTGTGTGGGTCTGGTGTAAAAGCAGATTTCCAAATAAAAGCCTCCATGGGGAAAAAAATGAGGGGGATGTTTTCTGCGTGTTTGTTTCAAGTGGGACTGGTTCTCCAACCTGTTTCAGTGTTTGTCCATAGCACTTGAGTGCACGTAGCTGCTGGGGGGAGATGAGAAGTGCCAGGGCAGCAAAAGGAAAGGCCAGGGGATTGTGGTGGTGAGACAAACCTTTTGCCCTCTGAGTGTTGATGGATCTTCTGGGGACATCCAAGCAGTCTCAGCTCCTGAATGATGAGATTACCCTCCCTCTTTCTTATTGAGGCATGTACCTGGGGGATACAACTTTGATCACTTTGATTTCTTCTTACCACACGGTGCTTTTTAGACAATTACACTTCAGGCACTACTAAAATATCTGCTCTGCAATATTTGCTTTATCACAATACTTGACTTTGTTACTTCTGCAAAAATCTTAATGGGGGCTGGATTCTTATACAAGTGAACCTGCATAATGAGTAACTCCATTTCAGAGCCCAATACTCTCAAATTTTTCTCTCTTATCCTGAGGTTGTACGGAAGAATTTCCCTGGTTCAGGGAAAGAAAACCCGCAACAAATCAGCCTTCCCAAAGCTCAAGCACTGCAATGACAGTTTGATAACCAGCTGAAAAATGTGTCTGGTGGAAGATCCAGAGTAGGAGTCTGGGCCTTAAAAGCAGGGTCCTAATCCATAACAAATTACTGTGTGCAACACTTTTCCAGGGAGCCCACACAGTGAGGTAAGGTTGCACCATACTCTCTCTCCTTCCTTGAATAAAAAGTGCCTGCTCTAATGAGAGACAGGTCCCTGATTCAGCAAACCACTTAAGTGTTTTGATGAACTGGGGCCAAACTGAACATCTTGTGCAGAACTCAATTGTCTAGTGAACAATATCAAATATTTTATTCATGGATGCAGACTTAAATGAAAATTAAAGACATGGCTATTTAAGGCCTTAGGTGCCCAAACTCATATTGTTCATTTTTTATTATCTTAAAGTAATCATTTGTACGGGAAAAGAAGCAGCCACCTCCAGAAAATCCATCCCTGTCATGCTGGGAAGAATATTCTCAGTTCTCCCCCAGCACCCTGTCAATTTGATGGCTTATGTAGCTTGCTTAGAAACTTGTCACATTCAGGCTATTTCAACAAGTTCCAGCCAGTATCCTGTTTTCCTACCAGGAACACCGAACTTTAGTACCCTTATTGGCTGCATAAGGTGTGGGCAAGAAAGGCACAGCCTCCAGTAGGCCAGATCAGGTATTAGAAGGGTCTTAATTATTGTGCCATCACCCTTACTCCCCAGACAAGGCAGAGAGCTCTGTGCTGACCTCAGCCCCTGAGGTTGCAGCCAGCAAGCATCCCTCTCAGGCTGCTCTCCTCACTCCAACAACTTGGGCTGTCCTGCTGAAAGGGCCTCTCCAACCCAGAGAACACCAGCCTTGGAAAATGAAGCATTACAGCAGGTGAACACAAACCTCAGCCTATGAAAGATTTCGCTGAGTAGTGCTTCACCTGAAATGCTGGATGCAGCAGCATGCTGTGGCTGAAGGCTGCATCACAGGCAGGTGGAGAGAGCAGAGCTTGGACTTGGGCACATCCTGACTTCAGGGTGTTTCTCCTTAGAAACATAATCTTTTTCTACTGAAAATGTTCAGTAGAACATTATCTATGCCTTTTGTATATTTGAAAATATTTCCATAGATAGCAAAATGCCAAAGAGAGCTGTTTCTAGTATAGCAACACATACTTTATTTTCTTCTCCTTGTCCACCCTACAGCAAGAATCTTCAACTCCTTTTTACTTATCAACACACCCACTTGTCCTCACAGTTAGGCAGAAAACAGTCAAAGTATGGATTGAAAAGAAAATCTGGCATTTTTCACCACCTTGTCTATACTTAGTTGCAACCACCTCCCTGCCATGGAATACAGGCACATGCAAATGGGAAGAAAATGAAAAAAAAATTAAAAAACCATACATGCAGACATTTTTGGATAAACCTTATGCTCTCTTTGATTTATTCCCATACAGCTACTAGCGCTCAAATGATTTCCAGAGCAGGCATAAGTTACATGGCACTCAGTTTATCTGCTTTGGAATGGCAAAGTGCACATACAGATATACACTGTGGTTCCAGGGAGTCTAGGGATTTCAAAGGTGCTTTATCTCCCAGATAACTCACTGGCAAAGAAGGGTGAATTAATAACAGTGTTGGTGACTAAAATTGTAATGATAGATTATGAGTATGGGCTTTAAAAAAGAAGCGTCAGTTAAATGCATGTTACAGATTTGTTCAGAGGAAGATATTAATAGTTTATTTTCTTTTTTTAATTTGTGGATTCCTAAGCATTTTTCTTGGAGAAGCACAAATCCTTGAATTGTGTACTTCAATCTACTGGCAATGGCTTTTTTCCCTGTGCTCTCACAGCATCGCCCCACTCCAAGTAGTCTTTGGGGATCTGTGAACCAGAAGTAAAACCCCATCTCCTAGCAGTCAGACAGGAACCACATTCCCCTAAATCCCACACACTGATCTGATTCACTGCATGACTCTTGTAAGCCTCCATCCACCTCCTCTCTGGGAAAACACAAAAGATCCACAGTTTTGAAGTTCCTGGGCTGAAGGACTTTGAGCTTAGTACGGAGAAAGGCTGAGCAGCCAGAGTTCCCACTTACGGAAGTGCCAAGTGCACAGGAATTCTGTACAGGCATAGCACTGAGGCACTTGAAATGACGGGAATGCTGTGTATTTGTGCCCTTTGCCTCTGCACTCATGACACCATCGCTCTAAAGGAAGGTGAATCTATTTATATGCACTGCTAGAGGCTGGAGCCCTCATTTTCACTGGGCCTTTGAGGAGCCTTTGTCATGTTTTTGTGACACAACAGTATTTGAATGACTTGGAAGGCTTCAGAAAAATAGTAAATACTGTCAAAAATACAAAATGTTTGTATCCCTCAGCCAGGGGGAGGGAAAAAACATGCCGGAAGCTTAGCCAAGCCTGACAGGGTATTGTGGATCTTGATCTTTGCTCACCCAATAGTTAGATATTGTTCCCCCTGCCCCCCCTTTTAATGGAGTCACTGCCTTATCTCTTAAAATGATCTCATTAAAAGCAGGGGACAAGACAGCAGAGGGTAGGAGGCCTGTAATTACAGATGGAAGGTTGATAAAAGTACCACTTCATACACCTTGTCATCTCTCAAGGGGGGTGGTCTTCAAGAAAGCATGAACTCCTTTTGACCACTTCTCTGAACCACACTGACAGAGAACTTGTGGTGGAGATGTCACACAAAGAAAAAACAGATGAGAGATAGGATTTTTTCCTATTCTGGGGACTGTCCACTGCTGGGATCCTAGTTTTCCCAGCAAATGCAACCCTAGGCTGCGGCAGGTGTGAAGGGGTAAAGAAGATTTGGTTCTCTGTGTCAAGCTACACAGGGTCTGTTACTGGAAGAAGGAATATGTTTGAGAGCAAGCTGTCATATCTAGCAGGAGGAGCAAAGGGCTTTCAGGCCCTTGGACTCTTAACTGGAACCTGCTAAAGCTTTTCTGCATGCCTGCCTTCCCTCAGTGTGACTGTTCTCCTGTTCTGAAAATGGCCATAACAAAACTCCCTGCTGTAAAACAATCCCTGCTTCTCAAAGTAAAAAATGTGGCACGAGGGCCTTGTGATGTCCACAGCAGCAGGCAATGCCCTGCACTGCTTAGCTAAGGCTCATCCTTCTCCTTTCAATGCATCCCATGCTACCTACCCTCGGAATTCGACTGCTGTGCAGCAGCCCACAGCCAGACCACAGCTGCTGTCTGAGGGGAAAGGATGTATGGTTGCAGATCTGCAAAGTAACGATTCAGGATTACTGCTGGGATGACCTGGAGTGGGACACACCAGCCAAAGAGCAGGAATTTTCAGGTATCAAAGCCTGACCAGGATTTCACCTGCTGGCAGGAGTGAAGTTCCCTGTATGTTATCTCTGCTTCACTCAGTCACCCTGCCAAGGTCTCAAAGAGTTTGTAATTGCTTGTAGATACTGAAAACAGAGCTCTCCTGATTTTTCTTAAGCTAATCTCACTGATACCTATTACGGAAAGAGAACACAAGCATTTCCAATACAGAACATTACAATCCCTGCCTGGTTTGATGTAATAAAATTTCTTTTGATCTGTATGGATTTGTTCTCCGTTTAAAACACTGACAGTGACACTGAGACATTAATCCAGGTTTACAGCACCACAGCTGCATGCGACAGTTTCCTATGATGAAGAAATGACGATGCATCAACTACCCCACGGAAAAGTGTGTGACAGTGTGCCAAATCAACTACACTGGTTAGGTAGCACTTCAAGGGGCAATATAATGCAGAAGTGGTCTGGAGGTCCTCTTTTAGTGTCCTACTGATGATGCTTCTTCTCTGCCACATAGAAAGAAAGTCAAGGTTGGTACAGTGCATTGCTGTTCAGGAGTAAAATGCTGTTAAGGAGTGAAAATGAAACTAATAGGCGATTGCAGGCACTGGAATTTTGACCCAGTTTCTAATGCTTATCCCCTTCTCCCCACCCACAGGCAAGAGCCAAGCATTTCCTGGGAAATTTCAGAAGAAAATCTCAAGGGTAAGTAATGAAAGCTATCTGAGTGTCGCCTCAGGGCTGGGTTGGTGCAGCCTGGTAGGTAGACAGCTGTCCAGGTATTTTCTAGGTAAACCAAAAGCCTCAGCCTCCCACTCTGTCAACTCAGTGCCAGATCTAATAATGACCATGAGAGGCTCCAATATGGAGATTATGCATACAACTAAACAGTGTCTCTGAAATGCTGGCCTGCTGTCTAAAATTGCATCTGATCTCACTGCTGGTTTTTGCTTTCATGTTCAATATGTTCTGTTGCAGAAGCACCACAGAACTGAGAGATCAAGATGTTTCTAAGTCCCAGTGGGAGCATCCAGCCAGTAGATTGAAATACACAATGATGGAGCATCCCCCACATCTGCAAATAGCCAATCCATCAGAAGCTCCAGAGCTGGTCTAGGGAGCAGCGACAGGGCCAAGCTCCACCACCTGTGGTGCCCCTCTACACGATTGTTTAAATAAACACGATGATTGCAGTGGCAGATATCCCCCTAACAGACCATGTTTTCGTGGGCAGTTTGATGAGCAAGTTCTTTGTGCAGGATGTTTAAGGCTTGAATTCAGTTCCTGTGCAAGGGTTTCAAGCCATGCTAAGCAGGGAAGTGCTCTAACTATGTTCCGCCTTCCCAAGAATGTTTGCAGCTATTTTTGGAACCCTCAGCAGGTGAAGCCTCCTGAAACACTTTCTCATTTCCAAGTTTATACAGGATTCCAGGGCTTCTACTAAGCCGTCGAGAATAAAAAAGAGCATCAGCTCATTTTCTTTGCCAGAAAATCTAGACAGAAGTAAAAGCAAAGTCAACAAACTTCTGGAAGAAAACCCCAAAACCAAACAAAGCGAACAAACACAAAGTCATAATTTCTGCATCTGTCTCTCCCAGAATTTGAAGCAGAAGGGAAGGATGACCATAGCCAAACTTGGTCCCCTAGCCAGGCTCCCTGAGCAGCAGAGGGCACAGAAAGCTGCCCCCTGACTCGTCACCGAGTCCCGAATCAACATCAGCTCATTTTCTTTGCTAGAAAATCTAGAAAATTGCTAGAAAATGCTAGAAGTAAAAGCAAAGTCAACAAACTTCTGGAAGAAAACCCCAAAACCAAACAAAGCGAACAAACACAAAGTCATAATTTCTGCATCTGTCTCTCCCAGAATTTGAAGCAGAAGGGAAGGATGACCATAGCCAAACTTGGTCCCCTAGCCAGGCTCCCTGAGCAGCAGAGGGCACAGAAAGCTGCCCCCTGACTCGTCACCGAGTCCCGAATCACCAGAAGGAGTTTCCAGCAAGAGCATCTCCCACGGAACGGGCACGGAGCGCGCTGGGGCTCCGCGGGCTGGCAGCGCGGCAGGGACCATGCCCAGCAGAAAGGGAACGGGAGCCCCGGCGCTCCTAAGCCTCTCAGCGAGCGGCGGCAAAACCCGCGGGGAACCGGCCCCTGGGGGCTCCGGGAAAGGCGCCCGGGGAGCCCCGGCCTGGCAGCGGTGCCGGGAAGGGGCGCTGGCTGCGGCGAGGCGCGGCCGGGGCGAGCCTCAAGGTGAGCCCCCGTCCCAAGATGCACCCGGGACGGCGGAAGGGCCCGCGGGCGCTGCTCCCCGCCAGCCGCGGCCGCCGCCTCCCCCAGCGCCGCCCCCCGTTCACGCCCCCTCAGCCACAACGGGCTGGGCGTGGCGGAGCGAGGCTCTTTATGCGGCGGGAAGCCGGCGGCCGGAGCTGCGCGCGGCTGCGGCGCGGGAGAGGAACGACCCGGGCGGGGGCAGAGGGGGGCGAGGCAAAGGCGAGGAGCCGAGGAGGAGGAGGAGGAGGAGGAGGAGGAGGAGGAGGAGGAGGAGGAGGAGGAGGAGGAGGAGGAGAAAGAAGAGGAAGGAGCGCGCCGGCCGCGGTGCTCCTATTGTTCCGCACCTGTGCCGGCCGGGACACGTGGCGCCGCTGAGCCCCGCTCCTCGCCCCCCGTCACTTGGCCCGCACGCAGTCGCCCGGCACCATGGGCAAGGGGGTGAGCGGCGGGGCCGGGCCGGGGCGGGAAGTGGGAAATTCAAGGAACCGGACGGCGGCCGGTGCCCCTTTCCCTTCGACGAGGCTGCGCTTTGTGTGTGCCGGGCCGGGGCGGCCACGTCGGGTCGGGTGCGAGGGCGGCCGGGGCCGTTGGCGAGCGGCGCCGGTGCCGCCAGCCCCAGCAACGTGCGAGGGCGGCCGCCGCGGGCCGCGGGAAGGAAGAGCCGGGCCGAGGGCGTGGCTGAGCCCGGGGCGAGGAGCCGGCGTCCCCAAGCCCCCGGCTCCTCCTGGAGGCCGTGTCTCCCGACGAGGCCGCCCGCAGCCCGCGGGGCTGGTGTTATCTGGTGGCCTTGCGGAGCCGGGGAGGGAGCGCGGCTGCTCCCCGGGCTCCTGAGAGTACTTTAGACTTTCCTTGAGACACGAGGGCCCGGCGTGGCGGGGGCCGAGAGCAGGGGAGCCCTCAGCGTTATTGGGGCTAATTTGCCTGTTGGTAGCAGTGGCGGTGTGATGGGAGATGGTGGCAGAAGGGAGGCGGACACGCTTGAGGTCTCCTGTTCGCCGGGGCGATAACTTGGCACAGCAACAGGCTGTGCGGCGATTCCTGCAGCGGTTCCTGCTCTGGATCAGCCTTGTTTCTATTTACAGCCCATTATAGGGCTATAGGAAGGAGAAGTCGTGAGTTCGGGTCGTATCTTTTAACTAAAGAAAAGTGTATATGAAGGCTGTTGGGGGATGTGCTCAAGCACCCGTGTGTGGAGACAGAAACACCTCTTGGCTTGCTCCGTTTTCATTTTATGTTAAACTAGAGACCAGTTTCTGGGGTTTGTTGCTTGGATGTTTGTTTTTTCCCCTTTGAATGCTTCCCTGTATATCTTGTGTAGTTGGAGGTGCGTAGATTCGTGTTTACTTTTGGTTTAGACACATTCCTGTAAAATTCCTAGGTTTCTCTGTTTCCTGAGGAGAGGGTGACTGTGCAGGGCCATGGCAGCGGCGGTAGCCTGTTCCCTGCCAACAGGTGTTCTGTGCTTCCAAGCGCTGTTCAAACATTGGCTTGACTTTGTATTGTCCTCATCGGTGCAGTGCAGCAGCAGCAGTGTTGACACAACTGCATGAGTGGTAGGGAGCGCTGCAAGAACATGGCTGAATGGAGAGTTGCTGGGAAAACGGGGTTGAGGAGTGTGTGGGGTGGGCTTTCAGCATTTGTTCTGTGTATGTTTCCTAAGGAAGTCCTTCTGTTGCTTGGCAGCCCAGCCTGTTGCATTTAATCCAGTAGGCAACAGGCGGTCTGGACAGCAAAAGTTCATCTGGGAGATGAAACACTGAGGAGAGGTCTGGTAGTGTGGGCAGTATTCTGAATCTCGTTTAAATCCTCAGAGCAGCCTTTGAGTTGTGTGTGTATGTAGGACTGCAGCACAAAAGGCTTCAGAGGCTTAGCCTGCCTTGGTGGGGCTAATAGAAGGTACGAACGCCTTCCAGTGTACAAAGCTGTCTTGCTCCACTTCACATTTCGGAGGTTGCATGGATAATAAAGCAATTAGCCTGAAACTGAAGCGCCGCCACAAGGGATAATTCAGCAGGGATAATACGGCTGCCTCACGCCTTCTGGTAGCAAGTCACAAGATTTGCTTGTTCAGTGCTGAGAATGTGTGTGTGTGACTGGGGACCCCCTGGAAAACGGGCATGTGAGAGAGCGAGGCAGTGAGAAAGATGGGGTGTGGATGCAACACTGAACAGCATGTGCCTGCCCTGACTTAGGGTGCCCAAAAAGGAAACTTCTTTCCCATGGTTGCATGGGATGGAAGAGAAAAAAAAAGAGCCTAAGTGTGAGAAAACAATTTTCTTCTCTCCGTGGCTGTGAGGAGAAGCCGAGTGTGTTTTACTTTAAATGGTAATGGGGCAAGGGGAGGGCCAGCTGCTGCTACATAGCCCAAAAAGCAGATTATCCAAAGGGGGGGGGGTGGTGTGTAGCAGAGGAAAGCGCACTGGATTTCATTCCTGTTCAGGGCTGACTGGAAGCTGTTTGGTAGGTAGCAGCATGTTTCACTCAATCTCCCTTGCTGCACAGGCATTGCGTGGAGTTGGTGTGTGCTTTGGGTCACTTCTGGAGGTCAGCTTTGCCTTAAAGGCCATGAGGGGTAGATGTCCTTAATTCAGATCGTATCTTCTAACTAAAGTGTGTGTGAAGACTGTTGGAAACAGTAGTGAAGACTTTTTGAAGCTGGATGCTGTGATCCCATGTGTGGAGCAGAAACGCCTCTTAGCTATCTCAGATTTCCTTGAACCCCAGTTAAGGGTTTTTTCCCTGTCAGAAACTAGGAAGGTTTATTGCATAATGGAACCAACTGAGGGGAAATAATGCAAATCAAAGCAGTCCTTATCTGGTGCAATTAAAAAAAATCTTAATATATTACCTTTCCCTTCCCCCATCTTCTTGATTCCTTTATTACTATGGTTATTTTATGACAGTTCACTTTTTATTACTGTGCCTGGAGGATTGTTCTTTTTCCAAAGAAAACCCTAGGCCTAGTCAGCGTGTGTTTCTGGAAAAGCAGGGGAGCAGGGACAGGGGCCTCTGGCATGTGAGGTGAGCTGTACAACCTACTCCAGTCCTGACTTGCTGAAAGCTGCAGCTCATCCTTCACCCAGGCCTTTCCAAGGGGTAGCCCTCACCAGCTTGTCTTGGGGAGAACTGGGTCCAGTCCACTCATCTTGATGTGTTTGTCAACTACTAGAGATGTCTGGAGTTATGGTGACTATTTATTACAGGTGAAGAAATGAGGAAGGCGATTCTTTGTAGTTGGCAGAGCTTCCAAAAACCCAGGATGGGCTGCTCAGCTGTGCAGTGATGACATTTGGAAAGCCCTCTCTGCTCTTGGGTCTTCACACAATTCCAGAGCAGTAGAGTTGTTTGTCCTAATACCCAGACAGGGCTTAAGGTGTGTGGGTGGTCCTTGTTTTATTCTGATGATTAAAAACCTGATTAGGTTTACATCTCTTCTTATGGGAGAAGAGCTTGTCCTTTCATAATTTGGGAAGCAGCAGACAGTGCACAATTAGCAATTACTAGCTGTTGAGTAAAAACTGCCTTGTACTGTCCTAGATGCCGAGAGTCTGATCGATTGATGCAGTTTAAATTTTTGATTCGAGATAGGAGATTGAATACAGCTCTTGGGAGGGAATAAGAAGGATCCAAAGAAGCCATTCCATCTCTTGCTAGGATTACATAGGGTCATGGAACAGTTTGCAATAGGCGGAGTTAGTTTTATGACTCATCTGGTTAATATATTTAGTCTCATAAGGCAGGAGGACAGTAACTTTTCTGTTTTCTCTGTACAATTGATTATAATGACATAAGCAGTAAAACAGACCAGGCCTCCAGAGACTGCATAATTTGTTTTGGCTCTTACTTGACATTTCTTGTTGGATTAGGTGATCTTAGAACACGGTACTTCTGAGCATGTCTGCTGATTTGTACCCCTCCTGTTTCCTGGTCAATCATGGCTTGTATTGAGAACATCAGCCATGAATGGCTCAATTAGTCCAGAGCGGAAAATCATCAGCTGTAGCTGAAAGACAATAGGATTTTCTGGGGGATGTATAAAACTTCTTACGCTGATGTGTACAAATGTTGTGCTTAAGCCAGTGGAAAAAAAATAAATCTTGCATGGAAAAAAAAGAAGCTGCATTGTTTTTTTTCCGAGGCAGTTTTGATGAGTCAGTTCTTGGGCTAAGTCAAGGAACAGGGGTGACATTTCTGATGAGACAGACCTTCCTTTGTGTTCAGGCCATGTGATTAAATCGAGATAAGATGTGGATGTGGAGTACCACAGGCCTTCTTCTCTTTGTATAACAGGAAAAGAAGGGGAGAGTAGGGAAATCCTACAGCGCTGAGGTGGGATGAAAACCTTTTCCCCTGGCAGCCCAGCCAGCACAAGCCTTTGTTCATCTTGCAGGAAGGGAGGCAGTGGCCCTGGAGGCACAGAACAGGGCAGGACTTGGACTCTGATGCATGTGTCAAGTCCAGATTTGAATGATGGAGCAGGAAGTTCAGATTCTGCATGAAATGATCCTGTAACAAGAGCTGAAGCTGATTCTCCTGACTTACCTACTTACCTTTTCAACAAGGGTGGGATGTAGCAATAAAGGGAAAGTATTGAAAGTATTGTGCTTTTTTTTTCAAGCTGAGGAATTACTGAGGTCCTCTGTAAGATAGACTCCATTAAGACCCAAATACATGGGTGCTTAAAGAAACAAGTAACTCTATCCACTCTTTGTTCTGACTGGAGCTGATGACTGGGGTATTTGGGTTTGGTTTTTTTTTCAAGCTGAGGAATTACTGAGGTCCTCTGTAAGATAGACTCCATTAAGACTCAAATATGTGGGTGCTTAAAGAAACAAGTAACTATCCACTCTTTGTTCTGACGGGAGCTGATCACTGGGGTATTTGGGTTTGGGTTTTTTTTTTATTTTTTTTTTTAAAGCAAATCATGCTTGAACAAGGGCAATGAGCCTTTTCATGTTTGCCCACTTGTAGATTGATTCAGCTGCAGCTGAAAAAGCCTAAGCACTCCTATATTCCTGGATTCATTCACTGCCCCCAATGAGTAACTATTTCTCAGAGTAGTTTTGAAAAACCAGGGGGTTTTTAGATCACCTGCAAGCAGTTGCCAAGCTTTTCTTGGGGAGAAGGGGTGAAGCTGGAGGTGATGGAGTGGTAGGCAGACAAGGCACTAGCTCCTCCACCTTGGTTAAATTTCTCATCTCAAGCAGTAATCAAGAGGCATGTGTTTTGTGCAGGGCCGTGTTTGGACTTGTCTCTCATAGCTCCAGCAGAAGTCAAAGTTGTTTCCTTCAGAGACTGAAGGAGAGAGATGTTTCATGGTGGCTTTTTGTGAATTGCCCTGTGGCAAATTCCGGTAATGCTGGAATGTGAGGACCTTGCTGGTTTAAGTACTGTGGCTTTCACTTTTTTAAGGAAAATGGGAGTTTAGGTGCAGGGAAGAGAATGTCAGGAATGCTGACAGTCTGAAGTTCTGTGTCCTTTTCCTGGATCAGTGGAGGCAAATAGCTTTGCTCTGCTGTATTTATTAAAAACTGTTTCCATTGCACAGCTCCATAGTGTCGTGCAAAGCTTGCCTTTACTGAGCAGGGCAAGGGGAGACTTCTGTGCCTGTGAAATGTGTGACTGTGGCTGCAGAGTTGCACACAGAGCTTTCTCAGCACAGTAAAAAAACCTGTGTCTAGATGTGACTGACGGGTTCTTCCAGAAAAGTAATGGTCTTCCTTCTTTTTCGTGCAGTTTCACTTTTGGTTTTGGTTTCTACTTCTCTCAAAATAGATAATAATTTCCTGTGCTAGCTGCTCATCATGACAGGTCTTGGATGCAAACAGTAGTTCCTGTGTCCAGGTCGCTCAGGAATCCAGCTCTCAGGAGTCCAGTTCATGGTTTGAGGTGTTCATGCAAAGAACAAGCAAAGCAATGCCTTTGAAACCTTTTCTTAATCTCGTTAAAGATTTGATTCTGGTGCCACTAAGTGCTGTTTCATCTTAAAGTTCTTCTCAGGGATCTTATTAGGTGAAAATCTCATCACATAAAACTTGGCAGAGTGTGGGGATGTAATTGGTCCCACGCAGAAGGAACAGAAGATTAAGTGATGTTTATGTGCACTAAGTCATCATTTGTTTGTCCTTAGATGCTTGTTTACCTCATTGTGACTAGATCTAAATCTTTGCATGATTTCATGTAGAATTAACCATAATAAAAGTGAATAAAAATCCTACTGAATAAAGAGGCTTTAAGCGAATCATCTGCTCTGTGAAGTGTAAGCAGGACTAAGCACAGATTGAATCTGCAAAAGTGTACTGCTGCTCTGTATACCATTCTTGCTGCTCAAACTGCCATAAATTGAAAGCAGATTTCTGTTGTGTAAACTGGCCAGCTAGTTTGCCAAACTGAGAATGAAAGTGTTGGAACTTAGCTCCCAGAATAGACCGGCAAAGGTACCACCTCTTATTTATCTACAGTTGATAGGCTGCTCCTCCTCACCAGAGGACATGGAAGGCTGGGAAGGGGGAGGAGGAGTTAATGTCTTGAAGGAAACATACGTTTGCTCTCAGGAATTGGTTTCTTCTGCTCTTCATCACTTTTTCAGCTTGAGCCAGGGCTCACGCGTCAAGACTGCCTGAATAGTGTGTGTAGCTTGCTTTCCTCCTTGCTAGGCTTGCACAATGTCTGTGTCTAGTCTGTGTATTAGGTATGATACCGAGCAGACTTCTCTGTTCACTAGCTCGTTTTTATTTATTGTAGTGGCATAACTGTCATAGAATCATGTAGGTTGGAAAAGACCATTAGAATAATTGAGTCCAACCGCTAACCCAGCATTGCCAAGTCTCACTACACCATCTCTCCAAGTGCCACATCTACACATCTTCTAAATACTGCTGGGGATGGTGACTCAACCACTTTCCTGGGTATCCTGTTCCAGGGCTTGACAGCCCATTCTGTGAAGAAATTTTTCCTAATAGCCAATCTAAACCTCTCCTGGCACAACTGGAGGTAATTTCCTCTTGGCCTGTTGCTTCTTGGGAGGATACACCAGCACCCACCTGGCTACAGCCTCCTTTCAGGGAGTTGCAGAGAGCAAGAAAGTCTCCCCTGAGCCTTCTTTTCTTCAGGCTCAACAGCCCCAGCTCCCTTAGCTCCGTATCAGATTTGTGCTACCGACCCTTCCCCAGCTCCGTTGCCCTTCTCTGGGCACTCTCCAGCACCTCAATGTCCTTCTTGCAGTCAGGGGCCCAGAACTGGGCACAGCACTCAAGCTGCAGCGTCACCAGTGCCAAGCACAGGGGGACCATCACTGCAGTGGTCCTGCTGGCCACACTGTTGCTGACACAGGCCAGGATGCCATTTGCCTTCTTGGGCACGTGTTGGCTCATGTGGAGCCACTGTTGACCAGCACCCTCCGGTCCTTTTCCACTGGGCAGCTTTCCAGCCACTCTTCTCCCTGCCTGTAGCTCTGCTTGGGGTTGTTGTGATGCAAGGGCAGGACTCAGCACTTTGTCTTATTAAACCTTGTATTGTTGGTCTCAGCCCATCAATCCAGCCTGTCCAAATCCCTGTGCAGAGACTCCTGCCCTCCAGCAGATCGACCCTCCTGCCCACCTTAGTATTATCTGCAAACTGACTAAGGGTGTACTTGATCGACTTGTCCAGATTATTGATAAAGACATTAAACAGGACTGGCCTCAGTGCTGAGGCCTGGAGAGCCCCACTGGTGGCCAGATGCCAGCTGGATGTAACTCTGTTCACCACCACTTTCTTGGTTCAACCCTCTAGCTGTTTATTACCCAGCACACCGTGCACCTGTCCAAGCCACAAGCTTGTCCAGGCAGCCTGTTTCTCCAAGAGAATGCTGAAAGAAACAATGTTAAAGGCTTTATTGAAGTTTAGGTAGAAAACTTTAATAAACTGTGATAATTTTGTCTGCCTGGCAGTCTTGTGTGTGTGTAGTTCATGTCTGCTGCTGTGGTATTTGACTGTAAGATGTTTCTAATGATGCTGTGTCTTCCCTTGCAGGCTGGAAGAGACAAGTATGAGCCCACTGCTACATCAGAGCATGGCGGGAAGAAGAAGGGAAAGAAGGAGAGGGACATGGATGAACTTAAAAAGGAAGTTGTGATGGTAAGAGTGCAGGGCACAGAAAGAGTAGCTTTAAGGATGTTTGCTATGCCCAAAGCCCTGTCCCTAATCTGACTAAAAGAGAAATGAGCTGGTGTGCTGACAATATGGTGTGTCTGAAGGCACTGCTCTCCCTTCTCCCCTCTGTCCCCAAGTCAGATGTGCTGTAAGTGTTTCAGCATCAAGATGAGCACACAATGGACTCTGGCAACATCACTTCTCAAAAGGCACTTGCCATAGAACCCGAGTCTGTGCTTGCCTGCATTACCCATAGCACAGTATGGATGAATTTCCTCAGCCAGGCAAGCATTACATAGCAGCACAGCAGCATTACAGGCTTTATTGTGCTGTCATGTGAGTGGGACTGCTGTTTTCATTCCAGCTGAGGAGTTGAGGCTGTACAGCTCCATTTACTGCTGGCCTCTGCTCAGACTGACCTCAGTGTTATTCCTTCTAATCATGTTTGAGGCTGTGGGGAGTGTCTCCCATCTCCATCTGTGAAAGCTGGATGATGCTATATCTGTCTGCGAGCATCATCTGGCTTAGATCTGCTGTCCTTAAAGGTGATGCAGAGTTTGGTTCTGTTCTGTGGGTTTCAGACTGCGCCTTAACATTTTTGACCCCTCTGTTAGGAAGAGGGGATTCTAAATATTGCTCAAACATTACATTCTGTGTTCAGTAGAGGTGTGTACTTAAAGCATCTGCTCCTCCAGTGCAACTTTTTAAGTGAGGCACTGCTTTGAACCAACTCAATCCAACTGAAAAATAGGCAGGCTGTGGAAAGAAGCTTCTTTGGGGAAAGAAACACTTCCCCCAAAGTAGTGCTTAATATGGCAACACTACTTAAAAATGTGTGAAATTACAGGTTTAATCTTCTGTGCATTCCTACCTTCCTTCCCAACTCCTTTTCTTTCCATTCCTCTCGCAACCTCCCCAAAAAACCCACCCACTGAGGTTTCACAGAATCTGCTGGGGGTGTAAGAACTGCACTGAGAGAACATTATACTTTTTCAAAAAAGCTTTCAAGTACTCAAATAGTCACAAGGATGCTAAAGATGAGACTTCGCTGAATTCCAGAATGAGTTTGAGATTTCCCTTCACAGAAAGGATGAGCTAGAGTCCTGCTATCACGCTGTTACAGATAGGAAACCTGGGGTGGGAGGTGGAATTGCTGAGCTCTTTTCTCAGATTCTTTTCTCTTCCAACTATTTCTTGTCTTTCAGGATGACCACAAGCTGAGCCTTGATGAACTTCATCGTAAATATGGAACAGACTTGAGTCGGGTAGGTAAACATTGTATTCCTTCCTTCTTTGCCCTGATCTGAAAAGAAACAGTCACAGCTCAGAGCATTTCACAAAGGAGATCTGGGTGGTCTGATTTGGGTATGGTTTTTTGTTTTTTCCTTTTTGTGTTTAATCTCCCCACCTCCAGTTAAGTTTCTCAGGCTTTGGGAGAACTGTTGAATTCACAAATACTTCTCTTTATTCTCCCACTGTACAACTTGACTGCAATACTTTAGTGACTCTGCTTCTAACAAAGTCACTGTTATCTGCCTCTGAGTTGTTCAAGGTCAAGTTGATTCTTGGTGTTATTTTTTTTCTGGAGGAGCTCATAAGGAAGACAAATGTTTGTTATGTTGCTAATGTAACAGCTCTGGAGAGCTAGCACATGCCCAGAGACTTAATGATGGCTAGTACCAGTTAAAATTCTGCCTTTCTGCATTAAGAGGTGTGCAAATGTCCTAGGTTACCTTAGAGTCCAATGCCAAAGCACTGCAATGATTTTACACTTCTGCTGTTGTTTGCTTTGCTTAATGCATGTCTTGCATGATAGCATATAGCATCAAGTCTGCTCTTTAAAACAGTACAGAGATTTGCATTTTTGTGTCCAAGATCTTGGCTTCTGAAAGATGAACTTCCTGGAAGGTTGTTCCAGCATGTCATCACTTTTATGGTCTCCAGCTTTCACTTCTTCCATAATTTGATGGGGGTGATTGACACTGAGCTTTTCCTCAGAGCTCAAAGTCTGTGGCTGTAACCTTCTTGTCCTCCCCTTCTTCTGTGTTTGTAGGCCCATGGCCTGCAGGCTCCTCAAGTAGCATTCAGCATCCTGTAGCTCCTGTTTTGGCATCAGCTCTCACATTCTGCACTTGTGTTGTGGAACCCTGGCAGCTTTGGACATCTCAGTTTGCTGTTAGCAGCTCCTTGTTGCTGCGGTAGAACTTGAGCAAATTCAGACCTACCTTCTGCAGCTGGTCTTTCCACAATGCCTAAAAAGGAACCTCTCTTGTAGGGCTTGACTTCTGCCCGTGCAGCTGAGATCCTGGCTCGTGATGGCCCCAATGCCCTCACCCCCCCACCCACCACTCCCGAATGGGTGAAGTTCTGCCGGCAGCTCTTCGGCGGATTCTCGCTCCTGCTGTGGATCGGTGCTATTCTGTGCTTTCTGGCTTACGGCATACAGAGCTTGATGGAGGAGGAGGCCAACAACGATAATGTAAGTAAAAATGTCTGGTTTACCTCAAAGGCAGGCTGAGCAGCCTTTTGGGCTCAAGGCAGATTAACTTCCTTTAAGCATTAAGTCCAGAAGCTTTTCCCATAAGCATGGGAAATGCAGTGTGTGAGTTTAACGTGTTTTGGAGTGCTTCCACATAATGAAATGAACAGGCAACTTCCTTTGTGTTAACAACACTAGCTTGTGGACAGCCTTTGTGTTCAAATCTCTACAGAGACTGCAAGTACCTTCATGCTTGTGATGGGGCGCTTAAATGCCAGGCAATTAATTTGGACAAACTGGAAGCCTTTCAGGCAGATTGTCCTCTGACTCACTTTCTCTGCTCTTTGTAGCTGTACCTGGGTGTTGTGTTGGCAGCTGTGGTTATCATTACTGGCTGTTTCTCTTATTACCAAGAAGCAAAAAGTTCCAAGATCATGGAGTCCTTCAAGAACTTGGTGCCTCAGGTATGGAATAAATAATTTCCTTGATGTCTGGCAAGCCATAGCTTGTTCAAAGGTATTAATTGTTTTAAACACCATCTCCAGTTGCAAGGGCTTGACTATTAATGTGGGTTACTAGCTCTTAATTTTGAAGGATCTGTGAGACTGCTCCAAGTAGCTATGCTAACAGGCCAATATAGTTCCTGAAAATCTGTGGGTTCCACCAGCTTGTTAACAATCACAGGGCACTTTCTCTGTAGTCTGGGGAGTTCAGTAACTGGTATGATAAGCAGTAAAATTTGAATTCCTTCATGGACAATCTGGATTATAACTAACTATTACACTGTTGCGTGGGTAACAAGGAGCTTTAATATCAAGAAAAAAACCAACTCATTTTTCTTAACTAGCATATATATCAGATATTAACATCTTAGTAGAAGCACAGCATAACTGTTTTAAGACTCTCAGATCTTTTGAGCCATTTCCTAAGATTTGCTTTTGACACAGATTGTTTCTTCACTGTCTTTCAGCAAGCACTTGTAGTCAGAAATGGTGAGAAGATGAGCATAAATGCAGAAGGTGTTGTAGTTGGAGATCTAGTGGAGGTAAAAGGAGGAGACAGAATTCCAGCTGACCTTCGGATCATATCTGCACATGGTTGCAAGGTACAGTAGTGACAGGCTGTTGGGAAACTCCATTCTGAAGGAGGATGAATTAGTCTTCTATGCTGTGAATGGGGGCTGGAGTGGAGGAGAAGGATGGGGAAAGTACCTAGCAGGCATCTGTGTGCTCATGTATGACAAAGTACTCTCTTTCATGTAGGTGGATAACTCCTCACTTACTGGTGAATCAGAGCCTCAAACCAGGTCTCCAGACTTCTCCCATGAGAACCCACTGGAGACCAGAAACATTGCTTTCTTTTCCACCAACTGTGTGGAAGGTATGTGTGTCTCCTTCCCTGAAGTATGAGCAATGATATTGAGCTGTATAGATAAGCAGTGGGAATGCAAAAGCAGGGTGGAAGTTCCCATCAAAGTCCTTGTCCATTCCAACTGCACTACTGCAGACAGTGGTTAAAGACTCCACAGCACTACTGGGTGTTTTGTTCTTGCTTCTTTCAGAGGAGCAGCTCTGTGGTGTCTTACAGCCTGCCTGATTTAATACAAGTAAAAAGTGTTGAAGTTGAAAGCAGATAATGTAGCATGAACCATGAGGTAGATCTGTATGAAGTACTACGGCTGCTGCAGACAGCAGGAATGTTAGACATGTCTGGCAGGACTTCTGCTGCAGCTCTGAATATGGGGTCTTTGTGCTGAAGCCCACCCAGGACATCTCTTCCACACTTACAGGATATTAAGCTGTGGTTGTTTCTGTTTTCTCAAACCCATCTCTCTTCCAGGCACTGCCCGTGGCATTGTCATTAGCACTGGGGATCGCACTGTGATGGGCCGTATTGCCAGTTTGGCTTCTGGCTTGGAAGGGGGGAAAACTCCAATTGCCATGGAGATCGAGCACTTTATCCATCTCATCACTGGAGTGGCTGTGTTCCTGGGTGTCTCCTTCTTCATCCTGTCCCTCATCCTTGAGTACACATGGCTGGAGGCCGTTATCTTCCTCATTGGGATCATTGTTGCCAATGTTCCTGAAGGGCTGCTTGCAACGGTTACGGTGAGTGAAGTTGGAAAAAAGATTGAATTTGGTCCTTAAGGAAGTGGAGTGCTTTATCTCAGTGTGCATTCAGAGAGGTGAACACTGAAGTAATGAAAGGTGGTGTGTGTGTGGGGCTGGGCTCTATAAGTTCAGTGTATTTTAACTAATCAACATCTGCAGCAATTTATCCCATAAAGATGGGTCCCTAAGTTAAACTCACACAGAGGCCTGGCATCATACAGCTGAAGTGAGCAAGACTAGGAGTTCTAAGTCCTGCCTTTTTCTGTGTCAATAAGGAGTTTTCCTGCTACAACCATCAGGGTTTCTACACCCACATGCACACCAACCCTTCCAACCCTTTAGGGCTGGCAGAGCATCCAGCAAGCTTCACTCTGGCCCCAGCTTTTGGTCTGGGATGTGTCAGAGGTTTTTTTAAGTTTGGTTTCCTTAAGAGCTTGTGAGAGTATCTAGGTGTTCTTAGGTGTGTTCTTAGGAGAGTGGTGGTAGACAGGGGAAAATGCTTCCATGCTGCCTTAGGAAGCAGAGTAGCAACCAAGCCAGGAAATGAATGGTTGGGAACTAGAACCAGATAACAGCTTCTAGCAAGAAAGTGAGCTGGAGCTGCTCACTTTCTACCCCAGCAACTTGCAGGCCTTATCACCAGAGCTAATTTGGGCCTTCTCATATGTGGCTTGCCTTCACCTATTTTGAGAATGCTTATCGTTAGGAGGTGGCAACTTTGACTGAAATGTTAGCCTGTTAGCATGTTATTTCCTTCCTAATACACTGAGAAGTAGGAGGCTAAAAGCCTTTTCTGGAGATTTTGTAATGAAGAAAATGTCACTTAAACCTAGCACCTGAGCTGAAGTGTTGCTGTTTATTTTGCACTGGCAAGGTGAACAAGAAGTTAGGGAATAACTGCAGCACATGGAAACTGATTGTTATTCCATGCGCACATTGAGTTGGATAGCAGTGTTATTACTGCACAAATGCATCTAACCTGACATAATCTTTCTTGTCCCCAGGTATGTCTGACACTAACAGCCAAGCGTATGGCTCGTAAGAACTGCTTGGTGAAGAACCTCGAGGCCGTGGAGACCCTGGGTTCCACATCCACCATCTGTTCTGACAAAACAGGCACTCTGACACAGAATCGTATGACAGTTGCCCACATGTGGTTTGACAATCAAATCCATGAGGCTGACACTACAGAGAACCAGAGTGGTAAGATAGCCTCTCTGTGCTTGAGGCATTTTATTAAAAAATGGCTTTTTCTGGGCCTGCCTGGACACTGGTGCTTCTAAGAACCTGTGTTTGTAGCTCCTCAGTCCCAGGTGATATTCACAATGCAGGGATTTCTAATGTACAGTGTAGAATGAGCATAAAAAAATTGAAATGACACATAGAAAGCTTTGCACTGTACCACGACTCTGTTTAATCCTTTAACTCTGTTTAGCCTGCCTTTTGTGCAGAATTACTCCATTGGAATTTGAGCCTCTTGAATGTTCAGCCCCATATGTTTATCCTGTACATAGAAATATTTGCAAAGTACCTGATCATCTTTGCTAAAATGTATCTTGATGAAATTGCTCAATCTTAAGTCGGTTGAAAGGAATGACAGCAGAAGTTTTGGCCCTGATAATAATTACTTGAGGCTGGACATAGATGGCAAGTTCCCATGTGGAACTAGATGGTTGGCTTGGACAGGGATTTTCCCAGAACATCCAGGTTGTGTTTGCATAGTGCCAGCAATGAGTGTAAGACTTTAGCAGGAAGTTTCTTCTAGTTGATAAAAATCTGAAATCTCAGTGTGCTGTACAACTGAGAGAAATGCTTCTCTCTCCAGAACTGTTCAATACAACCAAACTCAAGAGTTTCCTAGCTGTTGTCTACCTTGTGAAATGCTGTGCTGGCAACACATTATTAGCATCAATATTTTTGCAGTGGTGCTGCTGCACCCTGCCCCGAACCAGTCCAAAACGTTGTTCTTGTCTGCACTGCTTAAAAAAGCCACTTTATTTAACACTAATGCAAAGTAATGAGCTATAAATAGATCTTTTGGAAGCCCTAGGCCTGGCAGTGGTTGGCTTGGCTGCAGTGGGAGTAAACCTAGAAGATTTCACTTCATGGAAAGTATGTTAGGTTATCGGTTAACTGCCTCTTCAATTCATCTCCTTTAAAGCCAACTTCAGAGCCAGAATGAGAGAGTATCTTTATTTAAGCATTGTTCCTTTGGGAGCTATTTCATCCAGTCCCTGGATGATGGATAGAGTGAGACAACCTGGAGGTAGAACCCAGCATCCCTTATGCAAGCCCTCTGAATGAGTGTTATCTGTCCAGAATTCCTTGGCTTTGTCAGTGTGTCCCTCTGTTGCTGCTGGATACAGCCAGTAATCTGGAATCTTGAAAGCAGAGGTGTTGTCTTGCACTGCTGCTGTCTTAAAATAATCAGCTGCTCATAAAGTATCTGGGAAGGTAGGAAGAGTGAAAGAGGTGCAGTGATGTTCTGAATGTTTCCTGTTTCTGAGATAAAGGTTTCTTGCTCTTAAACCTGTGGGATTTTGAGCTTATGTGACTTTATTGAGGGGTGGCTTTTCAACATTCTTTCTCTGCTTTCAGGTGCTTCCTTTGACAAGAGCTCAGCCACTTGGACTGCTTTGTCCAGAATTGCAGGTCTCTGTAACCGTGCTGTGTTTCAGGCTGGCCAGGAAAATGTACCAATTCTCAAGGTAAGTTCCCAAAAAAAAAGTGTTGGTCTTGTTCCTCATCACCATCCTCTCATAATGGTTGTGAGATTACATCCTGTAGGTCATACAGACCTGCAAAGTAGAGGTAGCTGCCACTCTTAATCTTCTCTGCAGTCTAGCACTCTTAGAGGAAGTGTGCTGTGGGCAAGGGAGATGGGATTGAAAAGACATTTTTCCCACAGCAGAATCCCTGCAATCCGCTGCCATTTACACTCAGTTTGGGAGGCCAGATATCTCAGATAGGGCTGAAAAAGACCAGAAAGCTTTCCTAGGCATTTCCCAGTATCTGGCTGTTCCAGGAATTGCTATCTCTGGCATTTGTACACTTCAAAGCTACAAACACCTGGTGCTGGAGAAGTAAACATCAGAGCAGGGGGAGCAGTGGTTGTGGGCGACAGGCTAGAGACAGTCTGCTCTCACTGGCAAGTCTCCTTAAGCTTTCACTGGTTCAGTGCTGGTGCAAATGCTGGCATAGCACCAGTTCACATTCTTCCTTCTGAACTGTGACCCAGCCAGGGCTGAAATTAACTGTACAGTGCTTATAATCTGTCAAGTATTAGTCATGTTGCTTAGTAAACTTATTCCCAGGGTGTTCTGATGCAGTGGTAGTAGAGATGATGGAGAAAACTATTTTTCCCCAGCACTCCTCTGACTGTATCTTAAGTATACAAAATGTGACCTGAAGTTAAAAGAGCTGGAGTTCTTCCTATTTAAGGAAGGCTTGGGAGAGGGAAGTTTTGAGAAGTCTTTAGATACCAAAAAGTAGTACAGAAATGAAAAAAAATTGCTCACGGACAAAGAGAGACCAGAATGGCAAGAAATACTTGGTTTCAAGGCAGCAAAGGAAACTCTACCAGGACACTGAGCATATTCAGATCTCCTGGATTGAGAACCCCCATCTAATATGAGTGCCAGCCTTTTTGGGACATATCAAATTTCTCCCAGGGGCTTCATGAGCTTGTATTATCTTGGAGTGGGGGAGCACATGGAAGCATTTCTGTGTGCATGTAGTCAGTCTTCATCTCACATTAGCTGTTCTTCATGGCAAGCAGCTTACAGCAGTTCTCAAAGATTCCCCCTCCAGCCTCACTTGGTCTGACTGTACCTGGTTATGTGAGTTTCTCTAACCCTTTTAAAGGGCTTCTTGACTTTGTCACAAGAAAACTGCTGCTCTCTTAAGGTGGGAGGCCTGGCTTTCTGAAATGCAGTATTTGTTGGTACTAGATAATAGAATTATTTATTACTTGCTTTCATATAATCTTATGTAGAAGCTGGGACTGGGCTGTGACGAATTCACTCTTAAATCTATTTTAAACATCCAGTCTTCCGTGGTTGTATGTTTTGATAGTTGTCTTTTTTCCTCAGCGAGCTGTGGCAGGAGATGCCTCTGAGTCTGCACTTCTGAAATGCATTGAATTGTGCTGTGGTTCTGTCAAGCAGATGAGAGAAAGGTATCCCAAAGTGGTGGAAATACCATTTAACTCTACCAACAAGTACCAGGTAAGCAGGTGTGCTCTTGAAAGAAGAGCTGCTGTGTGAAGTACTTGTATGAATTTGCACACAGTGTGCCTCAAAACATGTTCTGGCACCCAAATCTTGTCTAGCCATTACTTGCTTGAAGACTGCTCTATAAATCAAAGTTAACAGACCATAGTTACATGTGTGGGAGCTGCACTGACACTAAGGTGTTAGCTGCTAACAAAGGATCAGACATGCTCTCAAACTGTGTGGCAGTAATGTACAGAGCATGGAGAAACTCAAATCTGGGAATAGGAGTGAACTGCTGGGAAGTGACCTTAACAGGTGGCACTTGAGTAGAGAAAAGGTCATTACAACACCTGCAGTTACACATTAATGCCAAAGAATGCTCAGATTCCTTAGTTTGTAAACCTCTTTAAAGTGTGGGTAAATGAGAACTAGAGCAGAATATCACAAATGGCCCCGAGCTGCCATAGTTGCAAAACACTGATGTTGACTACTCGTGTCCTTCACAGTACATGTTTATAGAACAGATTCATTTCTTCCACCCTTAGCTGTCTATCCACAAAAATGCAAATCCATCAGAATCCCGTCACTTGTTGGTGATGAAGGGAGCTCCAGAGAGGATCCTGGATCGCTGCAGCACTATTCTTATTCATGGCAAAGAGCAACCACTGGATGAGGAAATGAAAGATGCTTTTCAGAATGCTTACCTTGAGTTGGGAGGCCTCGGGGAGAGAGTGTTAGGTAAGGAAAAACAGCCTGATTACATTGGAAGAGATTTGTCCTTGATGTTCCCGTGTAGTCCTCACAGATAAAGTGAAGGGTCACTCTGTTCCTGCAGTGTAACCGTAGTATTAAGGTCACTTCAGCAATCCATGTAGGGACAGTCCTGCCTTTAATCTGAAAGGCAGCCTGCAGCGTCTGGTCTCTCTCAGCAGTGAAGTCACGTAGATCAAAATGCAGCAAAGCATTTGGGACCTTCCATGGGACCACACAGTATTGTTGGGTTTATTCCACTGCACAAGAACCAGGCTGTGTCTGGGCACCTAGCCACAGCTGGTAGCTATCAGAATAGGAGCATGACTCCTGTCTCAACAGCCCTGGCTAAACCTCTGACTAAGCTGCCCTGTTATTCTTGCACAGCTGTTTGCAGAAGCAGTAAGTGTTCACTCTCTGCCTCCTGATGTGTAGGAGCAGAGTAAATGTGGGTTTGATGTGTTACAGGATTCTGCCACTTGGCTCTGCCTGATGATCAGTTCCCTGATGGCTTCCAGTTTGATACGGACGACCTGAACTTCCCTGTGGACAAGCTCTGCTTTGTAGGACTCATGTCTATGATTGACCCACCTCGTGCTGCTGTGCCAGATGCTGTTGGCAAATGCAGAAGTGCTGGGATCAAGGTAATTTATTCCTGGGTCGAAAATCACTTCATTTTCATACCTGTGGAAATAAAGGGCTTCCTTGACCTCCTGTATTACTGTAATGTGAGTGGATGAAGTAACTGATCAGGATTTAACTACTACTATTTCAGGCTTAATTTCTAAGTTGAATACAAATGGTTGTGTGTTCATGAACTGAAAAATGAATGAAACTCCAAACTGCTAGGGCCCTGGCAGGTGCTGAGAGCATGGTGTTCCAAAGCACACGATTTGGCTCAGGGTGAGTTCTGCATGGGCCACAGTACTGATTAAAATGAGAGGGAAGCACAGGCTGGAAACAGAACTGGCTTCATTAGCTCAATATGAACAATTTTTTGTCTTCCACCCACCTCAATCCCTCACATACTGGTAGCAGGTTACTGCCTGTACCTCAGACTTGCTCTGTGCTAGGGCTCACGAGTAGAACAAAAGATGTGCGGCCTTTTCATTGTAAGGGACCCTGCCCTTTGGGCAGTGCTGCCCTGCAGTACAGGCAAGGCTTCCATGGCAGTCTGTTTGCATTTCAGGTTATCATGGTTACTGGAGACCACCCGATCACAGCGAAAGCCATTGCCAAGGGTGTCGGCATCATCTCCGAGGGCAATGAAACAGTAGAAGATATTGCTGCTCGACTCAACATTCCTGTCAGCCAGGTCAACCCTAGGTAATATCTGCTGGGAAAGGCCAGTGCTGTTCAAAGAATTCAGCATTTGCCTCTCTCCTTGCCTTGGATAATCCCTCAGCATCTCCCCTCTGGACACGAGAAGTTTGGCATTTGCTTAGCTCAGCATATTGTGGCTCTTCAGTGTGTATCATGAGTTATGTGAAGAATGCACAAGATTGTATTAAATGTGCATGTCTTGTGTGTGGGAAGTACTTAAGGGTAAGATTGTAGGAGAGCAAAGGGAGCAGGACTTATGCCAGGTAGAGGAGTTGACATCAGTGCATAGCTACAAGTAGAATAAATGTAAAAAGGGAACTCCTTCCTCTTAAGGGTTAATGCTTGCCTTCATAGCCCAGCTAGGACTGAGGCATCCTCAGAAAATGTGCTTTGGCATAAGCAGGCTGTTTGCAGAATGGCTGGGCTGTCTGCATTGCTTAGCTTGACCCAGCCTGTGTTTGGGCTGGAGGACAGCCATGTAGCTTATGAACTGTGAATAGAGACACCCTGTGAAATGAAATTGCTTGGGAGTTTTTTTGGGTTGGGATTTTTTTTTTCTTTTTATTTTTTAGATTTTGAGGGCAACTTCAAAACCCAGCAGTGCAGGCTGGGGTTTGCTGGGCTGTGTGACTGAGGAGGTCAGCAGCTGGCTGTGAGGGTGGGGAAGGAATTTCCCTGTCTAAACTGGGTGATGTCAAGAGCTGCGTGGATAGTCTCCTAGACCTATAAGGGATGGTATGCTGGGCTGGAGAGATGGTATTTTGCTGCAGCATGTAGGGTACCAAACCAGTCTAAATATAACATTGCATGCTTTTGTGGCCAAAGGGTGTAAATTAGTTGGAACTTGCATGGTGTGAACACTCTGTGAGGAGCCATGTGTCACCAGTCACATGGTCATCAGTCTGTTGCAAAAAGGATTGCCTGCAGAAGACAGCAGCATCTCTTGAAACCTTGGAAGCTAACTACCTGAGCCAGGAGTTCCTTTGTTTCAGAGAGGCTGAGATTTTTGGAAACTACTAGTCTTTGCCTTGATGCCTTTTAGAAAGCTATGGAAAGAATTAATTTGCTCATGAGGTTTTTTGTCTGTTGCTTGGTTCTGTTGTGTTGTCTTTTTCTTTTGGTGTTCCCCATCTGCCTCTCAAAATTTTGTGCATCGAACGAGGCAGAGGCTGCCTGGATTAGTATTTAGTCCTAGCAGAATTTGGTCTTTTCCCCAGAGCACTGAAGAGCCTTATTTTTATGGGGCAAATACAGGTAATGAGAAACTTACTGCAAAATAAAACATACCTTACCTTGTTTTCAGGGATGCCAAAGCTTGTGTGGTTCATGGCTCAGATTTGAAGGACATGACTAGCGAGCAATTGGATGACATCCTGCTTCACCATACAGAAATTGTCTTTGCCAGGACATCTCCTCAGCAGAAGCTTATCATTGTGGAAGGCTGTCAGCGACAGGTAAAGAGGGGGAGAGTAAAGATGTCATATTAGAGAAATGCACAGACATATAGATGTAAACTACCAGGCAGTTCTGCTGTTGAAGTGCTAGGGCTAAGTCTCCTCAGTGCCTTCATGTAAAGAGCCAGATTAAATCTGTCTGTTAGCAGCCTTCAGCTGCTCATGTCAGGCTGCTCTACAATACATAAGTACAAGGGTCTGACAGGAGAACCTCTTCAGTTTGTACTGAGGCATTCTTCTGATCCTAGGGTGTTCATTAGTAAACTTAATTCCTAAATTCACTGGATGTGCTTGGAGGATCCAGCATGCTTATGTGTTTTCCAGTATCTCCTTTTGAGAGAGCAACATGGTTCCCTTGATGAGCCTGATCAGACTAGGGAAAGGGTGAGATGAGGGCAAGGAGGAACTGAGGTCTCTTTACAGCAAGGTGAAATAGTTTTTTGTGCTTCATCTGTAAGATAGGAGAAAGTTTTTCTGCCAAAAACATCTTACATGATGATTTCAGTCTTGCTGTTCCTCTCTTTGTGACCAGGGTGCCATTGTAGCAGTCACAGGTGATGGTGTGAATGATTCCCCAGCCCTGAAGAAGGCTGACATTGGTGTTGCTATGGGTATTGCTGGCTCAGATGTCTCCAAGCAGGCAGCTGACATGATTCTGCTGGATGACAACTTTGCCTCCATTGTCACTGGGGTTGAAGAAGGTGAGTCTATAACTTGTGTTCAGTGGTGGTAAAGTAACATGCTTCAGCATCCCCTCTGAAATAGAGGCACCTGGGGGCTCTTCTTTGAGCTTGCCTCCATGACAAGAGTTTTCAAGGAGAGCAGTACTTTTCCTCCTCCCTTCAAAGTTTTATTTCTTTCCATGGGTGTTCTGCATGACCCTTTGGGGATGGGTAAGAGTAGGAAGCAGCTGAGTAACAAAAGCTACTTTGTGCTGTTGCCTAACACGTGACCTTACAGTCATCTTTGCCAGCTGGGTGTGACATTTTCCTCCCTGATGGAGAAGTAGCACTCAAACAGGAGCAGAACAGAGGGTCCCTCCAGGAACTCTTGATGTCCAGAAGCAAAGGCTTAGTATCCTGCTGCTGTATGCAGTGAGCCCTGATTGCTGTGACCAGAAGTGTCACTCTCCACAGGTGTTGCTGTGCATGGAGCAGTCTCTCACCCTTACATACAAGAGAACCCTTTCATTTGTGGCACTAGCTTTTTGCCTTTTGGTGTTAGCACTGAGGTTGCCTGTGAGATGCTTGGCTGCCTTCTGCTGACAAGTGAGAGTTACCCTGTTCTCTCTTCCTTGCCCCAGGTCGTCTGATCTTTGATAACCTGAAGAAGTCTATTGCCTACACCTTGACCAGTAACATTCCTGAAATCACGCCGTTCCTGATCTTCATCATTGCAAACATACCCCTTCCTCTGGGAACAGTCACCATCCTCTGCATTGACTTGGGCACTGACATGGTGAATGTGGTTTTTTTGTCTCAAGAAAAAATGTGGATATTCTTAGGTACCTTAAAGAAAGGACAGGTGGAAGGAAAATGCTTAAATAGTTTTCTCTAGTGTTCTGATTTAAACTGAGTGACTATCTGATATCCTTTTATTCACATTCATCTCATGGCTCTTGAGTCTGAGGATCTTTCAGCTCTCTGTAAGGACAAACTGGGGAAAGGGAGGGGGTAAGGTCATTTTGGAATATCACTTTTGGGTAGTGCTATTTCTGATAGTGAATACATGGGACAGAGAAGACTCCGTACAGGGGAGAATTGAAACTCTTCTAAGAGCACTCCTGTCACCCTCAGGTCCCTGCTATCTCCCTGGCATATGAGCAAGCAGAGAGTGACATCATGAAGAGGCAGCCCAGAAATCCCAAAACAGACAAGCTGGTGAATGAACGGCTGATCAGCATGGCCTATGGGCAGATTGGTAAGCTGCTCTGTTTTCTCTGGCACCAGTTTGAACTTGGTGGTAGCAGGGGTTGTACACAATCTTGAGTCAATGACTGCTCTGCTTATTTTGGTAGGGTTGAGGTTTGGGGCGTGTAAACCAAGAACCTCAGGCTGTAAAGAACTTGCCATGATTCTTCCCCCATGGCTTATAGCGGTGGCTTGTGCAGCTTGATCCATTGAATCGCTTTCACAGTAATTTTGTGTAATTGCACAGTGCTGTAAAGGAACTGGCTGACAACCAGCTCTCCTCTGGTTCAGACTTGTTCAACAAGAACATAGATCCCATTGTTAGTTTAATTAGAAGTAAAGGATTCTCTCCAGCATATGCCTAAACACACAGCATTAGGAGCTTTGATTAAAGGCAGCTACAGAGATGTGCCCAGTTCACAGGATGGGAGCTCATGCTTAATTGCAGCAGACCTTGGGAACCTTCTTGACTATTTTGCAAGGGTTGGGGGTGGGCAAGGCATAATGAGAATACAAAGGGAGTTTTATCTTGTGTCCTTGAGTATGGTGCCATCACAGCACAGGGCAGAACAGAAGTAACTCTGTACAAAGTTGGGGACAGAAGCTGCTCAGCAAAAGGGTTGCAGCTGAATTTGATGTTAGTGTGAACTATTTCTACAGCTGCTGCTTGGGACATTGAGCCCTGCAAGGAGTAATTTTTAAGGGGGCAAGGGTTTCCTGCAAACTGTTGTTCTGTTACAATTGCCCTGTACAGTAGCTTCATCAGCTTTATCATCCTTTCTTACCTGTTTAGGTATGATCCAGGCCCTTGGAGGTTTCTTCACCTACTTTGTAATCATGGCAGAGAATGGGTTCTGGCCTTCTGGCTTGCTAGGGATCAGAGTTCAGTGGGATGACCGATGGATTAACGATGTGGAAGACAGCTATGGGCAGCAATGGGTGAGTTTTGAGGCACAGCTTAGAGGCTGCCAGCCAGAATATTAACACCTGCTGAACTTGGTGTGCACACCAGAGAGCAAAGGCAGTGTGTCTGAACAAACGCTCTCTGCTTTGTCTGCTTCCTAGACCTATGAACAGAGGAAAATAGTGGAGTTCACTTGCCATACAGCCTTCTTTGTCAGCATCGTGGTCGTGCAGTGGGCAGACTTGATCATTTGTAAGACCCGAAGAAACTCTGTCTTCCAGCAGGGAATGAAGTAAGTTACCCTGTCCATGGAGGATTTAGAATTGGACTCTGTTCTCCAGCATGCAGCATTCTAGTCCTTCATCTCAGCAGTGTCTGGGTGTTTTGACAAAAGTCCTGACCAGACTGCCTTGGTAGTAGGTAAAAGACTGGGTGCTCTCTTCCTTGCAGTTGTCAGGTTGAGACAAAGAAATGGTGGCTTCTGTTGGCATTGTCTGTGGGAGCTAGGCCACCTCACTAGCCCACGGACACTCCAGTACACAGCCTTGATCTCCTGATCTTGTACATCAAGAGATCTCATGGCATGAGCTCCAGCCACCTCCTGAATTTGTGATGAACGCAGTTGCTGGTTGACTTGATCATGAACTGTCTCTGAAGAGACTTAAAATACCATCATGGCAACTCTGCAGTTGGCTTGGATGGATGGTCTGGTAGTCCCCACCTGATCACCC
The DNA here is from genome assembly GCF_014805655.1 of Passer montanus. Classification (NCBI taxonomy): domain Eukaryota; kingdom Metazoa; phylum Chordata; class Aves; order Passeriformes; family Passeridae; genus Passer; species Passer montanus. The sequence goes on from NW_024368707.1 coordinate 5,046,189, forward strand.
TCTGGGCTGGACTGGAATGTCTGTTTCCATTCACTCCCATATGGCCACTAGGTGTTTTTTAGGAGGTCATCTCTGAATGTCTCTCTTTGTTCTTGACTTCTTTCCTATCTCTTCTAGGAACAAGATCTTAATATTTGGTCTCTTTGAGGAGACTGCTCTGGCTGCCTTCCTGTCCTACTGCCCTGGGATGGATGTTGCTCTAAGGATGTATCCTCTGAAGTAAGTTGCATCATGCTTTTTGTGTAACAGATCGTACCACAGAACAATAGTGCTTGGGTGGGGAGATGGATAAAAGTAGTTGTGAATCAGTGGAGCATCAAACCTAGTCTTAAGAGTTCAGGCTAGAGGGTGTCAGTGATCCTTTGCTGTCGTGTGGCATACTGTGGTTTTCTTCACTGTGTGTGGAATGTTTATGAGGAGCTACTGTTCAGTGCCTCACTAAAAATCAGCGATACAGCTTCAGCACTAGTGTGCTCTAGTGCAGCTGCCTCTTGCACTTATTTCATGGAGTATTTTTATGGGTAGGGTAGGGCACCTCCAAAGAAAGCTTGCTGTAATTCATTAGGCCAGATGACTCTTGGGTACTGAAGGGCTGCTGATGACGTCTTGTGCTTTTTTCCTACATCCCTTGGGAAGAGAACAACTAGTAAAGTCTTTTAAAAGTTGCTACGTAGATGCAGATGACTAGTTGATGCACACTGACTTTCCTAATGGTTGGGAAGGTGCCAATATTTTAAGTGTTGCTCAACAGCATTGCAACACTTCATGGCAGGGTTTGGTCTTAAGCCAGAGGACTGTTCAAAGTTTAAGTGTCATGAAATCTTCATGGAAAAAAAAATCCTGGTACATCCTGCATTCCAAGAGTTGGGTGCTGAAGTGTGAGCATTTCCTAACAGGAAAGCTGGCCTCTGCCCAGTGCCTGCAGCAGCTGGATGTTAGTATGTGTAAATCACGAGGGGAAACAATACAGTTCCAGCAAGCAAGGCTCTGGGCACAAAGGTTGTGTACTTAGAGGAAATACTGCTTGATTGGTAGATGGGGAGGTGCTGGTACAGAGATGAGCAAAGGTGCCATGACACACCTTGTGTTGGAATTATTATCCAAAAGTGAATTAATCTATTACAGCAGAAAACCTGCAGTTCTGGGCTTGGAGGATTCTTGACTGAACTGGCAAGCTGGGTCATGCCAGCCTTTTTGCACTTCAGTGTGCCATGGAGTCAGAGCTGTGCCAGGCAAAGAGCATCTCCACAGCCATGTTCTCACTGTCTCCTCTCCCAAACAGGCCGACCTGGTGGTTCTGTGCTTTCCCATACTCCCTCCTCATATTCCTGTATGATGAAGTCAGAAAGCTCATTATCAGGCGCAACCCTGGCGGTAAGAATCTGCTCCTCATCTGTGTGTTTCCTTCCCAACCTCTTCATGCTGCTGAGTTCTCCAGAAACCCCAGCAAAGCTTGGGGACCCCTAAGCGCTATTTGGGGCTGTATTTTGCAGTTAGTTCAAATTAAGGCCTTTTTGCTGTCCCTACATTCTCTCCCATTACATAAAAGTACAGATGTACTGAAGTAGATGGAAAAGACTGATTAATGCTTGGATAGTTCTAGAAAGCTGGAAGAGATCCTGAAAGCTGGAGAACATAAATTTGGCAAGATTTTCCTATTGTGACAGGCCACTTGTTAGCTCAGGTGCTACAGTGCTAGTTTTCAGGAGCTGAAAAGGAGCTCTCATGAGCCTCATATTTGGTTTGCCTTGAGACTAATTCTGCTTTCTCCTCCTTTTTCCTTCAGGCTGGGTGGAAAGAGAGACCTACTACTAAAAAGTACCTGTAAAACATTCCACGCACAGCCCATGCCACCTCTCCACCATCTCCCCTGTGTGCATACTTCATCTTTGCAAGAGCAGAACTGTGTCTGAGCAGGAGTGAACTGAAAACTAAAGGAAACACGAAGAAACATGGACTGGAGGAGAAAGCAAGGGGGAGGTTGGGGTGGGGGGGAGTGTCCGACCATCAGTCCAGGGGGATGAGAGTTTGAGTAGTTTTATGTGCCTTTATGTTTTTGTAAAAGGAAACTGAAGATTTTATATGTGGATTTTTACAAATAAAGATGGATTATAAGAGGATGCCCCCACATGGTCTTAGGTGGATGTTTTTCTCAAGGCAAAAACTGGTTCAGGGCAGCCTCCGCACCCTGGCTTAGGGTGTGGTGGTGAGTGCAAGGGTTAGTCCCTGGCTTCCTGTTTTTGTAATAGGGAAGCAGAGCTGCTTGACCCACAGACAACAGCATGTGTAAAAGCCCCGGTGCACCTTACACTGGCTCAGTGCTTAATGCGACAAACTGTTTGCCAGCACTTGGATCTCACAGCCTGAAGCTCAGGAAGCTTCCTTGGCTGTGCATCTTGGCTTCTTGAGCAAATGGAGCATTGAGTAGAGAGAAGAGCTGGCCTGCCTTAAGGGGCTCCTTGCTGGGTTCTGAGTGAGTTCTACTGACTGGCACTTGGATCCAAGCAGCCTTGTTCTCAAAACTGACACTGATTTTCTTGCTTGCTTAGCCAAGCAAGGGATAGTGTTTCCTGGTGTCCTCTGTGCATGGCACTTGCCCTGTCCTGATATTGGCTCGTGCCTCCTGTGGAATGAGAGCAGGGGCTGATCATGAATTCTGCATCCTCCACTTTTGAGGAAGGTGTTGCTGTTGTCTGGGGTCTGAGCTGTCTTGTGAGCTGAAGTGAGTCATGCTGCTTCCTTCTGAGTATCTGACCTTTTTCTGTATGCTTTGATTTACTGTTAATGCCTGTATGGCTCTCTTTTGTGAGAACTCTGTGAGAGAGCTGGCCTTTTGCATGTGGGCAGTCACCATGAAGTCCTCTAACTATTCATTGCTCCTAGTGCTGTTATGCTAAAGCAAGCTGGAGATGCTTCAAGCCCTGTTCCTGAACTACTGGCCTGTGCCCCTCTTAGATATGTGTCTCTCTTCAAAGGATCACTAAACCACAGCACTGAAAGGCTCTGCAATTAAAACTCCATGTTGTCATCCCTCTTTCCTCATAACTTTTTGTTTTTTTAAGGTGGTGTTTTGAAGCTGGGTCACTTACCTCATGTACTGAACAATATAAACTCAGAAAGCACTAGCGAGGGAAAAAATGAGAAGTTGAGGGTGGCAACGGTTTCACTTTGTCTTGGACACTCTACTGTGGAACCCCCAGTTGGAGATGATTAAAAACAACAATAAAGTCTTCCAGTTGTTGGAATCTGCCCATGCTAACAGTTGAATTGATGCAACTGGGCTTGAGGTGATCTCAGTTGGGAAGGGGAGATGATGAGTTGCACTAGGGGAGGAAGAAAAAAAGGTGAGATGTGTGTTAGGGGATCTGATGATGACTGAGAAGTGATGCAGAAATGACACTCAGTCCACCCAGGCGTGACACTTCCTTGACTTCGGCATTACACTTCCTTAAACATTTTGGTAAGTGCCTGAGGTCCGCTGCAGTGAAGTTGCAAAATCAGTGTTGGTTGTCAGATGCTGGCAAAAAAAGGAAGGAAATAAAAAGGTCCTATTACTCTCCCTGACATTTCAGCTTTAAACAGCTTTAGCACTGGGCTTCTCACTAAGACTCAAAGGTGTGGGTGAGGAGGGACCCCTGAAGGTCCTGCTGCTGCTCAGAACATCGAGGCCAGAGCTGACCCCCTCCCCAGTGGCTCCCAGGGCTCCTTGTTGGGCTGTCCTTGTGCTGCACTGTACTTGAGGCTCCTTTCCAGACACATCCAACCACATCTTGCAGGAATGTTTTCTTGGCTACAGTTGCTGCTCAGGAGTTCTACCTCATCTGGACATGTCACACTAGTCCAGGAGCATTTCTTGCGCTTCATGCTGTGACTCACCAGTTTAGTTCCCATCTTCTATAAGAAAGCTACTCTGAAGCCAAGTCTGGACAAGCAGTGACTCATGTTAAAGGAAAGTCTCAGCCCACTGTGCTCTGACATCCTTGCCTGGGTAGGGGGCTGAGGGAGCCGTGACTGGGGTGGATGGGGCTCCAATGCTTGGAGAAGGGAGCAGGTAACCAGGACCAGGATGGTAGAGAAGGCAATGGAGGATGTTCTGTATTGGCTCTAGGCACTAGTCAATATTCACAAGCTATAGTGATGAGCAGTAATTAGAGACAGCATTTACAGCAGCTTCCCTGTAGCACAGTGAGCTCCCATCACATGGCTGAGCTCACCCTGACTTTTCTCCCACCCTCAAAGGGCAGGATGTGCTTATGATGGCAACACCATCACCTTTAGCCTGAAGTGACATGGAAGATTTTGCATGAGATGCCCATGACTCACCACCCAGCAAAGGAAGCTGAAATAGCACCAGTGCCTGAGTGGATGGACACCAGATGTCTGTGCCAGAATCATGCATATCCTTTGCTGGAGCTGGGGGCCTGAGGCAGGGCATGGGGCCAGCTGGGAATGGTACCCCCCAGCATGTGGGAGCCTCAGCAGACCTCTACAGAGCAGTTACCTCGCTCAGTGCTGGGCTCTTGCAGAGGAGTTTTTTCCCTAGTAATCCTTCGTTTTCACAAGATCTGCCAATTAGCAAGAAGAAAGGCACTAGTCCCTCCTGGGGACCTGCTCCCCAGCACCATTCCTCAAGGGATAAAGCACTTTTCTACCAGACTTGACAGCAGGCAGCTCTGAACCCCTCCACAGTGCTTGCCTGCCCCTGACTCCATGGCCTTGAAAACAGGAGGAGAGCAAAACATCCCCTCCAACCTATTAGGCCTCTGAATCAGCTGATTAGCCAAAGTAGAAAGCAGATTAACCCCAATTAGGTGAAAATGTATCAACAATTATATTCAGTAAAGCTCTGTGGATAGGCTTCCCAGGAGTCTGGCTTTGGAAATGCATCCCAGGGACCTTCCATAGCTTACACTCACAGCTTCTTACTCCATTACCTCCTAAATTGTACCAATGCTTAGAGCCCCTTCTGTGCTCTCCCACAGCCCACTGCTGCAGGCTTGCTCAGATCCTGCCTGCACTTGCTTCAGATGTTGCCTCCTCTCCCCTCCTCTCCTTCAGTCTCTGCAGCCCTTCTCTTTCCCCATCACTCCATGTCCTGTCCCAAGGGCCTCTGGACTCCTGGGCTTTGCTGATGAAAAGTATGGCAGAAGGTCTGTGTCTGTGGAAAGTTGTTGCTCCCTATATGGAAGGATAGAAATCCCTCTCATCACACTCATCTTTTGCCCCCATGAGACCATCTATCTCCCTGCTTCTTTCGTCTGGCTTTCCAAGCACAATAACTTATTCACTTGTGTGAACCTCTAAGCTCTCTGACTCTTCAGAAGGCTGGAAAGAAAGTACGGCTGATTTGCCGAGCTCTGATAACAGCAGATGCACAATCTTGCATTTATGTGCTTCCTTTCACTTTAGGAGGCCCCACACTTTCCTGCATGGTACACGAAACCTTCCCTCTGCCTCTGGGAGGCTTATGCTGCTGTCCGGCAAAGAGCCAGTTCAAACAGCCCAGCGGGGAGATCTGATCAGGAAGGAGATACTGAAAACCCTCCCGTGAAATGCCACCAGAACTTTCCAACTATAGCTGGAAAACAGCTGTGCTTCCTAAGCATGCCTGGGAAGGTTGATGTCACCTCCCAGAGGTTTGCCAAGCCAGCACCCCCATGTCCTATGTGCCCACTAAACTGGATCCCTGATGCACTGAAATAAGCCAGAAAGTCAGGGATGGTTAGAAAATCGTCAGACATGAGGAATGGGAAACCTCTCCACAGGCACAGCAGCTCACCTTTTCCTTTTACTGTGGCAGAGGACATTGAACAGCCAGCAGAAGAAAACCCCACAGCTGTTTTTTAAATGTTACAGGGTAAAAAAAAGGAATTCTTGACAGAGTGTCACATTTATGGACTGGGACCCACAGCTGACAGGAATTGGGGCTAAAAATAGATGTCAGTGCTAATGGGCTCAGAGCAGCCTTCGGCAAACAAGTCCCAAGGTGAATTATGAAAGCTAACACGCGTTCTGTCCCTAACAAGTGTGGTTTCTATTGAGGCTTATTTACTTTGGTCTTCATACCTGCTGGACACAGGATACCAGGGTCGGGTTTCACAACTAAACGGAGCCGGGCCTGATGGGGAGACAGCCAAGAAGTCAACAGGAGCACTGTTGTGGAGGATGCAGCTCCACACAACTCAGCAACAGCACTGGCCAAAGGAGTTCTGGTGGTGACCCTTGCCCAGACAAACTGACCCAGCTCAGTTGTGACTCCCCTTGGTGACTTGGCTTTCACACAACCTCCTGAAACTCTGCGTTCATACAACACCTGCCAGTCTATCCACACGCACCTTTGGTGACAGCTATTCTGTGGTGATGATCTGATAGTTTTCATCCAACCAATGCCCTGCATTACCCACCCTTATAAATCTGGTCTGGCTGAGGCATGGTGACAGAGCTCCTTTCTGTTGAATAAGCATCGTGTAGTGCTCTTGATGGCTTCGTCCCATGTGTGGGAGAATGAGCAGCACCTGACCCAGACGAAAAACAGAGCAGCACAGTCATGAAGCTTGGCTGTGCAAAAACTGTTGTCTCAAAAACTCGGAAAGTATTTTGAACCAGCAAGTTTATACTTATCTGCCCTGTGTATGGCATGGCTGGGGTGTGTTTGATCTGATGGCAGGAGGTTTACCACATTGTCAAGCTACAACCTGAAATGGCTGAGAATAGTCTTCCCACAGCTCCATGCTGCCCCAGCAGACAAAGCTGGGCCCATGGGCGGAGGAGAAGGAAAATAGAGTGCTCAGCAGACAGCAAGGCTTTTCCTTTCCAGTTGGGGTATTTTCTGCTCTTTTTAAAAGTTGCATCTACAGCTAATCATGCAGGGACATTTTTCTGTTCCTTTTTAATGTTTTTTCCCTTTTACAAAATGCTTTCTAAAAGCAAGTCTGTACAACAGCCAGTCTGAAACATGGCTGTCCCCAGCCTATCCTTATCACACGTGCTTGCCTGCATGCTCTTACTTCTCTGCTCTTCAGGTTTTTTTTTAGGAGGCAATCAATCCCCAGGGAGACTAAAATAGAAATGAAGGGAGTTTTTCCTTGGAGCGAACATTTCCGTGTGACCTTCCTTCTCCTCCACAGTGAAAATTGACCATCTTGGACAAATCACTCCCAAAGCAACAGATACCACTTGAAGGCTTCCGGCAAAGCCTTCTAATTACCATAGGCCAGGGGTCAGGAACAGCTCAGCTGCACTGCTGGCAGTCAGAGCAAGCTACTGGGAACAGTGTGATCACCTCGAAATAATGAAGGTATGACAGGAAAGAAAACTTAATACTGAGATGACCACCCTCAGGATCTGCTGGGGAAGGTCTATTTTGGTCACAGACAGAGCAGGCAGGGCAGAGTCCTCACTACCTCCTCTGGAAGCAGTCAGATAGCTACAATTTGCCCAAGTCTTCCTCTTTTTCATTCTGGATTTCAGTGTGTTTTTTGTAATCAGCTGCCTGAACGTATCCACGTCTTTAAACCCCCACGCATCATTACTGGAATCAAGGAACTTGCACTGGTGTCAGCAGGGTCATGCTATGGGTGAGATCCCCACAGTACAACCAAATTTGGAAGAAGCACCCAGAACCTCTTCCTGCCCTCCGTGCCTTATCCATGAGTTACCCCTCACGTGAAGCTCTCCACCCAGTGCTGCATGCACATGGTTGCTGGATTCTCAGCCAACATCCACGAACCCTGCTCCCCAGAACACACACACACACGTGGTGTGTAACCACCATGTCAGGAGTTTTCTGTTTGTGTTGTCCTGAAGGATTGTCCTGTCCACTCATACCAGTGAAATACTAACACCTGAACACTCAGGAAGGATCTAGCTGTTTAAATACATGCCCACAGTTGTCTTACAGCTACAGCTGTAAAAATACAGCTACATACATACTCTTTGGCCTGACCACCTTTCAGGCTTGTCCTGCTGTCTAGGGAGAGCTCAGCAATGCTATTGCTCCCAGGGTGTCACTGGGGCTTGAGCCTCAGCAGCTCAGCCTGCCAGCTGTGCCCTAAGGGACATCAGGGAGCTGGATCTGGATAACCTCCAGCAGCAGTCTGGGAAGGGTGCAGCATCCCCAGGGACAGGGATTGCATTGTATGTCCAACAACGCAGGGAGAGACATGTATTCTACCCGGGGTTCCACAGAAACTGACTGAATTGCCAGCAGATCTGAGCAGCAGTTTGGAACATGCCTTGGTGGGCCATAAGTGTGTGATGGTTCATATAAGGGGTGGGGGAAGCAAAGCCTCCCAAGCCAGTCTTGAGAAAGACACCCTGCTACAGTGAAGCTTGAGAAGAGAAGGGGCAAATAAAAGCCTTTTCTTTCACAGCTTCATGCCTATCAAACCTTGAGCAGGAAAAGGGAAGTCAGTCCCTCTCTGAATTTCAGGCTAACATTAGTGACTTCACTCCAACAAGGCCTGTCCCACCTTACCAAGGAACAAAAGTGTCTTCAGATGCCATGTGTGTGTTACTGTTAGAAAAACAGCTCTTCACATGGCTGTGGGATGAGCTTCTGCACCCACTGAGGGTGCTGGTGACACAGCTCTCCAGTCCTGCAGAGGTGAGGGGTAGGTTTGTCGGAAGGAGATGTGGCACAGGCAGGAGAAGAAAAGCCCTTGAGCTCCTGTACTGTGTGTCCCACCCCAGCCCATTGGTTCGCCTCGAAGCTGTTCCTCCTCCTGGTGCCTGTTCCTGACATCTCCTGTGTACCCTGGACAGTCATGGTGTAGGCTGAGGCTGTTCAGCAACCCAGAGCTCGTATTCCACTTCTTACCAAAATAAGTGAGGAAGGGGATTTTTGTTTGCTTTGCTTCGCTGTTAAGCACTTGGGAGCAGACAGATTTTGCCATAAATGGAAACTTTTTTCTGCTCTGTGGAGGAAGCTTGGTGTAGGAGTACAGAGCTAGCCAAATTAGAGATATTCCTCTGTATTCACATCATTCCCAGCTCCCCAGACCTCCCATCACCAGCCAAGGCCATGCATTAGGGAGCACAGGTCAGGAGGTGATAGGCAGGAGAGGAAGGGGTTCTTAGAAGAAGAAGATCAAATCTCAGAACATCATATTTGCATTCATTAGGAGGCAGTAAAGAAGCTAGGCAAGCAGGGCAATTAGAGATAAGGGTGAGCAACACACTGTTCCCAGACCAATGTCCTGCCTGCTGGTAAAAGTGGGGGTGCAGTGCGATGCATTCTTGACATTTTGTTCTCCCAGCTGATGCCAGCCCAGTTCTTATCAGATATCGCCACGGCCAATGATTTTTCATAGTGGATAATACAACTGAGCTGCATAGAAAATAATCGTAAACCTCTGTCCAGGCAGCTGAGCAGAATGTTCCCTTCCTGGCCTTCAAATATTTGTGGCTTTACCTTTTACACTCTTCCTCACTTAATCTCTTTCCTGACCTGCACATTCAAGGCTCTGACCCACACCCTGAGTTACATGAAGGTAATGAACTTCAGACGAGATCTTTCCTCCACTCCTTGGATCCAGTCTGATCTCCTCTTCCACAGAAAACACATCCTTGTCTTTATCTTGAACAAGATTGGTGGCTTCCTGCTGGTCAAACAAACCTTAAATTGCAGGGACAGTACAGCCAGCATGCAGACTTGGAGCTGGGGCAGAAAGGCACAGCCAGAGCAAGGCTGCCATCAGTGGCCAGCATGACAACAGGAGAGTCCATGTTTACCTCCTGACTCCCCAGCTCTCCACAGCAAAAGAATGCCTCCATCCCTCTCTAGTGAGGAAAGCTATCTCCATGCTCAAGGATAATTCCACAATCTTGGCAGTGCTGGACGAGGTGGAGGTGCATCTGCTGTCCACCACCAGCATTTCAGACTCAGTGTGGAGATCATCTTGCAGGCAGCAGAGCCGCCTCTGACAGGAATCTGACCTCGAGCACGCTGGCCTGACCTCCCAGCAGCAGTGGCACCTGAAGTTCCCTCTCGGGCGGACTTTGGCCGAGGCTCAAGGATGCTTTTGCTGCTATTCTTCCTTTATGCTGAGCCTCGTGAAGCTGGGCTTGGTGTCACTGCACTGTGCAAGAGACACCCTCCTTGCTCTGCTCTCTGTCCAACTCTCTGCTGAAGCAATATTTGGGGAGCTCAGTTATGTGTGCCAAAGCCAGGGGAGCTGAGAACGCAATCCAACAGCTTCCCTTTAGATTCTGCACTCCAGGGTAGGGAAACTTTCCAGTAAGCACTCACACCCTGGTGATAAGGGTAACAGAAGCACACTCCTGCCCAGGTTAACACCTGATGGTACTGTTAACTCAAGCAAGGTACTGCTCTGCCCTCCACATGTGCATACCACAACTCGGGTCTCTTTCAGAATTCCCTCGGATGACTCCTGCAGATTAGGCAACAAGGAGCATGTTAATTTTGGCCAGGAAGTGCTGGCTTCAATTTACTCTGGGCTGCTCTGCCCTTGGCTATGTTCCCCAGGGGCTCTCCTTTTGCAGCACCCTCACTGCCAGGGCACAGAGCACACCCCACTGGGGCTGTCAGTGATTCTGGGGCTGTTCAGAGCCTCAGGCTCTTTGAAAGAGATTTCTGTGTGCCATCCGTACATGCATACACATGCAAACATACAGATTTATACAGACATATGTATATATCTGTAATCTGTGTCTGTATTTATACACATGACATTACACTGTCACATCATAGTTGCCCTGCACTGGAATGCTTCTTGACCTGGGACATGAGCTATGTAGCAAGTTTCTGAGCCAGTTTAGGCCCTTTTTGGGGTCTTTTTCAGAATAAACAGGATAATTTCCCATTTTGTCCATTCCTCCATTTTACTGGCAATGATAGGTATCAGAAGCCGCCAAACTGAATCTCTTCTACGCTGTGTGCTCTACCCCAGCCCTGCTGAACTGGAGCCAGTCTCATGCACTATCATATTATGGCATCAGCTGTATCCAGCCACGTTCAGATTTTTGTGACTTGCATCCTTTGTCCACACACTCTGCTCTGTAGGTCCTAGCTCCCTTTCTTGCAGTGATGTGGATTCCCAGCTCTGCAAACAGTTTCAGGACACTATTCACCCAGGCATAGCCATGTTTTTAGGGGGGATGCACTTGTATTTCTTGGCACAGCCAGGGTTAGTTCTGGCTCTCCAGCAATCCTTGTTTTCAGTTCCAGCCATGGGCTGGTCTCTTCTAAGGGAGCTGGCTACGCTCCTCTTTTCCTTTCTCCTCCCTAAAACTACCAAACCTAACAAGCACATCAGAGGCAGCCAGTGTAAGAAATAGGACTATTTCTTGAGATCTTTTTATTTGCTCACATTTCATGCAGGCACTGACTGAAGCAGTCTTTGACCTTCCTCTGCTGCTTCCCATAGCCCCAGAGCTCCTCTGGAGCTTTAAGACCTCCAGCCTTCTGCTCTGATGTTTTCTTGGTATGTCTGGCACTGTGTGACTGTCAGAGATTACTCAATAATTCAGTTATTAATTTGCAGGACAGGGGCCTGCCTGTGGTCAATACGGAGGCACCTTTGTATTTATTGCATGCAAACTCTGCCCCTTCTCTGTCCCAAGAAATCCTTCCCAGCACCTCTAACTGATGGGAACTTTTCCAAACAAAGCCTGTAAGCACAGGAGTGCCAGTTTCCAGCTCTTTGCAATAGCAAGACTATATCTGCCAGATGAAATCCTGGGCAACCAAGTCACATTTGCACAATTCTTCCCTACTTGATCAGAACAAAGATTTTTTTTCCTGTCTTCAGCCTGGCCGCTGGTTTACACTTGAATTCACAAACAAGAGATCCATGAGAGGTTTCCCAGCTCAAGCTGTACACATCCCAGCTCATCTCTCTATCTGTGGCCAATCTCTAGAACTTCAGAGAGTCAGCCAGAACTGCCCTGATTTTACAGGAATATTCACCAATGGGAAGTAGCTAAGCAAGTTTACAAAGACAAAATCTAGGCCAAGAGCATGCCTTCCTCTGGACCATGCAGGCAGTAGGCACATCTGTGATGGAGAAGAAACTTCAGAGAGTGATCTTCACACCTGGACAGCAGGTCAAGAGAAAAGGGAAGCTGTAGCTCAGCACCTGTTTCTGTGCACCAAGGGTGCACTGCTACAGGTGCCACAGGGATACTGGTAGTGTCATGACCCTGTGACCTGTCCCCTTTTCCTCAATCCACCACCTGCCTGGGGCCCTACGAGAGGGAGCCACAGGATCAGGACTGCATTTTTCAGCAGACAGGGGTAGGGCCCTTTTGCCCAGCGTGGATGGGTGGCAAGGGCAGGGACAGCTCACCTCAGCTAGCTCCTGCCCATGGAGCTCCTGGCTGGCTCTGGTTCCAGGGGTTATCTAATGGCAACACAAGGTCACCAGCCAGCAACCAAGCGTCACTCCATACAGCCTGGCTTCCTTGCTTGTGCTCCCTGCCAAGAGCAGCCCCCAGCAGGGACTGGCTGTGGCCTCTCTCCCAACCCCAGAGGAAACTTACTGGAAGACCCTGATCCAGGGTCTACCCAAGATTCTGGCAGCCTGAAGGAGCAAGGTACACCGTCCCACTCATTTGGGAGGACATGACACAGCTGATGAACACCAGTGGTGGTTTCAGTGGTTAACATTGTTTGTTTCTCTGAGAGCTGTGTTGGAAAAACATTTGATCTCTCTAGCAAGATAAATACGCAGCTGTTTCCTCCAAAATAGGAGCTAAATAGAAGGGAGAGGAGTGAAAGTGTGTGTGTGCATTTGTGGTGCTTGTGTTACAAAGAAAAAGGGAGAGGAAATGAGGCTTAGTGCAAAATACAGGAAGTGGAAGGAAAACAGCACAAAGCAAACGTTGCATCCATTGAACGGGACTTGAATTGGTATCTTGGCTGCTGTTTGACTAACTTATGGTATCACTAAATCCCATTCTCCTCACAGGGAGAGAAACCCTGCAACTGTGCATTGTCATTGTGACGGAAGAAACAGCGGCAGCTGATGCTGGTTGGGTCAGTTTTACCCCCGGGCTCACAGAGCAGCCTTTGTTCCCAGCATGGTTACAAAGGGCTCCCTTCTTCCCTTCACCTCCCGCAAGTTGTTCATAGGCGTGTTGGAACAGGGCATGTTTTAAGCCTCTGTCAGCTATGGCTGACATGCCTTGGCCAGCTCCCATCAGGACCTCGGCCACCCCTGCCCCGAGGGAGGTGTCCCTCTCATGCACCTCCACGGAGGGTGCAGCCAAAGGCTCATTTCCTTATCACTCGGTGGAGCTGTGTGCTCCCAAGAGTTTGTTGGTATTAAACATGACCACAAGCCCTGAGCCAGCAGGTCCATGGGATACCAGGAGCACACACAGTGCTCCTATCACTTCCTTGCTCACCTCTCTGGTTACCCTCAGCATTCCTAGACTTGTCCCTTGGGCACTCTGCTCCCCCATCTTTCTTGGCAGATGAGCACTGGGGAAAGGGAGCTGGTGTCAGTGAGTCTTGGCTGGCATTCATCAGGGTGACCTCCTTCTCCCTCCACCTGGAACAAGAGACTTTAGAAGTTTTGGCCAGTGCCTGACAAGGGGCAAGTTCTGGTTGTTGGTGTAACCCCAGCCTGTGGTGCATCCTTTTTCCAAAAGACGTAGCCTCTAAGCCAGTGATTTTTGGCAAGTGGCTGTGCCCAACCTCTGGCAGAAAGGAAGGATACAAGGCATTGTGCTGGGTGGCAGAACTCTCCCAGACAAGGAGCTCAGCTGGAAAACACACTTCCCACATTCAGCCACATTCAGCCCACAGACTGGTGGGCTCTCTGCCACCTCACTTCCAAGCTGTGAAGGTCTCCCCACCCTGCTTCTCCCTGTTGCAAAGGGAGAGCATGCACAGTGTGCAGTATCTGAAGACCTGAGATGTGATATTGCACTTGCAAGACCATTTGATGTGATCCCAGCATTCCCCATCTGTGCACACTGAACAGTTCTAGTCTGGGCTATTAGAATGGCAGGATTCTTCTTCTTCTTCTTCTTCTTCTTCTTCTTCTTCTTCTTCTTCTTCTTCTTCTTCTTCCTCTTCCTCTTCTTCTTCTTTTATTATTATTACTATTATTATTATTATTATTATCATCATTATCATTAGTCACATTTCTAGTGCTCTTTAACTTGCCAGCATAAGGATTTTGCCCTCATTACCTTTCTCAGGTCCTTTGTACAGAGGGTTGAACCTGCACAGAGACACACAGAGATACAAAATAGGACCCATATTGCACGCGGGTCCTGACATGCAAAAAGACATATTTAGAGGCTGATACTCAGACACCCACTTGCAAAGAGATTCTATGAACTTGCATGGACATGCAGAACAGTACATGGAAATAATGACACAAGCAGACATCTTCTAGTGCTCCAAAAGAAGTCAGAAGTGTCATTGTCCCCTAAGGGGACCTGGAAAAGGCAGTATAGTACATTAGTTTAGGAGCTGAGATTTCAGTGTCTCCCTTTCAGAATACAGGGAAATTACTTTCAACTTCTGAGAGCATCAAACAGCAGCATATGGAGAAGTCAACACAGGAGCCTCTGCTTCAGCTGGAGTTCAGGCACAAGAAAAGGCCTCAGCAGAACACCACCATGCCTGCACACGGGTCCCACCACTGGGAGATGCCTGCAGTCAAGTGATTCCAAATCTTGTTTTGGAAGTTGTGTTTCCAGGTCACGTTTGTACAACCTAGCACAACCAAAAGGAGCAGTTCCTTGAACAAAAGAAGAACATTTCTGAGTGCCAGCTAAACAGGTGGAGTTGACCACATCAGTCACGGGTTCAAGGGGTTTGTGACCAATGTTCTCCTCTATCCTTATGCTCCCTGGGAGCTTATTTTTGCCCTTAGGGCTTTGACTGATGCCAAGCAACGCAACTCTGTCATGAGGCCTCCACAGGCAGCCCAGAAACACAGCTCAGACTCTCCTCTGGGGCTTGGATAATGGAGTGCTGATTTTTGACAGTAGGGATGAGCCAGGTGACTCCGTATATAAGTTGTGTGAGTTCAGGAGAAAAATGAAAAGGGAAGATAAAAGTTGTTTAGGGGTGCAAGACATCCTGCTTAACACATATGTGTTTATCTCCCTTATCCCGTGTAATACTGTCTGGAGGAGTTGTGGTAACAATCCCAGCTGTGTCAGGGACTGCCCAGTGGTGAAAGCTGTGCCAAATATGCAGATTTTTGGGAAAATCAGTACAGAAGCTTCTTCTGTATGCTAACAGCAGCCACCTATGCATTCAAATCCCAGGAGCAATGAGACCAGGGACTGTACCTCATAGCTCACGTGAAGCTGGGCAAAAAACCATGACCTTGAATCTGTGATGTTTAAAGAGGAGGTGGGGATTGACCTGCAGCAGGATTTACGAGTTGCCTACAGCTTGGCTTAGCTAACATTTCCCACAACAGAGCAGAGGGAAGGGCTTGAGCCCGTTTGAGATTGTTTGAGGGAGAGAGAGAGCTTGTCTCCAGAGCTCTTTTTTATGGCATACATATGAAAACAGTTTACATGTGGCTAGAAGGAAACCTCTTTGTTATTGTGGTTCAAACGACCTCCTAGTATCTAGCCTCTATTTTAAGCAGGTGATGCGTGTGTGCTCTCATGCCAGTACTCTTCAGCCTTTTAGCTGAAATAGCAGCTCCCTTTCATTGGGATTTACCCATCTGATGTATTAATAGGCAGAAATCATATGCCCTCTTAACATTCCTTTTGCTAGGCTAAAAAAAGCAAAGAGCGTCTAGACTTCTACCATCACCTCTCTTTTTGTCCAGAACACTCTAGTGCCATTCTTTCCACTGGTCAGAAGGTTCTCTTTCCTTTTCCAACTTTTTTGGAAGGCATTTTTCCCTTTCTCTGTATCAGCGATACTTCTTTGTTTTGTCTCTTCAGCTAATATTTACATTTCTTCTCCAAGGTCATCAGTGAAGATATGAAATTAGCTCGTGCCAAAACCAGTCCCTAAGGAATTTCATTAGCCCACAACTTTATGTTTCAGGATCTTTACATTAAGCAATTTGTTACCCTCTTTTGAGTTAAAGTGTGTATCCTTGCACTCCCCAGCTTTCACAACTTTCCAACCCCCCTCTGTGAAACCCAGATATCTTTCATATACCACATAACCAGTGCTTTAAAAATTATTTATTCTCCTATCAAATATAAAAATAATAAAAAATACTTTACCTTTCATACAGCCACATCAAATTTTGTCTGATTATCTGTGCACTTCCTTATCTTTAATTGTTCCTATTTTGCTCTAGGATAAAAAGAACAGCTGTTCTAAGCTCCTGGGTCTGTAAGTAACCACCTCCCTTTCTTTGTTCCTTAATCACATTCAGGTAAAATTGTTGATACTAGGCAACTGTCTGGTCCCCATCCAACCTCTATTTGCAGAGGCTGATTGTGTATCAGTGCTATTGGATTTACCACTTGATCTGTCTCCAGGAACCTTCTGATCTGAGCAAACCTTGCAAATTTTGCCTTGATCTCTGATGAGACTGTTTGTGTTTCCAGAAACTTTTAACCATCAACTTGTAATTCCCTTCTTCTGCACCATCTTTCCAGCAAAATGAAAAACTTCTCGTTTCTGAAGCATGCCTTGATCTTATCTGCGCTGCACAGAGGTCTGATGCCTTCCCTGTTCTTTTTACCTCTACAAAGAACTTCATTCAGCAACTCTGCCAGCTATATCTTACCTGGATTTCTGCTGACTGACGTGTCTTTTTCTCTAAACTTTGTGACCTCTGCAACATAGATTTCTTTGCTGACCACTCCCATTTTTCACTGAGGAATTTTTTTCCCCAGTCGGCCACATTTTCTATACAGTCTCCTCCTGCTCTTTGTTTGGGAAAGTAAGTTAGCTATTGCCATAGTGAGCCTGAATGCCTTCCACATACAAATACTTAAGAATTTAAACTCAAATTGCTTCATCATTTCAGTCTTATAACTTCTCTGACCATTAATATTTGGAGGTTGAAAAATCTTAGCTGTGGCCCCATGATATTTACTCTTCCATTTAATTGAAACCGAATCAGCCTGTGCACAGTCAAGGTTAAAAGTTATCTTCTGCCACATTGTTCTGCAATGTCTCACTGGCTGTCAAGACCAGGTCAAACACAACAGCAGCTGTGGTTCGTTTACTGCCTCTTTAGTGAAGGCATGTCAGGCAGTGCATCCTAGAAATCCAATGTTAGTAGCAATTTTTTCTCCATGTATAAGTTAAAACTTGTAGTAATGGAAATCCCTCGTTCTGCATATCATTCTAAAAACATAAGGGGCCATCTTCAATATCCAGACACAGCCTTGGATAACAGCAGCAGAACTACAGCTGTCTTTCCTCAAGGTGATTATTTGAACCCAAACAAAATCTGTTTTATCACCTCTGCTCCTGCTTTTGCCTTCACACTCAACAATATCACGTACAGGCAATAGTACCACACGCTCCACTGGTCTTTGCTCCTCTGAGCAGCACAAATCTTTCAGTCTCAGAGGTCCAGCCATGCCAGTTGTCTATCCAGCCCCTGAAAGTCCTGGCATACACAGTCTGCATATTGGTCATGAGGTCCTTGTCTTAGCATTCAGGTACTTCCATTGTTTCTCCTAGTTTCCCATATACATCAGTTATATAATCTTGGACAGAGTATTGGTTTCCTGCTCAAGTTAGCGTCACACTCCTGCTCTCATATGTTCCTTTAGTCATCACTGCATTTTAATATCTGTGCTCCTCCTTCAACTAAACATGAAAAGCCAGGATGGAAACCACACAAGTCCCACCTAAAAAGCCCAGACAAAATCCCAAGCCCTCCTCCTTATGTCTTAGTCTAAAGCCTGTTGCGAGTGTCTCACTCCTGGCAGGCTGTGTTCTTCCACATGTACACTTGAGCTGCCAAGGAGGGTCCTCTTTCTCTGGATGACTTCAAAGAGAAAACACATTGCTGGCAGGAGTTCCCAAAGAATCTGTAAAGTCAGTGCCATGGATTTGCCCTTCTTCTCTTAGGACATGGTTTACTGAGGTATGTAAAGTGCCTTGAGTAGAATCTGCAGTCATCCTTCTTCCCTTTCAGTGGGAATCTAGCTCCCTCATTTGTCTCAACATGAAAAGAATCACTGGATTATTCTTTTTCCTGACAAGAACCTTTTCAATTCCAGATCCCCTTTGTTACAGGATTTGTCTCAAAGTGTTCCCACTCACATAGACCTATTTTCCCTGGTGCTCCTGCTGGTCTCTGTAGCTTCATTTTGTCTTTCCCCCTTGCCCTTTGCAGTGCTTCCTGCAGCCTATTCTTCTTTCCAGGTTTATGGACTCATGCTTCCCTGGCATCTGACCTCAAGCCATCCCTATATCTCTTCTTTTAATTTTCTTCTAGGTTCTGTTTTTCTCTCCTTCTTGTTATTCCACAAGCTTTTTCTTGAACTCCAAATGAAGAAGCTGCAGGGAAGACCTTGCATGTGCCTGATAAACTCTGCTCTGTTTGCTCAGAAGGTATGGTAGAAATGACCTGAGTGCATTCCTGTCTACACTGAAAACCTGAAATCCTGAAAAGAGATCTCAGATTTCAGCAGCACAGAAGTTGTAATCTTAATTTAGATTTACCCAGATCCCAGCTCTAAAGTGGCCTGCTGATTTAAAGCAGAAAAGCAGGCTGTAGCAGCACAAGGCCAGAACGTACAACAGCCTTTACTTCAAGGCAGCAATTACAAGTTTGAATCGAGAATCTCATTTCTCCAGGAGGTGGGCAGCTACTACTACTTGCACTGTACATCACAGTGATAGAGGTTAAAGTTACCTGCATGTTATTGTTGACCCAAGCTAGCTCCAGACCTCTGTTGTCTGCTCCTTGGCACCGGGTGAGAGCTGCCAGGAAGGTGGGAAGTGCATTGTACATCACAGTGACAGTGGTTAAAGTTACCTCCATGTTATTGTTGACCCAAACTAGCTCCAGACACCTCTGTTGTTTGCTCCTTGGCACCGGGTGAGAGCTGCCAGGAAGGTGGGAAGTGCAGTCAATGTGCCTCCTTTGAAGATATCTCAGCCTAACTGTGCTGCCTTAGACAACACAGGTGGAGGCAGAAGTGATGGACATATCTTCAGCACTGTCACCCAAGTGTTTGAGCTTCCCACCAGAACCACAGTCCTGCCCCCACCGAAGTGCTGCTTGGGTATAGCACTGTTTGCCACAGCACCATTGGTTAGCATTCCTTCGGTGGAAAATATGTGTTTCCTCCACAAAGTTTCCATCCCAGGTAGAAGTGTTGTGTTGTCTAAGGTGAGTGACATGATGCTCCCTCTTGCTGGGCCGAGGAGCAAATTGCCACGGCACAGCAAAGGACATTGTTGTCACAGGCCCATTTCCCCATGCCTCCTGTTGGCCTTGCTCAAGGTCATGCTGCATGGCAGCAACAGGAATAGAGCGTGTGAATTCTAACTCCTTATCCCACTTGACCCCGAGCCAGGCTCAGCTGGGAAAAAGCAATATCCGTCCAAGCGCAGCGGCGGTGCCCGGGTGTTGTTGTGCAGCTTGGGAACAGGTTAACACTCGTGCTGAAACCCCTGCTGTGCACACAATAGGCAGCGAGAGGTGCCAGCTCTGGAAGCTGGAGACCTGGGGACACGCTGTGCTGGAAGCGCTGGGGCCCCATCCAGCTGCACCAGCACTCCCTCGCCCGTGGGACTGCGAGTTCCTCCCTGGGAAAGCAGCAACGCCCAGCTGACTGCGCTCCAGCCCTGGCAGGAAAACGCTGATTTTATGGACAGTGCCCAGCTGGGGTGATTAAGGCTGTTCAGCAATGCATGGTCCCACGAGTGAGTGGTGTGCACACCTCGGAGCACACCTGCACTCTGGGATGCTTTTTGTGCTTATTTTTCACTAAGTTCTGTGCGTTTGGGATGCTTTTTCCTAGAGAGGCAAGGGAATAGCAGAGTGTGCTACCCCAGTGCCCACCAAGCAGCTTCAGCTCTGCCCCAGAGGCCCTCCTGGAGGAGAATGTGTGATTGTTTGCCCTCAACCAGAGCTATCAAATCTGTTAGCATGGACCTTGCAGAGCCTGAGGGATTTGGGCACCCAACCACTAGGGAGTAAAATGTGCTGCTTTGACTTCAGTGGAAAAGGTCACGCATCACAGGCTACTGCCAGCTAATGAGAAATGAGTCTGGACAATTAATCAATACACAATCTCCTCCGCTAATCATATTGATGGAAGATGAGCTCCATCCCCCAGGAAGGGCAAAGGCCATTGAGCTAAGCCATTTAGCAGCATTTATTTATATCCTTGGTTCAATAATTTGAGTCTTGCCCAAAAGCATCAGGCTCCTGAGGGCTGGGTAATATTGTCCAGCTGGAAAAAAAAACACAACACAACAGGTATTAGCAGAAAAATAGCCTTTTAATGGAAATGAACACCTTTAAGGGAAAATACATTCCTTTTCTCTACATTTCAACCACACATGTACATACCAAAGAAATTCTGAAATATTCTATGTAAATGGTCATAAAAATATTTTCTAGGGGGAATACTTAAAAGAGTTCTCAAGGTCTCAGGACATATATTACTCTCAGTTGCACCAGCATGCCTTTCTGTAGAAGCCTACCTATTCTATTAAAATAGAATTTGTCCCCCACTCATCCATCCTAAAACCTTTCTTCTGGCAGGCACAACCCATTTTGTAAGAATGCTGGCCCCGTAGGTAAGGTGAGTTCACACTTGTGTAACTAAAGCCTATGTTGAAACACACATACACACCGAGGGACAAAGATGATGTCACGGCACAGCTGTTTCTGCAACACAGCTGGTTTCCTGGCTTCCCTATACAAATCCTGCTCCTTCTGAGCTGCACTGAAGCCGGTGGTAAAACTGTCAATTGGAAGTTGCAGCTTGTCCCTGCCTGGTGTGTGGTGCTTAGGCTGTCCCTGCAAAAGCTGACAGAGTCCTTCCGCTGCACTACGTAAACTGTGGAGAAAGGCACTGGTGCTCCCAAAGAAGCTGTTTACTTACACAGTTGCCTGCTGGTACTTATTTACAGAGTCCTACTGACAGCCACCAAGTCTGCTTGTATAGTTCTGGAGACAGTTCAAACTCTCTGTTCCCAGGCAAGTGATTAATGGTGTATGGAGAGAAATTGGGACTGAGGATAAAACTGAGCTTTCAAAACAAGAGCCTCTGATCTCAAACTGAACAAACATTTCCCCTTGCCTGTGTCAGCTAGTTTGATTTCCAACAAAAGAGCAGATTGCTTGGGAAACCACAGTCACGCCAGTGAATTACTTTCCTACAAGCCAGAGAGTTCTCTCAAGCACCCTGCCCGGCTCTCTCAAATCAGGTTGAAGGCAGAGCTCCCTCTGCAAGCAGCTAGTGCAAATGACGCTCAGAGGAAGGTGTCCCAGCTCAGATCTTGTAAGGAACAAGACAAAACTCTTCAGAGCCCCACCTCCTTATTAACCCTTAACTTATAAATAGCCATAGGGCAAACTCATGCTTGGAAGATGCACCCAATCCTGCCAGCAGCAGATCCAAACATGAAGGTGTCAAGGGAACAGTTAAATCACCCTTTGAAAGGACTACAGAAGCCAGAACAGTATTTTCTCACAGTTTCAAAACATCTCTGAACAGGAAAGAATTACTGGCATTGGCAAAGAGGTGCTCCATACAAACAGGTCTGTGGCAGCAAAACAGAGAGCGCTGCGATAGCAGGAGCCTAAGGCACAGTGTCTGGATGGCTTGGTCAGATAAGGCCAGCCTTGCCCTGTGCCCCATCCACAGAAAGTATGAAATGTGCTGGGTGATTAAAAACAGCTCTGAAAGCCCGTGGGTTTTAGCCTACAAGTACAGAGCACAGATGCAATATAGACTCATATATGTGCACGCACACACACACACAAACACACACCCACCCACCATTACTCGTGCTGTGGAAAGTGCATCCAGCCCGAAGCCATTGCTCAGGCTCTGCCAGTAACTGATGGGATCTTGCAGAAAAGTGCTCTAAGCACAGGTTTAACCCTGTGTGAGCCTCTTCCATCTGAGCCCATGGAGAACGCCGCTATTGTGAGGGCCAGAGCTTCCTGCCATGCCAGCACACGCAAAGGCTGATGTTTCATAAGCCGCCTGCCATGGGGAGGACAAAGTCCCGTTGAGTGGGCATTGGCTCTGCCTCCCCTAGCAGATAGCAAGGGATCAGCTGAACTCGAGTTTGGCAGCCTCCCATGGTATGGCACAAAGCTAGCCAAGCATGTGAGGCAGAGCCATTATCAGTGCCCTGTTCCTAACAAAGTGAAGACATTCTCTTTCATCTCAAACTAATATTTGTCCCTGTTCTTTCCAAGTAGAGGAAAAAAGACGAACACTGTGCCAGATCCCCTGCTGTGATACATATCTCCTAATCTCTGGCTTGTATGGTTACAGGGAGGCTGCAGGCATGGGAAAACACTTAAACATCCGAATCCAGAATAACATCCTGAAATCAAGGTGTACAGTAGAAACAATAAATAAAGGTTCTTTGGGAAGGAGGGAAGACAAAATTACTAAATTCCGTGTGTTTTCCCACCACAATGGCTAAGGAAGTTAAGGTTTACAGAGGACAAGTGAAGAAGGCTGGTCCAGTCCCTTTTGGGAGAAAGAAGGTCCTGACTGCCCAGATTCCATATCCTGCTATCTCCTCAGTTGCCTTTATTACCAGAGGCAGGAAAGATGAAGTTCTAAGACTTTTCTCAGCACTTTAGTCCTGATTTAGGGGACAGACAAGTTAGCCTCATGAGTTTGCCAAGATACTGAGCGCTGAAGGAACTTATTTCTGCAGAGAGTAATCCTGATTTTGCATGACCATTGTGTATTTTCTTTATAACTTGAACTAGATTCACTTGAATTTCTACTTAAAAATAATCCACCTGTAAACACAGACTTAGAGCTAAGCCGAACCTAGGTGATGTGACATATACTAGAGACAGACACCCTGTTACTGCTAGGATGCTGAATATTTTACACAGAGCTCTTCTGGGAAGCTGCTTGCATATCTATTGGCCATGATGTAGTGGAGATGCTGAGTCCATAAAGCACTGATTTGCAAGGTCCTGGTTCTAGGCAGGCAAAACAGGATACCTGGTTACAGAGGGGTGTCTGTTCCTCTGCAAAGGTTAGACCAAGACTCTAATAAGCAGGGAGGCAGGAGAGAGGCACAGCTCAGGGGATCACTGGGAACTAGTTCAGAATGACCTGAGGATGATGAGACTGCCCTCATATCTTCAACCATGTGAGCCCTCAAGGAATCCCAATGGAGAAGGCACTAGAGAAGGTTTTGCTCTGTGTGATTGCAGCTCCCTGAGTCAGCCAGTTGTGGAAATAGAGAACTAATGTTCATTCAACACATTTTGCAGTTAGCTCTTGTCCAGAACCAGTTGATGACACATGGCCTCTGAACTGTGCAGAGTGGCAGAGAGAAAAAGAGATGAAAGCTCCTGTATGGCTCATGCCAGCAGTAAGCATACATAAATGGACTACAGATACCAAGAGACAGGTTTCAAATCAGTCTCAGGTCTTTTGCACCTATGTCTCCCCTGAACTGGAGCTATTTCACATCCAGCCAACTCAGCACAGGCAAGGAGGTGGGCTTTGCCCCCACTGCCTGTGGAAGCATGTGCCCTTGCTTGCTTCAGGAAAGAATGAAAGTATGCAGTGAGCCTGAAGCAGGGCAGACTTTCCGCTGTGGTTTTTATTCATGTCCAGGCTTCCCCAGTCTTTGCAGATATGGGCCTCTTCATACCATCTCCCTGTGGTGCTGGCTGGAGAAGGGGATGGGGAGCAGAGTGACGGAGAGCTGGTGATAAAATGGACCATACAGCCCTGGAGTGCCGGGTGCCCTTTACTCACCAGCTTTCCTTTCCCTTAGGAGCCTGCTAAACTTTGATCTTTGCAGGTTATTACAGACCTCTGACACAGCACCTGCACCCCTGAAGCAAAGGCAGCGTTGGCTGGGTGACTCTGGAGATGTGAGCAGGTGCCTGGTCAAAGGGATACATCAGGAATGCAGAGATACCCAGCACCACACAGGGGACAAAGACCAACATCACAGCCAAGAGGTTACAGGGCAGGCTGGGCAGCTGTGGCAGCCTGTGGGGTCACTTCTCAGTCTATTCCAGGCACTCCTTCTGCATCCGGGAGACAAGGGTCACTGCAGTCCTTTCACAGGGTGCCAGTGAAGCAGTAGGGAAAGAGCCAAGGTAAACTCTTGAAGAAAAGCAAAAGCCGCCACAAACACAACTGACTGAGCCCAGCAGGAGCAGGCGTGTGCTCGCTCTTGTCCTTTTAAACAACATTCAGAGACATAGTGTTACAAACCAGTGGCTGCCTCCCAGGAGGCAGGAGTCCTGGCTGCTATGGCCAGCCGCACCAGTCCCTTTGCTTTTTGGCTTTGCCTAGGCTACATGACCTCTATGTTTCTGTTTCCCTGCTATTACAGCATGTGGCAAAGCAGAGGGACTCCTTCCAAAACCTTTGCCCTCTTTGAGAGGACCAGCAAAGGACCAATTCAACTTGGCACTGGCCAGCGAAGACAGGGACAGCAAAACGCCAGTGTCAAGTATGCAGGCTGCCTGCAGAAGTGCTTGGAGCACAGATCCTCAGGAATTAAATCCCCAGGGAAACAGCCACTGTTGCCCATCTATTTACTTCCAGCCACAGAACTCTGCCTCCACAGGGCCACTATGCTGAGTGCTGAAAGGCAGAGACTTGGGCATCTGTCTCTACATGGTACCTGGACATGCTGGACACAAGCCAAATATCTAAGATACACCTGAGACCTATGACCTGACCCACCCTCTGCCAGAATCTCAGCTTCCACCCCTCAGCCAGGGCACTTCTGCAGCTGGTGGAGCCCCATCTGCTGGGGTCTCAGCCCATGCATCCTTTTTATCACAGCACATGCCCTTCATGGGCCTCCCGTGTCTGCCAGGCTGAGCAGCCACAGAGGAGAAACCCTTTCCCCTCTGTGTAAGAGAAAAAGCTTCAGAAAGGCTTCACAGCAGAGAAACCAAACTGTCTCTCTTCTATCCCCTCCCAGAGCTGAGATGATCAGCTATTTCAGCTAAGGGGTCCCTTCCCTGGGTGGCTGGCACCTGGGAATCTCACCTGTAAGTCTTCATTTTTTCCTGTGTGTCAGTCAAGTGAAATTATTCACAGATGCTTTTTAAAGTCCTGCATGTTATCTTACCAGAGACTGTCTTCTTTAATTGTGTTCCTTGTTGACAGCCTGCCAGGGCCTCTGCACCATGTCCAGGAGTCAATATTTTATCTAGAAGTTCAAGGGAAGCTTGGTGGAAATTGTGCTAGCCTTGAAATGCCAAAGGTAACTCGTAAATATTTCCTTCCTTTCCTTCCTGAAATGTTGCTAGTAGAAATGTATTTTCTGAAAGGAAATGGCTCCTAGCAGACCTAGGCTAACAGTTGGGGAGATTATTCATGGAAATCAGTGCCCTGAGGCTCTGTATCACTTTCATCTGTCTTTCCAAAATACCCCACCTTTATGGAGACCAAATGCATCACTCTTCCAGGGAGGTGAAGGGAGAGAGCTCTCCAGCAGAGGAAAATGTGCTCATCCTGAAAAGGTTTCTTTGTTCTCATTGCACGGGATCGTTTTTCTCCTGTGCAGCAGATTTATGTGAGGAACAGCAGTGGCACAGGGCATAATGATTCCATTTTGTTTAATAATTAACTCACATGGTCTCTGGGTGCCACGCGTTCCAGCAGACGCTGCAAGGCTGTGCCAGTGAGAGAGCCAAGCAGCAGGTGGGCAATAAGGAAAAACCCATTTCTCCTCCTGCTCACTGATGTTGTGCCCTGAGCAGTTCTGGGGTCGTGTTACCTGAAGTGTGCTGTCCCAACAGCTCAGAACTCTGCAGGCTCAGAGTATTTTACCAAAACAACCGATACTGCAGTGAATTTTTTCAATGGGGAACATACAGCAACTAATTCAAAGAGCAAAGCCAAACTATGCAGTAAGAGTGAACGGAAGTGAAAATTCATCTCACTGGTTTTTTTTCCAATTTTCCAGCTGCCATCAAGAAGTTCT
Source organism: Passer montanus (assembly GCF_014805655.1). Taxonomy (NCBI): domain Eukaryota; kingdom Metazoa; phylum Chordata; class Aves; order Passeriformes; family Passeridae; genus Passer; species Passer montanus. The sequence continues at coordinate 5,072,245 of NW_024368707.1, forward strand.
GTCTTTCAACCCATCTCTGCTTGGTTTGCAAATGGCCAGGAAATGCTTTACAGTGAAAAGATACATGCTTCAGGAGAATTTGCTGAAAACTTTTCACCAGACTTTTCTCAAATGTACTGCTGGTTCCTCAGAACGAGATAATTTTCGGAGAAAAGATGTTTTCAAAGAACTTGTCAGCTTGAGATACTGCTGAAGGAACCCCTTTTCTAAGTATCATAACATTTAAATTTGTTTTAAAGAAAAGAAATTACTACAGATATACAATACTTAGTTGTCAGTACAATAATACTTAGTTGTTAAAAACCATAAGGCTAGATATAGTAAGATGGCTCTAAAAAGGTTCACTTTAAGGTTACTGAAGTGAAATATTGCAAAAAGTGCTTCCTTTCCCCTAAAAATATATCAATTATTTTAAATGTTAGAGATCTAAACTTTTTCTCCAAATATGAGGTAGACCTCTTTCCACAATATCTTAAACATTTGGGAAAGGGGAAATCTGTTTCAGCTCAGCTTGGCTTTTAAAAAAACAGAAAACAATAAAGTAGAATGGGCTGGAAAAACCCAAAAATCTCAACCAGAATCCTTTCCTTGAGTGAAAGGAACCCTAAGGTTATGAGACACTCTTGCAGTCAAGGCTGAGGCAGCTGTAGTTTTAGCAGCACTTCCCTTCCTGACCAAACGCCTGAGATGCCATCAAGTCCACATTGCCTGGGACCCGAATTCTCTTCCTTTATCTCTGTCTATTTTAAGGCATATCCCATACACGGTCCTTTCAGCTCCTCACAGTCAGGAATGTGGCTCTTCCTGGAAACCACCTGCTCAGGGAGACAGCTGGGCTTTTCCTGAGGGCCAGATCTACGCCACAGCCCTCCCGGGTGGGTCAAGGTGTCCTCCTCGCAGGGTTTCACAGCCTCAGCACTCGGGGCAGACCAACAAATGTGGGAGGCGCTTTGGTTTACACAGTTACAACTTGTCACCAGCCTTCAGGCATGAGATCATGGTACAGGTACAACCTGGCACCCACATTCTCCCCACCTGCTCGACACAAGTTTCCTTTGCAGGCCTCCTCTGCCCTCTGCACTCATCAGGCTGTGAGTCCTGCTGATCGCTGGTGCCAGGTGACTGCTGTTCCATGGCCTGTAGAGGCTGCCAGCCAAGCTTTGTCACCCTGCCTCTCCAATGGTCTGAAATGACCTTCAAGAATTGGCTGCAAGGTGAAAGTACACTAGCAGGTTGAAGCTGGTCACTCAACATCCAGGGATTAGCATAAATGAGCAAACAAAGCTGGTTTGATTTGTCTGCAAGACATCCTCATCTAAAATTCAGAGCTGCAAGCCCCAAAGCAGAAGCTAAGAAGAGCGAAAGGCCAAGGTAACTCAAATTCAGAGGACTGAAGGACTCTTGACTGGGCTACCTGGGACAAGGATGAGAGCCAGTGAGAAGTGGGATAATATTACTGCAGACCATGTTTAACTGGGTAAACTGGGTACTGAAATCTGGATGCCAGTCAGTGCCCTATCTTCTCTTCTGCAGTCAGCCCCATAGAAATTCTGTATGATGGCATCATCCTTGGTTCAAAGAGGGAGAGAAAAAGTCCAAACCACTTCAGTAATGGACAAGTTCCAGAGCAAATCCTTGAAAATTCTCCCCCAGCTGAATGTCCTAGTAATGTTCCAGTGGTTCCTGAGAGCCCTCATACAGATTTTATCTGCCCTGTGACTGCTGAATTGGATCATGTTACTTACCCTCTGAGTACCCAGCCAAGAACAGACTCGCTGGGGGGATGCACAAATGCACATTGGCACCACAAAATCAGGTAGTTTCTTAATTCCTTCAGAGGAGGGTTGAGTGATCTGGGAAGAGGAAAGTGTGGAGGATCTCAAGAGACCTCAAATCCCTGCTTTTTTGCTCAGCAGCACCACATACCTCCTGTGATGCCAGGTCTGTAAAGCTGGTGCCCAAGCTCAGGGCATAGTGAGGAATTATAGCTAAAGTTCTCCCTCTTCAGTCCTTGAACATGCAAAGGGTGGCTCCACAATTCCTCCCAGGGCCATCCAGCTCAATGATGTGTGACTAACTCTTTCATTGACCAAAGACCAACCACTTCCCTCATGTGACCTTACATAACTGTTCATCTATTCCATTAATGAATGGAGCTTGAGAAAATTTCCATTGCCTAAGGCCCTTAGGGGAAAATGCGTGAGCACTGTCTCCACCTTTTGTGTGCCGATGTGGGATTTTCCTATGGATTAACTGAGTACAGTAGTATTATTTTTTGGTTGCTGTCATTGGTGACTGAAATGGTAAGCTAACTGTTGAGTGCCAAGGGGGTGGGGAAAAAAAAAAAAAAAAAAAAAGGAGTCTCTGCCTGAGCCAGAGGAAACAGGAGACTCCCCCTGCTAGGAGGAGCAACAGGGACGTCATTGCGTCACCAGTGTGGTCAGGGACTGCAGCTATTCCCAGGCAAAAGCTGCTCTGTTTATTCAGCCCTGAACAGAGCCAAAACACTTCCCAGCTTCTCCTCACTCCCTGCAGAGATCCAGCAGCGCCAACCTGCTGGCATCCTGGGGGCCAGACCCAGTCCTGGGGCTGGCAAACATTCTCCCTGGCCTGCCATAGTCAGGATGCAGCAGTCTGATGCTGGTAGCAGCAGAGAGATCCTCATGGCATGTCAGAGGTACCCACCCCAGCATTTACAGCAGGTAGGAACTGGCAGGGAGATGGGAATACTCTAGTATTTCTAAAAGCCCCTACCAATGCTTCAGATTTCCCCATTTTTACCACATCACTGTGGTGCTGCCTAAGATAGAAATTATTTCTATCATAAAAGTCCTTCTCCCAGTGGAAGACTGGGTAGGGGAGAGCTCAATCTCTCCCCAAGCAGTGTCATGCATGCAAAAGTGCTTGCAAGTGCTAGCGACACATGATTTTCAGAAATAGGATTCATGTTTTTCTTCAGAAATAGGATTCATGTTTTTCTCTGAGGATGTACTTTGGAACCAAGAAATATTTTGGATGTGCAATGTGGCCTCCCCATGGTGTGGGCTACAAATTTCAGGGTTTAGGAATGTTGCTGAAGCTAACAAAGGTGGCTAGCTTGAGCAGGACACGACTGGACTACCATGATGGATGGGAGTGGCAGCACTGAAATTATGGAGGATGCTCCTTTTTCAGTTTATGGGGAGAAAATGCAAATGTTGCTCAGGCTCCTGTAATGCCTGGTCCATGCGCAATGATAAGTAAATATTTAACTGCAGAAAGAACATTGCCTTCCAGAGACTGAAGCACTCAAGTTAATCAGTTCCAGACTATATTCAAGTCATGGGTGTCAAGAGGACAATGCAGGTTCAAAAGCCTTGAGGATGTTCAAAGTCTGCTATTACACCTCAGCAATTGCCATATCTTCCCTGGGATGCTAAAAAGGAGGATATTTTCACCTGCTGAGAAGGCAGGATGATGAACTCACTCAAAGACATGCTTCATAGGGTGGGGGAAGGGCTGAAGATGTGGCAAACAGGAGTTTGATGATCGTCTTGTTGCATCCAGATGGTGCTTCAGAAGCTTGGGAGAGGAGGCTGCTGCAGCAGCTGGACTGGGAAAGCCCTCAGGCGGGTCTGGAGACATTCCCTGCCCTGGCAGCCCATGGGATGTTCACCATCAGAAATGACAGAAGTTGCCACTGGTAGGAGTTCTCAGGCTTTAGAAAGTGCTCAGTTTCTGCCAGACCCTCCTCTTACACAACATATTTCCAGTTGTTCCTTTATGCAAGTATAGTTTGTTCTCATCTGTCTCTCCCTTACAAAGCCAGTCTGTTTCCTTCAGAGATTATGCACAGAAGGTTGTTAGTACTCATCTCTCCAATAAAACAAGTTTCTACAGATATGACATAGTTCATATTTTCATATAATGTCTGTAGGGCTTGTGCTTCACTCTTGGAGCATTGGAAAGAGGCTTGGCTTTCAGCACCCTTTGTCCCACCAGTATGACAGTTGATGAGCTGGGATCTTGGCTGCTCTTGGCTGCTAATTCACCTCTGACTTCTGCTGCTGCTTTGGAGTTGAGACATCTCTGTGGAGAAAAAAAAAAAAAACACTTCAAGAATATATTTATCTTTGGGTCCATCTGTCCTCTGATGTATTCCCCACAAAACCCCTTGAGGTTCAAGGCACATATTTTCAGTCTCCTGTTCCAGACACTATTCTCTAGAGTCCATTTTGCTTTAAAGGGCCTCATTTAAAGTTGGGAGGAGAAAGGAGGAAAGGGATTCAGTGTCCTAGTCCATTTGGATGACTGTACATCTCTTAAGTGCTTCAGCCAAAGCACTCATCATTTACTATTTGGAGTGCTTTTTTTTAACAGTCAAGAGTCATGTATTTTTTCATGAAATTGCAGTGTTTGTGTATTATTCAAAGCTCAACACCTCCTAGAGAAATGACAAATCAGAATAATGGTAAACTGAATTCAGGTCACAAAACAAAAAAGCAAAAGTCTGTGTTGCTGTTTCTCACTTTGGATTTAAATCCTCTGGACTGAACAGCCCTTACCAGGCACTGTGTAAAGTTTTTTCCTAAAATAAGATGACAGGGGTCAGGGGCCCAAGCTAAGCTGATTAGTACAACTAAAGCCGTTTCACATTGCTACAGTGGGGTCATATGATTGATCACTGGGATAAATATTTAGGAAGCTTCCCAAGGGAAGGGAAGGGACTGGCCACAGAAACCAGACAAAATGGGCAGCAGGACTGTAGCTAATGATGGGTCTGATACCATTCACCTGTCATAAAACAGATCAAAAAAGCAGGGGTAGTTCTGCCATGGGCATTACCCCTGCCCTCAGCTTCTCCTTTGAACACGTGTTCTGCTGCACAGGACTCTGCATCCCCTTCACGGACAGGCAGCTTCTTCAGCAGGCAGGACAGAGAGACGTCACTCTGAGCCACACAGCCCCCGTCCCGCCAGGCTTTGGTGGCTCAGGTCCCTCCTGCTCCCCTGTCCCTGCAGCCAGGGACAGCCCAGTGCCCGCTGCGTGCTCCCAGCAGGGCAAGTGGCCTTTCTGTGGGCTCTGACCTTCCGTAGGCAGCAAGGGATCCTCCATGAAGGGCAGGCGGGCCAGGAAGCTCCAAAGGGGCTCTGGCAGCCCCCAAACCATGACAGTATGTGGACAGTATGTGGGGAAGAGTGGAACTGAGCTCCACTCAGGCCCTGGCTCCTCCTCTAGGGCCAGGTTGTGCCCCTGGTGGTGCTGGGCCTCTGTTAGGAGCTTGCTGCTCTGCTGGCCTCAGGGACCAGAGAGGCCTCTGGGCCCCCTCTTTCTACCATAAAATGGGCAACATTTTACAGCTTTACAGCAACATTTTACAGCTTACAGCTGAGTCAGACCCTGGCTGTGCTTTTGGAGGCCCAGGCCACCATAAGCGCAGCCAGGGTCTGACTCAGCTGAAACCCTGCTCACCATGAGGCACTCAGAGCCCTGACATGAAAAGTTTCCCAAGCTCCCTCCATAACTCGCAGCAACCAAAATTGTCACTGGGAGGGCTGAAATACGGGAAGGAGGGAGGTGCTGCCCTAGTGACCACCTTGGGGCCCTGCTGCAGCCCCCAGGAAGGCTCCTTAATCCTGCTGAGACCTGGGTACCTAAAAGACACTGGAGCAAGGCACCCGAATTTAGAAGGATAAACATGAAAACAAGGAGGTTGTGGGCAATGGAAAGCGAGCACACAGCCATCCTGGAGAACCTGTATTATTAAACAGGTGTGAATACCAGCTGCCAGCTGCTCTGGAGGGGATGGAGGGCATTTGTTTTCCACACATGTGGTGCTTTTACAAAACCTTTAGCCCACCAAACTTTAAAAAAGAAGCTGCCAGAAGTTAACCTTCTCCTCTAACCCCAGTTTTACCAGCTCTCATTTCTTCACTGTTTTCCTTTCCTGCCTTGTTGCAGACTGAGGTTGTTTGCCAGAAAATAAGACAAAGGCTTGTTGCTGCCAGAATCTGCCCTTCCAACAACAAGGAATAGCAGTAAGTGAGCAAGTAGGAACACACAGAGCTGTACAGAGAGCAGAAGAGAATGGCTCCTATTATTTTGGTAAGTTGCTGTTGACTTTGAGGCAGGACTCTCAGGGAAAGGTAACAGCTGGTGTTAGATAAATGATACAGCTAGAAAAAACAGAAGAGCTTTTAGACACATAAATCCTTCTTCTGAGTTGAAGCAAAAGGTTGCAAACATCAGCCTAAGCACAGATTGGAAAAGTTGCCTCTAAGTCTCTTTGGGGAAAAAGGAGGCTTCACAGGGAAGGAACTTGCCTTTCTTCAGGGAGCAAAATGGGCTGGACCCTCGATCCCAGCTCTTCTGCATTGGGATGGTGCTTCCCCACCTGTAGAAAGCATGGCTGTTGCTGAATCCACCAAACAAAACCTGTTAAGCTACTCCAATAGCACCCCCAGTACCTGTGCAGCATTGGCAGATGCTCTGCCCCATTGCATCGCTGCACACGAGCAGTTTGCAAGTGCCACTCAGGCACAGACTTGTGAAGTTGAGCTGTGATTTACACTGGCCCCAGACATTTCAGGCCAGCGTATGCAATTGCCTAATTCAGTCTTTGGTGCAAACATTCATTGTATTTTAAAAAAAAAAAAAAAACCAGAAAAGAGCCATTTTTAGGGAGAAGCACCAGGGCTGAGCATAGCTCAGGAACTTTATTAGCACTAGAAGAAACAGGTGAATTAAGGAGGCTCAGCATAAAAATGCTTTTGAGCTGAGATGTGATGATGGTCAAAGAAGCAAATATGCTCTGCCAGATTGCAGGGTCAAGCAGCAGTAGTAAATTGACTAATGTCAAAATGGCCAAAGGACTGGTCTCAGGAACAGCAGACAGTTCTGGGATCTGTACATCTGCTTGGTTTGAACTGCAGCACCATTTGTCCTTGGGCACATGCCTTGGCTTTGACACAGTGCAGTGGGGATCACACAGGAGACTGCACTCAAGTATAATCACATTGTGTGCCACGGGAGAAACCCGGCAGCCTGTGGGTAGCAAACTCTGCCCCTGGTGCTCAGCCACACAATTTTCCTGTTGCACAGCACGGACACTTTCTGACTTGCTTTCTCAGACCTGCCTCACCCTCAGCTTTCCCTCTGTCACAAAACTCTGGAGATGCTTCTCCAGCGACAACACTATTTTGTTCAGGAGGGAAAAACCTAGGTCTGATCCACCCTGCTATCAACAAGCAGGTGTCTCAGATAGTAACAAAAGAACCAGCATCAATAATGGAGAGGGGAGAGAGAGATAGAGGTGCAATGAAGTGGAGAGAGGGAAGCCAATCAACCTAATGAAATAAGGTACAAGGTTAGTGAAGGGCTATTTATAGACTCCAACTGGTTCAGCCTCGTGCACTTAGAGGCTGGTTCAAACTGGCTTCTTAACAGCAGTAATAATCATTACCGAAAGAAAGAGAAAAAAAAAAGTGAAAGCTTGGAAAATTCACTGCCGGAGGTAAAGCTTTAGAGCTGGGTCTGGCTGGAGTCAGAAGTAACTGCATTACTGAGAGATTGAAAGGTTAATAGGAAACCAGCTGACACTGAAAGGGAACAATTAGAGAGGTTAAGGGGCTTAATATTAGATTAATGGTTGCCTGGAGGAGCAAAAGCAGAGATTTCAGGAAAATGGGAGAATGGTGTGCAGAAAACTGTTTTTTTCACAGATGAAGAGCCCCAGGTCTGCTCCTGCCACTCTCTGGATAAACTGGGAGAAGGTGGCTCTGTCATTCCTTGCCTGTCTTGCTCAGACTCCTGTTTCCATCTTTCTTCCTCTTCTCCTATCTATTTGTCTCCTGAAGACTCTTTGGGTTTGTTCTCCCCAACATAAGCACCGTCTGTGTGGTCTTATCCTAGCATTTTTCTCGTGTTCCTCCTCTGTCCTCACTCTGTCTCCATAATAACATAATGCTTATTATTCCCATGGCCCTTCATTCCTCTCCAGTATGCTGCTCTCCAGAGGCAGGGGTGGTGGGAACCAACACTTTTATTTGCATTGGCTGTAATCAGGACTCAACTCTTTATAAGAGAAGAAAAAAAAAAAGTGTGGACAAAGATCAGATGACATATCTGTTCCCCAGCATATTCTCCATAACTAGAAGGACAATAATAACGCTGGTGAGGTCCCTGATACATAAGGTGAGCTGTTCTCCCCTCCTCTTCATTATGAGATGAGTAGCAAAGGATTTGGGATGGACTCCTTGCACCTGTTCAGTGCAGACTCCCCAGCCGTAACGTGTCCTGTCCCATTTCCCCACGGTCACTGCAGGGACACAGTCCCTGTACCTCAGTGCCACAAGAGCCTTGTCACATAGCACCACCATCTGCTGCTTAGAACCATGCTGGGAGCACTGAACTCCCTGCACCACCCTGAGGGACTCCTGTGGCACAGGGAGATTCTTCCCACCTGTACCTGTGGTGGCTGCTGCACTCAAGGACCTTCCCAAATGTATGTGCTCCTCCCACAGGATAGGGAGAACTTTCTCCAAGTGCCTGGCCTTTGATGGCTGCTTCTGCAGTCAAACAAGTGCAAACTGGCTGGATCCATTTTAATCTTCCACTGCTTCCCACAGTACAGCCTCCCCTTTGAAAACCTCTGCTGCAAGATTAGAAAGCAATGCTCTCAGGACTTCCTTCTACGGAAGTGTAAAAGCCAGGCTGGCACTCCAACACTTTGCAAGCACCTGACAGAAAAGTTTCCTCATTTGTGATAATGACAGAAAATGTCCCAGCCTAGAGAAGTTATGGTTATTCATGGAATATTAGCCCCAAAGACTTGAAATGCAGTGTTCTGGCTTAATGCAAACCCATGGGGTCCTGAAGAGAAAAGACCTGGTTGGCATCAGAAGGCAACTCAAGCTGTTTGCTTCTTATATCCATGACAGCTGAGCACTGACTTCTTCTTACCAGCTGGGACACTGTTAATCAACACAGACCAGGAAGATGGCTAGAGAAGCATTCACTGAATGGGTTTATGCTCAAGTCCCTCTTTCAAGCAGCCTCATCTGCTTAAAAGAAATGAGCCTGAAGGGACAGGTCCTCCTTGTCACCTTCCCATTCTACATAGGAGCACAGCCACATCCCTGGAGATGCATGTCTACTTCAAAAGATGTGATATACTCTGAGTACTGGCCTCTGCCAGAGCCTGGGGGTACCCATCACCTGCAGCCTGAAATGCCCCAGAGTTCAAAGCAGATTTCAGCTAAGGATCTTGAAGTGCTGTACAAACAGCCATTAATCCTCAAACCATCCCTGGGAACCAGGCCTGTAATTATTTAGCACACCATTTATCTCTGGAACTCTCTGTGCCCGTTCTCCCAGCCTGGGGATGAAGAGAGGTAAAACAATACCTACCATTTCATAACAAACTGCAAATTAAATCGACCGCAGCTCAGCCGTTAAGGGAAATGTTACCTTTTCCATAATCACCTCCTGCAGGCAAGTGCAACAGCTATTCTTTAACAGCAGGTAAACTTTGACAAAAAAAAAATAACAAGCTCTGAGTGAGACAGCCAACAAGTGGCAAAAGATTTCCAAGAGCAGAAATCAGGAATCCTATCTCTTGGTTTCTTGATTTATCAACTGAATTGTCTCTGCTCCACCCCTCGCCCCCCTTAAAGATGACCTCCAAAAAAAAAAAAAAAAAGCTGCCTATGCCCTTTATGTGACTTTGTAATAGATTAAGGAGCCTGTAGGATTTCAGTCCAATGGAAAAAGATTAAGAGTTTTTCCACTTGTTTTCTTACATTACAAATGCAGGTCTTCTGGAGCCTAGAAGTCTCCAGTCTGTCTAGATCATGAAAAACTAGGACCAAACAAAGACAAGAGGGTGAGAACGGGGTGGAGAAGAGGAGAGGGGAGAGGAGATCAAGCCAAACGCACAACGTGCTGTTTGCAAGCAACAACTGCATAAACACAGTAACAAAATGACGCACAAAATATCAGTAAGAAATTACGTGCTATTCAAGAGTTGATTTTCCTGCAGCTCCAGACAGGGTGTGAGAATCCACAGAGGTCAAACTCTTGAGTACCCCAGGAGATCTGCAGAGCAAGAAGAAGAGGGGAAAAAAGAAACAGATCCTCGCACCTCTGTTTTTCCTTCTCAAGCAGAAGCCTTAAGTGGCCTGAGATGTCAAAGAGGACAGACCCAACATAGAGGAATGAGGAGAACTGGGTAAGAAAAGCAGATCAATGGCTGTCCTTTCTCTGCCTGCTGTGTTGGCCAGATTCATGTAGAGGAATCCCTGGAGAGAAGTTGAAGGGAAGGAGCATGGGTATGGGTGGAGTAAACCAGTAAAACAAAAGGCAATTAAAAAGTGAAGCGGAGATGGAGAAAGCGACAGAAGGACAGGGCTGGAGCAAATGTCAGCACACAGAGGAAATGGTCCCACTTCAATCCAAAAAGCAGAAAGGTCACTCAGATGGTGACAAAGCTGCCTCTTCTCTGCCCTCTTCCTACACAGCTCCCTCCCCTCTCTGTTCCAGGGAGGCAGCAGGATCCCTGCTCTGGTCTAATCCCAGAAGGCAGTAAAGGAAAAATTCAGTCAGTTCCAGCTGTACCTGTTTAAACTACCTCTGCAGATGGGAGGTTTAATTAGAGCTAGTCTGCAGTATTCAGGCTTTGCACTGCTTTAACAGGCTGGGATCAGAACCTGTGTGACCAGAGGATGGAGGGAAGGGCAGTGAGGGGCGGAAGGGGGACACAGGATGCTGGGGGGTGTTGCAGCTGTATTGAAAGAAGTGCAGTTGAACAGGTCCTGTCTAGATGTGTCTAAGGAGTAGACAGACCACGTTTGCACAAGGGCATTTTGTTGTAAGCCACTGAGTATTTCAGGGGCTTAAATCCAATTCAGGAAGCAGAAGCCTTTCCTCAGGAAATCTGTTTTTCCAGTTCTTTGCAGATAGCTCCTCCAGAAACCTCCAAGCACAGAGCATTAAATAATAATCTGTTAAAATTACATCCCTCCTGTCCAACTACCTGCCAGCAATGCTTCATTGCTATCTCTATGTATCCTGAAACCCAGAAGTCCAAGAACTGCCTGCAGTAACCAAGTGTAAATCTTATGGCAACCCCTTCCCTATGTCAGGGAGAGGTAAATACACTCCAGACTGGTGCCTTGAGCTATCAGGACACCATTCCCCCATTAGAGGAAACTGGAAGGGATTGTGACGGCTCTTTGTCGAGTGCTACAGCAGCCAAGCAATTGCTGATCTTAGAGCGGTGCCTGCTGGCCAGTCATATCAGAAGCACTTGGAAATATTTCCACAGTGGACAAAATTGCAGTCAAGTTCAGGAAACCATTTCTAGGGAAGAGGAGCATGTCCAGCTCTGCTGTGCTTCTGCCAGAATCTGCCATCCAAGTTCCCACATGCTGCAAACAAGCTGTCCTAATTCACAAAATTAGGTCTGGTATTTACTTCTATCAGATCTCCAGCCCCACACTGTTTCTTCTCTTTACTCATTAAGGTTTTATGATTTTCAAGCCAATCACAATGTAATTGATGACTTTTTATTATTTTTTGTATAACTGATGTCCCCACACTGTTTCTTCCCTTTACAGTTTTATGATTTTCAAGCCAATCACAATGTAATTGATGACTTTTTATTATTTTTTGTATAACTGATGTTATCTTGATAATGCAATTCCCCGTAAAAGTTCAGCTTCTCAACAGTGTCATCTCAACAAGATCCTTAACCTGTTTGGTGTTGGATGCTGAGAACAAAAGGCACTTCGCATCACTTAGGCCTTTTGAAAAGGCCAAAATTTTACAGACCATTGCCATACAGAAACATGCTCAAAACAGCAACAATGCCACTTGCACAGGCTGAGTGAAACAGCTGCCAAAGCCACTGTTCTTTTACTGTCCTTATGTCATGCTGGTCAAAGAAATGATACTGTGGGTGAAACAGCTCCGATCACAGAGGTAGTGTCTTGCATGCTTACAAATAGAAAAATACAAAAAATTGAAATTAGAAAGTAATTATACCCAGAGATATAATGTAGCACTCTTATGTCACTGTCACACGTGTATAACAAGGTATTAAACTGGAATTCATCCTTATCCTGAGGATCTGGAGACAATTTAGATACGAACAAAAGAAAATAGGTAGTGTACCTTGTAATTCCTGAACTTATATTATGAGGGAAAATAGAGTTCTCTCAGAAGATTGGAATTATGTCCCCCCAAGCCACATTTCTTCCAGATAATGACACACACCTCTCCATACACACAGACACAGAGCTCTACTCCTAAGGCAGGAGTTTAAAATGGCTAAGGTTGGTAATGGCAGAGAGTTGCATCCAACTTCATGGGTCTTCCAGGGGCTGAGATAGTACAGCAAACTCTCTCTTGGACCCATGCTTTTCCAATGATGGCAGGTGGGGCAGCCTCAGGTAGAGATTTCTCATTACTCACATTTTTTTGCTGTTTTGCTACGCTTGAACTGTCAGTTTGACATTTTACATCCTCAACATGAGCAGGGCAGATATAGGTGGGAAGTGGGCAGGCAGACAACAGCAACAATAAGGCTGCTAAATGCCTTTCTGAAGAAGAACTGGATGTTATCTGTACCTCTGTTTGAGCTCCCCCATGCTGTACATAAACCAAAACTTTCAGCTGAATATGTATTTAAGGTAAACACTGGCCAAATGTCTGTGGTGAATTGACAACTGCACAAATTTGAGCTGTCCTACTGTCTCAGAAGATGAAAGGACCCTCTCCCCACATCCACTCGTCCAGCTTGGGAAATGGTCAGAGGCTATGATGTGGACCTTATAACTCAAAAACATCTGAAAGAAAGTGACTTACTTAAAAGTGCATCTCGGGTTTGCACAAAAGCTTGTGGGTTACACAAAGTTAATGTAAAAAAATCAAATGAAATCTTGAAGCAGATAATTCTTCTATCAACAACAGGAATCTGCTGAAAATAAAAGTCTATTTTGGGAACTGGAAGAATAAGGGAAGACTACAGAAAATACTGAATTCAGCAATCTCTAGTCTTTCAGTGTTTGACTTTGCCACTGCATCGAACTTCTGTCCTAATTTATTTGGCTTCAGAAAGACAGAAGTGAAAAACAACAGATAATGAATAATTATTAATGTGGAGCATATTACTAGTGATTACAATGTTCCGAATCACCATACGCATGTTACCACTGTGACACTGTAGTGATTAGAAAAAGCATATTATGAATTCAGGTTAATATATTCCAAAGTTGACCAGAGGACTTTCATACTTAATCAGTGCCGTTCAGCAAAACTTATAGTTCAGAACCATGATGGAGCCTGAGAACTGTAGTCTGACTGCATTCCATACGGTTGTTTACTTAGAGATCATGTAACAGTGATCCCAAATTAGGTATTGTTTCCCATGACCTTTTTCCCCGTTAGGTTGGCCACAGGAACCAAGCAGGTCCACACCACTGGAAGCCAGTGCAGCTTTTCCCAGGACCCTGGCGCACTTCAGAGTAGATATAAAGGGAGATGTGATCTGCAGCATCCCTGAGTCAAAACATCTTTTCAGAGGGAACGAGTCCCCCATCCCTGTGGGCTGGCTCTCAACCTCAAAGTCCCACAGCCAGGTCCTTACAGTTTTCTTATTAAATCCAAGCTTTGGCCCATCATGCCTGCTGGCTTTGCATTACCCTAAATTCTGTTTATGTTGGTGAGATCAATTCCCCAGGCATACAGGCCCTTCTTTCAGATGTCCTAAAGATAAGTTAAAATATTGAACGTCTCACCAATTTCTAATTTCTCTAGGAAAAAACCCAACTATATTGGCCCTTGCAAACATCTACAACCAACCATCCCACATGGCATATCACCCCCAGTGTCACCAAATGCCCATTAAGTGGGAAGCAACCTGCCTCCTACAGCTCTTAATGCAAAACAGCTAATCCATAGGTGATTAATCTCAAGGAGCCTTTTTCTCTCCCTCCTAATCAATAGCCTTCCTTGGGAAACTTCACACTCCACACAGCAGAGGGAAGCTGGGAATAATTTCCTGCACTGCTGGATCTAAGTCCTGCCCCTTCAGAGCAACGTCACCCAGACACACAGAGCTTCAGGCTGCCATTCTGGCACTTAAATCTTCTTGCCTCTTTTTCAAGCGTTGTCTTTCTGAGACACCACCATCAAGGTGATTAGTTTAGTTAAATTAGTTGTTTAGTTTAGCTTAACATTTACTTAAAACTGAGCACTTGCAACTGGAAGTGAAACATCTGAAAATGTAATTCTCAATTGGACCTAGAGGAAAATGCCGATATCAGTGGAAAATGCCGATATCTGTTGCCAGGACTGCAAGACACAGCTTATTGCAGTACAAGGCCAGCACTAAAAAAGGTTATTCTGGAATTAATTTATGTTTGTAGCCCTAAAATTGTCTATTTTGTGTTACTCTACACAGAATTTCTGGACCTTTTTTGCACTTACCCCCACCAATCACTGATTGTTCTGTTCATTTACATTCCATCTTTCTGCTCCAACTCTACACTCTCTTCTCCCCTCTCTTCCCCAGGAAGCAAAAGAGAATCCAAACTACATACTTGAAGTGCACTGATACTCCCCAGTGAAAAGCAATATAAAGACAAATGTAACTGGGTATATGATAGAAGAGCAAAACACATTTTAAATTGGAAAGAAACTTGCCATTTATAAGGCTAGGAATTATTTTTTTTCTAGGTAGAGAGGCACAGCTGATAGAAAAAGTTGATAAGCTTTGTGACCCACAAGCATATTCTCAGATATCCAACAGGGATGAAGAAGCAGGTGCATTTTTCATATGAAACTTCATAGATAAGAAATTTAAATGTGTCCTTGAGCACAGGATACACTGGTTTCTCCCATGACTGTACTTGTTAAGCCACACTGGCCAACATGGTGCCCCACAATTAACCCTACTCACCACCTTTTAAGGAGGAAAATTCCCTTGAGGTCATGCCTAAGGCAAAGTTCCTCAGAATTTTGCTACATGCTCCTTAGGGTCCCTAGAAATGTTTCATGTCCTTGTACCTGCCCCACAGTTCAAACTGCACACAGATGTGGTCAAGCACACATGCCCACCTCGCCCTTTTGCTTTGGGTGTCCCCAAATTAGGCTGCTACTGCTTGAAGAGGATTGCAAACCTGTATTCCAGCAGCAGGATGCCACACATGGCGTGTGTCACCTCCTTGCAGTTTGCCAGGCGTAATCAGTCCCTGGATTTAAGGCACAGATACAAGTCAGCTCACAAGGCAGCCACGCTGCCTGCTGGCGTTCCTGCTGTCCCAAGCTTTTGCTGCAGTCCTGCTCCTGGAAGCCAACCCTCTCATCTCTGCTTGTGCAGCTCCATATGAAGCTATCTCTTAGGCACTGATGAAGGCTGTCTCAACTCACAGGACTGCTTTCACATTGGAATCTGTAAGAGATTGTTCCCAACGTTCGCACAGCCAGTCTGATGCATGAGATGCAACTTTTCAACCAGCACAGAGAGATCCAGCACAGTGTGTTTGCAAAAAACTGAAAGTTGGGCATGTCAGCACAACACGAAGCTGCCTGCACAACTGTGGCATGAGTTTTGTGACCAAAATCCACACTTTCAGCTCTACAGCAGATATCGAGCTCTGATCTCATTTATTCTGGGATTAATTAGGAACAACATCTTCTGTAGTCACTGCTTTCAAAGGTTAAAGCTGGCATAAAGCAAGGAGAGTCAGGACCAAGGAATCAGTCAGGCTATGTCTTAGGAGCACAAGTACTTAACAGCAGCCTCTACACACTCTGAGTTTGCTTATTAACAAACACAGGTCTTACTACCAGCATCAAGGATGTTGGAGGGCAGGCTCACTTCCTGAAATACAGTCAGCATTTCCTGGGTTCAAGTTTTTCACAGGCCAGAAGTAACTGTGTTGCAAGTGAGCTTCTACTCTCTGCTATTGAAAACTGCCTGTTTTTCCATTCACTGTCAAGTAAGATTGGACAGAAGCTTTTCACAGCAAAACAAAGTTTATTCTTATTTAGTTACTGCGAGGACATTTGAAGAGAAGAATGCAGGAAATGGCACTGCAAATACTGTCACCAAAACCAGCAGGAGATCAGGTGAATTTATTCTCACAAATGTATGACTTCACATCCTTATAGGAAAAAAACCCCAAAATCTACCCCTCATAAAACCAAAGAAACAACAAGAGCAATTAACAAAAAAGCTTCACTGTTGCTTTGAAAACTGTGGTTTGCTGTTCTACCAGAAGTTTCTCATGCACAGAAGAACCTGTGCAAGGTAAAAGGGTGAAAGCTGGCAGTGAGAGACTGTAGGGCCTGTAGTTCTTGGTCTTATGTCAGCCTGCCATGTAAATGGGTTTTTCTACTTCTGATCAAGCTCCAAAATTCCACGAACTATTCTGAAGACTTCCAGCAACTGAGGTTAATTAACGACAACCGCCTACTATTTTTGAAGACTGTTCTTCTTGCTTTGGAAACAATGTTAGTTATACCAGCTGTCAAAGAATTTTCAAAACCACACTATATGAGACCTTTCTGTGTTGTTTAGTATGAAATTGCATGGGATGAATGGAGACCATGACACAAACTGGTATAGTTTCTGGAACTAGTTTCACCCAGTTCTACCAACATTTTTTACTATAATTTCTCACATTAATAACAGAAAAGAAGGCTTTGCCCAAGCAGGCAAACAAGCTACAGGTTTGCTTTTACCATGATAACTACAACAAAGGATATATTTGTGTGGAGACTTGTTAAAAAGTTATTGAGAAGCAGACAGCATTATCCTGATAAATTTATTGAAGGTGGAATGGATAAGGACACTTGGCTCAGGAATAGTGATCCCCAAAACCCAGCAATCAAACAAAAAAATAAAAAACCTGTATAAAATACATCGTTTTGCTTGTGGATCAGTTAGTAACTTTTAAGGTTAAATAAAAAAATGCATGCATATATTACAAAAAGACAAGGTTTTTTTACATCTTAAATATTTTTTAATAAATTACATTTACAGAGAACAGTAGACATAAAAGGTCTAGTCCTACCAAAAGAGACTTTTGAACATTTGTACAGTTTACAGTATACAAGCTGTACACTCATGCAGTACAGCTGCAAATAGAAGAAGAAGCTGTGGGAGTGGAAAGGGCAAAAGTCGAAACAAGGGGAAAGCTGAAGATTCTGATCTTCAGTTACCAGTGTCAAACCTTCATGATTCTTTACACATACCATGTTCAAAATGAACCAAACTGGCTTTCAAATTTCTTAAACAGTCAGCATGTAAACATAATGAAAAACACTCCATAGCTTGATGTTCTGAAGATACTAATGCATGGCGTTTTTCTTTTTCATTCCTTCTAGACTTCATTATATAACACGACCTCAGTTTTCAAGTTTTTGTTCTAGTCTCAAGAACTTAAAAACATACTATTATTTCCTAGGAGTAAGTAGAAAAATATGAAGAGGAAAGGCTTAAAAGTCCTAAAAGTTCAAAAAATATAAAAAGCTTTAGGAAAAGCCCAAACCTGTTGTTAATAACATCTTTGTTCCAGTGCACCAAGCTGAAATGTAGTTTTATCACAGAATGAACCACTGTCAGGAGATGATCCATTTACCAGGCACCTGGGAAATCTAGGACATAGTTTGCATAGAAAATGCAAACTTCCCAGTGCAAACCCATCTGGCCTGCTTGTCCAGAACCAAGACTAGAAAATGCAAACTTCCCAGTGCAAACCCATCTGGCCTGCTGAATGATGAAGTTTTTTTTCTGACTGTAAAAAGGCACTGATAAAAAAAGTGAAAACCGATCATTTTTTGATTTGACAACATTCATGCAAATATATAAAACTTTGTGAATCTCTAAATATTAACTACAAAGAGGTTTTAGTGTGTTAGTAAAAAAAACCCCATAAAACACACTATATAACAAACCATAACAAAACATATGGCTTGTTAAAACCATACATAAAACCATACATAAAACACTGTTCCATGTTTTGTCCATGATTTATGCTATTTGTCTTCACATAGTAACACTAGGAAAGGAGGTTGTCTTTCCTGAAGAAGAAAAATAAACACTGGAAACAGTTCAGCCTGTCTTCAAGGGGCTTATTGATGCAGCTCTGACAACTTCATTGCTTGTGGAAGCCCTTCAAGTGAAAAGGTAGCACCTACTTCATCACTGAATTCTACCACTTTTCTTCCATATTTGTTTGAGCAACAAAGCAATTATTTGCTTATGCTTTAAGATCTGAAACAAAAGAATAGGAAAAACACGCTGGTAAATTACTAGGTCTTTTCTTCTAGAAACTGAACTAGGTACATGAGAATATTGCAGGCTTTAGATACTAATGAGGTGTTGTGAAGATGCACCAAGACACTGTCACATGACTCATAACAATCCAGTCAGAGCAGGTACACGACCAATGGTATCTGATGGCCCCTAAACATTTTACCCAAATTACCTCTTTATGATTAGGCACATTCCAACTGGACCACTTTTAGAACATTTATTACTTACTACCAGCCACCTGCTAAGCAGCTGGTAACCTGTGAAGTTGTTCTGACTCCATGACTTTGGATCACATAATCAGGCAATTAAGACACCACTTCCTTTCAAATATTTTATGCCTATAATCTCAATATCAGCTGTGCATCACACATGCATATGTTGCTGCTGCTATTTCTTCCACACAGTAATTCCAGGTGCTTTTGGAGTTTTCTCTTTTGAGGATTGAAAATACAGCTCTTATTTGACAGGAATACTGAAGGCCAAGGGAAGTTACAGTGTAGGAAGTTCAAGACTACATGCCCAGCCTAACTCATCACATGAAACATCCATCAGCCTCTAACCAGGTTTCCAACAAAGCACCCACAAGCCCACTTACACTGGTGTTTCCACCTTGTTGCACACATAGCAACTCTACAAGGGGAGCTATGCATCAGCCTCTAACCAGGCTGGTTTCCAGCAAAGCACCCACAACCCCACTTACACTGGTGTTTCCACCTTGTTGCACACATAGCAACTCTACAAGGGGAGCCACCTGGATGAGCCAGGACAAAATGCCCTTTGGTCTTTGCTCTGATTTTGATAGCACTTCCTGTCCCTTCAACTAATCTCTAGCTCAGCATCACTCCAGGACAAGATGTCAGGAGATGGTCTAGGAGAGCAAAGTATGGTGACATATGGTACACAACTCTGTAGGTGATAACAAAAAGAAAGCTGTCCCTAGCCTGATTTTCATAAGGTCCCTGGGTAGGCTTGAAGTATTTTTATGATTCATGTGTTTAAAATCCAAGCAGGTTTACTGCTTTACCTTAGTGATGATACTAAAGAACATGATCAAAAAGCCAGTTGTGTGTGTGCGTGTTTGTTTGCTATTTCCTCATGTCTGTGGAGTGAGAGGGTCTGAATATGAAATAGGGTTCTGTCACTTTATAGCTTGAGGGATAAGCATCAGTTTTCATCACCCCACCTACCGCCAGAACACACGAAATGTTCTGTTCTCACACAGCTTGCAAACAGAACTGAAGCAAGCACAGCTGCATCTGGTGCCTCAGCATGACATAACAACCAGACCAGCTTCAGATGTTAAACCTTTAAGGGTGATGCAGGAGCACAGTTGGTTAGCCCAGCAAAGCAGCACATCACGTGGCCCAGGAATAATACACTGAGTTACTTCATTTGGCTTTCAGTATTACTCATTGTCAACTAACAGGATCTGACTCAGTTCTTACGACACACCACACCTTCCTCTGCAGACTGTTCCATGTCCGTTTCCTGGTTTCATGACAGGTTCATCAGCAGTTTTGTCTGCATCACAGAGTCTGTTTTTTTATACTCTCTCCCACCTTCCCACTCATCCATGTTTTCTCATATTCGGAGATTTTTTCACCCTTCTTTTCAGCATTATCTTCAGCAAATACCAGAATTTATAGACACAATTGCTTGGTTGGTAATTCAACAGAAGTGGCAAACTTGGTAAAACAAAAAACTGCAGCAGTAAGGTGCCACTTGCTTTCACACTGCTGTGCATTTTGAGAATGTTTAAATGGATTATCTGCACCAGCAGACTCGAAAGAGGACGTGCACAAGGCAGTCCATTAAAAACATAATTCTGCAGCAGTAATAAAATTTTAAAAATAAAAGTACTATTTACTTCATCATTATAATTTTTAAAAAAATTTTTGTGCACATTTTATAATGTATGTCATACTTGAATAGGATAATAATTATATATAACTTATAAATACACATAAATTTGGTGTGCATGTTCGAAGTATTTTACTGATGTGGCAGACAATCACAAAAGGATTGGTGACCACTTACCTGCAATACAAAAATTAGAAATTAGTATGGGAGGCCCACAGTTACACCACTCAAGTAAGGACTGTATAACAGACAAAATGACATTTTTCCTTTTTTTTTTTCCAAGAAAGGAACATCAATTCAGTCAGCCTCTGTGTCAGTCAGCACACTCTCCCAGGACAGAGCTTCACCCTCACATACCTTCTTCAGTGCAGCTGGAAGAGTTGACCGGGTGCCCCCCATTTTCACCTTCTGCCTCCTGGGTCACTTCTGCAAGGACAAAGGCAATACTCAGACAATCCTGGACCTCACAACACTCTGCCTCTCTGCCCCAGATGCATCAAGAACATTGACTGGGATTTGGACCATTTGTTTGGCAACAATAGTAACCCTGACCAACATGCTTCGCTCCCATGGGATCACCATCCAACACCTCCCTTCTCTCCTCCATTCCTGATCTGCACTGCTTTCACAATCCCTCACCCACCCTGTAAAGGCCAAGCACAGGCAGAACTCAGTGCCCGGGGTGCCACCCCTTAGGTGGCATTAGGCAAAAGTCACACTGAACAAAGAGTGCTCCACAGTCCAGGCACTTACCTCCTTCATTCATATCATGGCCATCTGCACGGTTACTGCGTGCATGCACAATATAGAAAGGCTCCTGGAAAGCATCCAAAGGAGGGCCATGAGGATGGTGAAAGGAGGGGAAGCCTTATTGAGGAGGGGCTGAGGTCACTTGTTCTGTTCAGCCTTGAGGAGACTGAAGAGACACCTCACCACAGTCCACAACTTCCTCGTGTGGGGAAGAGGAGAGACAGGTACGATCTCCTCATCTCATGACCAGTGGCCTTGAGGAGACTGAAGAGAGACCTCACCACAGCCCACAACTTCCTTGTGTGGGGAAGAGGAGAGACAGGTACGATCTCCTCATCTCATGACCAGTTACAGTACTAGAGGAAGCTGAGTCAGGGGAGCTTTAGGCCAGATATCAAGAAAAGGTTCTTTCTCCCAGAGGCTGCTTGGGCACCAGAACAGGCTCCCCAGGAAAGTGGTCACAGCGCCAAGCCTAACAGAATTCAAGGAGCATTTGAACAACACTCTCAAGGGATATGGTGTGATTTTTAGGGTGTCATCTGAAGGGCAGGAACTGGAGTCAATCCTGATGTGTCCTTTCCAACTCACCAGATTTTATGATTCTATGAAGGGATCATGGCCAGTTTGCCTGCAGGGTCAGTAACACTGACTGCTCCATAGAACAGGCACTTACCTTCCTGATTTACACCATTCTTAACTATCTGCTTGTCTTTCAGGGTCCTGTCATTCTCATTCAATGGTCTGTCTGAAAAGAGATCAGAGAACAACAGCCCATTGCTTCTGCCCCTCCCCAGCACAGGCCACTGCTCTGTGCAGCCCAGAGCTCAGAGCACACCTTCCCCTCTGCACGTTAAGTACTGCTGTGCTACCAGTAAAAGTCCTGCTTGAAATTGCTTTGCACACACGTTTCAGAGGACATCATAGCTTTGTCTGCTATTTCCCATCCCTAGAGCAGTGGCTGCCTGTTCCCCAGGTGCTGCTGGCTGCCCTGCACAGAGGTGCACTAACTCCCCTGTCTGATGTTCCCATTCTATTCTGCATCTCATGTCCAAATACACAACCTTTATCTATGGACCTGATTTCTCTCTTGCCTGAACTGTGTGTTTCCCTCCTTTCTGCTTTAACTCAGGTGTAAAATAAGCCTCCTTTTCCTATACCCATGTCTATGTATATGGAAACAGTTACACAAGTGATGACACAGTCCTGCAGTGCACCACACATTGTCCATCAGCTACACAATCCCTGTTTCTTCAGATGAAAGAAAGCTGTTCCATACCCATTACAATCCATGCAGGGAGAATAAACAGCAAACCCTAGGGGCTTCTGATTTTTTTTGAGTTTCTTTTTCCTTATTGTCATAATTGGTGATTTTTTTCCTTTATAGGAAAGACTTCTGCCTTCTCCCATCCCTTATTATTAGCCACTTGTGGAAATGGTGGAAGAGTTAGTGAGTGAATGAATCACTAGTGCAAAAGACTGGAGAAAAAACTGCCATTTGTTCTCGAGTTGAACAATAATGTTGAATTTCACTAGCCCTTTGGAGTTAAAAGAACTTCTAGAAAAAATACAGGTCCCAGAACTTCCTTAAAATTTGCACTGACTGGACTAAGAAAACAAAACTGGAGCTTTGCTTAACTGCCTGATGAATGCAGTCAATAGACCTTCCTAAAGCATAAAGCAAGTGGAAGATACAGCAGGCTTTGCTCCATAGAGAAGCACATTTCTGAATTAAGTGTCTCCCAAATATGAATTTTGCAAGCTGGTAAGTATCCCATCTCTAAATCGGTGATGAGGCTCTTATCTTTCCTCCATGTTTAGTTTTTTCCCCACAGATGGCAAAAGCAGCATCATTCTCATCATATCAAGAGGGAAGATAAAGCCCCAAGAAGGTGTTGCTCTGTGTTGATTACCAAACACAGCCTCCAGGTCTTTCTGATTTGTCCTCTACTGATCTACCCATCAACATTTACCGTTCCTAAAGCAACAGGTTCTTCTAGGCCAACAAGGGAATGGCAAACTCTGTACTCAGGACATGCTAATATGGCTTGGACTACAGAAGGCCATGTGCAAAATTACTTTTCCCCTTCATACTCCTCTGGTTTAGGGCTCCATCTCACTTGTTACCTGCTTCAGGGTTTTCATTCTCACAATGAACAGTGTGTGAAAACGCAGCTGCAAGAAAACAGAAATCCTTTTCCAGAAACATGTATGGACGTGGCACAATAGTCTGCAAAATATGCAACTCAGCCTTAAAGTGATAACTTCCTTATAACACTTTTTAAAGATATTCCTGAGAACCACTATGTTATGGCACTTTAAGGACTCACAATTAATTTCAACTTCAACTTCCCTCCAGCAACCACTTAAGGTCCAGACCATGACAACATTGTTTATATTTATGCCTACAACTTTACAAAAGTCTTGCCAATGTAGATCTATTGGTAAAGCTGCACAGATCTGCCATAAAGAGCCAGAGATAGCTGAGAAGAGAAAGTGCAACACAGATGAAGTAAAAAAAGTAGATGCACAAACACTGTAACTTTCAACCCTTGCTCTTTGCAGACCTTAAAGAATCTTTAATAGAACCATTCTAAAGCAAATTTAAGTGCAGTATCAAAATGAGATTTTTTGGGGGATTTAATGGGTTTTTTTCCCTACCCATACTCCTAATTTTCTCACTTTCAGATTCATCCATAGTCTCAACTTCAGCAGGCTCTCTGAACCATGGGCTAGAAACCAGAGTTTTAACAAATGTAAGGTACCAGACTGAGCACCCACATGAAGGCACTGTGAGCTCAACACCCGAACAGTCCAAGAGGCCACTGAGCCTCCCACCTGATGGCAGGAGCTCTGGCCATCCCCCACTGAAACACTGTTTGGTCTGGTAACAGAACATTCCTTAAGAATCTTGCCCTGCTCTCCCCAGTCTGCTTGACTGCCTCGGGGGTTAATTTTGTTTGGTTCCTAAAAACAGACCACAATCTTGGCAAAAAAAAATTCATATATGTCAAAGCTAGAATATGATAGCCAAATTCACCCCTATGAAAGGGGCACAGACAAAAGGAGTTGCCCCCTTCCTTAGCTGCTCACTATATGGAGTGATTTCCACTCCCCAACACACAAGAAGCCAGAAAACAGAGCAATCTTGCTGCAAATTAAGTAAGTAAAAAAACCTCAAAACATTCCAACAAAATAATAAGAAAAAAACAAGACAAAAAAATCCACAGCCAAACAAAAAAAAACCCCAAAAAACAAAACAAACAAACAACCTCCCCCCCCCTGCCAAAAAAAAACCCACCTCAGTACAGATTAGAATGGAGAGCAGAAGCCCAGGTAGAGATCTGGAGAGGAAGAGAGGAACGACAGATTGCCCTACAGTGTGCACTTTTCCAGCCCTCATCATGAGGCCAGCCCCAATTCTCCATTGTTAGAAAGGTATTTCACCTCCAAAGACAGCTCCTGACCAGGAAAATCATCCAGCCCTCATCCTGAGGCCAGCCCCAGTTCTCCATTGTATTTCTATGTATATGTACATAGAAAGGTATTTCACCTCCAAAGACAGCTCCTGACCAGGAAAATCTCAGGCCATTCACTGTCAGTATCTTTGCCAGCCCCACCAACACATTCACTAGGTGCAGGTCCCTATAATCATCCAATACTGGACCTCAAGTGAGATTTTGATTCTGCATGTGCACACTTTGAAAACCAATTCAAAAGCTCAGACCCTGCAAAAAAGGGTCGGAACAAATCAGACTCCCTGCTCCAACCAAGAGCAGGTGTTTAGAAACATTAATACCCCAATAGAGGTTTCTTACCTCCCTCTGAATTAGATTGTTGTTGGCTGTTCCCAGGGAAAAGTTGCTCATGTTCTCCTATAAAGAAATTTATTTGTTTTAGAAAGTATGTATTAATGACCTGGAAAAAATAACTACACTCACAGAAAACTTACTCCTTTACCTCTCCAATGAAAGATTACACTGACACAGAATAGAAACTGACAAGCCCAGACCAAGCACCAGTCTGATTTCCACACATTTCTGACACTATCTTACCTGAGCCATTCACTGGACTGTTATTCTGAGCAGTCCTTCTTTTTATTCCACATGTAATTATACCTGCACACAAATAGAATAATTGGAGAAATTACTCAGAAACAGTTTCGCACCTTTGGAAACTTGCTGACAGCCTCCATCCATTCCATCCCCCTCTTCAACCCCCAAACCAAAAAAATAATACACTTCACTGAAAACATGAAACTGAATACTTGACTTGGAGGAAGAACAAAAAATGAAATACTGGTTTTAGGGAAAGACAGTCAGTGAGAGATCAACAGAATGGGTCTCCTGTGACAACAAGTCAGAACACATCTAATCTAATCTAAAGTGGAGCTTAATAATTTCTCATTATATGTCTTATACTTAAAACAGCAAACTTCTGCTGTTTGATTATACCCGTGCAATGTTTATCCTACTAAGGTATAACAGGTTTGTTTTCTTGCATGTTCAGACCCTTATTGTTTCAAGGGAATTAACTGAATTGTTTTGATTCTAACTGATGGTCAGTTTTGAGTGACGTTCTTTGTGTGTTAACACCAAGAGCAGTGTTGTTTAACACCACCAACTTAAACAAGGACACAGAAGGCACTTTCAGAAAGTTTGCAGATGATATCAAACTGGGGAGAGTAAGGGACATGCTGGAAAGCAGGCTTGCCACTCAAACTGACTTCAACAACCTAGAGAAACATGCTGGCAGAAAAGATGTGCTATTCAAAAGCAAATTCCTGAATCTTTTAAGTCACCCCATGGACCATTACGGGCTGGGCTCTGCCTGGCTAGGAAACAGCTCTGCAGGAAAGGACCTGAAAGCATGAACAAGCTCAACACTACACAGAAAAATGCGCCCTTGCAGTAGAAGGCTTCCAAATACTGGGCTGTGTTAGCAGAATCGCAGTCAGCCCATCAACACAAATAATTCCTCATCTCTATTCGATATTTGGGACACCACATGTGGAGTACTCTCTCCAGTTTTAGTCTGCCAATTAATGTAAAAACACCATCTTTCTGAAATTAGTCCAGCAAATGTCCACCAAGATGTCTAGGGGCAGGAGCTGAGCAAGGAGGTGCTGAGAGAACTGGGTTTGTTCAGCCTCAAGAAGAAGGATAAGAGGATGATGGCTGACTGCAGTCTACAACTAACTACAGACAACAAAGGAAACCCCTCCTAGAAAAAAACAGCAGGCAATGTCTATCAGTTGCCAAAGGGCAATCCCTAACAGAAATAAGGAAAATATCCTTCCCTACAAGAGTGATTCAGCATTTAAACACGTGCTGAAACAGGCTGGGAAATTCCCACCCTTGGAACTATTCAAAGTTTGACTGGACAAGGCCTTAAGCAACCTGATCTAGCTTTGAAGTTGGTCATGCTTTGAGCAGCAAGTTGGATGAAACTTCCAGAGATATCTTCCCACCTAGTTTATTTTATGATTCCATGCCAAAAGAAACTAAATGGACAATGAACAGGAAAGCAAAAGGTCCACATGCAATATGTATCTATTTATGTCCTGATCAAAATATCATCAATCAGTCCTTCCCAGATGGGAAATGCCCCCAGTAGTCTTCCCCCTGCAGCCACCTCCAAGTGGTGGCCCCATCTGGAAGTCAACATGAATTTTCCATGCGGAGCAGGCATAGGGTGAAGAAATATATTCCTGTTTGGGACTCTCTCCAACACAAGGAGAGAGTTCCTGTTTGGGACTCTCTCCAACAAGTTGTTGTGCCACTCTTTTTCAAATCAGAAGACAATTTAACATAGAAATCCAAAAATGTGGCAGCAAAAGATACAGTGACAGCCTATAATTACTATTTCTGATTAAACAGTCAGATTTACAAAAAAGATACTTGAATCCAGTGTAGGCATGGGTCGAAAAACAAATACAGAACTCCAAGATGATGGCAACACAAGCTGTCAGGAGGCACAGAAGGTTCCATTTATCAGTTGACCACACTAAGCTGTCAGATTGGACTCAGCAGATGATATTCAGATCTGGTAGAAGCCTGGCCCAACAGTAAATGTGATCTTGAGGCCAGGTTTATAATGCTCTTAAAAAAGGCTGTGAAAACACACTGAGGTAAGAATGGGAGAGGCTACAAATACTTGGTAAGTAGAAACACACTGTAAATCAAACATCCAGTCTGAAGGAGAACTATGCAAATGCAAACTGCAGTGTTTCCTAGTGATAGAATGTCCAGTACATTATTTCCTTCAAATCTATTCATTTTTGCCTAAATTGGATTTGTTTCTTCTACTGATTTTACAAAACACTTGATGGTCAGAAATTTTCACACATTCTACAGAACATGAGATGAGTATAATCTGGAAGCACATAAAGCTCAGTTCAGAAGTGTTATGCATACCTTTCCTGCGCAGGAATTCTAGGATTACCACTAGGATAACAAATGCAATAAAGAGGGAAATGAGAATACTTCTGTGTCGTTTGTGAGAACGGTCTCCTTTAAAAAAAAAAAATAAATAAAAAAAGAAATCATACCGGTTAGTTAGAAAGTAACTGTATGATACACTAGTTCAGTAGAGCTACAACCCCAAATATGCTTTATAGCTATTTTTAAAAAAGTAAGCTCAATAAATTAATGCACCAAAGTCAGTTATTAGCAAAACCCTGAGCCATCTCCAGGACAGTTACATGTTAAGTACCTCATTTCAGTGAAGGCACATCACCACTTGAAAGGTAATGGCTATTCCAGTTCTTGGCCTGTGAAAGGCTGAGCCAGATTTCAAACAAATGAAATTTCAAATATCTTGTATCGGGTTTGCACTGAAAGGTTTTGATGGTTTCTGTGAGAAGGTGCCAGAAACTGGCCCCATGTCAGACAGAGCTAATGCCAAGCTGGATCTGCTGCTGGTCAAGGCAGAGCCCATCAGTGACTGCGTGACTAGTGTCTCTGGGATAACACTTCTAAGAAAAGGGAAAAACTGCTGGGCAACAACAGCAAGGGTGAGAGGGGAGTGACAATATGTGAGGGAATCTGCCCAACAGACACCAAGGTCAGTGTGGAAGAAGATGCAGGTGCTGGAGCAAGGATTCCCCTTCAGCCCATGGAGGTCTCCACATCAGAACATGTGGGTGCCCAAAGGAGGCTGTGACCTCATGGGAAGCCCACAGTGGAGCAGCCTCCTGGCAGGACCTGTGGCCTCATGGAGAGAGGAACCCACGCTGGACACCTTTTCTGGCAGGACTTGTGACCCTGTGGAGAAGCCACACTGGAACAGCTCATGAAGAACTGTGGGAGGGACTCATTGGAGAAGTTCATGGAGACTGTCTCCTGTGGGAGGGACCCCACACTGGCTCAGGGGAGAGTGTGAGGAGGCCTGCCCCTGAGGAGGAAGGACACGTATAATGAGCTGACTCAAGCCCCATTCCCCATCCCCCTGTGCTGCTCAGGGAGACCTGCTCAGGTAATGATATTGGGAGCGAAGTTGAGTCTGGGAAGAAAGGAGGGGTTTCAGGGAGGTGTTTTAGATTGGCTCTTGTTTCTCATCATGCTGCTCTAATTTTGACTGGCAATAAATTAAACTCATTTTCCCAAAGTCGAGTCTGTTATGCCTGTGATGGGAATGGCCAAATGATCTCTCTCTGTCCTTGCCTCCTCAACCTATAAGCCTTTTATCACATTTTATCTTTCCTGCCCCACAGAGGAGGGGAAGTGACAGATTAGTCTGAAGGGCACCTGGCAACCAGCCATGGTCAACCTGCCACATGCCTCACATCTAACAAGTTTCTCCAGTAAAGGAAGAATTCTGCAATAGTAAATCATGACAATTACTTTTGCACAGAAATGAGAACTTTTGTCAGTTAGGGACTGCCTTAGGCACCCTACAAACCAGATGGTTCCAAATATATTCTCACTTTCTGTTTAAAGAAACCCTAAAAATTCAAGCCTCAAGCTGAAGGCTGCCCCAAAGCAATAAGCAACAGGAGGAAAATTCTCTTTTCTATCTTATACATCTCCATGAAGGAGAAAGGAACTATGCTTATTGACTCACGTACATGCTAGATGAGAAATTATTTGATCTTATGGCTGCTAGATGACTCACTTGAAATGGCTGAACAGTTTCACTCCAATTCATGGAGAGCAGTACAAAAAGGACAAGTTCCTAGCATTAATTACATAAGGTCAAAAGGTTCAGAAGAGATCTTCTAAGACCTTCTAATCTTTATTATTACTCAATCAAGTCACAGCTAAAGGTTTTGTTCTGTGGAGATCCCTGCAAAAAGTATCCCTCTGGGGGGATCAAACTGTCATCCTCATACTTTTCATAAACTTTATACACACTTTTAGCTGACAAATCACTTCTGATGCTTTTTACTCTTTAAATTCAATTTCCTGGGAAGTCAGGAGAAACCTTACAAAGGCCATGCTGCTTCCCAAACAAACCTCTCAGACCTGTGTTTGCAATGTGACACATTTGTTACCTTTTTCTTCTGGAAGGCATTGCATCAAAGAGATTTCAGAGCTCCTTTCTGTTTGTGAATATTTAATGATACATGTAGCATTGGTGGTAATATCAACATTCTGCAAAGGGATGGAAAGCTCCTGGTTTGGATAACTCTGTGGATTGTTACTGAGCTTCCAAGTGTAATTCAGAAGCCACGGGAAATTTGCTGTACAGTTTAATACAAGTTTACCATCACTGGTGTTGCAACTTATTTTAGGTTCTGGAAGGGAATCTAGAAAGAGAGAAAACATTCTGTATTACTTTAGTTTCTAAATTCCTTTTACTAGTTTCTAAAACATTCTAATTACTTTAGTTATTACTTTATAAACTATATAGAATTTCAGCACAGGACAAGGGCTGGAGCAACAAAAGCAGCAGGAGAGTGCATAGACAAAAGTGTGGGGGTAAGTGCACACATGCCTGAAGAGAGATATGTATTTCTGAAAGTGACCTGTAAACCACCTGTTTGTGGTTCTCCCATTCCCAGTCCAAGAATCCCTGTGGTCCACCATCCGCAGGACTAATAGACACACTGGTCAGATATATTTCCCAAAGACTACTGGTGAGGTTGAGTAGATCTGCACAGGATGATGCCACGGATGTTCAGGCATGTGTAATATGCCCACAGGAATATCTTTAATAGCTATATAATGCCTGGGATTACCTGGTCAGCTTGCTCAAAAAGTTTCATTGTCTACCTGAAAGTGCAGTTTGCCACCTACACACGTTCTAGAAGCCATCCCAAGGTCAGTAATGATGGGCACACAAATGAGATGCCACCTTTGAAAATTTGTTCACAGTGACTAAGCAACTTAAAAACAAAGAACAGCCCCCTCTGTTTCTGTTTGCTTCCTTGACAAATACACAATGCCCTTTCTAGACATTTTAAAGTGAACAGTGGTTCACATTTTTTATGCAGTTCTTCCAGTACTTACCTAACACATTGAGTTTGAAGTTTAACTGGTGATCTTCCACATTTACCCGGTACACTAACTCATATGTGCCAGCATCATCCTTCTTCAAGTTAACTATAGTCAAGGATCCATTCTCCATAAGTACACTCCTGTCGATGAGATGACCAAAATATGTCGGTTTGTTATGCTCTTCCCATTCAGCCACTTTATCCTTGTTTTTCTTCCAGACAATTTCCACTATTTTTCGGTCTATTTGTACTGGAAAAGTAAAATTTTCTCCCATGATGCCAACTACTTCCTCACTGTCCTCATGTGCTATAGGGGGTAAAAAAAGAAAAAGTTACTTCAACAATTGTTTTATAAAACACACCTTGATGCCCTATTCAACATCAGATACATTCAAATGTAGGTTAGAAGCACAACAAAGTTGCAAACTAAGGAACACATCACTTAAGAATTACCCAAACCCAGGCTGTCAACACAATTGCATGACAGGCACAGCAAAGGAATCCAGTTTCCACATTCTGGTCCCAGGCAGAATAATTGCCCCAATGATCTTCCCTATCCTAAGCCACTCTATCCTCAGTACTTTCCCTCTGTTCACTTGAATTAGGCTTTCTGCCCATGATCTGGTGAAAAATAGTAAAAGAAGAATTGTCACCACCAAAATCCGTTTTAGCATCTTGCTGCAGAACAGCCAGACTGAAGTTCCTGCTGATCAAATAAAGTGTATTTTTTCTAGTATGAATATTCACAGTTAGTAAAAAGCACACTTCTGACGCAAAACTGTTACTGAGTTCAAAGCTCTGAAGTCATGGGGGTATTAGGGATTTCCCTTGAAATGTCACTTAAGCAAGTTTATTTCACAGCCAGTATGTGTGAAACAACATCTCATCCTCTGAGATCTTGCAGAGCTGTCAGCAAGAATGAAGCTGTTCAGAAACCCCCACTGCTCTCAGCTTTGAATCAACTACATTCTGCTAAAAATGCCCAGACATTCAATATAAATAAGTAAACCACAACAGAAGAGAGATAAGAGATTTTCCCTAATTTTCAGTGAAAACAGTTACATTTGAGAGAAAAAACACCTCCTCATACTGATCTAACAGACAAAATCCTGCTGTAAGGAAGGAACCACAACCTTTAAACCATGAGCATCTCTGTGTCTCTGCTTCAGACTTCAGCAATCACCTCCCACTTCTAAACAGCTCCAAATGGCTCTAGAACAATTGCAAGGTCACTGATCACTGCCGTGGCAGACAGGAACATAGACAAAAACACTCTGGTATTGAGTTCAAGTTACACTTGCATGTAGGAATCAATTTTGATCCACAATAGCTGGTTACTTTTATCTTCTATATTGAAGGAAGGGCATGGTTAAGATACACATGAGGTCTCACATTAAGGCAGGATTCCCAATATGCACATGTAAAACTTCCCTTTAAAGAGCTGCTATGCATGGTGAAACAAATATTTCAGATGTCTACTTCTCAAGCCAACTGTTCCAAGTGACAGCCAGTATTCCGGGTTTTATCTTTTATTTATTCCTAAATGCCATCAGTTTAAGGACCCACCAATTCCTATATCCTGGCAGACAGAATGTCAGCTAGGCCTTCCTTTCCCACTGGCAAAGGACAGTGCTCCTCAGCTCTTCTGCCACACCACAGAAACACAGACTTTCTCTGACAGCACAAATGAACGCAAGCAATAGAAACACACTTCCGTGTGCTTGGCTAGAGAACTGCACACACGTCTCCTTCATGCCTTACTTTCTATGGAATTTGTTTGCAATTTACCCATGAAAGCACTCTTCTCACACCATTCGAGTTGCAACTTCTTGTTGTCTGCACCTACACGGTCACCTTTTCCAGGCACAGGGATTGTAGAAGTAATCAGGGTAAGCTATCAACTCCCACATCTTGTCAACACATCGTACCTGCTTTCTTTGTATTCTACCCTCAGATTTAAACATTTTACTTGAGTATCTCTTTCCACCTACCTCAATTAATGATTTCCAGAAGAAAAAAGATCTCAGAAACTCCAGACTTTGTGTCTGGAGACCACAAGATTGCAAGGTGCTGGGTAGGGTGGAACACTATTTTGATCCGACAAAGCCTGGAGTCTTCTTTGAGACCTTTGTTTCACAAAGACAATTCCCAGGAGTGCATATTCCTCAAGAAGTCATCCCTTACTGCCTAAGGACCTGTGGTATTCCTACTATGGAGAAAAACTCCCTGCTCTTCCCACTGGGAAATTCTACCTCTAGTATCTTTGGCTCACAGATACAACCAGGCTGTGGTGACTTGACATCAGCATAAGCCAAACTATAGTGGCTGTTCATAAGAGTCTTCAGCAAGGACAGCAGCTGCTTGCTGAAGCAAGGACAGCCACCACTGCTCAGCCAACCACTCAAAACCTCCTGCATTTGGGTGTTGATCCAGATAAATCCTCCATGTCTTTACTCTCTTTCAGTTAGTCATAAGTGCTAGGCTGGAGTTATGAGAGCAAAGTTACTGCTTCTTCAAGCACAGGAGTGAGACTGAAGGAAAGCAGAGCTGAAAAAACCACACAATTTCTCTCCACAGGTTCTGCATGGCACAGGGAGCAGTTCTGTCTTCAGCACACTCTCTTCTTGCTGGCTGGTGGGACAAAGGCTTGACAGCAAGGAGCTGATGAGCTCCTCCCAAGGGCATTCAGGGCTCCCAGCAGCAGGACAAGGAAAAGGTTATTCCTGAAGGATAACAGTCATCTCCTCCCACCTTAGAACTGCAGTCTGTGGGCTTATTTTCGTGTTTCACTGGTCTAGTGAAAATGTGAAGAAGTCTCCCACTCAGTGTCATCAGCTTCCTTTTTTCAAAGAAATCATACAAAAATATTGCATAAGCTCATAACCACACATCTCTGAGCTTCTGGAAAAGCATGTGTCATCATGTTTTCTAAATTCCTGAGAAACCCTTCCCCATCTTTTCTACTTCATTTTATACGTGAACATATTTCCTATTCCACACTGGTGAGCAAAGAGGGAGAAGTGACAAACACTCTGTCATACACTCTTTTTGGAAGGCTAGAACTGCCTTTTTTAAAATTTCTCTGCTTTCTCCCTCTCTTCTTGTTGTAGCCCATTATTCTCAGATGAAGTTCACACAACAAAATAGTGCTGTGCTAAGGCCTCCAGTAGTCTCTGCAGAAACCATCAGATTACCTGCTCCTGTATCTCCTAAAACCCATTCCAAATTCCTTCTTATGCCAAGTCTTTATGTTCTTTCTTTCCAGTCGAATCACTTGCTTAAAGTGGCACAGATAAAGAGGAGCTAACATTGAGTGGGAAAAGCCTCTTCTGCAAACCTACCATCTCACCTTGTCTACATCATCTTCTGCTCTCACTTCTCCAGCAGCCAGACCCACACAACTCAGTGCTGTACTCGAGTTTTAATACTCCCCAGACTAATTCTGACTCTTTCAGCATTTTAGCAGGCTAAAGGCATCCACATAGTTCAGACTAAGTAGACTTAATACTCCATTTACCAGCAATAAATGCTTCATTACTGTTTTTGCCTATCTGGTTTGACTTGCTTCTCTCTTTTTCTTAGAGCTGACATAAAGCCTAATTATTTCGGAGAACATCTGTAAGCTAAGCCCTTTTTATTTTTAATGCTATCATTAATATTTTTGGTTTCAAATACCTATTTGATATGCATACAGGTATATATTAGGTCTATACAGGCAGCAGCTTGGTTCTCCTATTACCATTAAGACACTAACATTCCACCTGCTGAAAATGGGTGGATAAGTCTTTAGTAAGTAGTTTATGGCACAGAACTATTTGCTTCAGGAGTACGACTTTCTAAAGAGTAGATTTTCCTTTTAATTGTTGTAACTTCCCAACTACCCCCTCTCTTCAGCTTTTTCAGAATTTTGAAATCTCCCAGCAACTGTAACAGACAATTATGCTCCCTCCTAACCCTGAAAACCACCAGGTGCAGAAGACCCTGAAATAAATGTTCAGTCCAGAAGGACTATGAGAATATTCACCAACCATAGTCCTCTGAATTCCTCCACAGGCCATACATACAACCCACTTCCCAAACTCCAGAAAGAAAGCACTTAGAGCCATGGTGTAAGAGCACAGGCAAAAGCCACAGCCAGGAGAGAGAGAACACAGATGACCATAACCTGTAGCAGCAGCACAGGCTGTTGCAAGATAAAATCAGATTTGTGCAGGAATGAATGCAAATCCTACAGGTAACATCCCACTCAGAGGTGTTCTCCTGCACACTACAGCATGTTCAGAGATGTGTGTGTCGTTCTTCTGGACAATGTGGGTCTGCATATACAGGGCTCTACACACCAGCAAAGGCAGGACCCAAGGGTGGCACCTACAAACAGGCCTGGGTCCCTCCCTACCACGAAATCCATTCCTTCAGTCATATCCCTCAGCAAGAGCCCAAAAACAGGCAGCATTCCCATGCAGAGGCTATCCAGTCATTTTTAAACTATGCTGGTGACCAAAAGCATGGGGATGATTTCCAGTTCCTCCTCCTCCCTTTTTTATCTGCCTATTCCTGCAGTGGAATAGGCAAGCAAGAGTACAATCTGCTGACAGATTGTACTTCATGCACATCCCCGCTCCAACTAAAGAAACAACAAAAAAACCCACAGATGGACTGTAATTCCTGGCTGTGACTCACTGTGGGAACACCAGTGCTCATGGCATGGAATAGAGCAGATGCGAGCAAAATGTGGAAGAATGAGAGTGAAAGCATAGAGGAGGGGCAAGCACTGATGTCTTCTTTGTGGTGACCAGTGACAGGACACAAGAGAATGGCTTGAAGTTGCATCAGGGGAGGTTTAGGTGTGATATTAGAAAAAGGTTCTTCACCCAGAGGGCAGCTGGGCACTGGAACGGGCCAGGGAGGGAGAGGACTGGAATCGCCACTTTTAGCACTGGTAAACTATTACAAAGAATCGTTGAGTCCTGCAGATTATTGTTTATTTACAGTGCCTAGGCTTTGCTTAGGACAGAACTGACTTGCATTTAAGCCTGCCTTGAACTATAAAAAAAGCAGCTGTTTGAAAGCTGTCCAGACACCGGCACAGGTTTCCCAGAGAATGGATGCTCCATCCCTGGCAGTGTTCAAGGCCAGTCTCAATGGCACTCTGAGCAATCTGGTCTAGTGGAAGATGTCCCTGCCCATGGCAGAGGGTTGGAACTGGATGATCATTAAGGTCTCTTCCAACCCAAACCATTCTATGATTCCAAATCCTCTGGTCACTTATTCCCAGCATGCAGACAGCAGCACTTCCTATGCTGTACAACCACATCTTCAGGTAGGCTCCGTGATCAACAGCACTGGGAAAATAATCTGTCTTGGTAACTCTTTCCTTCAATCAGGGTCATTCTTAGCCAGATCATCTTTGCAGTTCTACTTATAAAGGATGGCACAAACTGACGCCATAGACAGGAACTGTTCTCAACCTGTGGCAACACCAGCTTGAACAGACTCTTTTAACTAATTGCAACCTCTGTCTCTCACAAACCCTGTATCACCCAGCCAGCCACTGTCACACTACCCTGAACACGGCCAGAAGGCTCTCCTGAGGCTGAAAACAGATAGGAGGACCAGTAAGGAAAAAAACAAAAGTAAACAAACATACACCCATTTTTTATTAACACCTTTAAAACACCCAGGATCAAAGGAGTCTGTGTATGCAATCCAGAGATTATCTTGATCTTGGTCTATTCAGTTCAAACTAAGTAGAACTTAATATTCCATTTACCAGCAATAAATGCTTTATTACTGTATTTGTCTACCTGGTTTGGCTTGCTTCACTATTTTTCTTAGAGCTGACGTAAAGCCTAGTTATTTTGGACAACATCTCTAAGCTAAGCTCTTTTTATTTTTAATGCTAACATTAATATTTTTGGTCTCAAATATCTATTTGATATGCATATAGGTATATATTAGATCTCTACAGATCTAACTTGGCTTTCTAAAATCTAAAACCATTAATTATATTAAGACAAAAAACTATGAGAACAATTTTTCACTCTGTTCATCATATACTGTTAAAAAGCAATGGCAAAAATATTGTTTCATTTTGGTTTTAATATCACATAACCTCAACTCTTGTCAAGAGCTTTTAAGCAGAGGGCAAAGTTTTGTTGGACTTTTTCCCCCTCTTTGTGAGGAATTTATAACTGATTATAATTCCTCTGTTTATTCAGGAAGATTCAAGAGTAAGGGGGCAGGACAACACAGGAAGGTGTCAGCTTCACAGTGCTGATAACTTATTTTTCCATTTATTTTATTTAATATTGTGTTTGATATTTCTATTAGCAATACACAAAATAACCACATTCCACAAACAACCCGAATTTGTTAAGAGTCCAGATTTTCCCACATTCATCACCATGGTAGGTAGTGTAGTTCCTCTCATGGAGTAGAGAGACACAGAAGAAACATTAAGCAACCCCAGTGTTTTTCTGATTTTCAAAATGTGGAAAGGAACATATATTTGTGTACAGAGAAAAAAAAAAAGACAGGAAATTAAAAAAATAAAAATAAAAAAGGAAGCCCAAACTTGTTGAACTACCTAATGACGCAGACACAAAAATCCACATTAAGGGAAGTTTGTTTTTTATGCTGATCACTCTCAGAAGAGGTCTGAAAGAAAAATCATTTTTATCAGCTCTCACGTTGTTAGTCTGCGCTCAGTACTGGAGATTGCAACTTCTGCTTTTACGTGAGCCAGGTTTTCTCAGTTTAACTCAATTTTTATAAAGAAGTTAAAATGAGAAACAAAGCAACCATTAATGCAAACCGGCAATGAAAATGATATTATGGAATCTATCTAAAGATGCAAGAACTAGAAGGCACTAATACTGCATAAAAAAGAGTTGATGCTCAGAACACTGAAAGAGTTGTGTGGCTTTCAGATGAGCCTTACTACAGATGCAGAATGCTTCTAGAGGCTCTAGTTCACATATCCAGCTTACTTTCCTTATCCCCTCTGCTTTTGGGGCAGGATCCTGATGCAGCTAAAGCAAGTTTGGCTGCCATCTGCATTGCAACAGAACACCCTCACAAGTGTGGCTTGCACTGATCCCCCTCTTGGCGTGGTATTATTTATTCACCTCCTCCACAGAGAGGACAAGAAGATCTCTCTGGGTTCCTTCACCAAACTAGGCCACAGATACCATACTGACTTTCTTTCCATCCACAGACAACATCCAGGATCCCAAATCTGAACTGACCTGTGTCTTGAACTTCCAACAACTGAACGAGCATGCTCTTGGTAGGTCTAAATTCAAAGTCCTTCCATAGCCTTGAGGTGAGGATTTGTGCTGTTATTGAAAAGTCTGAGGTTTCATCAGATAAAAAACTGACTTAGCCTGGCATTGTAAAAAGCAGGAATCCCTATGTGGTGAGTAGGAATTCTGAAGACACCAAAGCTACACTGCAACTTCTGACTTCCACAAGGGAATGAAGGACATCTCCCCTACTCCAAACATTCAGTAACGTGACTGGGATAAGTGCAGTACTTTGAATTTGGATGGAGAAAGGATTCTGCAGGGGAAGGCTGACAAAGGAGGAGGACCTACCAACAGCATCCCGGTGTTTAGAACAGGTGTTTGCAAGGCTAGAAACTTGCAGGCCAAGTTGAACTGCTACCAATTTATTTCATGCTCTAGATCAGTCTGACTTTCAGGGCCTTGATTTTGACATGGAGAGATGATGGATTATTTTACCTTGTTAAAATTAACATGATATATTTACACATAGTCAACATACATAATGCAAGCATACAAACAAGAACATGGTATGAAACCATGGCTATTTAGTTTAGTGAAGAGCAGTAAAGTGTTTGCATTCCCAATCTCTCACCCTAATCAGCCACTTTAGAATCAAAGTTTTACAGAGAAGACAACATAACTAGCTAAGTTGTTCATTAAAGAAGGACATTATAATACCTGTAGCCACAATTACTCTCTCTAGCTGTCCAAGCACTATCACCTCTTCCTTTCAATTGTCAGTTCTTTGGAACCTGGAATCTTTTTTGTCTAGGCATATCTATAGCATGTGGACTGAGATGCTGAGTAGCAGCAGCAGCATGCCGGCTTACATAATGCAAGGTACAGCGCCTTAAACTTACATAAAGCAAGGTAAAGCCAGAGGAAGTGACAACACACTCAGTTACTCATGCCTTAGTCACACTCATCGAGATCTCAGCAGAAGCGCTGCTGGTTAAGATAAGGAATTGCAGCTAAGGCTTAACACGGCAGACTCATGCAAGTGCGCAGTGTCCTGGCTTCTCCCCGGTCCTCCCTGCACACCGGGACCCCCAACGCTGTCTTACAGAACAGGAACTCTCCATATCAATTAAATAAAGCAAATTGAAGACCTCAGGAATAGTATGAGGAGGAAATCACAGGGAGCTTCTTGGAACTCTCAGCAGCAGAGAAGTTCCTTTTTAACCAGGGGGATACAATAGCTCCTATTTTAGGCACATTCATGAAACTTCCAAAGCAAAAAAAAAAAAAAACCAAAAAAAAAAAAAAACCCAAAAAAAAAACCTACACCAAAAAAACCCCACTAACAAAAAACCCCAAGTCAGAAGCAATCCCTTAGAGTAGAGGAATGATAAGGTCTTCATAGATGAAATTATGCTTTTTGGCCCATCTAGCAATAGCAGCTCGCTCTGATGACAACAAGGAAGTTTGCACATCCATCATCAATTTCAAAAACGAACAGATTTGGTTTATTCTCCTCATGTTCACAGCCCAGTGCAAGGGCTATGCGCGTAAGGACTGTGCTCCTGAGGCACAGCGGTGGCATTTGGATTAAGGAGGCCTTAGGCTAGCATTTCAGCAGCAGTTAATGGCAATCATTTACTTACACCACTTGTACCCACATCCCCACCGCAATTTTCCCGTGCACACAAGTTTGAAACAAGCGGGGCACAGGAGCCTGCCGACAGCGGCGAGGGGAGCTCGGAAGGTGCGGGGGGCCGACGCACAGCCCCGGTGTGAGGCGCGGGTCGGAAGCGCCGCCCGGCCGTGCCCGCCGCCCCGGGCAGGCAGCGAGCGAGCGCCCGGGGACGCCCGTCCGGACAGGGAGCCACCGCCCCAGGGCTCGGGAGGGGCTGGGGCTCCTGGGGCAGCTCCCCGGGCACCGCGGGACCCCCGGCTCTCCCAAATCCCGGCCCCGCCACACGTGCCCGTCCGAATGC
This sequence comes from Passer montanus, assembly GCF_014805655.1. Taxonomy (NCBI): domain Eukaryota; kingdom Metazoa; phylum Chordata; class Aves; order Passeriformes; family Passeridae; genus Passer; species Passer montanus. The sequence goes on from NW_024368707.1 coordinate 5,111,815, forward strand.
CGGGGAGGCGGGCGTGGCCGCCCCGCTCCCGCTGCCCCGGGCGGCGCGGAGACAGGGAGACGGGGAGGAAGGAAAGGGAAGGAATCGGGAAGGGTCCCCACCGGCCTCTCACAGCTTACCCAGGAGGAGCGGAAGGTACAGGAGACAAACCAGCCGCCGCATGGGTGCCCCACACGATCTCGGCGGAGGCAAAAACCAAAATCCCCCCAGCCGCGCCCCGTCCCGTCCCGCCCCAGCTTCCGCTGGGAGGTCCCGAGGGCGCTTCTTCTGGGAATTCCGGGACCGCGAGGGAACTTCAGTCTCCCGTGCGCCCTGGGCGGTGTCGGGTGCCGAGCCTGGCCTTGGAGTGCCAGCGAAGGGGTTTGTGGTGCGTGGGGCGCAGCTCCAGGAAGTGCTGGCGACAGAAGTTGTCGTGTTGGTCCTACATATCAGGGAGGTTCAGCTGTGAAAATTGAAAACCTGAAAGTAAATCAATTTAGCGTGGATGGGAGTCACGCAGATTAGGCGAAGAACGAATTTCAGTAGGCGGTACGCACCTTGGCACCTCAGAAAATGATCACAGAATAGTTCCAACCTCTCTGCCATGGGCAGGGACAGCTCTGGCTCCTAATACTCCCTGGAGCCTGGTGTTTGGCCACCCTCGTGCTCCCAAAAACCACTGTTCTCTTCGAGGGAATATCTCCTTTTGAGGGGTGGGCTCAAGGCTAAGCCTGGCCAGGCTCTCCTGTTCCACCCAAGGTGAGGTTGATCTCTGGGAGAGGTGAGTGAAGGAAACTAAATAGAACAGAAACCGACTCTGACTTCTAGGGGTTTTCTTTGACTCCATCTGGTCAGCAGCCCATTCACAAAACTCAAACACACTTAGATTCTCTTTCATGAATGGATGACTGGCCTCTTGACAGTACTGAGTGGTTTTGAGGAAGAAAGGGAAAATCACAACAGTTTGGAAAACATAAGTACTTGGCAACTAGTGAAAAATTGCTGCTCTTACAAATATTCTGGAGGCAGCTGTGAGTCAGGTTTCCTCTCATGGCAGTCAGTTGCTGTGAGTGGATGCTTCAACCTCCTTCACCTGCATCCCACTCTCAGTGTATTACCCTGGCTTTGAAGAGTCCAGGTGCAGACCTTACAGCCCCAAAGCACGCTCAGCTCCCAGCAGCTTGTCTGTCTGTCCTGGGAAACACCAGCACAGCACAGTGCTGTGAGAGAGGCTCTCACCACAGGTTTATCTCTCAGCTGGATTTCTCCCAGTACACCTGGCCCCCACACTCCCCCATGAGCAGCTGTGTCGGACTATTCACTGCCCCTTTGAGAGACCTCAGCTTTGCACTTCACACCACACAATCACAAAAAGAAATTGGCAGCCATGTGGATATCTCTTAAGCAGAGGTCCCACCAGAGTAAACAAGTTATTCCACCTCTGAGGAATTTTTTTCTCCCTTCATTTTCATACTGTAAATGACTCATCGCTGAAGGCTGCAGCATGAGCTGGAACAGTACTGCATCTTGGTGTCAAATTCAGTTCTTACAAAAACAGGATAATACTGATCCTCCACTCTAGAGCTGTGTTGGAATGCTCTGACATGTAACTCACAAATGGAGACAGGCCCATCCCATAAATCCCTTCTGCTCAGTGACAGAAACCCACATGGAACCTTTCTCTCCCTCATGTACATTTTCCCCTCTGTTCTTAATCTCTGACAAGTGTCAAAGGGGCTGCTCTGACTCATCACTGAAGGCTGCAGCATGAGCTGGAACAGTACTGCATCTTGGTGTCAAATTCAGTTCTTACAAAAACAGGATAATACTGATCCTTTCTCCAGAGCTGTGTTGGAATGCCCTGACATGTAACTCACAAATGGAGACAGGCCCATCCCATAAATCCCTTCTGCTCAGTGACAGAAACCCACATGGAACCTTTCTCTCCCTCATGTACATTTTCCCCTCTGTTCTTAATCTCTGACAAGTGTCAAAGGGAGCTTCCTACCCTGTAAAGGCTCCAAGTCACAGTGTTTACACCAGAAATGTAACATGGCCGTCTGATGCTGACTCATCCTCTTGTCAGGAAAAATCTCCTCCCAAGATGTCGGAGGCTTTGGACTGAACCTTGGTGCGGGGAGGATGCTTGCACACTACAGCTTTCCTGTAGGTCATGAAACCTTTGAGGTTAGGAGAGAGAAATCTGAAGCAAGCAGTTTCACTTTGAGACAGGTTATTTTAGGGTGGAAGGAACCACATGCATTTAAGGCAGGCCTGTGTTCTTCCTACTGAGCTGCTCCACGTTGTAGAAGATGATTAGGGTTTCACAGGGCAGACAAACTGAGAGAGAAACTTGAACCTAGAGGCTGGTGCCCTCACCTAGGCACTTCTACTTGGTGATACATGGTAAGGATGCATTCTCCCTTATGCATACTTATACAGGCATACCAGGTGGAAGATCAGAAAGCGCTCAAAAAAGGCTCAGATGGTTGGTTTTCCTCCTTTTCTGACAGAGTACCCAAGGAGACTTGCCCTTCCTCAGTTGCCAAAACAATCGTTGATGTTTACTTCCTGCTCTGTCATTGCTGGGACAATGAAAAACGGGGAGGTCAAATTGCTTTTTGCTGAGATAAGAACTAATCCTGGTTCCTCTGTCAATCCTGGGAGAAATACACAGGAGTCTGCATGCTTAACACAGAGCCATAGTTTCTACTTTCACAGACAAATGACAGAAAATACAGGAGCTCTGAGAATAAGTATTCCAGCAGTAGGGGGGATCCAGAACTTAATGAACAATAAGCTAAGCTCTGGGTGTATTTCATGCCCTTCTTTGAGTGCAAACCTCTCTCCACAGGGAGAGGTTTTAAATAGTCATCATTTGCTTAGCTAACACTTGGTTTCCCACAAGGTCTGGTGCTGCTACCCTAACTACATTGTTTCCAGTATCAAAAATTAGTTTTCCAGGCTAAGTGAATTTTCCTGTGATCAGATTTCCTTGACCATTGGGTATTTGCAGTGCTGATATTCCTCTGCCAGCTGTTGCTTTGTCGGGGGGGACTCAACACTTTCAGCTGAGTTTGGCACTTTCAGCATTGGCTTGAATGTGCAGACAGCACATTTTTAAAATTTTCTTTTTAATTAAAAGAATTTGTGCATAAAATCAAGTTTGTTTGCTTTTACTATCCCTGGCATTCTCAAGCAAATCACACTGTGCTTCATGACTGTGTGCTGTAAGGGACTGTTAAGAGAAATCTGAAGTGATTTGTAAGTCTTTGCAATAGTGCTCCCATTGCCATCATAATCACTTCCATTGGGAAGCAAAATAAGTGGCATTAAGTTTCTGAATTAATATAACTGTAATTACTCTGTAATCAAGTTCACAAGCAATAAAAATAAAACCCTTTATACCAAAATAGCTTTACTAGTAAGAGCATTTTAAGCACAGAGCAACTTGAGTGGCTTTTGCTGTTTGCATAAGGAATTGGCACAGTGTGCTGCTATAATTAAAAAAAAAATCCCAGGAATTAGTAAATCTGAGAATTCAGATTTAGTAGACAATTTAAAAGACATTTCTTTTTTAAAAAACACCAGTTTTGTGCATTTACAAAATTGTTAAACACCAGGATGTTGTTTGACAGCTCAGCAAATACACAAAATAAAACCAGATCTGCAAATCTTGGCCAAAGTTATGTTTAATTCCAGGGCTATAATACTGGTGCCTGCTTTATATTACAAGTAATTTCAAAATTTCCATAGGACTTGGCAAAGAAGGAATGGGCCCAATGGAGTGCACAGGCTTTATCTTACAATCTGAGAATTGTAAGATAAAATAAGATGAATCTGATGCTGGGGATGGAAAGATGAAGCATTGCCTGGAAGCCAGGAGATGGCTATTGGCATTGCAGTTTTCAGTCTTGGAAAATTGATTGGGTTGACAAACTCAGGCACATATTTGTGAGACACTGAGGACCTGCTTCTCTGACAATAAGCCAGCCTGATCCTGGAGGCAAGTATTTCAGGGTCAGAAGGTATCTCTGTATGTATCTCTGGAGGATGCAGTTGGAGTGGGATGCAATAGTCCTCCAGGCTAGGCAGCTGAGACTGCCTAAATTTCAGTGAAAACTGGAGAAATTTATCTCAGAAGATTTGGAAATAAGATGAACGTCTGCCTAAAACAGCCCCAAAGCCTTCAGTTGGAACAAACTGGGGTAAGGAAATCATTGCTATCACCAATAGCTCTAAAGAAAAGTACTGTCTGTTGCTTTTTGAAATGTATTTGGTTATCTTCCTGATCAGACTGAAGAAATTTCTTCATTTTGATGTTCAACTAAGCCACTGTAGATTAGTACCTGGACAGGGAACTTTGCTTGTTACCCTTCCTGCCATTTAGCACAGCAAAGCTGCCTTGTCCAGCACGACAGACCAACACAGAGGATACAGGTGTGTCCTTACCTGAAAGTCCATCTCAGCCAGGGATATGGGACCTCCACATCACCAATGTCATGTTACACATCTGGGTGTGCACTTCAAGAAGATTTGGTAATAAGATGAACTTCTGCCTAAAACAGCCCCAAAGCCTTCAGCTGGAACAAACTGGGGTAAGGAAATCTTTGCTATCACCAATAGCTCTAAAGAAATTACTGCTTTTTGAAATGCATTTGGTTATCTTCCTGATCAGACTGAAGAAATTTCTTCATTTTGATGTTCAACTAAGCCACTGTAGATTAGTACCTGGACAGGGAACTTTGCTTGTTACCCTTCCTGCCATTTAGCACAGCAAAGCTGCCTTGTCCAGCACGACAGACCAACACAGAGGATACAGGTGTGTCCTTACCTGAAAGTCCATCTCAGCCAGGGATATGGGACCTCCACATCACCAATGTCATGTTACACATCTGGGTGTGCACTTCTGCTTCTCCATCTGTATACATCAAAGTGGAAAAGTTTTTTATTCAAAGGTCTTTTTGAAGTATTTGCATGCTTATGATGCTGGTGCATTACTGAAGGGTGCCCTCACCCTAAAAAATGTAGTCTGGGCGTGTTTTGGTGATATGACCACCAGTTACATTTTAGCCTGCCTTTCCCTCACTTTTCAGATATAATCCACTGTTTTGCTTTATTTAGACTGTTACAGGTATCTGACCAAAAGCAGAAATACAGGAAAGACAGCAATGCAGCAGGAAAATACGATGCGAGGCTGATATGAATCTTCCTGGCATGGACTTACTGTGAAGCCTTGTGATAAACCAGCATCCCTAATGAGAATTTGGCAGAAAGGCCTAGGTAGCAAGGATAAAGCACTGTAACTCTATCGCTTGCTGGGATTGGTTTCACTGGCTGATTTCTGAAGTGAGAAGTTTCCTTTGAGGAAAGGGAGGTAGGGAGGAGAGGAAGATCAACATCTCCTTTAACCAAAAAGTCAGTGAAGCCTCTGCTTCAAATTTTGACTAATGGTTAAATAAAAGCAGAGGTAATTTCTCAAAATCCAAATTAGGTCATTTTCCCAAAAGTACACAGGCTGATTGATCATTACAGAGTCAAGCTGATCATTAACCACAGCTGTTTTTCCCCTGCACAATCCTTATACTTGTGTTGGACGAACAGGAAGATGGTTGAAGATCCGAAGAGAAAACTGCTCATGGTTCTTGCTCTCCTCTTGCTGCCCAGCTCAGCACAAACAGGTAAGAAAAACATGAGTGACTGGCAAGGGATTGAAGGTTTTACAGAGAAGGATCTGAATTCAATTTTCCCTAAACAAGCTGTATGTCAGGAGGTCCTGGCAATAACCTTGCTAGGTGCGGGGGAGAAAAAGTAGTGCAAGAATGGTCCTTGCTTCTCTTTTGTTTTGATTCAATCACTCTCAGTGACTTAATTCCCTTTACCTGATTTACAAGAACAATCCAGGTTTGCCTTGAAGTGTAAGGATGTAGAAAAGGGACCACTTGGCCTCTGGCAGTGGCATCTTTTACACATTGCTTCAAAAGGTGAGCAAGTGTGATCTGCAGTAGCTGAGAGAAAAATAAACAAATGCCACACTTCCATTTCTTTCCTTAATCGTACTGTCAATGAGACTGCCTTAGTGATCACATCTACAGTCCCACATCAGGTGCAGCTTCACTGCAGTGCACCTCCTGCCCTTCCTTTCCTCACTATCCCACTCATCTTATGCCAGTTCTCACTCACTGTGCTGGCACTGGAACCACTTTTGCTACTTAGACTGACTCATGACCTGCATTTTTTCCAAGCTGATCTCTAAAAATATCTCTTTCTTCCTTGTCAGTGCACAGGAAGACCAAAATAAACAACAGTGAGGGATAGTCACATCCTTCTAGAGGAATCTCAATATTGAATCTCACCCCTTTTTGCTGACCTATGCCAGCTCTAAAAGTAACACTGCTAGTGACACATACTGCTGAACTTCTGTGCTTATTGTCTAGCCTAAATTTGCTCAGATGCTTTACTAGCTACAGGTTGGGTGTTTATTTTTTTCTGCCTAGGTCAAAGAGCCTTCCAGCAGCAACATTTTCCTTTTCATAAAGCATTTTCATCAACTAAATGAATCAATTGTGAAATTATCAGTGACATATTTTTTCATCAGCATTCTCATACTTATTTCTGGATTTTTGATGCAATTGTCAGTTAGACTTGTACCTTCTACTAAGCCTACCAGAATTTGAATATAAATATCCCCATTCGGTAGTGCCTACCTGTCAGCAACCATTTTTAAAAGATCTAACAGCCACCTCATAAATGTACTTAGTACCTGGTGTAGGTGGCAAATTTGCTTAAAAAACCAGCAAAATATCACTCACCTCGTGGTAAAACAACTCTCAGAAGTCAAAGCTGGTATTATATCCATGGTTATTTTCCCAGACAGAACTGGTATTTCATCAAAGGACAGAAACAACTTTATCAGTCGAGTTAAGTTTCCAGATTTGTTTCATTTTAATTTATGCTAGAAACTTTTAATCTTTATCAACAGAAGTGAAATTGCTACCTTAATTTTCCTGATGAATTAGAATAAGGGGTGGTTTTTTTTTCCCATTGCACAGACCCAGACTAAATGTGCCACTCCCTCCATCCTGTGCAGGGAATACAGACAGGCTCTCAGAGCATCACTGCACAGATTTCCAGAGAGCCAGCTTTCTACGGGGCAGAAAACTTCAGGTCCAGTTTCTTCTGTTCACTTCCTTGAGCCCCAGCTGTGGAGAGCTGATCTCAGCTGATGATGGCATCGAGAACTACAGCTTCAACAGCAGCCTGGAAACCAAAATCATCATCCATGGCTTCAGGTGAGAGAAAGAAGAGCACTGTGACTAAGTTTTCACTGGTAAATTAAACACTGCACAAGCATTCCCAAACACCAGGTGGGCTGGCGTGGAACTCTCCTGCTTGTGTCACCTTCTTGTCTCCCCAGCAGAGTTGCTGCATGAAAAACAACTCCAAAGAGCAGAGACTGGAATTCTCAGCCCTAAACTGGACCCAGGAAGTTTCTGGGAGGCTGTTGGTGGAAAATGCTACTGACACCCCACATTACAGCATAACTTGAAATCCTTCAGTTTGTGACCAGTTGCCTTTTCTTGTGTGTGCTTCACACCCTTTGGAGCCTAAAAAAAAAGTTAGAAATTAATATAAATTCCTTCCTTCCTTCCTTCCTTCCTTCCTTCCTTCCTTCCTTCCTTCCTTCCTTCCTTCCCTCCTTTTTTTAATATTCATTTATAGGTTGTGTGACCTTCTTGTCTCCCCAGCAGAGTTGCTGCATGAAAAACAACTCCAAAGAGCAGAGACTGGAATTCTCAGCCCTAAACTGGACCCAGGAAGTTTCTGGGAGGCTGTTGGTGGAAAATGCTACTGACACCCCACATTACAGCATAACTTGAAATCCTTCAGTTTGTGACCAGTTGCCTTTTCTTGTGTGTGCTTCACACCATTTGGAGCCTAAAAAAAAGTTAGAAATTAGCATAAATTCCTTCCTTCCTTCCTTCCTTCCTTCCTTCCTTCCTTCCTTTTTTCAACATTTTTAGTTAAGAAGTCTTTTCTTTAAGATTCTTGTCCCATTAAATTATCTCCTTGGATTTCATGCCAAATAACCTGGGTTAATAAGCCATTTAGAACCACAAGGAGACTGATTATCCTTCTGTTCTTGAAAGTGTTGGGATTGGAGCTGGGTTTTTTTTTAACTGCCATCATTCTGCAAACTTTTGTGCCATTTTTTAGTCAGATGTGACCATATAATATTTTTTTGTTTTGAAGTACAAATGCCTGAATAGAAAGTGAATAGAAAACCAGGATGAAACCACAAGGTCTTCTCAGAAAACCAGCCTTTGATCATTCAAGTGAGATAGCACACTCTTCAGCAGATGGCATTAGGGGAACTGGGTAGAACAGAGCCTCCTTGGTTTTCCTGGAATTCTTTGGAATAGATTGTCTGGAGATGAGAAAATGTAGCAATGAAAGATCAGGTGATCTGCCAGTGACAGCAGAGAAGGATCCAGGTGTTCCCAGTCACCTCACTTACTCCAGGTGGGCTCTGTGGTGGCTAAATGAATCACCACAGAGAGAGTGAGATGTCAGCCTGAGCTCTGTAGATGTTCTTTCATTCATTAAAATATCTGGTTCCCTCACAAATCAGAGCATTCTGGAAAATGTCATTACACCACCACAAAAAAAACAAAAATCCAGGTGTGGGTGTCTGGCTCCAAAAATAACTTCCAGCCACTGCCAGGCAGCCTCCTCTGAGACATGTGAAGCTCCAGCACCAGTGAACAACACGGTGGCACATGGCCTGTTTGAGGAACAGCTAACATCCTTGTCTCTGGTGACTCCTCAGGGCTTTGGGTACCAAACCTTCCTGGATTGAAGGGCTTGTCCAAGCCATACTGCAAACCAGCCAGGTGAATGTGGTCGCAGTAGACTGGATTTATGGATCTACAGGAGCCTATCCCTCTGCAGTGGAAAATGTCACACAGCTGGCCCTTGCCATCTCACAGTTCATCAGCAAGCTCCTGGTAAGCTACTGTGCATTCCCAGTGCAGGGAACATGGTTGGGGAGCTGCTCCCAACCTGCTGTATCCAAGAGTTGGACAAGTGGACTTTTTTAATCCAGATTTTTCCTTTTTCCCTCTTTCAATTCAGGCTTGAGCATGCCACCATTTTTCTTCTTCCTTTGGAGTTTTTGAGTTTTGACTCAAAAAATCCCAGCTAACAGCTGGGATTTTCTGGAAAAAATCCCAGTTGTTAGCTGCCTCTCTGGTTCAGAACAAACCTAAAGTCTGCCTTGGGTCTTCTCAGATCCATATTCACTGGACACTCTTCTTCTTCTTCTTCTGCTGAGAAATTTTGTCCAGGAAGCTAGAGGGAGTGAGATTTGAGGCTGTATTATATTTGCTCTGGGCTTCAGATAAACTTCCCAGTATGTGGAAATATCCAGAAATGTCCTGTCCTGTTCTGTTCGTGCAAAGCACAGCTGAACAAGACTTCTGCAATCAGGGTGATGAATCCTTGTGTTAACCAGCTAAATATAAACTCTCCATGAAATGTTTGCACTGCTGACCAACCTGATTAGGGCTGGGTTTGCATCCATGGACCTGAAGAAAGGCCCTGAAAAACATGAAGTGCAATACCCATCATTTCCTTAAGTATTTGGTTTCCCACTGTACGCCTCAAAAGCAATCCTACATTAGGAGAGTTATAGAGCTGCTGTGTGGGCTGGGACAGGGTATTTCACTTTTCTGCTACAGAAGCAGTAATTTGTGTTACTGTCACCCTGCAGGCCCTGGGAGTCTCAGGGACATCTATCCACATCATTGGGGTGAGCCTGGGAGCACATGTCGGGGGCCTGGTGGGGCACTTCCACGGCGGCCGCCTGGGACGGATAACAGGTATCACCCCCTGAGTCTGGGGTCCTCACCTGCCCTTCAGGAGAGAGAATGAAAGGGCAAGAAAGGGGAGGCATTCAGAGCGGTCTTTTAATTTCATAAGGGCTCACTAGATCCAAGCTTATGGGCTTCTCCCTAGATTCTGACAGCGCCTTTCCAACATCAGGCCCCTCCATGCTGCCAAAAGAACACAAGTATTTGTAAAAAGGTCCTTCCACCTCTGCTACACTCTTCAAACTTGTGACAGCTTAGCAAAGTATGAGCCCTCATGTCTAGTGAAAGCCCACAACACTCATAAGCTTTGCTTCCAAATGATAGCATGTACATGTGGTTCTTAGAATTTAGCCACAATGCAGTTGTGGGGGGAGCAGCAGGAGTGAGCAGTTCTGCAAGAAAACATGAGCTGAGATCCAAGGGGACAGTAACATGGGCAGTGGCCTCACAGACAAGGGATACAGTCCTACTGTGTCTGGGCAAGAAGAGCAGAGCAGGTCCAGTGACAGGAACCAGGGTCATGCACAGTCTATTTGTAGTGATGAGGAAAGCCCAAGATGAAGCTGGGAAGTCAAGTCAGGACCAAGCAGGGCCAACAAGGCAAAGGCCAGGGCATGGCATCCCTACCACACAGCTCAGGCAAAGAACAAATGCAAGAGCCTGAGCCAATGTTGGCAGGACCCAGATGAGGCTCCTTGCTGTTCTCCCCTACAAGTTGGCTGTCCTCACAGTAGGCTGGTCTAATGCCACCAAACTGTACCAAATCAGAGCTGACCTTCAACACAGCCAGACTCCTGGGTGTGAGGAAGAGGCTCCACTGGGGGAATTACAGAGCAAAATGGTTATAGGCTGATCCTGTCATTTAGAGGTTTTGGTGCACTGAGGACTTGTTCAGCATTTAGGTGTGAAGCATGAAAAAAGTCACAGAATCATTTAGGTAAGAAGAAACTTTGGAAGGTCTCTAGTCTACATACCACCACCACCACCATCACCCCTCCTCAAAGTGGGGCTGAATTTTATCTCATATCAGATTGCCAAGTGTTTTACTACATTCTGGGTATCCCCATCCAGAGAGATTCATTTTGATAGGAGGGGAATGCTACTAAGAAGGAACAGACAGTCTCCAGCAGTCTGGCCTCAGGTCCTGCTGCCTCAGCCCATGCTGGTCTGTCCACAGAGGTATCCTCAGGAAGGGTCTCACTCCACGCTTGGCTGGGCAGTCTAGAAAAATGTTAGTTCAGTTTTCACAGCTACCCATGGTGCATGAAACACAGGCATTTCTTAACAGGAAGTGAATTTCATGTTGAGCCCTTGTTAAAGCTGTGAATCAAAGTTTACATTAGGAGAAAATTAGAATAGCCTCTGTTCTGCACTAGAATTTTATGATCAGTGATGTCTTCAGATGAGCAGAAGCAGACACATTTTCATGAAACCATGGTAATTAACTTCAGAGTTAAGCTCTCTTTCCCTTTATGTTGTCTACATGTAATAGAAGCTCTGTAGATTTTTGTATTGCGTTTTAAACTCTGCTAGAATACAATCCCTTTTCTACATTCCTGTTTGTCCTGTGATTTCATAGGCACACTGGGCACTGCAGATTACAGTTCAGATTTAGGAGCCTGAAGACAGTTTGGGTGAGACCCAAGATATGCCTGATCTCATCTCCTGATGAGATTGTTTGTCCTGTGATTTCATTCACATTCTTGTTTGTCCTGTGATTTCATAGGCACACTGGGCACTGCAGATTCCAGTTCAGATTTAGGAGCCTGAAGACAGGTTGGGTTAGACCCAAGATATGCCTGATCTCATTTCCTGCCTCCTCACAAATTCCTCACACAGGAATTTGACCCCAGAGCCACAATTTGCTGAAGTGTATGTTATATTAGGTTTCTGCCTCTCACTAAGAATTTTATGCCACACTAAATAACAATTTTCAGTGTCTTTTAAAGCTTTTAACTACAACGTGGTCTGTGGAAGTAGGTGGGGAACCTCTCAGCTTTTTGAGTTTACCAAGATTAAAGAGCACTAAAGTCTTATTTTTAGCTTTTATTTACAGAAAGAACAGAAAATAAGATTTTTTTTTTCCTTCTTTTCCTCCTTCCCTCTCCCCTCACAAATGCAGACATGCCCATTTGTATATTGTTGGTACTGCCTTCTCCATACAGAATTAATGAGACTGAGTCCAAAGCTGTGAAACCAGCCAGCTCCAAGGTTAATTGGCATGTGGAGCAGACCTGCTTCCTAAAGTATTGTTGCCTGGGGAGTGAAAAAAAAAAAAGTTTTGTGAGGTTACTTTTCTATAAAACGAGAACAGGACAAACCTCGGGGAAAAAAAATTAATCTGCTTCTTGGTATTGCCAAGGACACTTTTCTGTGTTCCTTTGAGTCCACAGAAGTTGCTCTAGGAGCAAGTTTTAGGCAAAAATGTAGATGATTGCTAAAGACTCAATTTTATTTGTGGGGAAAGGGCTCATAAGCCTCTTTGGTTTAAAACTGTTAGGTAGTATGAAACTTCTGTAATTCCTGAGTTGGTTAATGTCTGGGGTGCTGAATTCACCAAGTAACTGCTGATCTGCAGTGACATTTCTCAGACTGTAGTGCTAACACACATGACAGTACAATTTGGGAAAGCATTAAAAAGTTTGATTCTCTTTCACCAAAACTTCAAGAGACACTATGCACTCTCTTTGTTAGAGCTATTTAAGGCTCAGTCATGGCATTACAGCATAAAACCTTTAGTTAAAACACTGCCAAAGTGTGTGGAACAGTGGGAACAATGCAAGGAAGCTGTAGTGGAAGTTGTCTCTAGCAGAAACTATTCTGGAGCTTACTTGCTGAGACCTGGGAATAATTTATTATATCTGCCTAGCACTATTTTTAAAGTCCTAGATAAAGTAACTGGTCCAGAAATAAGAAAGAGAGGGGCTGAAGAGTACTTGTTGAGGTGTTTGATTTTGTTACAGCCCTGGATCCTGCAGGCCCTAAGTACACCAGAGCCAGCCCCGAGGAACGTCTGGATCCTGGGGATGCCCTCTTCGTGGAAGCCATTCATACTGATGCTGACAGTAAGCTGGCTTCCCTCTTCCTCCACTGGCCTTCTGTTCCTCCTGGTATCATTATTGCTAAGGAGTCTGTAGGTCATTGTCCCTTTTTTTGCCAAACTACTATGAGTTCAAGTTCAGTCTGAGGAAATTTCTTGTTAAGAAAGGTTTTGATGATGAATTCATACCCCAGAGCACTTTAAACAACAGACAGGCGGAGATTGCTACAGCAGAGTGAGTTTATGCAGAATGAGCTCAGCATGACTTTTACTGCCTGAAGAGAATTTATAGGTCTAACCTCACTTTGTTTTTTCCTGCCTGATGTAAGAAAGGTGCCACCCAGCGTGCTGTTGGAAAGTAACAGAGTCAAACCAACAGCTGGTGCAACAACAGAGTAACTTCTCTAAAGCACTGAGGTTCCACATAGGCAGAACCTCTCCTAAGGAATAATGTGGTGCCTTTGAGTCACACCTTTTGCCTGGAGACCATGAAAACCTCTACCAACACAACTCTCAATTATCCTTCATAATCCCACATTAAGGCTCTGGTCAGTTTAGCTCTCCTTTACATAGAACCAAGAACTAGAGTTGCTGAGCTGGTGGTTAAGACACAGTTTCCAGTCATTTTGGTGGCAGGGCCTGGAGCATTTTCTGCTCCATGCATCAAACATGCACATGTAGAAGCAGGAAATCTGGCCTTGATGTCTCCAGCATTAGAGCTGGCTCCAGTACTACTAATGCTCAACCAATTATTGGGACCTGTCATCAACATGTAGGGTAAAACCTACAGAAGAGCCAAGCCTGAGAATGAAGTGGCATTTCACCTCCTTTCAGATTTTGGGATCCGGATTCCTGTAGGCCACATAGATTATTTTGTCAATGGAGGCAAAGATCAGCCAGGATGCCCCCGATTCATCTCTGCAGGTAAGAACACTCTCTGGCCAAGCAAAGAGCTTTCATGGCCATTTAGCAGACTGGGGAAATGCTCTTGCAAGCAGCTCTTGCTACAGCCATGGCAGTCAGCAAAGTGAGACAAACATATTCACAGCCCACATCTCTTCTCAGCAGTACAAGAAACAGTGAAATTAAAATCACATACTGATCAAGTGTCTTGGTGGCACTGCTGTCAGGAGATGTGATGTTGGTGATGCTTCTCTTTGACACAAAACCCTAGCTTCAGCAGAGATGACACTTTGCTAGAAAGGCTCTTAGGTAGCACTAACAAAAGCTGCTTTTTGTTTTCATGCTGGAAGTTGTGTCTACTTAGAGAGAGAGTTTGTGCAACTACTGTCCTTTTCTTCTAGAGAAGAGGACTTTCCACAGTAAACTGTGTGGACTCACTAACATTTAAATATGTTCTGTATGAGTCAGGTGCATTGAGGGTCAGCTTTCCTGAGATACCTATGGTACCTCATTTCCCATAGCTGGGGTTTCAGTGCAGGTGGGAGTCAAAGATGCTGCACCCCCTAAGAGAGAGCTTGATTGATGGCCTGATTGATGGAACACTGACAGAAACCTTACAGTCCTGTGGTCCCTCTCTTCCAAGGGACTCAGTCTGAGAGATAGACACATTTCTAACTTCCCACAGGACTTTTCTTGCAGTGGGATGTGGGCTTGTAGCCACAGAAATGCCCTGGAAAATGTTATTAATGGGAATGTGATCACTGCAGTAACAGTGTTCCTTCACTCCCAGTTCCTGGGAATGAGCAAAAAACCTGAAGCTGACAGGAAGACTCATGGCTGCTTTTCTCTGATTTATTTTTTCCTTGCAGGCTATAACTTCCTGATCTGCGATCACATGAGGGCTGTGCATCTCTACATCAGTGCCTTGAGCCACCCCTGTCCCATCGTGGGGTTCCCCTGCGCAAGTCATCAAGATTTCCTAAATGGTCACTGCCTGGACTGTGAAAAACCCTTCCTGTCCTCCTGTCCCAGAATAGGTACGGTACCAGCATGAGATGTGCCCGGAGCAAATGACAATACATTCCTGATGGTGTCAGTGCAGAGCACAGGATGCAGCCCAGATTTCTCTGAGCAGGATTTGCTTTGGATCTGTTTGGGAAGAGTGACAAACTGTTTTGTTTTATGGCTTATGTAGATACATTATAAAAACTCATCTATTGACCAGGGTTGAACAACAAAATCTTGAACATTTCTGATCTTTAAACATTTCCTAGGGCCCAGATATATGTTGAAAGAAAGTTTCCAGAATCCCCTGCCCGAATGAGTAGGCAATCAGTAAAAAAAAATTTTTGTTTAGAGAAGCAGCTGGAAATTTTAGTTCAAGCCTGAAGTCCCAGTCTTCTACACTATTCAGGGCTGCTGAGTCACTTCCTTTTCATAAATTTCTCCAAAGATTAACTCCTTAGACTGGGAGAAGGTAATAGGTGCCTCTTTTAGGCTTCTGAAACTGGTCTGTGGAATGAGGAAAGGAAGTGTCCTCTGCTGCTATTTGCAGTCTGGTGCCAGAGGAGCATAAAGAGAGGCCTTTTTTGGCACAGGTTCTCTCAGATCAGCCACCTCTCGCTCATCTCACCAAACCATTTTGCCAGCTATTCAACAATGCAGACCATGAGTTGTGGTGGTTTCCTAATTTGACCAAGGAATTCAATTTCCCTTGTGTTTGCACTGTCATTTACATCTGCACTAAGTTTCCTGACTTGGTAGTCTTTAGTCTTGCTCATTTTGCACAGATGCAGCTAACAACAAAGTGTGTTAGCAGAGGAATGAAAAGAAAGCCAATAAATGAAATATTGAAAGAAAGCAGTAAAGGAAAAGAGGGTCTCTGGTGATGATTACCTGGGGTAGCCAAGTGAGGGAACGTTAACCTGTCAGACACCACAAACTTGTACTTGCTCTGATTTGCACTGGTATAAGAAAGGGACCTGTTCTCCAAGACAGGGGAGTCAGGCAGGGTGAAAAGGAGGTGACTGATATGTACTATATTTCTGTTATATTTCTTGCTTATATTTCTATTCTGTCATTCATGGCTTTCTCTGCACTGACTTTATTTCTCCCTGCAGGTCTGCTGGAGCAGGCAGGTGTCAACATGAGCAGGCTGCCCCAGGAAGTGAAAGTTTTTTTAATGACCAGTCCTTCAGCCCCATTCTGTGGTAAGTAGCATGACAGAAAAATGAGTCAGAGGGTGTTGGCCAATGGGGCAGACTCTCTGAGGACCCCAGGATGGATCACAGCACTCTACCCCATCAGAGTCAGCTTCTGTGGGCCTTGGGGTCTGAGACACACCACTGAAGAGAAATAACCTTGCACATCTCCTCCATAAAGCCCTTTCCAACAGATTTGTTAGTGTGGGCACAGCCCTGAACTAACACAGCCACACATGTTTCAGGGCTGAAGTACAAGGGGTTGAAAATGCATGTTGGTTCACACTGGGCTGTGCAGACATGGCCTCTGTGCCTAACATAGCACAAAGACTTGATTCTTTCTTATGTCTGTTCAATCTTTTCTGCTGGTGGGGACAGTGAATGAGTGCTAGAGCCCCTCTTTTGTCATGGGCAGGTCCTACAGATAGTACGTGTCCTCACACCCCCATTCTTCTTGCTCAGTCCACCACAGCCTGGTTGAGTTCCAGTTGCAGAAGAAAAGAAACAGAGTCACCAGCATTGAAATCAGTTTCAGCAGCAACAGCACCAAGGACACAGCAAAGATCACCATGTGAGTGACAGTGCATGCTTCTGGCCTGCTTTTCCCAGCTCCATGAGTAAGGATGTTTATCCTAGTCCAGAAAAAGCACAACAACAGTGTATTTCCCTGAAGAACCACAACCTTGTTTCTTGAGTCCCACCACATTTTCCTTAAATGCCTTCAAGAATCAGGCATGTGCTACCATTACTCAGTAACCCTGACTGGGTCCGTGTCTTTCCCAAGTGCACAAAGCATTAGGAACACCTTGGGAGCCCCTGATTTGCATACTTTTGTGTGGCTGCACCAGTTCCTTTTCCACACCATACCCTGACCTGACTCCACTTCAAACTGCAATCACTGTCAGATAGAATAGCCCTGCTCTGGCAGACAGAGGTGGCTTACAGCAGGACCCCAATCCACCAGAGGCTCCAGAGGGATGGGCTTGGTGGCTCTGACATTTCTCTTGATGCCCAAGAGTGGCAAAGAGGAGACAAGTGCACCTCAGCATAGCCAGAAATGTGTTAGTATTTGTTGGCTCTGCAGTAACGCAGCAATGCTCTCACTCCCATTGCAGGCAAAAGCAAGGGGCAGGGGACCAAGACCCACTGTGTAGATAGAAAGATGCCTCTTGAAAACACCACCCTCCACCACAATGTGTCTGATTAAAAGATCAGACTGCACAGCTTCTACAGCTCTTGCCACCAGGGGATTTCCCCACCACAACAAGTTCCGCAGTCTTCCTTACTTCTCCCTACTCCTTGCCCATTGCTCTGGACTGGGAACCACAATGCAGCTAACACATGCTGCTGGCTGCCTCAGGAAGCAGGAAAGCAGCCTGCTAAAGAGTCCCAGACAGCTCTCCTGGGATCACAGGGGTTCCAGTGCTGGCTCCCACACAGTCCTTACTGCTAAGCCAAAATACTGTGCCCTGGAGCTCCTTGTGTTGCTGATTCAGTCGTGGGCACCAGGAGTTAGGGGGCAGAAATGGGGAAGGAGAAGCCACACTCTAGGGTACTTTCCAGAGTGACGTAGATGCTTGGTCACAGATTTCCAGCCAGGCACCACAATTTGGGTTTGTACTCCAGCCTGGTGGAGCTCAGTCTGTTCAACTATTCCTGGTTTGGAATCCGAATCTGCTTTTTCCACGGATGCAGGAGGGAAGAAATAGTAATGCCCAGGTCAAACCAGGACCCGTGCAGCACTTCCACTGGCATTTGTCGGACGCTAAGTTTGGTGGGAGTCCAGCAGGAGGCATGTGAGCGCTGGGGGGAAAGGAAGTGAGCCAGGCAGGCAATCCCGAGGCTTTGCTGTACCCTCCGGTTTTAATGAGACAGTGGAGTTAGAGCAGGGTAACCGAGCCAGAGATGCCCTGCGGGGGGAAGCAGCAGCTGTGTTTCTTTTAAATGCCTTTCTTAGAAGCTCAAAGCTAAACTGAAACATTTGCTTACAGCAATAAACCTACAGATTTGAGAGTATAAAATTGAAGATGTCCATTTTATTTCCCACTAGTAGCAAAGGGAAAATTTCTCTGCTGTAGGCAAAGCTCAGCCTTCCAGTGCAGTCAAGTTCAGAGTATCAAATGGGCATCTAAACATAGATCCTCACATCACAGTTGAGACACTGATCGATCAGTGACTTATCTCAGATGATCTGTCATGTATATCACCCTGCAGTTTCCCAGAAGTGCAGAGGGACTTACTTGGGAGTGTTCAGCTAGTCTCAGATCTTCAGCAAAGGACTTACATGGTTGTGTCTTGCCTCAAACTGCCCTTCTCGTCTCCTCTCCCAAATATCCATTCCAACCTTACTGCTCCCCACATGTTGCTCAGAATGCCCCAAGAGAGATGTCCCCAAGCTTCAGTAGCTGGTATGGGGCTGATGAGTGAGGAGTTTGTTACACGGGACACTTCCCAGCTGCACTGCTGTGTGCTTACACATCACATGACATCATCCCCCATATCCAAGAAAACATACCTCTGAAGCCAGCCAAGTCTCATAAATCCATCCAAACGTTGTGCAGGATTAGACCAAGTGTCAGTCCCAGGAGTGGCTCTTTCAACGTGGTTAGCCGTTCTGTGTTCCTCTGTCCATGGACAACATACCATAGAGAGATGGCCTCCATTCACTATCCATTATTCACTTTTATGACCACAATTTTGCTATGATTCTTTTTTTTTTTTTTAGCAGCTTCAAGCCAGAATGGTTAGCCATTCTGTGTTCCTCCTCCAACATGCCATAGGGAGATGGCCTCCATTCAGTATCCATTATTCACTTTTATGACCACAGTTTTGCCATGCTTCTTTTTTTTTAGCAGCTTCAAGCCAGACACAGACACACAAAACCTAGCAGCTACTGCTGCAGTGTAAGGGAGGGACTGGGTGTACTGGTGTGGGTTGGCTGCTGTGAGTGCTGCCGTCAGCCTGTGCCTGAGAGTTACTTTGGTTAGCAGAATTGTAGGCTCTTCCTGACCCTTTTGTCACCTCTCCCCTTTCCCTGCCATCATGTTTCTGATCAGACAGTCACCCAGGTGCTTCTGGGACCGTGCCAAGCCAGCTGCACACAACATTCTTCATGAGCACAAGGAAATCAATTATCTCCATGCTCTAGGAGGTGCCAAATAGATGAAGTGCAAGGCCTCCTGGATGGACTTCATAGAAGGGACTTAAAATACCTGGGAAGCACAGATCTGTGGCACACAACTCACTGGGCTGTGGTCATTGGCTCATTACCAAATCTCTGTCATTTCTCAGTTCACATTGCCTGGGTAAGAGCACAGGGATGGACAAAGGTCCCTCTATCCAAACATCCCACCTTCAACATGATCAAAAGCAAGTAGCTACAGAAGAGTATAAAAAAAATCTCTCTATAAGCGTGTAGCAATACTTCCCCAAAAAGTTTCCCTGTGTCTAGTTACATCTCAGGGACTTTCAGAGCCAAATATGAGATCATTATCCTTACTAGCTTTTGTGTTCCACAAACCTGTCCAGTCCTCCTCCCTTGACTTGTACAGTCGTATAAACTTCCAGGCATTCCCAACATCTCAAAGCAAGGACTTTAACAGCTTGAAAGGAGTGGTACTCTGTGCAGGGGACATTCTTTTTGAGCCTGACACTTCATAGCTTTCTTTGAGGACCCCAGTTTGTGTACTGATCCCCACTGATCCCTATCCATGCCATTCGCCATTTCACAGATGTTGACTTATCTACTACTTACCTGTTATATTATCTCCTTGAGCCAGGTCTCATGAGCTCTCAGAGAAATATAACACACCTGAGATAGCCCAGCTACCTCAATGGCATGAAATCAGCAGGATGGCTTCTGAGGTAGTGTTGGTAACATAAAGTTTTAATAAAAGGCAAAATAACAAAGCCATTTACAGAGAAAAACCTAAGTTAGGGGCAAAAAAACACCCCACAAAAGCGATTAGTTCTTTTGTTCTCTTCTTTTCCTCCTAAATTGCTTAGGGGAGACTTTTTTGTTTCTGTCCAATTGAGTATCCTTAAGTTTGAGGTGAGGTCCCTAAAGTCTTATGAAGTGTCTTTTTACCAAACTGAGGAAAGAAACTTCTAAGCTTTTTCCTTTTTAAGGAGACAAAAGATAATTTAGCCACTCCATCAACAAGAAACACATTCCTACACTTACCTCTCTGTGGCAAGCTGAGCAGTGTTTCAATCAATATGCTACAGTAAGAAGAGTTGGTGATGGAAGGAAGGCTATTTATACAGCAATATTCCTGAATACAGAGGTAAAACATGGAGAGACAGTCTGTAAGATGCTCATGCAATGCCTTGTTTTGACAGACGAGTCTTCTCACTCCATTTTGTTATGTGAGGGCTTCACAATACTACTGCAGATTCCTCCAGTGCTTCCATGGATCTGCATGTGGACTGTATCTGCAGGTTGACTGAGCACATCCCTCACATCTCTCACCCTGCCTTGCAGACCCAAGGACCAGGAGACAGGCAAAAGGCTGCTGGCCCACCGAGTTCCCCTCTGCCAGATAAACAGCGTGACCCTGAAGTATATCCCCAAGAATCTTTTTTGGAGCAAGGATGAGCCATCCATTGTTGGCAAGTTCTGTGTAGCACCACTGCCTCTCAATAGCAGGTAAGCCTCAGGAATGTCATACAGGGATGCACTGAGCCTATGGATGCAGCCTGTGGTTTGAAGCAATGCATTTTTCCTCCTATTTAGGGAAAAACTTAAAGAGGTCTTTTCCATCACCTCTGTGTCCCTATGTAACTGATTTTGTATTTGTGAAAGAGAAAAGCTACACAGGTGGTTTTCTAGGAGTTTTCTAAAATTCTTCCGCCAGAATAAAAGTGTTGTGCCATGGAAGGAATAGGGCTGCAACTCACATCACCTTGAAGATACTTAAGTCACAAACCATAGCAAAAGCTTGTACTAACTAGAATTTATTCTTTTGTCCTGGTTTGCCCTCTCCATCTTCCCCTGTCTACAATGGGCCCCCATCTAAAACATGACAGATGAACATTTTTCAGGATGAGAAAACAGAAGACAAATAATATATTTCTGTGTCTTATACAGCAAGGTTTATAAAGTACTAAGGCTACAGACAACCATTTTGGCATTTTCTAGGTCAGACATGGTAGAGTACATACCTTTAGCCATAGTTACCTTTCCCAGAGTAAAAGCAGCCAAGTCCTTCTCATTCTGAGAGAGATAATTATCTTCTCCATAATACAATATTCTTGACAGGAGTTTTGCAGATCCAAAGGTCTTGCAGGCAGACAAAACAGCTGGGTTTATACTGACAAACTAAACTGTCCATCCACATTGCTTCTGAAATTCTGGCTCAAGGCTGAAGCAAGCTAGTGAATATTTCAAAGCAGGTTCAAATTCTGTTTTGATGGACAGTAAGGAGGCTGAAGTTCTAGGCAGTAAAAATATATCCAGCAGACTCAGACTGGGGAAGAAAAAAGGGAATTCTATAGAAATACCAGGTAGTCCCTTGAGTATAAGGACTACTCCTTACTAGCATGTTTTGCACTCCAGAGTTGGGATGGATGTGTTTTTGTCACTTATGAATGGGACAGCAAGGCACATTGCCTGCAAGAGATGCTAACCTGCACCCCTGGAAGCACTGGACTTGGCTTTGGTACAGATAGCAAGCTGTAGAGTTGCACAGGCTCACAACTGTGCTCCTGTCACTATGCTGGGAGCGCTCAGAGCAGCAGTGGTGCTGCACAGGTCAAGGAAAGGTGAAGGACACAAGCCTGTGCATGTCCTTCCAGCCAGTTCATCCAAGCCAGGGAACAGCACCCCATTCCCTACCCCTTGCAAAGCAGTGCAGGGTCCAGCAGTTTGCTTGC
Source organism: Passer montanus (assembly GCF_014805655.1). Lineage (NCBI taxonomy): Eukaryota > Metazoa > Chordata > Aves > Passeriformes > Passeridae > Passer > Passer montanus. The sequence continues at coordinate 5,133,684 of NW_024368707.1, forward strand.
TTTTGTGTTAGGATAGCAACCTCCACCTGCCCAGCCTGATCTCTCTGTGTTCTTCCCACAGCAGGACCATGTCATGTCTGCCCTGGAGCCTCACCCTCCCCAGCAAAACAGACATCTCGTATGACCTGCCTGCTGCTTGTGCCTAGCTCTGCCTTCAGGATACACAGAACCAGAAAGGAGTCCTAAACCTATTGCTGCTCTCTTCTCCCAGATGATACTTTCACCATAAAACTGGATGGGTTTTTTACTCCCTGCATAAAGGGCAAGATGTAAAGGGAAAGAAGTGCATGGCAGATTGACAAATACAAGGTTAACTGGTTACAGCAAAATCTTCCAGTTAAAAGACTGGATTGACACTTTTGTCTCACAGGTTCTGTACCCAGCTCTCAAAGTGAGACAGGAAAGTCATTTAAGGCTTGAATCTGTATGAATGAAGGAGAGGATAATATCACTCTTTTTATAGTGGGAGCATTAGTATAATTCATTAGTGTTTTATATATAAACTGTTCTGTAATCTTCATATTAAAGGTGAGAGGTATTATTTACCTCAGCAAGGGAAACTGTGTGGTCCAGGTTTGGCACATGAAGGAGCCATTCTTAGCCAGAGCTCCAATGGGAAACTCATTAGTTCCCATCTACAAGATGCTTTCAGAGGGAGACCCTATTGATTTCACAGCACATAAATCTCTCTGAAGCTCATGTGAAGTGAAGCAAGCACCAGGAGCAGCACAGAGCTCTCACATCCAATTTTGCACTGCTTCCACCATCTGCCCAGAAGAGACGGTAGTAGGAGAATGGAGCGCTGTAGCCACAGGGCCACCTACCACAAATTAATCCCAGGAACTCAGCACAGCCCTTCAGACCTGAAAAAGTAGTTGAAGTCTGGAAATAATTGGTGGAAGATTGCAGTGGGATGCATGACCACAGAAACAACACACCCACACCTTTTCCATACCACTAAACATATGCAAATTAAAGAGGTGACAAGACTTTCATAATTTCTGCCCACAAATCATGTCTTCTGTTGACCATTTTGTCTGGTTCCCTGTACTGGCTTCACTGAGCGATGGAAAAGTGCACCAGGAATTCCATGATCAGGGGTGAGGGACAGCTAAAAGAAGAATTGTCTCAAGTCATTTGCCATGAGCTGTCACTCCTTATTCACTAGACAGTGTCACAGCAGAATTAGCTCCTGCTTTCAGTTCACATCCAAGATTTTGGGCCCTGCCTTATGACTGGAAGGACAGCTAACAAACACCATCTCCAATACACACCTGGGAGGGGGATAGAGCTGGACTCTGACAACCTGAGAGAGATCCAGGTTAGTTGGCACCATGATTGAAAAGTTTCCTGGGATCTTGTTGGAATATAAGCTCAGCAGACACCTGTGAAGGGCAGTGTGTAATTCAGCCCAGGAACTGCTTCAGGCAGGTGCATGAAGCACCTTGACAGATGGACCCAGTACCACTGCACATTTCAGTTCCTTTGCAGAAGAGACCCCGGCAGCTCCCGTGTCAATCTGCTGCAGACATTTCTGAGCTGTGAAAGGCAGTGGGGTCAGGCTGAAGCACCAATGTATTGACAGAGCATGGTAACAACCATGAGCAGGATGATTCCCAGGCCTGGGGCAGCCCCATTCTCCTGCCCTGGTGTCGCAGCAAAGGCAAGCACTGCAGGGAGCTGTGTACATCACAGATCCCACATACCCACCATTCCAGAGGCAGGAGTGCCAGATCCCAAGGGCACAGGTTTTGCCCAGCTGAGACTTGCAAGACAGGCCAAACCAGAGGCTGCGCCACAGCCCCTGTGTCAGCAGGGCAGGGCAGGTGGGGCTGCCTCCACCAGCCCAGGGCTGACACAAAGCCAGCCCCACGGGCAGAATGGCAGTGTGCCAGCATGTCTGTACCAAGGGGCACTGAAGGACACCCTTCCCTGTGCTAAGGGAAGGACCAACATTCCTTGCTCTTTCCCTGAATAACTGCCCTGGAGAGGCTCTTACTCCCACTGCTCAACTTGATTGCACCAGGCTCTGTGAGACAGAGGATTCTTCCACGGGTACTTCCAATTCTCTGACTGAGGAAATGGCTGGGGAAGCTCATGAGACAAATCCTGTTGCAGCTGAGCTTGGAAGAGGCCTTCCACCTCTACACAATTTTCATTAAGGCATTGTCCTTCCTACCAATGGCTGCTCTCTTCACAGATGTTTTGTATCCATTACTCTCTTCATTTGATTTTTGTGCACCCTGAGGTCACACTCACCTTGAGCACACACAAAAAAAGTGTTCTTTCCTACACCTGTTCCCAATCTCAATTCCTTCTCTTTCTTATTTCAAGAATCAATGCAAAAAACCAGCCAGAAGTCTTTTTTCACCAGCTTCTTTGAGAAGTTATGCTTGTCATAAATGAGAAATCCTAACTCCTGGAAAAGTAATTTCTGGTCTTACTAGAGTGGATGCTCAGTGAGATGCACAGCATCGAACTCTCCATCGCAAGCCCTTTACCAAAGCTGTCAGGTGGCCCATTTCCCTTTGCCCTATCCACTCTGTGCCTTGAGATCACCTCAAGTGATCTCTCTCTTCAAATCCTCCCTCCCTCCAGCTGTTTTCTCCCTCTTCAAATCCTCAAACACCAGTGGTTTAATCTCTGACTTTAATGGGAATCATTGAATCAAAGGGAACACAGATTCTGCAAGCAGGCTGGTATAGCTTGCAGGATATTGGTGCACTTTGGTGACAGAGCTGCTGACAACCTCAGAGAGGCAGGACTAGAAAACAGACCATGGAAGCACGCTGAGGAAGGCAGCTCTGGTGAACAGCCATGGGGTGGGAGGTGCTGGAGTGTCACACTGCAGTCTTAAGCATGTGCTTCATGTGCTCCTGAGTGTAGATATCTGCTGGCAGACGTCTCTGCATGCTAAAGAGTGTCTCTGGTCAAAAACCTGTGTGAGCATCTGCTCCCTTGGAGGGGCTTTGGGACGAAAACAGCCTGTTGTTCCCTAGAGTTCGGGGGTCTGAGTGGGAGCCAGAGGGGCTCGTCCTTTGCAGAAAGGGTGAGAACTCTGGAGATGGTTTTCAGAGGCTGCAGAAGGAATGAGTAGAGAAGGGAGGAAAAGGGAGCAAGGGAAGAGGGGGGGGAAGGAGAGAGAGAGAGAGAGAAAGAGAGCACACCATTACTATCATGCTTTCAAACTTTTCCAAGACACAAACCTCATGGAGCCCACCATTACCTGTTCTTCTCCTCTCCCCTCCTAAATGAGTGTGAAAAACTATGTAATTCCTCAACAACTGATAAATTGGGAAACAGGGTTATGCACCCATTCTGAGATAGCAAAAACAAACCCTTCCAAAGTGCCTTCTGTGATGCTGGTTAAACAAAACCCACAGCTCCTTTGCTTTTGCTCTCAAAGCAGGTACAAAACGTTAACTACTAACTTAGATACTGAGTTACAGATGATCAAGCATCCATCCTCCTATCTCACCCACCAAATAAAAAGGCAGCCTCAAGATGTAACTGTGAAAAAACAGGTAGCATCAGCTACACATCCTGCAAGCACTTGATAGCAAGAAACTAGAACAAATGCAATATGAACAGGAGAAAAAGCAGGTTGTTCTTGGTTGTTTACATTTCCGGGCAAGGGATAAAGCTTAGTTTCCTCTGGAGCACTGAGCTATACTATACAGTTAAAGCAAGTAGTGAACAGAACCTTTGAACCTGCCTCCTTCAAAGAGGCAGCATCCTCCTTAGAGAATGAATGTGCTCATCAGTGGGATATCACAGTCCATCTTACTCATAAGCAGACTAGAAACACTTTCAAGGAACTAGATTACATGAGCAGTAGGCAAATAAGTCTTCCATCAATATTTTATTGTGTATGGCCTTTGTAGCACTTTGGGCATTCAGGAATTGTCCCCCTGAACCGCAGCGTTGCAAGGTGGCTGTTGTAGTGACAGAAAAGGAAAAGGAACATCACCCACAGAAGCACTTCAGCACAGGGAATTTAGAGAGCTGCAAGGTGATTACCCACGTGGGGAGTTACTGGGGAAGGAGATGACACCACAGACCAGGGGAAAGCCCCAGGGGATCTCTGACCTCAGGGACTTACTTTGAAGAATGACACTGCAGGAAATTTCCCTGTTTATTACAGATGTAGGGAAAAGTTAGGAAAGTGCTTCACCTGAGCCATGGCACACCTGCTTGGATTATTTGCTGAGCTGTGACAAGTGTTTGGACAGAGGGAAAACCTGCAGCCCCTCTGTATCACTAGTTTTTGTGGTGAGGCACTCAAGTCGCTCTGGAATATTGTCCAGATGTGACAACTGCTGTTGTGATGTGGGATGTGCTGGGTTATGATGTGGTTAGGACACACAAGTGCCAAGCTGGGTAACAAGGAAGCTCTCATTCCACCACTATGAGCACACTAAACAGTTTTTGATTCCTTGTCTAATTACCTTAAAAATTAAAATACCACACTGTCTGTTGTCTCCAGACTGATGGACGTGGAAGATCATCTTCCTCTCCCACCTCAAATACAAGCCTCTAAACATCTGGCTTTTATTGCAGTCTCTGCTGCCAGTGGCAGCACTCCTGGATACTGTCTCTGTCACAAGATCTAGAAAGACAAGAGCTTCCAGCTCACAACAGGACTGCGTGAAAGCAAGAATAGCTTTTTGCTGTGTAGCAAAGTTTTGCCCAACACACACACCTCTTATGTGTGTGTTCACAGTATTGCCCCACTGCCAAAAATGGGTGGAAAATTTTCAAAAAAGCTACAATGTTACTTGCCTCCTTCCTTTTTTATTGCATTTGAAATTCTGGTTTTATTGAGCTTGATCAACCAGAAGAATTCTACCAGTGATCTGAGAATGGATATCCTCCTTCTGAGAAGACAAAATAGAATCAAAGCACAGGCAAAGTGACTTTGCTGTGCTCACAACACTACTTGCATTCACTTGTGATTGCATGTTTTCACAGACACTCCAGGAGCTAGGAGCATGGATGTCTCATAAGTGATTCAGTGTTCCTGCCTCTCCAAGTAAGGACTGAAAAAGCTGCAAATTCATATTTCCAGCAGCCTACCAGCAAAACCAGGGGCTTCACATTCCTAGAACAAGTGTGGACTTTTTTTCTCTCTCTCTGCCTCCTTAAAAAAGAAAACAACAACCAACTATACAAAACCAAACAACCCCAACAACAAAACCCCCATCAAAACTCTTGCTAACTCTTTTATCTGATTCAGCCACAAACAAATACACTTGTTCTTTCCCTGGTCACTTTCTTCATACCCAGATAATATGAAGAATACTGCAGACTTGTCAGGGCTCATGCCAGGAGTCAATGCTCTCTGCCACTGGGTCCACAGCACATGTAGAAGTAGACCCAAGCAGGCACAGAGAAGAGCAGGGTGCAATGTGGCTGTGTTCGAGGCTGCCTGATGGAAGGCAGCCACCCCAGCTGCAGCCCAGCCCCGCAACTTCCTTCCTGCTGTGCAGACCCAACCAAGACAATGCAGGGATCACTTCTAGGACAGAAATCCCAGTCCCAAGCTTGGTGCCTGGCAGCTGGATTACTGTGTGTGGCAGCAGGAATGCACATTTTGGGGTCTGCAGCTGGTGTGTAGCAGCTGGCATGCAGCGGCTAGCTAAAAGTAGCTCAGGGTGGAATTTCTCTCTTGGCCACTTGGATTTGAATTTCAAGCACAAGCCACTCTCTCATCTATTTCTGTTTGCCTGCATTGTTCCTCTGCCCCAACAGCCACCAGGCACAAGAATGTTTTTCCCTTGTGGAGTAAAGAGCTGGCATTTTGAAAGAGAGCATCTCATTCCCACTCACTGGAAAGCAGACTTTGGGGCATCTTAAAACAATGCTTAGCCTGTCAGTCCACCTAGGGTGACTGGAGGAAAGATCTATACCACCCAGGGCAGACTTTTCAATATCTTACTGATCTGGCAGAGGTGAATCTCTGCAGAAACAAGGAGAACAGATCAAATGCTGGGATGAGCTGTGGTGGGCAGGGAGAGGAAGGATTCTGAGCTTTGTTCTCCTGCCCAGACTGAGCACTTGCAGGGTTTATAGCAACTCCTTGCTACCAGTCTGCTATAAACCCTGGAGCTGTTTCTAGTCCTCTTGGCATCTCCTGGAATATGGGCTTTCTCCTCCGCAGAACTCTCACTCAGCTCAGCTCAATTCTGGAGCATCTTCTGGCATTGCTCTACCTCATGGTCTCGGTGACCACTCTCTACCACCTGCTAGCCTGGACACCATTTCTGTGTTTCTGCCTCTCTTCAGGGATGGGGTGTGAACTGGGCAGGGAAGAGCTTTCTATGTCCAGGTTACTGGCCCTTCTACCCCACAGTACAGCTGGTGCCTGGAGTCAAGCCTCTACCCTGCTGCCTTTCCTTAGGAAAACCATATAGCTTGAGCCCATCTTCTGGGATTCCTTGGGGAAGAGGGCCAAAAAACACTGCAGAGGCGTAAACCCATGGCAAATGGGGTCCAGTGCTCTGTCCAGGCAGATGCACCACGGGAAAGACTTGCTCTGCAAGTGGGTACTTACGCGAGGGTCCCACACAGGGTGAGGTGTGCCCGTGCCAGGAGTGCCCTCACTTCATATACTCCCCTTCGCTCACATAGTCCATAAAAGACCCCGGCAACTCAGCAAAATCTTCCAAGACAAGACTGGTGGAGTCCTCACCCAGCAGATCACTGTCGGGCCGGGATGCCCGGGGCCGTGGAGCCGGCGGTGGCGGCGGTGGCGGCTGCGGCGGCGGCTCAGAGACGCTGGCCTGGCCAGAGCCTGGCAGCAACTCCTCACAGTCCTCCGACTCCCCCTCGGAGGAGGCCGGCCCGAGGACATGGTAGAGGCTGGGCAAGCGGATGTCGAAGCGAAGGCCAAACTTGGCGAAGAGCTTCTCGTTGAGGGAGTAGAGCTTCTCCGAGATGTCATAGCCCAGGTGGGAGGAGAAGAGCCGGGCGATGTAGCGGTCCTTCCTCAGGAGGAGGTACAGCTTCTTCCTCGGCCAGGTGATGTAGCTGCAGTCGGTCTCGGCTGTCAGCGTGACCTGTGGGGCAGGGAGTGAGTGCATTAAGTCCTGCTGCCTGGGTGGGATCACCCACCTTGCAGCCATGTGCTTCACTCCAGGCCCTCAGCCCCTTTGAGTGCTACTCTCCTTGGAGTTGGAGGGGCTGGAGAGACAGATTGTTCTGGTTGAATGACTGGATAAATCCTTACCTGTTCCTTTCCTCTATGGAGGGGCTGGAGAGACAGATTGTCCAGTTGAATGACTGGATAAATCCTTACCTGTTCCTTTCCTCTACCTAAGGAGACTCCATTTTCCTATGCAATAGTAGCATGTCCTCATTTAACCCAGCCGCAAGGATGGCTACGATTCACCCTCTTGCTTTCAGATGATGCTCCCTGTTTCCTCTCCCTAAGGAGGCAAAGACCCCATTTTCCTATGCAATTAGTAGCATGTCCTCATTTAACCCAGCCACAAGGATGGCTACAATTCACCCTCTTGCTTTCAGATGATGCTCCCTGTTGACATCTGAGGGATGTAGCTGAAATGAACAGGGCAGCACAGACACCCCTATCCCTCAGAAATAATACAGAGGGGGCTATTTTTGCAAGCCCAGTCAGTCTGAGTTGTCAGCAAGGAGCCCTGGGGGAGGCTGCTGACCCATTCTGCTACTGGATTGCACAGCCCCACACGCCCTGCTCCAAGAAGGCCCTGAGTAGGAAGGTCCTGGAAGGACCACCTGAAAGGCTTGCCTGGTCGTCCTGTCATCCTGTCTCAGCAGTTCTGCTAGACTCTGTAGGGCTGAATGGCCTTGAAGAACATTGCAGCACAGCTCAGTGAGAGAGCAAATGAAAAGGTTTTATTGCGTTTGTGTATATGAAGAAAACTCATGAGGATTTTTTGGATTGATTTAAGAGAATGTTTCATTTTCCTTCTGGTTTTGCCAGTGTAAAGAGAGACCTTTTCCCCCTAAGTGTAGGACAAGAACAATTTCAGTCAAAAACATTATATAGTATGTAAGTGTATATTATAATAAATAATAATAATAAAGAAAAGAAATGCAGGAAGGGTCAAACTGCCCTGGGCCAAAGAAGAACATCCGAGTGTAATGGAGACACTGGCATGCGAACAAGTGCCGGAACCAAAATATCCCGGGGGCTCCCTTTCACTCTGTGCCCAGGGGTCTCCTTGGTCAGCCGCCATGGCAGAGGGCCACTGGGAAGCTGAACATGGCTTGGCTGCATGTGTGTGTCCTTGGGTTTGATATTTAATGCCATTGCCCTGCAAACAGCTGTCTGATGAAAGAAATATAGGAGATAAAACCTGAGAACTTTCCCAGGCCAGGCAAGCAAAAAGAAGGGTCACACAGAAATTGAAATAACTGGAATCTCATTTTCTTAACCAACCTCTGGCAAAGTGATCAAAAGTGATCCCTCCTTGTGAGGGATTGAGATGCAATAAGCAAACCTGCCACCAAACCAGGACAGCAAGACAGATTTCATTCCTGAATCCCCCCTGACACAAGTGCTCCGGCATCAGCAAGAGCCTGTAATTCAGCCTTCTGGGGGAAAGTGCCAGCCCTGAAACCAAACTCCTTCAGGCACTGGGACCCAACAGTCCTGTGGGAAGCACACAGCCAAAGCAGAAAGCTCAAGGAAGGCAGCTATTCTTGTAGACTAAGTCATGCTTCTGCCATTTTTCAGTGGGCTCAGAATTGAAATAGTTCAATTCATGGCTCCAGAGAGCCATGGGGCAAGGAAAACCTTCCATGCCTTCCTCCAGCAAAGACCCAGGGTCCAACATGCACTTTTTGAACCAAATTATTGTGTTGTTAAGACAAGGTTGAGATAAGTTACAGAGTTTTATTAACTACTCAGGGTGAGAGGGACTAGTGGGTCAAACAGCTGCCAAAAGCAGCACATCACCACGGTTCAGCATGTCCACCAAGAGTAAGGTCCTTCCAGGTACAGGACTGGTCAAGTGACACCTGATGACTGCTGGGCTCACACAGCTGCTACTTCTTCATGCTCCTCCGCAAGCACATGTGGGATTTAGGCATTTCCAGCATATGGCCTTCCCTACCTAGGAATCTACCTCTCCATCCTGATGCCAGGCATAGCTGACCTCACTGACCAGCCCTGTCTTGCAGAGCAGGAGAGGTGCCAGAGCATGGTGCTGGCAGGGCTGGCACAGCCTGGCCCCAGCCTGCTCCAAAGTTGTCTCACACCACAGATGAAGACCCTCAGGAGATCTGGGAACATTTATTTCCATGGAAATCAGCTCAGAAAATGCTGTGGATGTCTTTGCAGGTTACATGCCTGCAGTCAGCCATTGCAGTCAGCCATTTCACTGCCCATAGCCCATCACTCTCCCTGCTTGATTCTTGGGCAAATACAGCCCAGGAGCTAGCAGCAGTCTGCTGCCAGACTGAAGACCTGTGCAAAACATGAAATACCTCCAGCCCTAGCATAGCCATGCTGTTTTTACCTCTTCTACTTCATTATCTTGGTCCAACATCCCTATTTCTGCTCACCATCTGTAGCCCTGTGCCAGTCACATAGCCAGTATCTCCTGCAACCATAATCACTGGTGATGGCACTGTTTTCAGGAGCAATTACCATGACCCTTTCACATATGACCCAAATTCAGACTCTAGGAAAGCAGATTTGGAGAGCTGCCCTTGTTTAACCAAGTCTGCTTGGAGCTACCTTCATGAGAAAGCATAATTTCCTCATGACCCTCCCATGATCCCAAGGGATTAGCAAAATCCCTCTTCATATGCCCTAATTGACATAATGAGGATTGACATCCTGACAGGTATCAGGCCATCCTGGGATGTGCACTAAAGACAGAAGGATGTAGGCTTAAGTCATCTTCTCCAGAAGGAAAGCCAAAGAAACACTCTGCGGTGTTGACAGCAAGGCCAAAATCCTTTCAGTTACTGCAAATGAGAATTGGCCTGGCCTCTCAGCAGGAGATCTTTCTGCTCAGAAAGAACCATATTTGGGTGTGAATCATCCTTTCTGCTTCTCCACCCAAAACACATGACCATCAGAAACTTCTGTGAGGAACGGGATGTTTATGGATTTACATCACTGCTGCACATTGCCACGGCTGCCATCCTGATGCTAGGACAATGCATCCTGCTAGCAGCATGCAGGGCAAATGCCTCAGTACAGGTACTAGAGAACACCCTAAGGGAAGAGAGCTGGCAGTCTGACACCTCGATTCCCTGATAAACAGGAAGGAGTTCCACCCTCCTTGCTATCAGCAGATAGTATAATCATGCCCTGAGGTCTTCAGAACAAGGAAAGAAAAAAGGTTAAATAGCTGATCAGACAATCCTGTGCTGGCTAAACCACCAGGAAGGGGAGGAAAGTTTTCCTGAAAAGTATTCCTGGTGCTTTCAATGGCACAATGAGGACTCTCCACCTCCTTCTCAGACATGCAGCAAAGCACCAAGGAGTGGAGCTGAGCTGTGGTTACCTGGAAAGTTCCTTCCTCAGAAGGTCGCAGCGACTCCCATTCTGGAGAGTCCAGGAACTGGTATGGAAAGACGTAGTGAAGAAATTGTCCATCCTGGCACACTCGGATCCTGCAGAGGACAGGTGAGGCAGACAGGCTTAGGCCACAAAACAGATGTCACACAAATCTGATAGCTCAAACAGTGTATCCCACCAGGGAGGAAAGAAATAATTGTCTCACATATGTCTCGTACCCTCCTGGGACAGCTGCAGGTGCTTTAGTGATGAGGCTATCCCTCCTTTCTCTGTGGGATTTGCTGCCACTTCCCCGTACTCCATCTGTGTCCTGTTTCTTGCTACACAGACAGCCCTCGCAGGTGCAATGCTTGATCCTAACCCAGGACTTCTCAGCCCACAGGACTGCTGCTTTCTAGGTACTTCTAAGCCAGCCTGTGGCTCTTTGTACTTGTACCTTCCTCCTGTCTCCAGGATTGCATGAGGGCATTCCCAGTCTTGGTACTAGGAAGTCACTACACTCAGGATCCTCCAAAATCCCGCTGCCATGGTTCCTCACAGATCACCCCGATGGCTCATAGTTTGCTGTGCATTACCACTCACTTTCTCTTGGCCTTTTAAGTATCCCTTTCATCTACTTTTGCCACAATTCCCTGCCAGGATCAAGGTCAAACGTGCACTGAGTTCTGCTGTGGAACAGAGAAGGATCTGCACAGGCCTGAGGCAAGGACAATGCCAGGGCACTCTGGAGTTCTATTCATAGCTCTGCATCACCAGGCTTGGGGCCTCTTGCTTTCCTGTCACCATGTACCTCTGTTGTATGATGCACAAAGGCAATTCCTGCCTTCAGGAGTTAAAAGACTGTTCACATTTGGTTTCTAATCAGCTGGCAGTGCTGCCTGGAAGGGTCAGGGATTGCAAGGCACATTTCCTGATCCAGGAATACTCTGTATTTCCAAGACCCCACTTGCTCATTTTAGGAAAGAGCACCATAACAGCAATGCTCTGCTGGGTCAGCAAGGACCTCACAAGGCAATAGAGTGGGTACTAGGAAACGTAAATCCATTCCCATCTCCATGGAGCATCCTTTACCAGCCAAGATGCATGTTTCCCACTGCAAAAGAGAGCCCAACAATTACCCACGGTCACCATCTTACTGTCTGTTGTAGCACTTTCATGCCCACAGAGTAGCATAACATTATCCAGTGCAGGTCAAGATAGCACAGACTCTTCCCCATCAATATTATTTACTGATACAGTAAACTTCAGAGCCAGCTGCTCACCAGAGATGTTTGGTAAGGTGAAACGCTACTGGAAACACACATAACAAATTTCCCTCCAGTGCTTTGCCATTCAACATCCTGGTGGACCCAGAGTGCTCTTAACACATCTTAGAAAAGGGACCGACACCAAAAAAAGGAAGGTCAGCCATTCTTCTTTGCAAACTCCCTCACCAGAGAGGATTGGCCACTGCAGTAAAACAGGAAGCCCAGGTGATGCTTTGTATTCCCAAAGGAAATTCCTTGTGAGACACACCTCCTGCAGCCCAGCACTGCTCCTATTTAGAGATCGTCTTCCTTTCCCATTCTTATGTAACATTAGTGCCAACTTCCTGGCAGCGGACTGGAAGCCAACACTATTGCTATTTGTATACATCTGGATTTTGCAAATCATTAAGTGGATATGCTGCTAAAGGCATGCCACAGGATCTCAGGTGAACAAATGCCAGTACTTGATCAGCACAGTTCATTCAATCAAATCTCCAGTGTGACTCTCTACAGGTCCCTGAGGTTTTCCTTGGTGGTCCAGAAGAAGGAATATCACAAATGCTTGACAGCACAGGGAAAGAAAGACACCTGATTAGGCAGGATCCACCACAGGAAAATACTCTCTCTTTTGAAAAAATGGTGCTCATAGTGAAAAATGTCAAAGCCCTGAGGGTTGGGTTGTCAGGAACAGGAACGTCCCCCTGAACACTGCTGGCCAGGGAGAGCAGGTGAACTGAGGCCTCTGCACACAGCTCTTCACATCACAGAAGTGTGCCTGGTACACCCAGAGACCACAGGTCCAGACACACTGCTCTCCTGCCTTGAGAAACACATTCTCATAGCCAGTCTGCTCCCATCAGAAATAAGATCACTTCAAAATGACAGACAAAGGGGTAAGGATTCATCAAAAGTACCACAGCTAAGGCTGAACTAGCCACTTCATTGCCCATAGCTTGAATCTGCAAACCATTCCCTGAAATACTCTTAAGTTAGAAAATCAAAACTAACACCCCAAAAAGCAAATTTCCCCCTTCCCCAACAAACTGATGCATAACTCAGATCCTTTTCAGAGGGAGGAAACAATCCTCACCCCAGTTTCTACAGAGGGTGATAACACAACAATAAGCCACAGTGGTTTGCAGTCAGATTTTGTTCAGGAATGGGGGAGCCTTTACCTGCCAGAGAGCAGCAGCGAGAGGCGGTCAATGGGCGTCTTGCCCTCCACAGCATAATTCTGGTCTCTGACTAGCGACTGGACCTGCTCTTCACAGCACTTCACAATTTCTTTGTAGACTTCCAGGGGCACCTGCAAGGGCAGGTACATGGTCTTGTAGAGGAGGTCAAACTCTTCTGGGATGGTGTTTCTGCGGAGCCGGTAAGCCAGGTGAGCCAGCTGAAGCAAGCAGGCGAGGACCAGCAGCATGTTCCAGATGAAGATGTCCAGCCCACAAGCGCTCAGCCAGCCCCACAGAGCATAGCAGAAGTAGCCTGGGGCCAGGAGGCCAAAGATATAGAGGGACCCAAAGATGCCACTTCCCCCCATGTAACCCAGGAGGACAATGCAGCTGGCCAGCTGGTAGGCTGCTTCCTCCATAATCTCCTTCCAAGCATCACACACTGGAGGCTGGAGAACAGCCTGGTCCCAAGAGCGGCTGTTTGTGCTCATCCTGTCCAACTCCCAACCCTCCCCAGCCGTCCTGCGCTCAAAATGAATTGTCATACACAAAGGGTGCTGCAGAGTTTGGAAACCAGAGCTGCTGGGTAGCTGTTCCTCCTCCTCTTCCTCTTGTACACCGTCTGGTCCCACAGCAATGTTTCAAAGTAACATGCTAAAAAGTGCTGCCGAGTCTTTTTGCACCCGAAAAATTCCAAAAGCATTCGCTTCTCCTCTTTGTGGCTCACAAAGCGTCAGCTGGCCCCCTCCTTAGCCACAACAGTGAGAAAAGAAGCTGGCAAATGTGGGGCCAAAAGAGCTCGGTCAGAAAAAGAGTCGAGGCCATTAGCTGGAAAACTCACAGACAGGACAGAGATCTCCTTGCACTGCCTGTCTCGCCTGCGCTGCAGCAAATGGAATAGCGACCGTGAGAGAGCAGCAGAGGGAGCTGGTGTTGAGTGTGGAATGTGTATCTCTTGGCAGTGGAACGGAGAGAGACCCCAAATGGATAACCATGTTTGGAATTGAAATCCAAGGAGCAAAAGCAGCGAGGAGAACAGAGAGCAAGCATGCACCCGCTACTTAACATAACTCAGGCGGCCAGATAAGCCCAGTGCAGCGCGAGGAGGGGAAAGGAGAAGGGAAAACAACCAGCTTATCGTGGCGAGCTCCAGTCACACATCAGGCTCTCCACTGCTCTGCACTCCTGCGAGAGAGTGACTTTCACGCAGCACAAAAAAGGAAAAAGGTCACCCCCTTTCCCCACTGTGGTTGGTAACTGTGGCAGGGACTTGGCAAAAGAAGAGAGGTTGGCTCTCAGTTAATACTTTCCAGGTCCATTACAGCCTCTCCTTACTCCAGGGAGCTTCCTCTCTGGGGTGTTTTAGATCAAGTGGCACAAGGCAAAGCTTTGCACAGTCTGAGAACTGTGAAGGCATGGGATAAAACTAGAGCAAACAGGAGTCTGGTACCCAGTTTCATCTATCATGAAGATGACACTATCCCGCCCGCCAAAAGCTTTGTGAGTGTGTAACACTTGGAAGCACGTTTTGTGGGGAAATCCTAGTTGAGGGATTACAGGCTCTGCTGGGAATCACACTTGAGAAACATCATCTCACACTCTCATTTTTCTAATAGTTATTTAGAATCTGTCCCAGCCAACACTTGTCACTCAGGTAACCCAGGACATAGGCACAAGAGGGAGCCTTTGAGGTCAGTCCTCCATGGTCAGCTACATAAAACATGCATAAATGCAATTCCTCCCCTGCTTCAAGTAACACATTATCAGTCACACAGGCAGGATCTGCCCCACTGCCAGGATGCAGTTACATTTCAGGCATTGACGCAACCCACGTGGTCTCCCATCACAGTATGAAGTCAGCCTGCATGGGTCAGTGGGGTAGAGATAGGGTTTCAAGGGTGGTCGTGTTTCAGGCTGAGCTTGCAGCTGCCCTGCCTAACATGCCATTCCCATTGGCACCATCCAGTTAAAGACACACTGATCACCTCTCCGAACTAATAGTCCTCTGGAATAACACTGTCTCCCAGGCAAGGCTGCAGCAATGCTTTATGGCAACCTTCAAGAATTCACTGTGGTTTTGGCCAGCACAATCTTATTTCTGCAATGATGAGGCCACGTGCAATACAGAGCTGCATGGCTCCTAAGAGCCATCTTGGCAGGCTGACATGTGGGAAGGAAAGAAGACAATTAAGCCTTGCACAGGGTGAGCACAGTCCATTCAGAAAGGTGCTTTCTGTTAAGGGTAAAGTGAAACAGGGAACCTTGTCTTCAGAGACCCCTTAACTAAGTGAAGAAATAAATCCTAGCTACTGAAGCAGAACAACACTCATCTGCAAGAGTTATGAGGAAATTAAGAACTTCCTCTTGACCTTCTCTCCAAAGCAAGACAGATAATCTTATAGGTAAAGCACCACAATAAAAATCTTGGGATCCAGCTTCTGTTTTTCATACCATTGCCATATACTCGCTATATGACCCCAACAACAACTTGTTGTCCTTGTTGTCCTACCTTTAGGCCTCTGCAAAAAATCTGTAAGGAGCCCTCTCTCCAAGATACGCTGACATCAGATAAAATGGGGAGTTGCGATATCAAGATTGTGAACACTTAAGAAAAAGATACTTACATAAGATCCGTGAGTCAAAACTGAACTGCTATGAGAAGAAATGTAGAACTGCATTAGAGGAAGCATCCTGAGAAGCACCATGGCAATTTCTCCTATCTTTTCATACTACCAAAACACTTTTGCAGGGCATCAAAGAAAGTGGGAAAAAAAAGGAAGTTAATAATTTCATTCTTCAGTTAGGTAAATTCCTGAGTAAAAAATAAACTAGAACACAGTGTTAATGACTCATTAGGACAATGAGTTTATGTTCTGACATCTTCTAGAACACAAATAGTGGTGTTGCAGTGATGCTGAAGCCAGCGCTGTGGGTGAGGATGACCTGTTATGATTTCTCCCTGAAAGGCAGACAGGAAGCTTTTAACCCACAGCAATAACAGCACAAAGATCTCCTTAGAAATGACACAAGTTTTCTGCTGGGTCCCAATGTGACATTGCAGAGAGAATGATATAGCACTTTAAAAGGTAGATCTTGGAGCACACACCAGAGATTAGCTTAGTGTTTTCAGACTCAAATTTCTAAAAGGAAGATTTATAAAGTGATTGAAAGGAAGACTAAATCTTCCTTTCTCCCTTGACAGTACCATGGCCATACAGATCATCTTCACAGCACTTTCAGTTTTCTACCCAGCAAAAGTAAAACACCCTCTTATTACCAAAGAGACATTTTATTTTCATGCCTTACTTTGGATTGAATGCCCTTCATCCAGGGACACTGGTTCATCCAAGACAAGTGTTCAAAAGCCAATACTGATTCAATGAGAAAGGGACATACCAAGTTGAAAACAATTTGGAAGAAGATGGCAAGTTCATAGAAAACACCTGAGCAACATTAACATCCTTCCATGGAAGTAAACACATAACCATTACTACAAAATGTGTTTGTGAAAAACAGACATGTTGAGCTTTTCAGCACTGAAACAGGCAGTGTGGAAACAGGTATTTCACTGATTTCCCCACTTAAAATGGACTCAACCAGTAGCACTTAATATTTAGCTGCATGTGATGATGCAACACAGGTACAGCCTGCACTATGTTTGGCAAATAAATCCTCTGTCCTTGAGAGCCACACAACACAGAGATTATCAGTCCCAAATCTCACAGCAGCTGCATGACTGGTTATTTTGCCCATCTTTTAGGAAGTCAACAGGTTCACTACTGATCCCATAAGCTGAAAACCAGTTCAATCACCTGAGTTGAGACACTAACACCTTGGTGGCTTGAAGTCAGAGAGGGCATAATCAAACACCTCTTTTTTGATTTATTACCTAGTGCACTGCTGGCATTAGTCTGTAGAACTGTTACTTACACATGAATAAACAGTGTAGTTCCAAAATATACACATTTGATTTACAACTGCTGGGAAAGGTTTCAAGCCTACTCCAGACAGGCTCACAATGAATTACAAAGGTTCGGAGATGGCATGTACTGTATCTAGTTGTGCTGCTCTATAGTTTAGTTAAGTTTCCTTCTACTGCTGTGTTTCAGACCCTCAAGGTACACACCACCCTGTGCAGGGCAGTGTCTATCACCAACACTGTCAGTAAGTATTAACACAGGAACTCCCACTCCCTAAATGAAACACTGAATCCACTCCACAGGAATACCACAGTAAGAAATGAAGTCACTCAGCAAGGAATTTGAAGTGACTACAAGGTTCTCCCATTGTTGCTTTAAGTGTAGAGTTGTCCAGTATCCTTTCAGTACTTGTTGCACACAGGTACATCAGCATCCCACTCATTTCCAAAAACTTTCTGAAGTACTTGCCACACCTTTACCCTCATGGAGGTCTAAACATCCCAATTCTTAAGTGAACAGAATTTGTGTAAAATTGTGCAGGAATATGTTTTTTCCTTTTCTTGACCTGACATAAGCAGCACTCTGCTCTTATTTGGCCACTTCCTGCCCTGCTCTATTCTGTGGCACCATTTTCACAGTTTACCCAGACCATGCTACCATAAAGCTGGTGCTCATCCACCTCTCAGCATTCTCTTCAGTTCATGCTCTGACACACAATGGTTCAACAGGTTCCTACCTCAAGGTAATAATAAACACCAAGAAGAGCACCAGGTCCTGCTCCTCACACAGCTACAGTGTCACAAGCAGCTTTGAATGCTTTCTGCCAGAGGCAAACCTGCATCCCTACTCTGAGGCTGAAAGGCAGCATGGACAGAACTCTTGCCTCAAGGCAGGACCTTCAGAAAACATTCCAAGAGGAAAAGTCTAAACTCTCCTCATGCAACTTGTGAGTCTCAACTGAGGTAGCACCAAGTGTCACATACTAAATGTTCACAGCCAAAAACCACTGTTAGCTCAGGATACACAGGGCTCAACAGGCAGAGAAACAATCACGACTGCACTCACCCCTGCAGCAGGATCAAAGCCAGGAGAAATATCAAGACAGAACACAGGTTTTGTCTCTTCAGTTTCTGAAAACTCATCAGGAGAAAAAGTAATTAGCGATACCATATTCAGGAAAGTCAACTCACCACTGGAAGAGTAACATTAGGATTGCGCAATTACATACTATGAAGCCAGAAAAGCCCCACCTGTAACAAGCCAGAAATTGCACCCAATGTTTCTCTAGATTGTAAGAAGGAATCAAAGGCAACAACTACCTTTCTACCATCTCATACAAGCAAAAGCAGCCAGAAAACAAAAGCCCATGCATGCATAGCACAAGACCAACACAAAAAAAAAAAAACCTCAGGAAAAAAAAACCCTTCACCATCATCTCATACAAGCAAAAGCAGCCAGTAAACAAAAGCCCATGCATGCATGGCACAAGACCAACACAAAAAAAAAAAACCTCAGAAAAAAAAAACCCTTTACTTTCAAGCAAGTAACCTGTACATAAGTCACTTGCAGTAACAGGGAGCAGCAGTCCCCTCCTCCCTTTCTGTTGCATAACTACTGGCTCAAGCAAGTTTTGAGACGGAAAGTACCTAATTTTTCATTATAAAGAATGAAGCTCGGGTAACGGTATTCAAAAGCCATTGGAAGAATGTGAACATGGAGAAATCAAATACAGTTTTGACTCTAAGGAACTTCATTTCATAAGACTGTGGTCGCCTTTGTACAAACATAGTTACAGCTACTGTCACAAACAGCACTGCAAGCTTCAGCACGACTGCTGAAAGCTGCAAGAGTGCAATATGATTTCACAATTTGCATCAGTGGGAAAACCCACCAAAGTCCTCTCTGTTCAACCACATCACCACAGTAATCAGTAGGAAGAAAGAGATCCTATGTTAATGATTAAACACACTTTTCTCATTCTCTCATTCCTGCAGCACGCTGTTTTCAGTAAGGACGGCATGGTCATCTCTTTTCTTAAAAAGAAACAGAAGTCAGGAACACTGGTCATTTTCAGGGTTTTATTAAGAGGAAAAAATATATTTTCTATAGCAGTGGTCAAGAGCAAGCAGTGGAAAAGCTACAGATGTGATGCATACTGTATCATTAAAGACTCTTCATAAATAGACTCTGTTTTTATTAGTTCTTTGAAGTAACTTGCAGAAATAATTTATTTTGCAGCTTTCCAGAACACAGTCACACCAAAGACATCATCTAGAAGAGAAAGGAAACACAGCTTCACAAAACATGGATTTCCACTGGATATTGAGCAACAGTTCAACAATCAACAAAAAAACCCCAGCACGAACCCACAAAAACCACCTCCCATGTGCCCTAGCACCAGAAATCTAAACTGAGGTTTGGATGTCTCAGCAGATGACAGAGGCAGCACCATTCTCTACTGCTGAAGGGTGACTCACAGAGGCTGTGTGCTGCCAAGAGCTTCACCACCCTCACAGGACAGCAATGTTGGCTGTAATGTCAATGAGGATTGCTCTGCCTTCTCTTTCATAAGGGCAACACCATCATGAACACAACTCTGGGCCTTCCAGTGGCACCAGCTGAGGTGCCAGGGCACTTCAGAGGCAGAGGTCCTGAAGGCTGTACTCACCCCACTCAGTCCTGCTCATCTCACTCATATCTTGAAGCCCAGAGCTCTCATACACTCTTTGTGAGCTTCAATTAGGTGCCCACAATTTTCTTCTCCCTTCTCAATAATGCTGCAAAACAAAAAGATTTCCAGGGTTCAGCAACGAAATGTTCACTTACTTTTAGTTAAAGAAACAGAACTGACAAACTCTTGGGGACAATTAAAAATCCCTATTAGGATCCAGAGATACTTTTTTTTCCTATCCTGTCAAGGGCACTGCTGTTCCAGACAGTATAAAACCATCCCAAAAAGTTACCCAAGTGTGGAGCTGTGCACTTAAAGCTCTGACAACAGGCGTAACAGAACTTCCTGTTCACAGGCCAGCGTCTATTCTGGGCAAGTCCGGATGGGGATTTGTTATACAACACAAGGCTGTCACATCATCAAGTATGCTGAGCTGGCCAGTTTCAAATTATTCAGTAGGGAAGCAACAAAATTCCTCCAGTAAGAGAACAATATAGAACAGGTTAATCAGTAAATGATATTTTAGTCCAACTTCAGTTGCAACTAAAGGACCCTGAAGCAAAAAGCAAAACAAAACACAGCACCTGTCCAGCAATTGCTGAAAAAATGATACACCATATATGGTAACTTTTGATGTCACTCATCTATCCAAGTAAGAGCCTCTCACTGTTGGTATATCAGGTACACCACAAAAGAAGTTCAGACTTGCTTTTTGACTGAATGACAGAGCTGTTTAGTTTTGTTCTTAGGTTTTTTCTACAAAAACATGGACACGTCCCCTGGCTGCCCAGGGCAACTCCAACTGACCAGTAACATCCATCTTATCATCCTTTTCTTAGGGGGTCCTGGATTCACCTCTACTCTACCATGTAATTAGACACCCTAAACCTAGCAAAACCAGTGTTCAGTATTATGTCACCTACCATCTATACCATCAACAAAGTAAAAAAAAGAGAGACAACTTGGTCATCAGATTAAAATTTTTTAAACCTTAAAGATTCACTGTCAAAGGAGCTCCATTTTGAGGATGCACTTTATACAATTTTATAGGTCCTATGATCATGACTAAGCCTATTATTACCAAAGCAGCTATACAGGTCACTGTCGAATTTTGAACTTTTCTGGGAAATGTCATCCTCTGAGACTCAAAAAACCCCAGAGTATTTTGCTTTATATAAAAGAGAATGTAGGTTATACTCAGGTGAACAATAAAGAAGCTATGACCTGCCGGTACGTGTTGCTTCAATCAACAACAGTGAAGATTTAAAAGCTGATCTTTGAAACCTGTTTTAAAACACGAACAACTAGGTTTTAAACTCTTCATTTCTAAAGTATCCTTTTAAGACCGTTTCCTCTCCTTATTCATACTCTCCCTCCTCCCTCGGATGCTCCAGCAGTCTCCATCCGGGACGGGGATCGCCCCCAGAGCGCCGGGCGCACGCTGGCAGGGGCACGAAGCCCTGCACGGGAGGGAACCCAGGGGCAGGGCGCACACCCAGGGGACGGGGAAAGGCCCGGGGCCGGTCCCTACCAGGCGTCCCGCGCCTTCTTGGTCTCGGGGCAGGCGCAGCAGGCCTTCAGCGGCTTCTTCTCCTCCCGCGCCTCCCCCGCGCCCTTGCCGTCGCAGCTGGCGGCGGCCACCGAGGACATGGCGGGCAGTTCCCGGCTCGCTCAGCCCGCGGGGAGAACGGGCCGGTGGCGGCCCTGCGAGCGCGGCTGGTTCCGGGAAGCTCGCCCGCCCCTTCCCGGCCCGCGGCCTGCTGGGAGGGGGAGCGCGGCCCGCCGCCCGCCCCGCCTCCTCCTGGCCGTCACCCCGAGCGGCGGGGCGAAAGCGACATGTTCCAGGGACGCGCAGTCCTGAACGAGCCCGAAGGGGAAGGAAGGAGCTGGCAGCGGGGAGGACAAATGGCCTCGTCAGGCGAGAGCGGCTGGCTCCCGCCGCAGTCAGCAAGAGCAGCAAGTGACGCCCGCGGCTCTGCCAGCGCCGGGCTCCACCCTGAAAGTTGTGGCCAGCCACCTAAACCGCTTTCTTCCTACCCAGCCGGTGGGGAAAACAGGATCAGTTCATTGTGGGGGTGGCTACACGGACACAGCACAGTCACCACCACTGGGATCGCTAATGTCACGGTTTCATGGCAGCGGCCCAGCAGGGCCGGCCCTTGGCATTGCTGCAAAAGGATGTGCTCTGATGCTTGATCTTCCATACTTTCAAGCCTAAACAACAAGAAGGGATATTTAGTTTGTGAAACAGAGAGCAACTAACGAGCTCCAAGTGCTGTCCATGCTTGACATGCTTCGGTGATCTCAGACCTTGCGAGGGAGTAACAAATGTTGGAAAGAAGAATGTGCACTGATACTGGACACAAAGGAGGCAGAATTTACAGGCCAGAAGGACATCTGGCAGAACTCCCAAGATGAGGAAGAAAGTAATAAAGCCAACTCAGCCATTGTGTTAAAATAGCTCAAACTGAGTAAAAGTTAATTCTGATGAGGGAGATGGTGACCACCAACTGAGGTACCACTGACTTCAGAAACACACTGACTCAGGTAGAACACTGAGCATGCAGACTATATAGCATGAAAAGTGAGAATATATTTAACCAATAGAAGACAGAATACTAATTTATAAAAGAACTATGTAACTTGTAGCGAATGAACACAAATGCCTTTGTTTGCTAAAATGTGTACATAGTAAAAAGTTTTGATAGTTGGTGTGCTTGATCTGTGGAATACCACAGAACACCCAGGCTTGCACAACTCCAAAATAATCAATGTCTACCTTGAGTGTGTAATTACTGGGTTGTTGCACACCAGGCAGAGTTCGACTTTTGTGGACAACAGCTTGGGCAATAAGGGACAAGATACAGAGCTGCTTTTCCTTTGTAGTCTGTCCCAAACCAAGGCAAGAGTAGCCACTCCTGCCTTTTAGATCTCTGCCACGTACAAGCCACAGCTTGACTCTTAGGCCATAGCCTGTCACCTCCCAGTGCTACATTTGTGTTTGCCACCCGTCCTGACCTCCAGCCTGATACACACACTAGACTGGCAGGCACACAGCAGACCAAGGGGATACCCCACACAGGCAGTGGGGGAAGGGCAGGACAGCAGTGGACGTGACACTGCTGAGATCTTGCAAATTGAAAAGATTAATATGCCCATGGGGATGCAGCTGCTGTGTCTTTTAGTGGGATGTTGCAAGAGTCAAAAAAGAACTGGTAGTTTCTATAATGTACTAAAGGGATCCAAAATCGTAGGAACACTGACAAGAACAAGGAGGAACAGAAAGTGTCATGTAACACTCTCACTCACTCACTCACTCACTCACTCACTCACTCACTCACTCACCTATCACCACTGAATTATCCATGGATCTCTGCTCAGTAGCCTGTTCCTCACCATGCCATTTTTCTGGCAAGGTTGTTCAGGTGACCTGCACCCACACAGCTTCCTGGTTCAGCACACGTGCATTGTGAGGCCATGCAGCCAGGTGTGATGATCTGGAACATATACAGGTTGCACTTGTTGACCAAAATATGATTTTCCCAAATTCACACAAACACGCTGCAAGATAAAAGCTGAGATTGCAACATCTATCAAAAGCACTCATCAGTTCTCCAAAGCAGTGTCTTGTTCTTGTGTTTGTTAAACATACTAAGCATGTTTTCCTTTAAAATTAAATAGCTTTGTCTTTCCTTCCTAAAGTCTTTCCTTCCTTTCCTTCTGCTGGCCACTTTCCAAAGGCCTAGCAAAGGGCTGTTGATAGCTCTATCTAACACAAACTCCAAGGGAAAGACTGTAATAAAACCTCCAAGAGGATTTCTCAAGTTTGCAGTTGAATAGTATCTATTATTTAGCTTTTTTAATATTAAAAAGAAAGTTTGAAAGACATTGATTTGGCCTGTAGAAATAAGGGAGACACAAACCAAAATACATTTTATACTCTGGCCCAAGTTATGGAATGCCAAGGGCAGAGGGAGGTTAAAATTTAGTCACCTTGAGAGATGACTTCAGATAGGCCTGCACAAAGGTATGGCCTTGAAGACTAAACATCTCTGGAAGAAGCATTCCACTCTAGCAGCCTTCCAAACAGATTAAGGAGGAACACTGCTATTTTGGCCATGCTCCTTGCAGGGTAACAGTTTGTAAAAGAATTGCCCCAGAAGAAGGAATCATTTATTGGTGGGATGAAAGTACAGAGGCTGGAAGGGAAGAGAATACCCGTTAAAGCATGGTTAACACATTTTGATACTGATTGCACCAATTTGGAGTACAACAGGGTAACAGTTTGTAAAAGAATTGTCCCAGAAGAAGGAATAATTTATTGGTGGGATGAAAGTACAGAGAAGGGGAAAGAATACCCATTAAAGCATGGTTAACACATTTTGATACTGATTGCACCAATTTGGAGTACAAATTTGTGTACTCTCTCAGAGGTGAGACCACAGCCATTTCTCTTCTGACATTGCATTGTGCATAAGAATTGATTATTAACTCAGTGATTTTTGTTTTCCATTTGTCCTCTGCCTGCTGACAGTGGCAGAAGAATTATGTTAGAGAGCTATGTGTCAGAACGAACAGATTTATCTAGCAGACAAGAAGGAATAGCTAAGAGCATGCTACTGAGATGAGACTGGAACAAGTACCCAGGAAAAAAGATCCAGTGAAAATCTGAGTCTCTGAAAGAGCTAATGAGAAAAGACCCTCCCTCAAGTTGCCATATAATTTGGCAGCCTGGTGCCATATGTGAGAGTACAAGGACTGCAGGTAGCACTGGACATTTACAGTTCTTGACTTAGAGGACTAATGGGTGAAATAGCAAGAGACTACCCAGCTTTCATGGGTTTCCAAATTATTTCCCCTGTACAGCCTTTTATCAGAATTGAAGAACATACAGCAGGGGCTCATAATGTGTGAATATCAAAGCAGCATTGCAGTCATTGCCGTTGGCTTCCTGTGTCTTCAGTTTCACCTACTAAAAGAATGATTGCCCAAAAAAATATCTACTTGTCTCCAACGGACAGATTTTTCAAGGAACCTCAAAAATGTATTTATATTCATTGTTACTGTTAGGTTAGGTAAGCCCCTATCAATGTCAGTTGAAAGTAAGAGTCTGGGGTAGTCTGGGGTTTTCCAGAGTTTTTACACTTCTGATATACATGATAGAAGATACATTAAGCAGTGGAAATTTTGTGTGATGAAACTGAGCTGAAGGTATTTTGATATTTTCCATGCAGTGCCTATTCTGGGAACCACTTTATCATCTTGAAAAAAGAAACCTGTTCAATATAGTCTAAAGAAGTATTTTTGGTTTTGACTGAGTATAAACATAAGACAGCCAATGCTCCAGCAGCCCAGTCAACCATATGCTGTGTTTTACTGTCAAAAAAGTTGTTTGTGGTTTGTGTCAATGCTTAGATAACATGAAAATAAAGGATTTCAAAGCTCTGAGCAAGATGTCTTGTCAAGACCCTGTTGCCTCTCATATTAAATGCCCAAGAACAGGATAGAGTTTCTCTTTCTGATCAGAGTTGCAGATCTGCAATTACCAAATGCTCTCATTCAGCAGTGTGACCAGAGAGAGAATGAATGCTGGGATAGAAGGGCTTATGCTCCAGTCTGGTACAATGGAAGAGACTCTAAGGTCATTATTTACACCCCCTCTAAGCTTCAACTCCACCTTTAGGTGAAGGCAAGGGGTTCAAACCCTGGACTGATATCACTTCAAGAAGCAGTGCACCAGTCCCTTCCCAGAAAGAAGAGGCAAATTCTCATGTTTCAGGACTACAGCATGAATTCTGTACACAAGGATTCTGTACCACAGGACTGAACCATCCCCTTCCTGGGAGACCACCTTGGAAGTTAGTACGGAGGAAGTCTCTTTGCACTGGCAAGCAAGCCCTTAAAAACACAAGAGCAGAATCAAGATTACTTTAAAAGCTTTTGTGTCTCTTGAATGCTCTACAAAGCCAGTCCTGCAAAAACTCCTGTCTTGCCAAAAACACAGCCAAATCTTCAGAGCATCAGCCTGGAGGTGGAAGGCAGTTTGAAAGGATGAAGTCACTTTCCAGTTTAAAACCAGAACTGCTGTCTCTAACAGCAATACTCGGCCCACAACATCCCAGACATTCTGGGGTCTCATGCTGGGACCAGGACTCTGGTCCCACCCTCCACAGTAAAGAAGACAGTGACCCTTCTACAAGCTTTGGTATAAACCTAAAAGGTATTAATGCCTTCCTCACATTGTTTTCTGCACATCTCTCACCAGTTTGTGCTAGGATTAGGACTATCATCACTTGTCACTGTTCATTGAAAGCATATCCAAACATACAAGTAAAGATTAGGAATTTGCCATGCATGCAGCACTGCAAAATCTGGATCAGTGAGTTCAGCGTGCAATCTCCCTGGTAATAAGGCAAAAGAAGGAAGCTGGTGTTTTGTTCTGTGCCACAAAATAACCTGCCTGCCCCACATATGTTAGAAGCAGGAACTATAAGCCTTTAGACACAAGACATGTGGCAGCTTTTCCACAATGCAGATATGCAGCAGCTGATGTTCAATGTGCATTTAAAGGCTGGTCAGGCTTATTTCAGTACTTGCTGGGGTGACTGACCAGCTGTTCCCTTTTGTGGAGGGAACACACATAAAAAACTGAGCATTTTGGTATAAATCTTATGCACAGACTCATGGGAAGGACAGGTGTTTGCACTCAGATGGCTGCATCTGTTACCAACACAACAAAAGAGCATGACAGAAGACAACTGTCTGTTGATACTCTCTACACATACTAACTTAGAAAATTTTAATCTGCACCTGGGAAATAACATCACTAGTCCTCCAAAAGAGATGAATCTGCAAAGGACTGTCCCTATACTGCAGTCAGGCTCACTATTTTTGGATAAAAATCAGAAAAAAATAGCCCAGGTTTAAAAGCACTTAAGCATGAAGCAGATACATTATTCACCCATGGGGAAATTTTTCTTTTTCCCAATATTGCAGAATTACCCAAGACAGTGGCCTATAAAGATCTTTTCAAAGAGGAAATCTCTTCCATTCTCAGTTCTCATTATTTGAAAGAGCAGGTTTTTCAAACTTCTGCAAAAAGACCTATATGAATTGTCAGAACTGAGCAGAATCAGACAGCTGAGCCACTGTTAATATAAACCACTACATGCATGCATCTCCAATTAGTCACCTCGCAAAAAACAAATGCACACCCAAAGGTCTGTTCTTGTACATCACAGCAAACCTCATTCAGAGCCCAAGTCCAGGAGCCTGTGTACTAAAGAAAAAAACATCTCACTGCAGTTCTATAAAATCCTCCATAATACAAACTTTTAACCTTGATCCAGTCCAGTTCTGCTGCAAGCCAGGTAGTGTTTCTGCAACTCTCCTGAATGGTGTTAAGCTGTCAGTCAATTGAGAAGCAGCAAAATTGTAGGTCCACTTCTTTTCCACTGCACACATCAATTTGTCCTTTTTTTTTTTTCCCTGTAAGTTTTGCTGCTATTAACAATTTTATTCTGCTTGATGGCAGGACATTTTGATGTCTGTGTCAGTGGTAAACCTGGCTTGTTTGAATCTATTCAAGTCTCTCACTGTCATATTTTATGAAATGTGAAGCTCCACTACAGAAAATGGTTTAACATTCTCAATGAACTGCAGGACCTGACTGGAAGCCTGGAAGGAATCATTAGTATTTACAAATACATGAGTCATTCCATATTTGGGATGTCACTGACTGCAGCTTCATACTTCTATGTACTCACATTCCAGCATCTCACTTCTTTTAAATGTTGCATCAAGACACATGCTGTGCAGTGCTGCAAACTGCTTATAAAGAGCCTGCAACATCACATGCCTTCTGAATCCATCCAGAATCCCCACAGCTGTTTTTCACAAAGTTACTAGCTAATGTGGAAAGTTCAGTTACTCTGAAGCCGTTTCTTTCACATCAATGGTCATTCTAGATTTCAGCTTTGAACAACACCTCATTCATTTGCACTTGTTTTCTTCTGCTTTTCTTCTTGCTGAGCTTCTTCTCAAGGATCTTTAGAATCCTAGGTCCCACCAAAATCAAGGGGACTTGACTATTAAGTGCTTAACAGTCAGATTTTAACAAGCATTAGGACATCTCCATATGCAGGTGGAGAGATTCTCAAGAGAGCCTAGTTACACTGCCATCTTCCTTAATACATTATGTATCTGGAGTACAATTATTTTTTTAGAAGTGACATGGGAACCTATGTCATCTACATGGCAGAAAATTTAATCTAAACACTGAGCTCAAGCCCACATCCTGACTATTTTGCCCTGACCTTCAATATGTTGTGCAGTGTTTTATCTAAGCACTGTCTTATGTTGGTACTTAATCTGTATAAGTCTACATTTTAATCCATGCTTCCTGTATGGTCTGGCATTAACTGTCCTAGTCCCTTATTTAAAATGATAATGGATTCTTCAAGGTCTGGTTCTCTTCTAGGGATCCATGCATACGAAGACTTTGTATCAAAGAGAGGATGTTTCCAGATCAACATACTAGAGGCTGAGCTCTTATCACATTCTCAGAGTTGGTATGTCAAGACAATGGGAATGTGCCCTAGATCCTGTTTGGCTCAGTCTCCACCATGTGAGACTGGGAAGTGATGAGGGAAGGACTGTGTGTGTGCAGGCAAAGACAGAGGGGAAAGATAGGGGAACTTTGAAGAGAGTGCAGACTGTGTTCTCTTACATGAGGGAAGTGATACTTCTACATCCTTTCCCAGTCCTTGAAAAGGGCTGTGTTGAGACCCCATCCAATTCTAGCTTTTTTCTGTCACTGGCCCCAATGTTCTGTCACTGTTTCCTCACCTTTTTGTCTCTGGTAGGTCTGAACCCCTGGGCCCCTGGATGTATGCTAGCCCTCACCTGGCCTTCATCTGGTGGATTGCAATTAAAGCTGAAAGACGATAAGAAAATGCTGAAAGCTTTAATAGATTGTATTAAGATTATGTTGCACTGATTGTTTAAGAGTAAATAAGAGTGTAATATTTGGAAGAGTTTATACTGTGTCATAATAAGCTGAAATTCATCTCTGCAGCACTTCTGTCCAGATATTTAATTTCTGTGAAAGGAGTGGCTAAAATAATCACAGAAAATCAGGAGTTTCTAATGCTTGCTTCAGATCAGGGAAGCACAAAAATTCAGTCCCCAGAAAAGTATCTTAATACACTGAAACTTGAACCTGCAAGCTAACACAATGGTATTGGCATTTAATCACTTGAATATTACATGAGAGGAGTGAGAACATTAGAAATTCACTAGTTCCCTAAGGAGCTCAATCCAAGATCCTTTTTCTCCTGAGGCAAGACAACATGCCCGACTACAGCCCTGCAAATCATCCAAATGTCAGCTCTATTCTTTAAGAATAATAATTTAAGAAGCTGACCCAATCCAAGTGAAGTATATAAGTGTCCTCCAGAGGATGCCTTAAATGTTGGTAAAATTTGGATTTTGTCACAATTTGAACCATAGGTTGAAAATGTCCTTAATTCTTCCTTCTTTTTTTAAAAAAAAATTAAAGTGCTATCAAAATCATTACAAAAGTCTTTTAGCAGGCTTTGAAGTGAATTCTTTAACTGTGATCACAAAGTACTACTACTTCACTTCCTTTGAACTTTGAATTTTTAGGCTATCCTCATCTGTGTATTGCTTTTATTACAGGAAATGTGCCCACAGTCATACTGAGAAAAAGAAGGCAAGAGAGAACAGGTCTCCTATAGACACTTTCATCTATTTTTTTTTTTCATTTCAGTTGTTGTATGAGAAGATGCCTCTCTTACCACGGCTCTTAGTAAAACCAGCACAAATTAACCACAGACTTCACCTTAGTGAAGCTCCATTTACCACAATCAGTACTGCAAGGCCATTTCTCCATAAGATGTCACAAGTTGTAAGTGAGGTATTCCACAGTGGTTACCATGCCTTACTATAGCGCAGCCAAAACACAGAGACAAGGTCTCAAGCCACAAAGCAGTAGATGTCACAGCATCTGTCTCCTCACATCTTTTTGACACTTACCCCTGCTTTCTGATGAGAACAGTGACCACATATGCCTCCTCCTTTTTGCTGGCTGGAAGGAAGGCTCCCTTATTCTGGATTAAAAACATAGCAATGACATTGACTGCAGCCTTGTGCTGCTGCTTTTCTTTTGAATCACACACCAGGTAAAGATGTTTATTATATACAGAGAGTGAATTGTGTGGAATGGACATGGAACAGGAATCCAAGGGATTACTTTGGATGGGTCTGAATCTATTTTACATCAATTCACATTTGGATACAACAGCTGAACTGGTGGCACCCAGGTTAGAGCCTGTGATGGGCAGGACCATACATGGAGGAATTGTGACATCCTGTGGCAAAAATGGGAAATGGCACACAAACGGTTACATATTTTAAATATGGAACTTCCGGATATCAAAGCTTCAACAGTGCTTTTAAGGCTAGAACTTTGTTTCCTGTAGCTTAGATTTTTTTTATTTTTAATAACTAGAAAAGGTTGCCACGAAGCATCACAGGCATCCAGCACCATGACAGTGCTGTCATTTGGCCCCTGCTAAGAGCAGAAGATGACCATCTACAGAATGAAACTTAAAGCTAGATAAATGACATCTTGCCAGGGATTTCACAGATTGTCATGGACTGCAGGATAAAATTCACATTCAAGAAACCCAGGCTTTGGAGGACAGAAGGAAAACAGACTAGAGACTCATCATCTGTTTAGCTCAACTTCTTTGCTTTATCCTCCCTAATCCTGCCTTTCCACACCCTTCCTCACTTTTTCAGCTCCTCACCTAGGTCTCCCATTTTCTTGTCCAAACCTCTTCAGTTCTGCTCTACTGGCTGCTCACCCTGTCTCTCCCTTCTCCCTGTGCCATTCTGGTTCTCTCCCACCCCACTCTCCTACTATTTGTTCTTTGCTTAGCCAGCCAAGTTTCCCCTCTAAAATCATGCACTCATGTCCAATCCATCTTGTCTTTGTTCAGCTACTGCTCTGCTCCCAACTAGTGCCTAATCCTACCCTGCTAAATTTTCTACTTTCCCCTGTCTGATTTTACAGTTCAAACACATCAGCAAGTCATCACAGCATAACAAGTCCATCAACAGAGTAGCAGTAATTCATCTTGCAGAAAATTACAGCATCTTATCTCAAGGTTAATGTGAGGTAAAATTAGTTTGCCTCAGCCTTTGTCACAGGCAGCTAAACTAGTGCACTCTTCTGCCATTTTGCAACATGCAAAGTTAATCCACTCAGACATTGCAGCAGTAACTCTCAAGGGTGTGGACAGTTTACTCATACATCTGAGCACCTGGTGTGCCCTGCAGCAAAGTGGCTGTAAAAAAAATGTCCAGATAGACAACACCCCAGCTCACCAATACAGTCTTGTTCTGGAAAAGTCATTAATTTTTTCATTTGGTTGAATTTTTCATTCAACCAAACCCCAACCCCATGGCCTACAGATCTAAGCAGAAAGCTCATCAGTCATAGGAAATAGGAATCTTTTTTGATTGCTTACAGTTCAGTAAGCTAGCATTCAAAGTTGACTGCAGCTCACTTTCACCAGAGCAACAGGATATGTCCTTGATCTTGATACACAGATCAAGCTTCCAGATAAGCTTCGAGTACTTTTCCAAAGTACTGATCATAGAGAAGATTGCCAAAGTTTAATGTCTGGGATCAAATATTTCCTCAGAGCCTTTTCTTCAGAAATGTATGGTTTAAATTAAAACCAGATAAATAAATAAATAAACAAGATCCATTCAGACCAAACCTCACCACTCAGCCCTCACAGTGCATTCCACAGCACACAGCAGTGTGCTACGGGCCCTGGTCAGGTCTCACACAGCTTCAGGTCCAGAAGAATATGGAGATTTCAGGCAAAGAACACTCAATATAGGAACAATCAACATAACTTTTAACACTTGTAAGGCTGTCCACTGTTTATACCTGTAGTTCACACAGATTTCTTAGAAATATAGTTAAATATTAGCTAATATTTTACCCACACACACACTCTAATCAAAGCAAGTTCCATGAACCATAACCTTGAGCTTTATCACTCAGCCACATATACCTGTCATCTCCCATGAGTGAATATCACTCTTCAGGCAACTAAGCAGTGACCTAAAAACTTTTATCTTTTATTTTTTGACAAGTTAGTTTTCAGCCACATCAGTCTCCAGAGTTGGTTCCCTACATAGTCTTTCAGGTGCCAGCACTCAACAGATCAGAGGCAGCAGGGCCAGGCAGCTCATGGTGAACAAAGGAAAATGTGGCAACATCTCACATTTAGTCCAATTTAATGCAGTAAAAGTTAAAAATGGGACTGTACCTTTTTGGCTGTACATGACTCCAGAGAGTACTTATCTGTTTGGCTATGCCCTGGTGTCCTGTAGGACTCTCAAGAACCCATTTAATTATTCCATTGTTCCTTCTCAACTTGGTTTCCATCTGGATCCATTCTACATAAGAAAAAAAGAAGTCCAGACCGCCTGTATTTAGTCATCTCTGAAAACCTTAAAGTGGAAAAATATCAGAGGGTGGAGCCAACAAAGAATAATTTTTTGGCCAAAGTACAGTTTACACACCTCATTACCCCAAGGCAGATGTTCAGCATGGAAAAATTTCAGCTTGGAAATCATGATACAAGAAAGGAAAACTGAACTTGATAATGAGAAATGCCAGGCAACTCTTGAAAAGTGGCTTTTGCCTCATCAAAAATTATAATAAGGTATCACACTGTAAACCTCTTTAGTAAAATGAGGGTCTTTACAGCCTGCTGGGTATCTTTAGGGCATGGATCAATCCATTGTGGGAAGTCACATCCTAGAAATGTACAGATGTAGATGATGTCTGTCAGAAAAAAAGCTGTGACAGCATTTCTTAGTTCAGACACATCTTCAGTTGACCTACTAACCTAAAAATGTTGTTGCTTCAGGGAAGGGATGGGCCTTTAAGAAAGCAAACTAGCATTCAATGTTAAATTGTCTACAAGTAAATTCACAGTGCCAAGGAATTTGGAACTACAGTCCTAAAGTTGCTTTCCTGTAATGAGGTACTGAGGGGCCAGCATTATGTCAGATGTAACAAGCTGTGAATAACCCTTTGATATACAGTTTTATACACAAAATAACTAACATAAGGGACTTGCTTCAAGATTATAGACAGAGGGCCCATTTTCAATTTCTCTGGGTTTTGTGTCCTATTCCTAGGCAGCGTTGCCTGCAAATCTCCTTATGTTCACAAGAGCATTAGCCTTTTCTGGTTTTAACATTTAGCATGAAGAAGCTTCCAACTTAGTTTCTTATAGAAAAGGATGGCCCCCTCCTTGAGGAAACAGCAATGTTTTGCAAAGCATGATGTTATGTTTATTTGTAATGCTTTTTACAGGCCTCTTGAGATGCTCTACAGATGAAAAAAACCCTGCAGCCTCTCTGGGCAATATGTACCAAGCCTATTTTCAAAAAAGCAGAGAAGAAATTAGGTTGGAAAAAGACCTCTGAGATCACTGAGTTCAACCTATGACCAAACACCACGGTCAAACAGACCATGGCACTGAGCACCACGTCGTCTTTCCTTGAGCACCTTCACCGACAGTGACGCTATCACCTCCCCGTGCAGTCCATCCCAATGTCCAGTTCCTGCTAATGTCCAATCTAAACCTCCTCTGGCACATCTTAAGGCTGCGTCGTCTTGTCTTGTCACAGGTTGCCTGGGAGAAGAGGCCAATCTCCAGCTGGCTACACCTTCCTTTCAAGGAATTCTAGAGAGAGATAAAGTCACCAAGGCCCCTTTTTCCAGGCTAAACAGCCCCAGCTCCCTCAGCCACCCTCACAGGACTTGGGTGAGTTCAACCTATGACCAAACACCACCGTCAAACAGACCATGGCACTGAGCACCACGTCGTCTTTCCTTGAGCACCTTCACCGACAGTGACGCTATCACCTCCCCGTGCAGTCCATCCCAATGTCCAGTTCCTGCTAATGTCCAATCTAAACCTCCTCTGGCACATCTTAAGGCTGCGTCGTCTTGTCTTGTCACAGGTTGCCTGGGAGAAGAGGCCAATCTCCAGCTGGCTACACCTTCCTTTCAAGGAATTCTAGAGAGAGATAAAGTCACCAGGGCTCCTTTTCCCCAGGCTAAACAGCCCCAGCTCCCTCAGCCACCCTCACAGGACTTGGGCTCCAGACCCTTCATCAGCTGCCTTGCCCTCCTCTGGACTCACTTTCACCACTTTACAGCTGCAGAAGTCCTAGGTGACAACAAGAATAAGAATATCCAGCCTTGAATCCTATCCCTAACCGAAACTGCCAAACCAGATTTCCTCAGCACTAAGCGAGGGTCCCGGGAGCACCACATGAAACAGCTCCAGCAGCAGCTGCTGAAAAGCAGAAGCACGCGTGTCCTTCCTTTCCCGGCCTCGCCCGTGCCCTGTCCTCCTCAGAGTCCAGCCACATCCCCGCGCCAGCGCCGCTCTCCCGGAGGCGGCACAAGATGGAGGCGGCAGGGCGAAGCCTTAGGGGGCTGCACGGAGCAGCAGCACGCCGGGAGCGGGAGGGGAAAACCCCGAGCAGCGCGTTTGCCCCGGGTAGAGTCACGATCAGGCCCCCAGCGCCGGGCAGGGCAGGGTCCGGCCCGCAGAAACTCCGGCCCGCAGGGGAGGGACATTCCCGGCCCCGCCCGCCCGCCCGCCGTGGCCATGGGAACGGCGACCGTGCTAGAGCCGCTCGGCGGGGACGGGCGCCCGGTCGGACCTTCGGCTGCTCCTTCGTGCACCGGGCCCGGCCGGGACGGCTGCGCTCTGCCCGCGGCCCCGTCCCGCTGCAGCCCCGGTGCGGCCTCGGCCGAACCCTTCGGCGGGCGCGGGGCCGGGAGTTGGGCGGGACGGGCCGTGAGGCCTCCCCGCCCCCGGGACCCCCGCCCCGGGGCCGCGGGGCCCTCGCCGAGCTCGGCACGAGGTGGGTGCCGCCCGAGCAGCGGGCAAGCGATAGGGCTGGCGGCTCCAGCGGGGCTGGGACCATGAAACATTAGCTGAAGCGAAGCCAGCTCTGTGTCCCAGAGGGAAGCATCGTGTACAGTATGGTATTTCCAGTGATTATCGTTGCACCATGCCTTCGTTTTAATGTTTCATGTCATCACATTTTCTGTTTAAGTTGATGGTGCCTCCAAAGAAAGCAGATTTTTCTACTAGATTTTTCACCTGTATCTTCCACAGAGCAGCAAGATTTCAGCTCTGAGGCTCATTTGCATGATGGTGACATCTGTTTGATACAGAGACATATATTTCAGTTCTTTCTTCCTAGTTTGTTTTATACTCTCATAGACAAACTTTTAAAGAAGGAAGTGGAGCCTGATGATTCATGCTGATTCCTCAAATATGATACTAGTTATGTTTGTTCACTTGTCTTTCAGACCCTCTGTACACACTGTGAAGTGAGAAGGACCCTCCAAAGTCAAATGTCCGTGCTCAGCTTGGTGATAGACTGGTAGGTATTGGCCAAAGACAGCTCACATGTTCGCCTTGTCTTTTTCTGCATACACATGGGTAGAACCTCTGTCTCAGTCCTTAGCTGCTCTCTTAAAACAGTAAAATACAAAGCAGAGAAAGAAGTTTTCTCTAAAACAAGACAACACAGGGAGTAGCCATGATTGCTGGCCTATGGTGACTCTGTAACACCAGCCTAGAAATACCCAGCTTCATGTTCTGAGTAATTTCCTAAGCAGTGTGTCAGTATTTTTAATAGTCTATCTTCAAATGCTGTTAATTATAGCATGTATAAGTTACTTAGATCTAATAAAATAAATGGGCAGCTGCTGGGCTGTTGTTCAAGCAGAGCTGTCATTTCACACAGTTCCTTACTTACCTTGGGAGATACTTACACTATGGATCAATGTAGCCTACTTAGACTAAAATGAAATATCTAGCAACATCTAAGCAGCCAATAAAGACATGCAAATCCATGCTGGTTCTTCATACAGAATTAGCAGAGTTTAACTACCTAGCTAGCCTTACCTAGCTAGGTAGTTAAATCCTTACCTAGCTAGCCCATGCTTAGCTTCCTACTGCATTTGCTCCCCTGCTGTCAGTATTCCCCTTAGCTAGTTTAAAACCGCTAGCTAGGTAGTTATCCTTACCTAGCTAGCCCATGCTTAGCTTCCTACTGCATTTGCTCCCCTGCTGTCAGTATTCCCCTTAGCTAGTTTAAAACCAGCTAGTTTAAAACCGGTGTGCCTATGGGGGTTGCAGTCACACCTTCAGACAGCAGTGATTGATAGCTGCACAGGATGTATACGGGTAGAATGCTGGAGGAAAATAGACTTGGTGCAACTGCACAATGAATTGGATTTTAAACAGAATCCTCCAGAAGCCAGGCATGTGACTGAGGCTGCAAGACAGATATTCTGAACTCAGACTTCATTGCTGTATAGCAAGGAGAAAAGCCCTGAGCAGCTTTCCAATAATGGAGTCAAGGAACTTTTTTTTTTTTTTTTTAAGAATGTTGCTGGATATCTCTTACTCTGTTATCTCAGAATATTTCTTATATCTACACGAAAACAAAAAAGTATTTGTCTGCCTATGCCCAGAGAGACAGAGCTGGGAACATTGCCTGTCATCAGTGAGACCCCTGCAACAATGTGGCTGTGCTAACAGTTCAGTCCAGATGAAGTAAGCAGGCATCCCGTCACTAAAGTTGTCCTGTCGCAGGTGTCATGGTTCAGATGGGTGTGGTGGCAGACTCTTGCATAAAACATGTTTTAGAATCAATCAGCAAGTGTATAATGTGTAATTCAAAACCCTACATCCTTGAATTCTTAACCTGTAGCTTCACAATTTTGAATGGAGATGGACAGAGGTTTCGATAGTATTAGTTCATAGGGTATTCCAAACGCTCAAAAGTTGAACTCCTTTAAATTCTTAATCTGTAGCTTCACAATTTGGGATGGGCAGAGGCTGCGATAGCATTAGTTCATAGGGTATTCCAAACGCTCAAAAGTTGAACTCCTTTTGAAGACAAATGGAACAAAAATGCAGTTTGGTGCACAGCAAGCAGCTACTTGTGGTAGGGTGCCTAGATCTTCATCAACTGACACTGTCTTACATTCTGGTGAGTATTCTTGAAATGTCACCTGTATGCATTTGAGTTAGCACCTGCTGAAATGAAAGGGGCAATTCACAAGTCAGTTCTGATTTTAGTCTGTACAGAAGCTCAAGCCAATAGAGCTACATCACTTAAAATTGCAAAGATTTATTGGCAACCATAAATTTAGCAATTTAAGGCATATCTACCCAGGGAAATTAGTCCTTAAAAGGAAGGGTGTAGATGTTTAATGTGATCATTTTTGTATGCTAGCTCCCTTTGAGTTATTTTTAACAAATGCTAAAATCGTTCCAGTATAAAATAATGTAACTTTACCCTGCAAGTGGGATATGTTACTTAATTTCTAGAGCACTAGAAATAGGAGGGAGTTACATGGGGTAATGTGCTAGAAGTTCACATTGCTGCACATTCACAGTTACTGCACACTAACTTCTTTATGTAACAAACCGTTAGACCTTTTGGTTTTCAGTACAAGTTTAGCACTGGAAAACAGCCAGAAGACAAATCTGTGCATCTGCTGCTAGTCTGGTATGCTCCACATCTTGAGAAGAACCATCTAACTAGCTGACATCATCAGCATACATATGCCGCCTTCTTTCCCCATCCCAAATGTGCAGTCCCGTAAATCACCGCAGGCTGGAATTCTGCTCTCTTTAATGCTGTTTGAAGTGGCTAAATTACAGCCTCTCTTCTTTGTGTCCACACAAATGCTAGGTGAAGGCACCGATATTCTGAAGCATGGCCACTGGACTGATTCATTTTCCAGCCTGCAGTTTGTGTTTCAAGGGTGAAGATCCAGTGCCTGCATATATTGGGCAAAGATGGAGGGCTCAGCAGCGCCTGGAGGCTCTTCAGCAGCTCGCTGTGTAAGTGTTCTATGGTTGGACAATTTAAAATGAACATATGAACAAAACCAACAAAAAGCCATGCACGCTGGAGTGGAGATGACTGCAATTTGCTCCTACTTATATTTCCCTTGAAATTAAGAGATTGCAGCTGTTGTGGAGTATGGTTACCCATCTGTTTCTTACAGGGTGGATGTTGCACATTCCTTCATCCCTGTGCTATCTGCTTTGCAGCGGTTGCCATGAAAAAGAAGAGAGTTATTTCAATCTCTTACAGATCAGATGAGTTATGAAGACTTCAGTGACTCATGTGTGTTACTTCAGTGGGAGCTCTTTGATTTTAGTCCCGTGCAATTGCAGCTGGTTAGATTGCTTTTGCTGCTCCTTCCAGGGTCCCTGGGGCCTGAACCACACATTTTTAGTGCAGGGGTTTCTTGGCTGAGCTTTCTCCTGGTGTCACAATTTGGCTTCTGAGTTGCAGCTGGTTAGATTGCTTTTGCTGTTCCTTCCAGGGTCCCTGGGGCCTGAACTAGGGCACCACATTTTTAGTGCAGGGGTTTCTTGGCTGAGCTTTCTCCTGGTGTCACAATTTGGCTTCTGATTCAGCTGATATTAAAAAAAAAAGTTTATGTATTTTGCCACACCATAGGTTTTTTAACTCCTCTTGTAGCTGTATCCAAGGCTGCAGGCAGCAGCCTAAGTTTTTGTCTTCAAAGGTTCTTTCTGCTTTAAGCAACTGACTTTAGGCCGTGGGCTTTTCACATAGTGCTTGCTCTGAGGTTGCTGGCACATGCCAGAAAATAATCAAAGATGCTCAAGAGTGATACAGTGGATTTCACACCTGGTTTTGTTCAGTTTCAAAGGCATATTCTTCTCATTTTCATAATAAAAACCATAAATTTGGAGTATTTTTTTCCTTAATACTATTTTTAGTGTTTCAAACTGTCCCTAGTGCATGAACACCTCAGTGGCTTCTTACATTTTGTCTGCAGTTCTGTAACAACTTGACACCTGTACTGCTTTAAAGTTAATTTACATTTCAACAACATGTATTTGCAAAATGTCTTGCAATTAACAAAAAATGAGAGCTACATCCCCCTGTTTCAACCTGCACTGATTGACAGTGCTGCTGATACGAAAGACCGAATATTTCCCAGCTGTCTTCTCAGTAGTTGCATTGCCTCTGCAAGGTTACTGGGAATAAATGCTCATTTATTTCAGCAAAGTCAGCAGATATAAGTCAAGGACATGCAAGAGGCAGGATCTGTGGAATAAAAAGGGCTATTTCCCTGGGTTCCCATTGTGCCTATAACTATACCATAACAGGATGAACGGTTTATGCTAATAAAGTTAGATCATAAGAATAAGTGCCCACCTGTGCTGAATGAAACACAAATCCATCTGGATGGAGCAACAGTCTGATATGTAAAGAGTCAGCTAATGGAACTAGCCATCAGCTCAATTAACTCATTTGAATTACAAACACAACTTCACAATAATAGGTTGATTAGTGCTGAGCAAGTATATCAGATTACGACATTGCATCTCAAAATATTCCCTTCTCTTCTCTTATGGGATGTGACTGAAAGCCCTGGGAAGAGATGACTTTAAACTTACCTTGGCAGTAAATTGTGTGTCACGGGAGGTTAATGAAGCATCTCGCTTCAAGCTTTCCTGTGGCAGGTAGCTGTACTGGGCCTCCCCAGATTCCACAGCACAGTTTGCAGGAATTAGATGAGGGCTTGGAAGACAACAGGTCTCAGCATGTAATCCTGTTTTCATCTCAGCTGTTGAGCAATGTTAAGTATTGTTAATTGTATCTCTGTAAATATACCTTTGTAATTAAAATCAGGCATCAGCAACCATCCCCAGTACCTACAAGCCCATACATCTTGAGGTCGGAATTCATATAAGGTGCCCAAAATGGTCTTACAGAAAACCTGGCCTTCAGAACTTGCCTTATACATAGCTCAAAGAAATAAAATCATCATAGAATCATAGAATGGCCTGGGGTGGAAGGGACCATAAAGATCATGTAGTTCCAATCCCCTTGCCATGGGCAGGGATACCTTTCACTCAGAGTTCCATCCATCATGGTCTCAAACACTTTCAGGGAGGGGGCATCTACAGCTTCTCTGGGAAGAATTTCTATTTTTTGTCTTTAACAACTGTGCAGCTTGGGAAGAGTAAGACTGGAGTATCAAGTAGTTGTGAAATCAAATAGGAATCCTGATTAATAACTTTGAAATTTCTCAGTTCTACCTATTATCTCAACTGACTGCCTTAATGAGGTTTTCCACATGATATTTCAAAGCCTTAAAGAAGACTCTTCAAGATGTTATAGTGAAAAATTTCAACCGTCTGCCTAATTTAAATTCAAAATGGGGAAAAAAAAAAAAAGAGTTCTTGCAAAATATATGGTTGTTCCAGCATAGATTTTCAAACATTCCCATGATTGTCCTAATTTTTCTCCTTTACTGGAGGACTCAAATTAAAATTGCTGATTCTAAATTTTTAAACATTTGCTTAAAATCTCTTTGCCTACTTTTCAAAGGTAGAAAGCATCTTCTCCTTCTTCTCCTTTGCTCATTCTGAGTCTTTACACATATTTGGAAAGTGTTTCACTCTTAAGATAAGAAACTTGCTCCCCACACTTCCAATAAAAGTGGTTTCCTTTACAAAGTCAAGCATGTACAAGTGGTTAATCCTTTTCATAACAAGCTCATAAGGAAGTTTTAATAAAGGCAGCAAAGACCATTTCTTGACCACACATAGTGGGAAGTAAACATAAAGTGTCAAATTGTTTTGCTACATAGGTAAATGTGGAAAAACCAAAATATAATTGCTTGTATAAGTGTGAGGCTTGGGGGGAATTTGTGAGTGTGTTGGATAGTGCAACCAGAGGGGAGAGAGAGAGAGAAAAAAAAAAGGCATAAGGAAAAAAGATAACTGCTCTGAGTGTACTTTTTAAATTATGTCCTGTATTTTGGCTTTCAGAGGTCAGTCTTCTCTTCAGATACCTCAGGTTGTGTATGAAGATCCTGAAGTTAATGGAAGGAATCGCTACAAATATTTTACACAGTAAGGAATTAACTAATTTGAAACAGGGTTCAGCTTCTTTCTGTGCATTTTCAAGAGCACCAAAGTAAAGGCTAGAGCATTATTTTTTCTGTGTTTTCTGTTAGTTCTTTGATCAGTTCTTTGATAAAATAGAAAATTTTAATAGTAACCAGGTCTTAAAACAAGGTCTTTCTAAATTCACACTATGACAGAATTTTCAGTTATCAGTTACCATATAAGCAAATGTATCAGACATTCTGTGCTTAATAAAAAAGCTTTGGACTATAGATCATCCTGTGCAAAGGAAGAAGATATTTACAAAGCCAATGTGATTCTCCAGACCCCTAGAAAGCTGTTGTCTTAAGAAGGAGCCTTTTAACTCCCAGTTTCTGCCAGGAGCAGAAAGGGAGCAAAGGGAAGCCTTGATTAACTTTTCATCCACATCCCCTACTGCAGGACTGCTCTGCTCCTTCCACAAAGACACTGTAGGTCAGCAATGCACTCAAGATCTGAACCAACAGCTACCATATAAACATTCTTGGCTTAGTCACATACACTTTGAATTGCATTTTACTCAGCAGCTATTGGCCCCTATATCCACTATAAATATAAAAAAATTGCTATGTTTAATAAGTTGAAGTCTATTATGACTCCTTTATCAACACACAGTTTTAAAGGAACAAAGACGATGTTATCTTCTGCAATATGAAATTAAGCTTCAAAGTCTCCCAAAGGCTAAGGGAAATTGATAGAGAACTGCAATATGCAAACTATTAGAATGCTTAGGAAGGAATTATTAATATGTAGTTGAGTGCAAATCATTTTCAAGATACCTCATAAAGTATTGCAAAAAAATGAAACAATAAAATTAGATAAGTCCAAACCAGCTTATCAGCTAATTGTAGAAATGAATTTCAGGATTTCAAGCCGTTATTAAAAAAATCCACTACTCTTTCAAAAAAAGTGAAGTAAAAAAAGTAAGCTAATAAGTGAAACATACACAAAATATTGGGAACACACTCAAAACTAATAATTGTCGTCTTTTGCAACTCCACTTTCTGCTTTGATTTATAAGAAAAATAGTCAGTCCTGGTGTTTACTGGTGAAACTTCCTCTGTTCCTCCTTAGCTATGAAAGAGTTCTTTAATATTTAGGCACAATTCTTAAACATGCAGCTAACAGAACCACAGTTGTGGAAAATCAGCATTAGTGGACTGCGGTTTTTCTGAACCATAATCTTTTAGGCTCATCCTTGTTGTCTTACTTTCATTCTCTCTCTTCAGACCTCTCAGGCCTTCTAAGCTGCCCCCAGCAGCTGTTCCAGAAACTGTTCCTGATACAAAGACAGAGTAAGTAGTGACTTTTGGAAAATTACTGCTGTAATGGGTAACACCTCACCAGAAAAAGATCAGGAAACTATTTAGCTTGTGACACTATTTTTCATAATGAACCAACAGGAAAAGCTTATTAAGAGGTAAGGTGCTGCTCTCATCATTGAGAATTCTAGAGGAAATAGACGATGGACTGTTTCAGAATTTGTTTGCAGTATATAAGTAGTGCTTTGTGAATAAAGGATGTGCCTCTAGTGTAAGATTGTGATGCTTGAAACAGAAAGCTAGGTGTCTCTGAATTCTAGAAGAGATACCATTGCAAAGAAAATTCTCTAGTAGAGCAATGTTATTGGAAAGTCTTTTGATATTTTATTACAATCTCTGTGATAGATGCAATGCTGCTCAGACATGTAGAGCATCAGTAATGTAGTCTAATGTGGTTTTCAGAGAGTATAAAATTTTGAGGTCACATAATAAAATTCACTTCCTGGTAGAGTTAATGGAAATTGCATGTGCTTATATCAGAATTAAATTTTTATTCTGGAATTGTTGGAAAGAGAAACATGTAAACTAAATTGAAGCAGTCCTACTTCATGTTACTTCAATGATTTTGTGTCCATTAAATGCAATGCTTTAATAACCTACTGGATAGGTAGAGAAGATTTATACGTAATAATCATGAGAGCTGAAACTAGAAGATTTCTGGATTATTTACTTAAGGAGGGTGTTTCAGACTCAGTGTAGCCTCAGTCTGCATTTACCAAAGATAGTGGAGTTAACATCAATGGGAGTAATGTTAAGATAAACTGAAACACGTTTAAGACTCCCACCTTTAACTGATGTGTTTCTGGTTTGTTTGCTTGGAGGTTTTTTTAGTGAATGTGACCAGTCTTCCATCTTGCATCAGAATGTGACCAATCT
Organism: Passer montanus; assembly: GCF_014805655.1. NCBI lineage: Eukaryota > Metazoa > Chordata > Aves > Passeriformes > Passeridae > Passer > Passer montanus. The sequence goes on from NW_024368707.1 coordinate 5,176,509, forward strand.
TCCACCTCTTTTTAGGACAGAGTCGCGTGTCCTGTCAGCTGCAGGAGACAGCCAGGTCCTTGGCCTCTTGTTCCGAACTCTGGGGACACAGACAGATTACAGGGATGGTGAAGCACAGACAGATCCCTATTCTCCTGATTACATAGTCCGCAGTGGCTCAGTCCCTGAAATTCTGACACTTGCTACACTCACTTGGGGTGAGTTGTGAAGTTAAGATAAATTTTAATAAACATGTTGTCTCTTTAGCAGGATGTTCTTTTCTTTTCAATGTCAGGTTTCAAGTCTATTGCCAGCTTTGGTGGTCTTTTTTGTGTGCATTTAGGACAATTGTTTTACCTGTTTCTAAAATAAGTATGATATTTCACTACTTAATGGTGCTGTTCTGGGGTATTTCATGAAGGGTTTTGAGGACCATTGAGTATAAAAAGGTCATGTTACACAAATGGGAACTGGGAGGAGTTTTTCCATTTACCCACTGTTCTTCTGCTCTGAGTTTTGAACATCATTAAAAAAACCAGTGTGAAGACTGCTGCCCCAGAACATACCTGTGATCCTCATCTTCCAGTGTCTCACCTGTAACAATGATGGGCACTGCACATGCCAAAGAAAGTGCTCATTCTCAGAAAGTATTTTCCTAGAAAAGCTTTTCTCCCTCTGCAGCCTGCAGTAGAAGAATGAAGTGCCAGTGTTAGCATGCACTGAACTGTAGCAACTGCAGGTCCTGCCACGCCTCATACTGTAGAATCTTGCTAGCCTGAGAAGTATTTACTTCTGGCTTTTGACAGTTCTACTTGTGTTTACCACATGGTCCTGTACCCATCCAGCCCTCTCATACTTTTTGGTGTCAGCTATTTGTAGGATTTGCCAGTCTCCCAAAGAGCTAATGTTTCTTGTCCCTGTAAGGTCGGGGGCTGCCAGCAGGACAAGCTGAGATGGAGATTATTGACCGCATCCGGGAAAAACGCGCTTGGGAAGCAGCTCTGCCACCCATGGACAGTCCCTCAAACATTGCAAAGAGGTTGAAGATGATGGAAGCTATGGAAAGGAAGGAATGGGCCTATAGGGAAGAGGAAATCGATAAGTAGGAGTTCACTCATACACTTTTATTTCTTTTAATTATTGGCTGAATAGAGGAGGAGCAAGAAGGTTTAGGGGGTTGGCTGAAGGGTACAACAAGCCTTCTAATTCTGTGAAAATACCCTGATTTTGGGAAGGGATATTTATCCTAAATTTAGTCTCCAGGTCTGCTACCACAATATATTTTACCAGTGCTTAATTCCCTTTTTAAAATGAAAGATTGAATATGAGAAATGCAATATGAGCTATTTGTAAAGGTATGTAGCATTTGATGGTGACAGCATTGCAGAGAACACTGCTGAGTACACTCAATACTGTCTGACCTTTTCTTTCCTTGCAGGTTGCAGAAGGTTCAAATGGAAGTCTTTAAGAAGCTGCTGCAGAGGCGAGAGGAGAATCAGAATGAACTGAATGCCATGCGCTTGAACAACCACTGGCAAAATCATCAGAAGGCTAAAGAAGAGAAAATAGGAAAAATTCAGCATGACTGTGCACTGAGTAAGTCTGAAAGACAGGAAGAGAGGGGTATGAGACGGTTTTCAGACAAGCCATTTCTATTTTCACAAGGTTACCCTCTATTCAAAATTAAATAGGTTGCATCCAAAATATCAGTGTTCATGGCTAGCATTTGGTCTGTCATGTTTTTATTTTATCTAGCAAAAGCTCTTGTGAATTTACAAAGATATGGCTTTTATAGAACTATTTGTGTGAACCATCTCACATTTGTATTTCCTTTTCAGTGCTCAGGAAACTGATAGCTAAGAGGAAGAATTGGATGGGAAAGCTGGAGAGACGAGATATCATCAGAGAGTACAATGACTTTGCATCACAAACATATGCTCCTTTGTCTCGAATTGGTTTTTTCCCAGACAACAATTCTGACTACTATGCGGTAAAAAACTACTATCTTAACACCTTTGCAGGTAAGGCATTTTGGAAGACTTAGTTGTGGGAGGTGCTTACTTGAGATACTACCAAAATTAAGTTTCCCTCCCCATCACTCCACTACTTAACCACTGTTTGTATTAAAATCCTTGTATATATTATAATCTTTCTTCATATTATAATCTTAGGATTGTGTGAACTGGAAAAATCTATCCCGTCTTCTGTCTTCCCGCTCAAGATAAAAGCTCCAAAACCTAAATGCATTATCACTAAGACTGGCTATATTAAAAGATCAGGAAGACTAGAGGTTGTCCTGGCACAAGTTCACCAGGTATGACACTGCACCCAGCATCATGTCAGTTCCTCTTAGATTTGAACTGCTCATTAATGCAATTGGGAAGATGTGTAAGCTTCTTCCCAATTTCCTGTGCTGAATTCTTATTCTGTAAAACAGCTTCTAGGACAGAAAGAATCAAACATGCAGATTGTTGTAGGCTTCACCAGTACTGCTCTGATACTCACCCCATCAGTACTCTCACTCCTGCTTCTGCCCCAGTCCTATAGACAACAAGTATCAACAAATCTGTCTTCCTACAGATCAGGTATTTGGATTGGAACATATTATGTCAATTTGAAATTCTCACCCTTTTCTCATTCTCATTGCTCCATTTTGAAATTGAAATTTTGCTCTGAAAAGTCAATCATATTATCTCAAATTTAAATTCTGCTGGATCTTGTAAAGATGACATATTGCATCTCATTATTATCCAGAAATAAACTTTTCAAATAAAATCTTGAGTGCTACAGGAATTGTTGAAGAGTAAGGACACAACTCGTAGTTTTAAAGACAAGAAGTGTTGAAGGGGTTTGAGTTTGGATGGGTTTTCATAAAATTCAAAAAGTAATTGTGTAATCTGCATCATAACACAGTTCTCATTGTCAGCAGAATGTTAGTTCAAGCTTTTGGAGCTGAATTCCAGTTACAGCACTTGTATTCTGTTTGTTTAAAATGCTCCTCATGAATTGGAAGACTGTGGTGAAGTGTCTAAACTGTAGCCACAGAAAGAAGTGTGAGCAGCCAAATGCTGGCTGCTCACACAATAATGTCTCTTCAAAGTAAAACTGGTGGACAAAGGGAGATGGAATGCAGAACAGATGCAGACAATTCTGTACATTTTCTTTCTTAAATCGGTGTAGATCCCTTGGTTGGCATTGTTTTATAGCAACTGAGAGGCTAACATAAATAATACTCATTTCCCCACCACAAAAATGCCAAATGTATATTCTTTTAAAATCACAAACCATTTCCTTTGCAGGCAAAAATGATTAAAAAAATCCATTATACAAAATTTAGCTGCTGCTTTTAGATTTACAGAAAAATACACCAGACTGGTTGGTCCAGACAAGCAGAAAGTACTGACACTGTGAAACACCCAGACTGCCTCCACTGTTACATTTAATCAAACTTGCTGTTCAGAGAATCAAGAAATGACTGCTCCAATTAGCTCTTGAGCTCTAGGCTGCTATTCCTGGTCACTTCTTCCATCAGAGGCTTTTGCTTCTGAAGTTCAATGGCTGTAGCATGTTCTGGCTTAGCAGAGCCTTGCTGACAGGTCCAGCTCAAATGCTGCTGGAGCTGTCAAAAACAGAGCAGTAAAGCATGCAGAGTACTTGCATTAATAGAATTTAGGACAATCCTCCCTGAGAGGAGCTCTCCGACCACTTGGAATAAGCAGTCCCAATTGTGCCACAAACCTCCCATCACACACAGTAGAAAAGAAGTTTAAAGCAGGTAATTAGGGATCGTCTTACAAGGGCACTGTGTTGCTTTGCCTTATTTCTATAGCTGAGTAGCCAGATCAGTTTTCTATTCTAAAGCTTTATTTTAATGCTCTCCTAGCACACTTAATCCATAAATTCTCTCCCATAATCCTAGAAATAAAGTGGAATCCTAGAAAATTCAGAGAGTACATGGAGATCTAGCTCTACAACGATTTTTTAAAATTTTTCCTGGATTATCTAGAAACAAGTGACAAATATAGGAGAAATACTAGATACTGGCCTCAGAAGTAATTAGTTTTAATAAAGGAAGTTGCCAAGGCTTGCTTCGCTGGCCAAATGTGAGGAAAGATGGATGAGTTCTCCTCATTATATTGCTTTTTGCTTGCCATACTTAGGGTATTCCTAAGCTTAAAGCTTTTTAGAAGGGATAAGCAATAATCCAAGTAACTACAAAAAGGATCTGTGTCCTCCTGAGAATGAGAGCTGCTTCTTTCAGACATTAAACTAAGCCAAAAAGAAGTGATTTTAGGAGCAAACTTTTTTAGGACCCTCCTGAAACCTTTTGCAGAAGTATTATGTACACTCAGTAGTCTTTGAATAATTCTCTAAAATAAGAAAACATGACAGAAACAGGAGTGATCCAAAATTTACAGTAAAAACAAAAATCTTTATCTTAAGCCAGGTCAGTAAAAGGACAGAGAAAGATAGTTCCTAGCCAGCACAGCTAACAGTGCTTTAAGGAGTGCAAGTGAGCCATCATATAGGCAGCCTAGTATGAAAATCCAAGGCATTAAGGGTGTAACATCCCAATACAGATAACTACTGCAGGGAGTAAATGCATGCAGCTAGTTAAGTGAATACACCAAGGAGTGCAGGAGGTGGTAGAACACATCCCAGTGTGGAACAATACATGACTTTAGGCAGACCCTCTATGCTCTGATGACTCAAGAGGGATGAAGCATCAGGTGGTTTCAAAGTATTGTATCAAGATGAGGTCAGAACCAGAAACTTCTCACCTCAGCATTAAGTGCAATTCTCACCGTGTCTGTTTTCCTTCATCCAGTTGCTGGAAAGAGGTAGAGATGTAGAGGAGCCAAGAATGTCTCTGGAGAAAATCTCTGCCAACTTCAAAGCATAGGAAAGGCAGTTTAAGCAGTTATTTCTTCAAGAACAGATCTCCACACAGTGTTGGTTGGCTCATGCTCAGACAGGCTCTGGGAGCTTTTATGTCAGTCTTGATCAGCCAAGATGCAGCAGCCACGCTGCAGTGCTAAGCAAGTTGGCAACCTGTCCTCAGTGATCCTACCTGAAAGGAGGCTGCAGCCAGGTGGAGGCTGGCCTCTTCTCCCAGGCAGCCAGTGACAGGAAAGAGGGCACAGTCTTAAACTGCACCAGGAGAGGTTTAGATTGGAATTAGGAGGAATTTCTTCACAGATTAGACATTGGAATGGGCTGCTTAGGGAGTGGTGGAGTCCCGATCCCTGGAAGTGTTTAAAGAAAGACTGGACATGAAAAAAAAAGACAGACCTAGTGCCATGGTCTGCTTGGCATGGTGGTGTTCAGTTTTAGGTTTGACTCAATGATCTCAGAGATCTTTTCCAATTTTATTGATTCTGTGATTCTCTAATCCCACAATTATCCTTTGTGAGCAAAAAGGAAGAAGGAGAACCACAACTGTGTACTTTGTGCTGTACATGAAAAGTACCTAGAATCTTGTGGGATGGAGAGGATCACAGAGAACATAAGGGAGGAATCTGAAGAATGGATTGAATGATTTCTTTGAATGGAGAGTTGCTTCTTAAGCCGTTATCCTGTCAAGAGTCCTGCTTCTTTCAGAAGCTGGCTGAGAAGCCAAGATGTATGGTGAAAAGCATGAGTGCCATTTGCTGTTCACTGCATTTGCCAGGAGAATGGAAAAGAAATTACTTTTGTTCTTTCACTGTCCAATCCATTCAGATCCTGCCTTGACTCTGAACCTGCTACCTGAATAAAAGAATGTAGTCTGTATCAGGAAAATTGGAGTATGATATGTAGACAATAACATTTGGTATATGTTGCTCAGAAATTTAGTACTTTTATCTTTTAAAATCAAGTATTTTTGTAGTCATTCTTGAGTCATGGTGTCTCTGTTTCCAAAAATGAGAACTTGTTAAGCTGAGCAGAACCAGTTTAGGCAAAATCCCTATATTTTCTTTTTCTTTTCTTACATTAAAATCTTAAAATAATTTAAAGCATCAAATTAGAGAAAGCAAATGGTAAGCTTTTTTTTCACTTAGTAAAGGTAGTCAAGCAGGCACTAGATAGTGCTGACATGAAAACATAAAGCCACTTCTAAGAATTGCAGTATATCTCAAATCTACATTAATAAGGATTCCCTCTTGTCCAAATTAATCATGAATTTTTCTGTCTTTAAAAGTTGTTAGTCTGATGGTATTTTGTTATTCTGGTTAACAGGAAACATTTTTTGGAGGCCACAGTTGTATTAGGAAAATTCTTATGAATGCGAGATTGTACTAATAAACATAGTAGCCATTGTTTTCAAGAGAGTCACAACTTCAGCAGCTTTTTCTTTCTGCTTCCCTTGCCCTGCCATGCAAATCTCCTTATAAATCTCTGTTATAATCTTCATGCTAGAGAGCTCTAAGGTCTTCACATACAAAACACAGTTCAGAAAATCTCTTAACATTTTTCAGCTATAACCATTTCACATGGCTGAAAAGCAGTTTATAGGCTCTGATTCTTCCATTATTAACATGGACCATTTAAGAAGCTTTCAGTAGGAAAGTATTTTATCCCCTCCACCTAGAAACCTCTCTCCTTTTCTGGAGCAATTCATTATTTAACCTGAAATATCAGATCTTACATGCAAGAAGGGTTTTTGTACAATGACTGCTGGAGTTTCAAAACTTCATTAATTTCACAATTAAATTCTGTGCAAATGCCATCACTTTCCTGCTACTGGAAAGCTAAATTCGGTGTTGAACTTTTTTCCTAAAGTTTTTCTTTTGATTTCCCTCCCTGGTGAAATACTGTATTTGAACATTTGCAAGAGAGAGAGTGAAAAAAGGAAAATGCACACTTTCCCTTGCTGAAATATGATCTTTTAATAATAAAGACTAAACTCCAACCCATACAGTAGTAGGATTATACTTTTGAAGGAGCTTTAAATGGATATACTCCCTTTCCTTTCTGTGCAAGACAAAGTGTCATGTCCTGCAGCAGGCAAGCATTGTCATGCTTATCTGGAATATGCTTATCTGCATATCTAGTTCTAAGGGGTTGGTGGTGGGAAATTAGCAGGACTTGGGCTTTTTAAACAGTTTGAAAATGTCTTGAAAGAGCTGAGGATGTGGTGGCACTTCCACTCTAGTCTGCCGACAAAGTGTGGCACCTGCCACCAATCAGCTGCAAGCAAGATAAACCCACTCTTAATGGGCTTTTGCATTTTCTTGGTAGAAGGAAGTTTTTGGACAAGACAGTTTCTCTTTTGTCCCCAGTCCACCCATACAGTTGCAGTGGATGCCACGGGGCTGCTGGACAGTTGTAGATGAGCAGAACAGAGTTCCAAAACATATTTTGCTAGGAAGGTGTCATTTGTTCAATCTTGTGCAGTAATAGCTTATCATACAAAGACATTCAGCTGTCACAGAACAGTGACAATACCCTCTTCAAGTGAACCCTTCCTAAAATGCCTCCTGACTGCACAACATTTCTAAACCGCAGTAACAAGCATTACCTATCATTAAAGGCAAAGAGTTGTAGCATTCCTAGAAAATTAATTACTTGGGAATTAGAGATGAAGTTCATACCCATTTTAGATTAATTTTAGTTGACTCAGAAGTGCTGATGACTTATTAGTAAATACAGTAAAATGACTCCTGCTTCCTTCTTACATAGGATTTTGACATTCCCATCAATGTCTTCTGACCAACCTATAACCTCATCTACTGACCATACTGAGTTTTTCTGTTGATCTGCAATAAGAAATAGAAGCCACAAGCCTGCAAAGCTTTCAGCTCCCTGTAGTCAGTGTAGTCAGCAACAGTCAGCATCTAGAGCACTGGCCTTGTTATATTGTTCTATCTACCCATGCATGTTCTTATTAAATTGGATGTCTTTTGCAGTCACTACTGGAGGAGAAGAATAAAGCCAAGGAGCCAAAGAAGCCTCCTCCTGTCTGTGAAAAAGTAGAAAGCCCTGTTCCTAAGCCACCCACTCTAATCCTGGAAAAACCATCAATTGTAAGTGAGCTGGTTTTAGCACTTTTTTCCCTGTTGATCTCTCATTGTTTCCTACACAGTTGTTAAAGGAATGCCCAGGGAATGAAAGGAGGGAGCTTTATCCTTTTTGTGTGCATCCATGTTAAAAATAGCCATCATTATCTCTTAAGACTCTCTTAGTCTCTATTCTATAAGGATACTAGCAGCCAAAGATTTGAAAATAATTTACAGTATCTGTTGTCCAAATCTTGAAGTAAACTTTGTTTTATAAAGACCAAAATTACTAGACATGTTAATCCTTTGTTTTTGGGGGACAAAAAGGCATCATCATAATCTTCATCACTGTTGTTATTATTATCATTATTATTATCACTGTTATCCAGTAGCTTCCAACCTTCTGATCTGACAACACTATCATAATCCAGTGAGGCAATTAAGTTTAGACTTATTGAAGTCAGAGAGACATTGGCTGCTTAGCACTGAGCGTGCACTTCATTAATTTTCTGGAGTGAAGCTCTTGTCATCATGCAGGATGCAGTGTTTGATGAACATGCACTAGTTCACAGATAATGATTCTCCTGCAGAGATTGAAACAGCAGTAATGATGTGTCATGGGGGCTGTGATATGCTGTAGGAAAAAATTACTTTTTAGGGGAGCTGCAACTTCCTTTCCTTTCTTAAAGTAACATACTTAAGAGCTGTTTGCCCCAGTGGACTGTTTTGTCTTCTTACTAACACCATTTTCATTATGTACTAAGAATCAGATAGAATTACCATTTAAACTTGTGAATTTAAGAGTAACACAACCATGAAAGTGAAGAGAGAAAGTCTTATTAAATCATCCATGCTGCTGTGTTCCTTTGTACAGTATGATATTCTATGTTTTATGCAGTCTATTTTAAAATGACTGGAACAAGAATTTTTTATCTCCTTGGGGAGAGCTTTCCACAGCTTTACCAACTTCTAAGCATTAGATACTGTATTGCAGTGGTGGGTTTACACTGTTTAGGCTTAACAGTTTGGCAGATTTTTAAGTACTTTGAGGTAACCTGTAAAGAAATCAGAAAAAAATTTTCTACCACTTGTAGTCATTCTTGAGTGTGTTCACAGATTATAGTTGGGTGTTTTTTAAAAAGTTCCAATACAGTAGAATTCCATCTTCATGAATTTTATCAACATTTGGTTTATTTTCAAGAATTTTTATGTGTGAACACATAGAAGATGGAGCTCTCCAGTGAAGCTCCATCTGTAAAATCAGCTCACTTGAGCCACTGAAGAGCAGCACTAACATCTCCTGCCTTGCCAAATCTAAGTAAGGTTTCTCCTACCAGGTGGCTGTGAGGAGAAGTGAAAACAAGGCTCTTCTCTTTTGTTAATGCTTCTCTTTCTGCCACACACCTATATGAGTACCAGCTGCTAAATACTTCCCGCTGGAACTGAGGGTCTTGGAAAGAAACTGTGCCAGAAGAAAGTGGAGAGAATGGAGGCACTACTGCAAGCATCCTCAGCTTCTCTCTCCTGGTTATTCCTAATGGACTTAATAGCCACAGCAAGCTCACAGAGCACCTCTGAATTTCTTCATTACTTTATAACTTTCTGCCAGCCTCCTCTAGTTTTCAGCCATCTCCTAGATTCTTCTATACCCTTAATTTTTCTTGTTTTCCTGTAGGGCATGATAGGCTTTTCATCTCCCTTCATTCTTTCCTGCTGGTCTGTAGCAGGCAGATGGACAAGCTGATGATTACCCTTGCTAAGGCATCATTTGCAGCATTCAAAAACAGAAGTACAGAAAAATGCTCCTCATAAAAATTCAAACCTAATCTTAGTTAATATCACACCAAGCAGTTTGGCTTACCAGTATGTGTGCCATCACCATCTCCAAAACTGTCCTGAAGGGATTTCACACTGTAGCCAGGTGATGTGGTAGAGTTCAGCTCTCTAGGACTGGAAATTCATTGCTTCTTTCCAGAGAAGAAGAACATACCAAATCACAAATCCTCTTGCTAGTTCTGCTTTGCTCCTCCTGGGTGCTGGTGTGGAAAGGCAGGAATGCTTCCTTTTGCATTTGGAAAACTCAATCTTCAACACCTAAGAAAAAACAGATAACTAAGATTCAAGCCCACACAACTTCTCTCATCCCACACTCTTCCCTGTTTTTCCAGCACTTCTTAAATACCACATGTCAATGCAGACCTCATAGATTCTTTATTAAAAAAAACATGCTTCCAATTTTAAGATTTCTTTTTATCTTTCCCAGGCGCCCAATGAACTTTTTTCCTACTGTCAACTCCAAACTAGAAAACCCCTCACCTAGAAAAAATGCTGCCGTCTGTGCTTTGTCTACTTCCTCTGTTCCTTTTTTTACCTTCTGTGGTCATGTTCCCTTTCCCACCATGCTCCATCATTCTTCCAAGTTGTTATTGATCACAGAAGGCTAGGTCAGTAAAGTTCTCAGAGAGACAAATCACAATAGACTGAGGAAAATTTTACTTCTAAACTATCACTTTATGAGTGTTAAAATTACTGAGTTACTCTGATAAAGATCACCACTGGAATAAATATCAAAAGAAAAATTGTAAATGTTCCCTTTTAATTTAAAACCCTTTTTTATGGTTAACAGTTCTCTTGGAGATATTCTGTCCTCTTAGTGTGTCGACTTGTTAAATTAATGTAGCTGATGCTTTTTTTGCAAACTTAGATTCAGTCAAGCTACAAATAGTACTTAAAATGCATACAGTAATTTTCTCCGTCAACATCCCCTTATCATTAGGTTCTCATCTCTAAAGACCCTCTAAAATTTCAAATAGAATCTAATTATACAACCTTTCTTCCCCATCCCTTGTAAAACATGAAAGTACATGTTATTCTGACTCACGTTCCTTTCCCTGGAAATTAGAAGAATGGTGTTCAGAAACAACCAAGAAAAGACAGGATATGAGTTAGACTGTTTAACAGTTAGATAGATAATCTAAAGAAATCCCAGTCTCCAAAGAAACAGTTGATGATTGTGTGGATATTTGTTATGTTTTGGCAGGAGGAAGAGGAAATAGACCTGGCAGTGATCTGTTTGCAGAAGCTGCTCCGAGGCAGGGCTCTTCAGAACATGGTATGCTGTCTCTTTGTTTATGTCAGTCTTCAGAATGATGGTGGGAATGACTGATTGCAAAGTGTGTTTGCAATCTTTCTTCCTGCATTAATCAGGGGTAGTGAGGCTCTTCACAGCAGAATTACTCAAATGGCAAATTCTAGACTAGATCTGGACCATGAGTATGTTCTGCTATGATTATGGCAAGGTCCCAGGCACAAGAAACCTCCCACATCCCAGGAGGGCAGCTTGCATTTCATACCATCTTTCTGGTTTCCACTGGTGGTGAGCTGGACCCCAGATGAGGAGGGACTGAAACCTACCACCATGATGTGCAGGAGCCATCATTCTGCTTTCAGGGGAACTGAAGGGGGTCTAACTAAAAATTAATTCAGTAGCCATGCCTCGTGGGCTTTATATTAATCAAGTCTGTCTCTTGTGATCAAACCAGTCTTGAAGGTTTGGTTTTGTGCCCCAAAAAGTACAATTGATACTCTCTCTTGCAGTAGGTATTTAATGTTTTGAAGTGTTCCCATGCAGGTCCCTGAGCTTTAGCAAACCATACGATATTGTGGAAGTGGCTTGAGGTGGAATATAGAGTTCCCAAGTGTTCTCCAGTTGTGTGATGATCTGTGAGAAGGATGGTTGAGGCCACTGAAGGATTGTTGACTTTCAAAGCATGAAATGTCCCACCATTTTAGGAATCTTCTTCCAGCTACTGCTGGATCAGAAATACAGTACTGACTTGGAGAATGACACGAGGAGGGTTGAGTGATCTTTTGTTGGAAGAGAGTGGGATTGAAAGTAAAATAGTGTCAGGGAGGGCTGGGACACATAACCCCATAACAGGAATGGCAGCAGTTTCAGCAATCTCCTCACCAGTTTATGTGTTTGGGCTGTTGCTGGGCTCCCTCAAAATGAAGGTCAGAGAACATGAGATGTTGAAACACTGTGAAGCTTTGACATTGTGGCTAATATAACAGAGTATGCAGAAGACCATAACCCTTTTGACATAGGTGGTGGTGTTCCACATTCTAGTGGTTTGAGTTTGAGTAAAGCCAAACAGAAAAATAAGAATAATAAATTTAAAATATAAAATAAAAAAAAGTAGCAGATTTACCTGACAGCTGTAGGGTTTGCCTAAATGCAACCACAAATTTTTTTAAGAGAACTAGGTTTTATAACAGCTGACCTTGCAACTTGAAGGGTGTGTTTTGCTGGCAAATACATGTTGCTCTGTATTCTCCATTTAATACGCTCAGTTGTTCACCTTTATTTTAAAGATATTTGAAGGGAAGGAGAGACACCTGGATCTGATCCAAGAGCTGCGCACCACTCACGCGCTGCAGGAGGATGGACAGCTGCTCTTGAAGGCACAGAAGCAAATGACACTGTCTTTACAGCGACAGCATGACTCACAAATGAAGCAGGTTTGCTTGAATAGATGGGAAGGTTCACAGCTCTATCCTGACCACACACGCTGTGCTTGCAGTACCACAACACTTTCACATTTAATTTTTTATGTTTTCTATTACCCACAGCACAGAAGGCACCCCAATAGCAATAAAGCTCTCCTAGCACAGACCATGTACTGAATGCCTGAGGGGCTAAAATTGCTCTCTCACTGCTCTGGAGGCTCTGGGGAATCTCAGAAACAGACTGAGGCACACTGACCACAGCTGCTATGCAGCCTGTGTTTGCTTTGTTTGCAGACAGAGCACTTATTTATATTTACAGGGCTTTGAACAAACTGCAGTGTCAGATGACCCTCAGTTTTCCCACATTTCAATCCATTTGACTGGTACTATGACCTGGTATCACAATACGTGCTTGTCACTCACATCTGTTGGATGTTTTCCTGAGTGTTTGTTACTGCTCTGTCATTTTCCTGTCCCTTTTCTAGCTTGGCAGCCTCCCAGGCTCCTCCTCACACATAAGACCTCACAAAGGCAGCCAAAGCCAACTTATTTGTAAATCCTGCTGGGCTCAAGATTTCTAGAACCTTAGCAATGGTGACACATTGAGGTACTTGCCTGCCACTGTATGCAGAGCAAAGAAATTTTGGGCTCCATTCTCTGCCAAGGATCTAGTGAGAGCCAGGGATGCAAATTCCCGTCCTGTTTCCTTACAGTGCCCCAACCTTCCAGAGGAAAGTGAGTGAAATGGCAGATGCTGGTCAGGAGTGGATCATAAAGAAGTTTTGTCCAGAGTTCAGTACATTTCAGAGAATGTAGTATCTATCACATTCCTGCAAATTTTCTTGTAATTTTTACTACTCTGCTGTTTTTTTCAACGAGCAGCTATGAGGCAATTTGGCAGCTTCCATATTGCAATAACAGCATCCACTGGCAAGTTGACCTGGTAGAGATAAAGCCAGACCACTCTTTCCTGCTCGTTGGGCAGCAACAAAATTTCCCCTTAGATCTCAGTAAAAATTGAATCAGGTGACTGTGCTTTATCATTTACCATTTAGCACTTCCAGATACTCCCTCATGCACAGGAAACCCAGGTGTGGAATGCAGGAATACAGAATATTTCTGCTGAGAAATTTAGAGAAAAATAAAAGCCTTAGGCATTAGAAATTTGCAGTGCTCCATTTCTTCTGGAAGCCCAGGTGAGAGTGAAGGAGAAAGCAGTTCAAACACCATGACATTCACAGAGGACAGAGAGCAAATGGTAAAGATACTGACCTCTGATCTCAGGATTTCCTTTGTGGAGAGCCACTATCCCCCTCTGCTGGTATCTGTTTCCTCTCATATTTTTTTTAACTGTCTCTGAAGGTTCACAGTCCAGGACTCAGGTTTTCAAACGTGTAGAACTTCAAAACTCTCTGGAATGCATGTGCAGGAGTTTTCTATGTGTGTGGCTAGTTCAGAAAGTCACGGATGACTCTCAGTTCTATAGGATTTGGTGGTCACAGGTTTTTTCAGGTTTTTGACCATTTTAGTGTAAAATAAATGCTTCCTGCCTAAAGAGGATGAAAACTCCACACAAAACAGTCAAAGATGAGGACCTGAAAATTTTGGACTCATATATAACAAAAGTCTAACAAAAGAGTGTTCCTGAGTTGTTTTCCTCCATTTCACACTAGTTTTATATACAGCACCTGGAGCAATAAAGAGGAGGGAGCACTTTAGTTCCATGTTATCTCTCCCTGTGGGGTGGTGCAGTTACTGCATCTCCATCTTCCATCTGAAACACCTGTGGGCTAAGTGCTGTCACTTCTAGATGTGTGCAACATTGACAATCCCACTTCCTTTGAAACACTGCCTGGGCAAATGGCACAGCTGTATAAGAAAGCTGATTTATTATTACTTGTCTGGGATATTTCAGCTCCACTTCAACTTTTATGTTTAGGTCTATTCTGTAATTGCCTGTTTATTTCAACAGAACACAGCATCCCAGCCAGTTTCAGACATTCCCTCCTGCCAAGGCCTGTGGCTTCACAGTCCATTCTGGAGATAATGAACTCCCCATAGATCTTGTCTCTTGCTGTAGTGCAATCACACATACCCAGCCCATAGAACAGGATGTGCCTGGAACAAGGAGTGAATGGCACAGTAATGCTGAACACCTGGAATCTTGTCTCAACTCTGTCACAGAATTTCTGATTTTCCATTACCCGGAATTTTGAGGTCTCATTTGCACTTCTGCAAACTTCATGTAATTACTGTCAATTTGAATTTGTCAGCAGTTAGTAACTTGTACAATTTTAGGTTCAGTGCCTGAAGCTGCAGGTACTCATGGTTGCACTGTGCAGAAACCAGTCAGGGCATGTAACACATGAAGAGTGCCAAACTCCTGGGACTGTCCCATGGCTGGTCTGAGTGGATGCTGCAGAGCTGTCTCACATGCCTGTGGTAGTCCTGGGACTTCGTACAACATTCCTGGGGTTTGTAACACAATTCTTTGCATTTTTCTTTTGAAAGCTGTCAGCACTGGAAAGAGACTTGGCCACGGTAGAAGGAAGGGCACTGGCGAACATGCTTGATTTTCTGTCCAAAGAGCTGGTGAGGCTGCAAGAAGAGCAGAAGATCCATGCTTTGCTCATGCTGGCTGAGAGGCAGAGGCGGATGCGGGAGGCAGAGGAGAGTGGACGGCGGCAGCTGGAGGAGAGCCGGCGGCAGGAGGAAGATGAGCTTTTCAGACAGGCAAGAGAGGGAGACTGCTGGGACTGTAGGCAGTTTGTAGGAGCTGCCTTCTTGTGGGAAGGTCCCGATGGATGGGAGCTGCTTCAGCGCTGACTTTGGTGATGGCTAGTTCTAAAACTGAGGGGGAAAGCTTTGCAAAGAGAGGGTGATTCCTTCCTGAGAGAGTCATGTCCATTAAACGAAGGAAGATCTGAATACCCCTACAGACAGTCCTGTTAGGCCTGTCATGAATGGGTGTAGGTTTCTAAATTTCTCCAGTAAACACCTATGGAGAACAGATGTACCTAGATCATCTCTAGGGATGATGTTTTGTCAGCCCTTGTTCTGCCCAGCAGAACTGGTATGTGCTTTTCTAGGAAGAATGCCTTTAAGCAAGGGTTTGGAAAGATTTTGCCCCTCCCCCCCGGCCCAAGTGGATTGCAAATAACAAGAGGTACAATAAGTACAATGAAGTAACAATAATAGATAAAATAACCTTGAAATCAAGAAAAAATACTGAATTACCATATTCCATAACTATTCTATAGTCCTGTTCCTATTTCCTTGCTCTTGACTGCATGAAGTATATTTCTCCCTGTTGAAAGACATGAGTGGGAGTCTAATTGACTAAACTAATAATTTTCAAACCTTGTGGGAGGTGGTTAATACCAAAAGGGTCTGGCATCATGTTTTGGTTTGTTTTTTTTTTTTTAATTTTAGCTTCTCATCTTTTATGTATTTCTGAGTGATAAGCAGGTACGGCCAAGGTGCCATAAGCCTATGCCCTGCAGATTATCAGATGAAAAACACCCATTTCTAGAATCTGATCTCTACAACCATTATAAAAAAAACCAATAATTTTATCTTGACTGGGTTGATGGAACTTTCTCCTTTAGGGTTTGCTTGAATGAAAGCTGATTTATTTACTGAAGTCAATATCCATGATTATTACTTGGCAATTGTTGCTCAGGGGACCGTGAGAACTGTGGGAGCAACTGCCATTGCATTCACAGGACTAACCTGCTGCACCAGAATTGGATCTGTGAATTGGTTTTCTTTCACCTGCACTTGTGCAATCAGTTCTCAGAAAGAATTACTAAAAAATAAATTTTTACAGAAAGCATCTCTGAAAACAAATCTCAGGTTGGCCTGCCTGAAACAGAGTCTTGTGAAAATCTGTTGCTCATGCTTCTCTGGAAATCTCCCACTATGTTCCTGGCACGGCAGTAGGCAGAGGAACAATATCTTGGTGTTTTGTTCTAGGTGGTGGATGTTCAGGACAGAACTATTGACACCTACTTGGAAGATGTTATCCTGAGTAGCATGGAGAGGACGGCTGAAGAGCAAGCCAGGGAAGAGATTCAGAAAAGGGCTGTAGAAATCAATGACCTTGCTTATGAAATGGAGAGTCGGTAGGTTATTAAACAGCACGTGAGGGGCTGTTCACAGCAGCTGAGAACCTGCCTGACCGTGTGCATCTGTGGCTGTGTGCATCACCGAGCCATGGGAAGGGCAGAGCACTGCTGCTCGTGGTCACTTCATTAGTGTGGCTGCTGTATGGGAACCACGCTGCTCCTACCTGCTGCACACTTATAAATCCATCAGAGCCTTATTTCCATACAGCATGTGCCAGGTTCCCTTTGCAAATCACTTGTGTGATCTGTGAATCACCCTTTTTAGATTTCTCCACACCAGTGTGAGGCTGTGACTGAGCTTTAAGTGAATCTGGGAACTGCCTAAAGCAATACCCATTCATACTGATCTTTTCATTTATTTACACTACTACAGAAAATCCATTTGAAAGAGATCCTAAAAGATACAGCTATACACAGCCTTTCATTCTAGGGTGGCTGTTCTTTAAGGAGCTGCCAATTTCCATGGAGGTCACTCATATTGATGGCTGCCTGACAAGGCACTTGGAGTAAAGTAAGTTGTTGAGAACACCACAGTCTGTGTTTGGCTGGGGTATCAGCTGTGAATACTTCTTAGGACCTGCCAAACCCCCGCTTCAGTTTCTGTGCCCTTTTTTTGGTACTGAGCCATAAAAATCCCAATGACACAGTGACTCTCCTATGGTAGAGCAGCTGTGTATTTTGTATCTGGATGAATACAAGCAGAACGCTGGAATCCTTGGGGGAATGAAGCATAGATAATGCATGCAGCCCCTGAGCCAACTGGGAACCCACCAAACACTGGCATGGAAAAGAGCACGGGGGCCAGCCAAGTGCAGAGTCACAAAAGGGAAGAATTTAGCAAACTCAGCAATGGACCAAAGACTGAACTAACAAAGACACAAACCCTCAGCGATAGCTGTGTGCCTAACTCAGTTTGTCATCAGAGGGAACTGAGCTTCTCAGTACCTTTGAGGATAAGGAATGTAGGGTGATCCTGCCTTCCAATGCACTGTTGAACACACTGGCAGTGCAAAGGGCAATAGTCATACTGTCACCTATTTGTAGGATAAAGAGAGACCCAGCTGACAACTGCTGCCATGACAATGCACTCCCTTGGAAAGAGTGAGGGTATTTACAAGGGAGACCTGTTTTTGCAGAGGTGGTCTGGAGAGAAAATTTAAATACTAATACCACTGTGTATCTGTCCTGTAGTCGAACTCGCCTACAGTCAGAAGAGATTGTAGCAGAGCTGGTTTATAATTTCCTGATCCCAGAAGCTGAGAAAAACTTTATGAGAGAAAGAGGTAAGGAGTCCAGTAACTTTATTTTCTTTGTGAACTGGTTCAGTCTCCTTATTCTGGTTCCCTGAAAGGAATGATGCAGCCAAGAGTTGTCTCAGTTCCCTGAGATTCCTTTTTGGCACTCTGCAGGTAGAAAATTAAGCTCTTTCACTCTTTTTTCTCCAGTTTCTCATGAGCTTTAGTCTTTTTAAATGGTGACGGAAATTCAGACCTGCTGTAAGATCTGACGTGCTTTTGCCAAGAAAGTTTAGATCAAATAATCCTTGAGGTACCTTCCAACCTGGCTTGCTATGATAAATTTGGTGTATCTGCAACAATAAAACTGCATGAAAAGAAGCAGCCCATTGCACATTCAGATCCAAACTACTAAAAATCCTTAAGTAGCACAGCTGTAAATTGTGTTACTATATGGCAATTTCTAAAACTGCAGAAGACTTTAACAAGCAAATTATTTAAATATGTGTCACATATAGAAGGAAGGTTATACACTTTCCTATGCTTCCCTCTCCTCCCCAGTGGGCTGAGAGCAAGAGGTAAAGTTTTTAGGTTGGCTGTAGTGGCATCCTGTTTTAAGAAGATAACCTTGCAGTTGTAAAGGATGTTTCTGTTTAACAAAAATAGAATAGCACCTGTCATCTACAGAGGGGAAGACACAGGAAAGCTGTGTATTACAATAAGTAATGTCATGAGTAAGTGGCTGTTCCTGACTGGGATGTTTCCACTGACCAGCACAGGTGGAAGACCTTTACTAAAGCAATCACCCACAGAAGGTGAATATTACCTAAGCAAAGCAACTGCATCACAATACAGCTTGAAAGAGTCCTTGCTGCAGTGCTCTTCTCTGCCTTGAGAACAAAGGCACTTAGTTCATTGCCTCTTTTATTGCATTGTGAATGAGAACACAAACCCTGAGTACGCAGTTTGTGGTCTCTGAATTGTGCAAACTTTCTTCTTCCTCTCGTGTGTATTGCCACAACAACAGGACCTGTTCTGCAGCTGGCATTTCTGCACAAGCTTAAATCAGCTCCCTTCACTCCAGCACTGCTTCTGCCAGCCTTCCAGAGCAGGTGATGTAATGGTAGTCAGTGAAGCCTGCAGCCCAGGCACTAACACACACAGGTTAGCCTGTCTCAGAAAGGAGAGCAGAAAGAAGATCTGGAGATGGCTTAGGATTCTGGACATACTGAGGACATACATCAAGGTCCAAAATACATACTGGGCTTAAATGCAACAGCAGCTAATGAACAAAGCACCTCAGATGCACTCTCAAATAACAGAAGAAAAAAATCTTCGGAATCTGTGATAGCTACAGTGAATTTGCCTGGAAAGCAGAGCTAGACCAAATTAAAAACTAAAGTGGATGCTGGTGGAATAGAGCAGCAGGCAATTTAGTAAGAGAGCTCCTTCTAATGTGATCAGGAGAAATTTGTCACAATATTCTTGTGACAGCAGAAATCAAATGTCAGGAAGAGACCTGGCTCATACTCTCTTCTGCTATTGCTGCAAGGGGTGGAGGGGCTCCATTCACTTAAAACAGCTGAATTTTACCTGATGTACACTCTGATGAACACACCTTGCTGTAAACGTCCTGCAGAGTGATACTTTCAGGGAAGCAGAATCATTAACTATTTCATGGAAATCCAAAGGAAATAGTATCAAAGAATGGCATTAGATCTCAAAAACACATTAGTGTATTGCCTTTCTGTGGTGTCTTTTTAAGCTTTCCCTACAGTGAGCCAAATTATTCATTATGAAACTGTGTTTTAGCAACCTGGCCCATGTTTGAGCATTCACCTTCCTTGAAGCTATCAGGAAGTGATCTAAGAGTACAGTTATTTGGCCTGTCAAAGGAGCAAATCCATTTGTAGAGCAACAGTTTGAGGGCTGCAGGTTCAGTCTTTGCCTACACTTTAGCTTCCCCTTAAACACCTGTTTTGCCATTACCTAGTTTGGGATTTTTTTTTCCTCCTCATTTTGTTGCATTTTGATGCATAAAAGCAGGGATTATCCAATACTGACTCACCCTGAAAAACCTCTGCACCTCGATTCTGAACCCTGCCTCAGTGGAAGTAGAAGTCACTGTGCTGGTATCAAAAACCTGGCTTGGAAAAGGACAGTCACTCTGCCCTTTAGATGGAATTCACTGTGGATGGAGAAAGGGACTGCAGCAATTCCAGGGGAGTATTCCCAGTATAGCTGATGCAGTTGATGCAAACAGGATTGAAGCCAAAATGCCTTGGGTAGAGAAGCCTCTCCTGGGAATGAGGGCTGGCTGGTGGAGGTCAGCTTTTCAAATGCAAGTGAGATCCAGTTGCATTCATTGTTGACAAAGTGGACCTGGGAGATGGATAAACATAAACAGGGCGGGTTGGTAGCACTGAGTGACTGAGACAGGGACAGCAGAACTGTGTGCCAGCGTGCAGGACACCAGTGCTTCAGATTCACTCAGCCTTGGAACAGGGTAAAGTCTTGGACTTCTGTAGGGAAGTGACAGGATGAGAGCCATGCCTTGTTCCTGCATCATTCCTCACACCCTCCATAAGGCACACGGTCCTTCAGTCCCTGGGAGTGCAATAAAGAGGGAAAGGGCAAACAAGGAATAGTGAAGAGCATAAAGAGAGCTGTAGGGTGAGCACTTAGGCTTGGGTAATTATTTCCCAGGTGGTGGGTTGGAAATACATGCAAATGACTTTGGATGAAAGGAGACAATCCTGCAGTAGCTGAGGGGACGTGATAAGGTGTGTCAGTTGTGGCTCCAAGTCTTACTTGGAACTCAGTAAGAGTTTCTCAGTGCAGGTCAAATCCTGGCACAGGAGATGGCAGATTTCAGCTGGATTCTTCCAGAGACTTGCTGCAATTAACAGACACTGAAGGAGAAGTTATTTTAAAGCCTAATCATATATCCTGGCCAGTTGTTTCCAAAGCTAGAAAGGAGAATGCTTTGGCTGTGCTTCCCACTGTGGGGGCCAGTCTTCAAAGTGAAATGCAAAGTTGGTTGCTGCTATTAGGTGGCAGTAGAACGCTTTCAGCCAGAGTTAGAAGGGCATGATATTTTTTCATGAGAGAGTTTTCCACAGCTGCAAGATTGCTAAAAGCTACTCCTCCCTTCTCCCCTACAGAGAACACTTTGCTGTACATTTCCAAGTAAAAGCCTTACCTCTTTTTGTTGCACAGTGAGGCAGTCCCAAAGAAAACACATCTACGCTGCTCATTGGATCATCCACGGGGGCACAGAGAGGGCTCTGGCTGATCTGGCACAGCATCAGGACACATCTGCCACCGAGAGAAAGGAGGATTCTCCTGCTGGGACCCCCGGCACAGCTCTGAGTGGGACAGCTGCTGAACCAAGTGCAGCTGACAGCACTCATCCTGCCACAGTTGCACGTGAAGTTGGACAAGGCGTCCACAAGGATCCCACAGCCTCCTAGGACAGAAGATGAGTGAGGTGGGTTTCCCTTCCCCTCTATGATTTGAGTCTGGAGCATGGTGAGGGAGAGGGAAGCACATTATATTTACTTTTTCAGGGTGCCCTGGATGGAAAACCCTCTCTCTCCCTTGGGCTATCCCTTCTGCTGCCTGCCAGCAGTGTTGTCCTGGAATCATTCTGTGTACATTTTGGTGTGGCAGCTACCTCCACTCCCTCCCCAACTTGCTTTGGACTTCATTAGCTAATTTTTCTGTTCTAATTATTTAGAGAAGCTTGAATGAGAAAGCAGTGTTAGCATTCCTTGTTTGTTTTCCTGGCACAGACAAATAAAAATCTGCACCTGGGCTTTTGGTGGTATTTCCTTGCTTCAATAACATTAAATGAAAAAATAGTCCGTAAGTGGAAAATTTTGAGTTGAGACCATCCACAGACAAGTGTGTCCCACTGATTTCTTTAGTGGTTTAAGGCCCAGGGGCTTCCTGCATTAGCACTGCTATTAATAAAGCATAGGAGCTGAACAAAACCACTCAGATCATCTTTTTACATTATTAGTCCTTGGAGAAAGAAGAGGTGCCCCTGACCTCAGCAGGGTGGTTTCTGACAAGCAGGCAGTGTCTGGCACAAACTTGGGTGATAGCAGGATGACACGGGCATGGTGGGGCTGATGCATTTTCCAGAAGTGTTCCTCTTTGAGCTGACTGCTTCTTGCTTTTATCACTGCAAAGAGCAATTCTGGCAAGAATCTGCTTTTGCTTGGAACAGTGTTAGTCCCTCTGGCTCTCCAGCTCCGAGGGCTACACAGAAAGGATGCTGGCTTTGCCGTGTGCTGGCTTTGCCGTGTTTGCAGGCACGGGGGTGCTCCAGCTCCAGATGTTGGGAAGCAGCGGGCTCAGACAGGCGCAGTGCATCTGCCACAGAGCTCAAGGCTTGCTCAGCTCTCCAGCACTCACGTGTCAGAATTCCCGAGGGCTGTGGCCTTCGCGCATAAAGGGACATTTACACCACGCTCCGCATTTTGGAGGGGCGGGCACAGCCACACCACCACACCCAAAATGCTCATTCATTGATGGCTCCAGCTTACACGGCCGGCAGCAGTACTGGTCCTCAGTGCTACAGTGGTAGCAGGCTGATCTCTCCCTGCTGCCATCATTTCTCCCTGTGGATCATCTTTTCCGTGTGCTGGGTCTGTAAAGCTCGGGAGTGGTTTGGCTAATCCCAGCCATAGTGCCTCTCCTACACAAACCAGCAGCTGGTCAAAAATGGTGCTCATTAATGCATTCCTGTAAAAATTCCGCATCGGATCTTTGTTTTGTGGGTTAGGCTGGGGCAGGGTACAGGAAAAGGAATTTACAGGGAGGGAAGAGGGAGGAGAAAGGAGTTTGGATACCCCTGTATTCCACTGGGGAGTAAATAACAGCTGGAGAGAGGAAAAAGAGCTGCACCAAATCACTGCTGGTCTCCAGGTTGCTGAAGCAGGGACACCAGGGGACTGCTGGGGTCAGGCAGCCTCTGTAAGTGCTGCAACGTCTGGCAGGAGTCAGAGAGGGGTGACCAGCTTTGGTGAGGGCTCTGTAAGGATGATCCCATCAGGGACTGGGGATTTGGAGCAATTCTCATGGTATTCATAGCTAGTCAGTAAAAGGGAAGGTTGCAAATACAAAAATACAGAACAAAACACTGTGCACAGTGTGGGAGGAGAAGCTGTGCAGGCATCGGCTCTGTAGCCTCAGGCCACCTCGGACAAATTTAGCCTGGTTAAAAGAGGGGGGAATAACGTGAATCACAAGATCCAATGTAATAGGAGAGACATGGAAAACTTGATGCAGCATAACAGTGGAACAGGAAGACCCATCCATTGAGGCATTTGCTGTATTTCTGAAGATGGTCTGGCAAAATAAATGTTCTGCATGTTGGCTCATTGTACATCCATTGAGGCATTTGCTGTATTTCTGAAGATGGTCTGGCAAAATAAATGTTCTGCATGTTGGCTCATTGTACAATTTGATGTGGTTTTATAAAGATAAGCATTCCAACAGGTGTGGGAATGGACAGAGGTTGCAGCACTTTGGTCTTCTGTAGGGATACAGCCTTGCATGACAGTGAGGGGGCAGGGGACTCCAGATGCTGTGCACAGGCTGAGCTATAAATGTCTCAGCTTCTATTATGATTTAAGGGACACCATCAGTGTAAAGCCATCTTTTCCACATGACATTGCCTAGCATGTAAACTGCAGGCCATGGCAGGATTACTGCAGTAAACTCTCCTGTAGAAACTGCTTTCAATTGTCATGTGGGGTTTTTTTCTCAAGCTTTGCAGAATGTACTTTGAGAAAGAAAATGAGCGCAGTGAGAGGGAATTGGGATCATAAATCAACAGCATAAGAATGCAGCATTCCCTCTCCTAGCAGGAGGCAGAACAACCCTGGGGAGGAGCCCATACCCGAAACAAACACAGCAGATGCCTCCAGGGCTGCACCAATACAGTGCAAACACAGGGAAAATGCAGCTTGTCCCTTTTCTTTCACCAGCTGCCCACAGGGAGGGAGCCTGGCTGTGCTGCTCTGCTGGCTCCTGTCTCCTGGCAGGTGGGGAAGACAAGGCTGAGCTAAACGAGCCTCTGGGGTCACTGTGCCCTGAGAATGGTGAAACATTGGTCTCTGCAGTAAATGAATGAATGCAAATTGTCCCAGGGCTTCCCTGCCAATACAGCTCTGGTGGTGTGGGAGGAGAAAATCCTGTGGCACCAAGAACAGTTCAGCAAAAAGGACTTGGGGCCCTTCTTTACTGGAAACATACAGTGTCTGCATTTCTGTCAACAGAAAACCACACCAAACCCACTGTCCCCCATCTCTCCTGCCTCCCTTAAAAGCAATATGACCATCACAAAAGCTGCAGCCATAGACCTGGGTGTGGTGCTGCTCAAAGAGTTCCTGCCACTTTCTGAGCACAGCTGTTCCCTCTGCTCCTGGCCTTGCAAGTGTACAGGATTTGCTTCATACTTCATTGGGCTCAATTCAGCCCTCACCCAATTTTTTTCATTTTTTAGGAGAGTGGGATTAACCCTACAAGTATGGTCCTCACGTGCTCAAGGCTTTTAACAAGGCCCAGCTGCATTATTAGTGACTATCTCCTCCAAGTCCTGTTTACCTGCTTTCACCAAAGTCCTGCTCATGCAACTTTTCCTGTGTTTTAATGATTGGTGAATCAGTGTTGTGCTGGCATCCAGCCTCCTCACCACAGTGCCCTCCAGAATTGGGCCTGGGCTTGGATGGGGAGCTGTTCTTTCCCGTGCCTGCCTTCCATCCCACCAGAGAGGTGGGAATTGGTTTGAACACCTGCCAAAACTGCCAACTCCCTGAGACAGAATGTGTACACCTGGATTAGTAAATTCAATTTTCCCGGGACCACCCTGGACCAAGGCTCCCACCTCTCCTCCCAGCCACTGCCTGGAGCAGAACTGGCAAGGAAAGCATCTCAGCAGCCACTGTTTGCACGAGACAGAAAACACCAGCAGGCCGAGGGCAAGGGTGTGCGCTGAAACCCACGGAGCAGGGCAGCTCCAGCTCTCTGCTCTGATCATATCATTCATTCCTCTCATTCCTCCTTTTCTCCCACACGCTGCATCAACCCCACACACCTTTTCCTCCACTTCTGGCTGGAGTCAAGGCCACTTCTCTTGGCCTCCTCCTATGCGCCACATCCCAATCCTTCAAGTAGCACTTGGAAGCGATGTCCTATTCCCCTTTCCTTCCTGCAGGGCTGCTTGCCTGTACCCACATGCACTGCCTGGCTCAGCACAGCATCCCCAGTGGACCTGAGAGCTGTGGCTGCTCCTGCCAGCACCCACTGTTGCAGCTGCCCACTGCAGAGCCTGACCAGATGGGATTTATCCCCTCCAGTTCCCCCCGTGGGGAGCTTGCATGGCAGCTGCACTCCTGTCTGCAGCAGTTTGGACCCACTGCAGAGCCTGGCCAGATGGGATTTATCCCCTCCAGTTCCCCCAGCAGGGAGCTTGCATGGCAGCCTGCACTCCTGGCCATCCTGGAGCTCCTCAGTCAGTGCTGGGAATGCTGGTCCTTGTCCTTGGGAGTGGCTGGGAGTGTGCAGTGCACCTGAGGTGCCCATCGTGGGGAGCTTGCATGGCAGCTGCACTCCTGGCCATCCTGGAGCTCCTCAGTCAGTGCTGGGAATGCTGGTCCTTGTCCTTGGGAGTGGCTGGGAGTGTGCAGTGACCTGAGGTGCCCATTTGCAGTGAGACAAAGGTGGTAGAGACTTGGAAGCTGCATCTGCTGCTCTCTCCATGGGTTACTGCAGGATTGATCCTAAGAATCTGCCTTTTGTTTGTTACTGAGCCAGTAAGAGCCTCTTGCAAACACCCTGTTGGTTCCTTACCTGTTGAATTGAAGCCTCGCTCTGCCTGCCAACATAATTTTTCTGCCTCCAGCCAAATGCAAACCATTTTTTCATTGTTGTGCAGGCCCCAAATCTGTTGTCTCCAGCAGAAACAGCTTCCATTGACCAACCTCTTCCTAGGCCTGGTGCTGTGAAACTAAAATCCTAAAAGAGGTGTAACTGAGATGGTCCAAAGAGTGCCCAGCTGGGCAGTCCCTTTTCCAAAGGCTGCTAACTTATGGCAGCATTCCAAACAACGTCAATGATCTCCTTGAGTAAAAACGCTCTCAAAGTACCTGGTTTTTTCCAGTAAGCACCATCTTCCTCCTGAGCACTCTGGCTTGGCAAAGGATTTGGTTACAGGAATGAGCTGCAGAGGGAGGAGGAGGGCATGGCTGCTGTTATGCCAGAAGAAACAATTATAGAATTGTTTAGGCTGTAGAGGACATCTAAAGTCACCAAGTCCAACCATTAACCCAGCACTGCCAGTCCACCACTAAACCATGTCCCCAGGTGCCACATCTTTTTAGGTATCTCCAGGGACAGTGGGTGACTTCCCTGGGCAGCCTGCTCCAGGGCTTGATAACCCTTTCCATGAAGAATTTTTTTTCCTAATATCCAGTGTAAACCTTTCCTGGTGCAACTCGAGGCCGTTTCCTCTTGTCCTCTCGCTTGTTACCTGGGAGAGGAGACCGACCCCCACCTGGCTGCAGCAGGGGAGTTCTGGAAAGTGATGATGGGATCTCATGAGGGGGTGGGAATGCCCTTTGCTTCTTCTCAAGCTCCTGTGCTGCTCCCACCACACACTTGACCCTGCCTCGCTCCCTGCAGCCCCCGTGTCCCTCTGGCAGGACCTGCCACACATCCCCCTGTCAGCAGCAGGTGTCTGGACCCTGTGACTACTCAGCACTTGGAGGTGAGGTCAAGCAGCCAAAGACAAGGAACAGTCGTGCTTCAACTCCTGCTGCCCTCCAGTTTTTAGAAACTTGCTCAGCACTTGGAGGTGAGGTAAAGCACAGGGAGGTCAAGCAGCCAGTGACAAGGAACAGTCGTGCTTCAACTCCTGCTGCCCTCCAGTTTTTAGAAACTTAGGGGGAAAAAACCCCCAACCAATGTCTCTGCTTAGCAATCCATTTCATTCTCAGTTCCCTGGGCCTGAGGCTCCTCTGCTGGGACTGGTGCTCGTGCTCTGCCAGGCAGCTCTGCCTGGGGACAGGGCTTGTTTGCCCACAGCCACATTTTCTCACTCTGCAGCAAGCAGGGGGACTCTGCAGCCAGCCCTGGCCTTGGGCACACTGCCCCACTGCTCTCAGGGCACAGCCACCCCAGTTTCTCAGGTCAGAAACGCCCGGCTGCAGCCACACAGAGCTTCCACAAGGGAAGAGGTTGTTCATTCCCCACTTGTCCTGCAGGATCCAGCCTTACCTCTGGAGTATGTGAGCAGTGAGGGGTGATGCAGAGAGCAGGGAATTCCTGGAAGAGAAGGCTTTAACTCCACTGACTGCATGGGACACCTACCCGACTGCAAGCAGACTCAGGGAGCAGTAGGGTACACCAAGAAATATCTGTGCCAGATATTTAGCTGGGTGTGCAGCAAGATCCAGGCTGCATTCCTGCACTGGCCAAAGCTGTAAAGTCCAGCTCTCCCTTACAGCCCTGAGCACTCACCTGTACTCTCACCTGAGATGAGCTCCAGCAGGAGTTTGTTTTGGGGGTCAGAGACCAGAGCCCCAAAGCCTCACATCGTACAAACTCACACCCAGACAGAGCCCGGCTTTCCTGTCATGCCCAGTGGGGCATTGACACCTACACACCTTCCTTTCCTACCAGAGCTTGGATTGGGGAGCATTTGGGCCTTGCAGCCTTTGTGCACAGCTGGTTTAGCAAAGCCACAGCACCACCCTTCAAGACTAGCAAAGGATGACAGGACAAGGGCCCAGCCAAGCCCGTCCAGAGCCCAGGGAGGGAAGCGAGGTTCCAGGCTGGCTGGTGAGGTTGGTACCATCTGCTGGGCTCGCCGTCTCCAAGCAACTGGACGTGGTGCCTCAGACAAACTGCAGTGCTCTTCTCTCCCCTCTGCAGCTTGCGGCTCGCTTCCCTCCTCCTCCTTCTTTGTGGCTCTTCTCACACAGAAAGCCACTTGGACCTTCCCACCAGCAGCCCAAAAGCTGCCACCTTCCAGATAACAAATGGTGCCAGGAGCCTTGACACCGACTTTTAATTCCAACGCAGATGGCTGGCAGCTCGCTCGATAAAGACAAAGCACATCAGTGGAGCAGACTCTTGTTCTGCATTCAGCTCGGTGCTGCTTTGCTCTCGGATTAGCATTTTAAATCATCCCAAAGCGTTGGTGACCGACAGCTAAGTGGATTTGACCCTGGTTTGCAGATGGGTCTCAAAAAGTGTTTTCCCACAGAGTGACAGAATGATGCTCCCTGGAAGGTTGTGCAAGGACAGGCTGTTGATGCTAAGGTGTTTCATTACATCGTTTAGAAGGATGGTTGGCACACGATACGAAACTGCAACAGTCCCACAGGCAATGCTTGCAGGAGTTACAATGGGAGGGCAAGCTGGATAAACTGGACAGCTGCAGCCTCCGTGCAGAAGGGTGAGTGCAATCCTCAGGTAAGGAGACAGACAGGCAGCAGCTACCACGTGCTCTCCAGTGCCTTCATTGACGCTGGGGAGAAAACTGTAGGGAACCTCTGGCTGCTTTTGGTACTGCAGCTTAAAGAGGGTGTTCAAAACAACTGTAGAGGAGATATAATTGGAAACATCACAAAGCTGTGAAGGAGCTGAAGATCCCCTTCCAGTCAGCTTAGCAAGAAGTTATGAGGTGCTCGAGTTCTGTTCATTTTGCTCTGACATTCAGAAAAGAGACCTGAGACTGCAGCTGAGAGTTCCCATGCAAAGACAGTGCATAAAGAGAGCCCACAACTTGCATTCCAGGTGAGGGAAGGTCACAAGAGGCAGGAGGTCCCAGTGCACGTCCATCCAGAGAAGTGCCCAAGGATCACTGACCACCACCCCAAATCACCAGGGATTGTGATGAACTCCCACCAGAGGCAAACTTTAAATGAATAAACTCACCCAGAGAGGCGCTGTAATTTTGGCAGCAATGCGTTTGCAGGTCTGAATGCCAGGGCCAGACTGGCCGAGGAGAGCAGTCCCAGTCTCAGCACGAGTTGGATACATCCAGAATCCTGGTGACCTTGTGGGACAGAGTAAGTGAAGGGACAGCAGCCTCCACTCAGTGTGTTGCTTCTGGGGCAGCCAGGCTGGGTGCCCACGTGGCCCTGTCACCCCCAGAGCTGCACAACCCAAGCTCCAAGGTGCTCAGGGAGCCGGGGCGTAGCAGCACCTGCTCCCAGGGGCACAGCTCCAGCAGCCAGGGGGGCCAGAACAGCTCCCAGACACACACTTGGCAATCAGGAGCGGATCAAGGGGATCCTGACTCAGCACTCACCGTGTGGACCCAGCAGGGGCCCCTTCCCACCCTGCTCCCACTTGTCCTGGAGGGCCTCCGGAGTGGAGGCTCCAGCCCGGAGCCCAGCAGAGGTTTCATGGGAACACCCGCGGCTCGTGGCACACAAACAAAGCAAGAGGAGTCTCTTTGCAATATAAATTTGTTTTTATTGAAGCAGCAGTCACATGACCTCGCATCTAGCCTTTAGGATAGCGACAGAATGGATTCGGCCAGGTCAGCCAGCCCAAAAAAGGATTTTTTATTTTTTTTTTCTTTTTTCTTTTTGCGCTAATAGACATGTCATGTTTAATACATACATTATCCAGTACCGGAAACCCAACTCAGAGATAGCTATGTGCTGATTTGCTGGAGGAACGGTCCACTGGACGTGGTCTCGACAAACTTTACAGATCACCACCAAATAACATTACTAATGGGATCCAATGATTTAAAAAAAAACAACCCAAACAACCATGAGTGCAGGATTCAAAGCCAGCAGTTTACACAGGTTCTTAAGTTTGTATCTATAGGTGGACGGTAAAGGAAGATTGGTTGGTTTCAATTTGAAATATTTATGTCCCAGGGTTCCTCTCTCCATCAAATCAAACGGTATCATAGACAAGCTGGCATCTCTTTAAAAATAGCATGGAA
The DNA here is from genome assembly GCF_014805655.1 of Passer montanus. NCBI lineage: Eukaryota > Metazoa > Chordata > Aves > Passeriformes > Passeridae > Passer > Passer montanus. The sequence goes on from NW_024368707.1 coordinate 5,206,318, forward strand.
TAACACAGCTCATTTAAGAAAACATGCTCATTTCTTGAGTTTTTTCTTTATTATTACAAAGATTCACGTCCACCTATTCTCGCAGAGTGGAAAGAGGCATGAGGGTGAGGAACAAGGGTCAGAGAAGGGAGAGAGGAGGAGGGAAGAATAGGGCAATTTTTTTGAAATAAAGACCACACACTTGGTATTTTTTAAATTTCATTTCCAGGCTAACCTACTTTTTATTTAATGCAAATTACAGTACCAGTTAACTATTTCCGAACCGAGTCACACAGAACAAAACGTATTTACAAGGGGAATGGGGCGGGGGAAATAATAAAACATTAAGCATACTTTCCACAAAAAAAGTTTATATTTAAAATGAAAAAAAAAATCAGTCACAGAGGCATTCAAGTAGTAATAATGTTATACAGGTTTTGCTTTTCCTTTAAATCAAGACAGATTTGCACAAGTGTATGCAATAGTTTGTATACAACCCACAGTCCTTAATATATATATATTTAGATTTCTGTTTTTAAGATGGAAGTGGTCACGCTAATTGGTGTGTACAGGCCCAAGTGATCCATCAGCAACACATTAATGAACGCAAATTTTACAGGCAAGCAAATTATATATATATAAATATATTTTATATATATATATTAAAAATAAATTGAGAAAGACCAACACAAGGAAGCTACTTTTCTCGAGCTAACCCCTTAGGTACTGTTTTCCTTTCCTGTCGTTTTGCCATTATTGCAGTGTTGCAAAACGAAGCCAACTACGACCAGAACCGGCCGAGAGCCCCGTGGAAATCAGCTGCCACCCCAGGGGTACCCGCTGGCAGTCTCCGGAAGGCAGAGCCCGGACCGAATACCCTACTGTGCTTTTCCTCATCGGCTTTTCCTTTTTCTCCGCGGTGGCTGAGGTTCCTAGTACAGGAGTACGAGTCTGACAGGCTGCTTGACTTCTGCTTTTCCAAGTACTGAAAACTGGGGGGAATTTTAGGTTGCAAGTCGTAGGCACCTGCCATTATTTTAGGTAAAGCTTGGCTTCGAAATAAGGGGACAGAGTGTTCAGGGGTCTTCTACCAGTCAATTTTCTTTTGCAGGTAATTTTTTTTCTTTTTCCCTAGCAAGGTAGATAAGTTTAATAGTAAAGAACACCAGTGTCTTGATGGAGCATCCATCGGGGGAGACAGACTGTGATCCAGCCCGGCCCAGGGACCCACTACGGCAGGGCGGATGTAAAGGACACATCAAGAGCACACTGGGTTAAAAAAGAAGCCCAAAAGAGTGTAAAAGAAGAGAAGGACAGCTCTGAGCAGATACTGTCGCCAACAGCTTGGCATCACTGACCTTCGTGTCACCAGAAAGAAAGTGCAGCCTCTGCTTCACTGGAATGAACACGAGATGCTTCGAAATAAAACAGCAACCTTTGGTTTGGTAAAGAGTTACGTGTTTTCCCATTCAAGACAATCTTATGTGGAATACTAACAAGGTAGTAAAACACAAGCAAACTAGTTTTAGAAACAAGGCCTTCGTGCTGGGCACAAGAAATCAAGAGTCATGTTAAACTTATCTCAAGAAAACAAAAGTGACTTCGGGGAAGGATGTGGGGGAAAAAAACAGGGAGAAGAAAGGGAACAAAGTCCTCCCGGCAGAAAAAACCACCGCAGCAGTCTCCTACAGCGATGCCCCCGCTCCCACCGCAGCCCAAGGGCTGGAGCACAGCAACCCTGCAGGATGTGGGGATTTCCCTCCCTGGGGGCCCTTTCCGCTGCCCCCGGCACAGCCGCAGGGAGGGTGGGAAGGCCGAGCCTCCTGGAAGCTGCTGCTGCCCGGATGCTCCTGGGCGCAGGGCTGAGGGGAGACACAAGCAAAATCTAAGCGGGCTGCTAGGGCAAGGGTCCGAATGAAACCAGCTGCTGCTAGCGGGAGGAGGAGGAGGGCAGCGTGGGCACCTTGAAGACTCCCAGAACAAAGCCGCGGCTCCAGTGAAGTGAATGACGGTGGAGATGGTTTCTTTTCGTTCCGCTACTGATCAGGGTATCACCGAAACCTTACAGCACTCAAAGAGTTAGAAAGTGGGGTGGGGAGGGGGGAGCAAAGATGCGGGTTTGGGGTAGGAGACATTGTTAATAAAGAAGGAGGAGAAAAAAATAAAAGGGAAATAAAATTCAAAAAATCATGGAAGCGAAGGCACTCCAAACTATATAGATACACTATACATCGCTAGAGTTATTGTTACAATAATACAGGCCGGTACCTACTGTACAGAGTTAAAACTATATGGCTTTAAAAAGCTCGTCTACATTTTGTCTGATTATTAAACAGAATCACTGCCCTGAACGGTAACTTTTTGCTCATTAATAACAGTTCCTGGGTCCACATATTTACATACAAAACAATAAAACTCAAAATTCAAAAACAATCAAAAATAATAATGTACAAGCTTGAATTTGGTGAGGAGCTTTGTTTTTTGTTGTTATTTTTCTGTGTTTTTTCTTTTTTTTTTTTTCTTATTTACAAAAAAAGGTTGTCCAAAGACCTGGATCTAACTTGTATAAAAGAGTGTGTGATCCTGCTATGATCCTTGAAAACAGAAATAAAACCAGAGGGGCACCCCGACCCTCCCCCCAGCCTAACACACACACGAGACACACACAGACGCCGGCACAGCCACAAAACCAGAGAGAAACGCTCTGACTCCCCTCCACCAGTCTTTAACAAAAAAATGAAAAAGAAAAGCCACATGTCCTGGCACAAGCAGCATTTTTTCTTCGATATATGTTTATTACTTTTTTTTTTTAAAGACTCTGTAATTTACTGCCTCCAAATAACAGCGCCCGTGGCCAATGCTTCAGCAGTCTTGTCTATACAGCAGATCCATACCCTGCCACTGTCCTACTTTTTGAGTCTCCTGCATGAATTTGGATCACTGGGTCAACCAAGCCCCTTCACTTACCTTTCAGGACACTGACTAGCCGAGCGCACGCATTAAGATGCTCTTCAGCCCTTTCTATTAAGTTGCAGGTAAGGATTTGGAAAGCCTTGTTTCTCAACGTGGGTGTGCTTTCCTTTGCAGCCAGCCAGAATGCAAAAAAGCTTTAAAACTTTTTTTTTTTTTTTGTGTGTGCCCAACAGCAAATCGCTGAGGGGTATAACTTGAGGGTTTATTGGTTTCATGGTAGGTGGTCACTCACCTCTTCAATCAGCCTCTGCGTCCCCAAACCCACCGCGTGCCAGGCAGGAGGGAGAGGGCAGAGCTTTTATCAGTTCTGGGGCTGCTAAGAGACAGTTTCCAAAAAATCCCACGTCAACAGCATAAAAGGTACAAGAAGAAACACACCGAGCTCGTGACCAAGCCCCTGCCGCCCCTGCGGCGGCCGAGCTTCCAAAGCCGCTACTGCCGGTTCCCCCCGGGCCACACGAGGTTCCGCGTGTTCCCGAAAAGCAACTGCTTGCCTTAGAGATCCGCAGGTCGAGGAACGGCTCGGTAAGCACCAAAGGTGACTACAGTTTCTCTGAAGAAGGATAAGGCTGGAGCGGACACCAACCGCAAGCCTACCACAAGATCAGGTCTCCGAAAGTCTCGATGCCGCGCCGGGGCTGCATCCCGCCGCTCACCTGACCCATTCGCAAGGAATATTGCTTTGACTTCAGGAAGAGAGACGTGGATGCTCGCACCGCACGCCGTCGCAGGGAGGAAACCTGGACCCTGAACTGATGGACTAGAACAAGCATTCACCTCACGCTTCAGTCAGACTGATTCAAGATCGTCGACAAAATAAAAAAAGCAGTATTGTATCTATGTATACATGTATATATTTATATAATATATATACACACACACTCATATAGAGCCAGCTTTCCTACAAGTCAGCAGGTACAAATTACCATCAAGAGCATTCGGATGTGTATTTTAACATTCTACCAATGTAAAGACATAATGGCGACGTGGCAACACGCATCAATAAATAGAGATCAAAAAAAAAGAAAAAGCAAGAGGTTAAAAAAGATGAAAATTAAATACAGATTCTACCTGTGGATTTAAAATCAGAACTATCAGAGAATTGTGGCATCCTGCAAGTTAAAACTGCAGTTAAAAAAAAAGTATTACAAAATAAACCAGTAGCCTGTTACAGTTCACATTATAAACCCTGGTGTCCTTTTCCTGTATGCACCTTAGGAAAGGGAAAAGTCTGTTCAAATCAAGAGCCAAGGAGGGGTGGGGTGAGAAAAAAACCCAACCAAACACACTTTCACAGTGGCCACTTCCCAAAAAGTCCCTTAACATCCATCCACCAGCTGGGCCCCTGCCCTTGCCGAGGATTTTGTTCGTCCGCTCTTCTCTGCTGAAGCTGGGAGCCGGCCCGAGACACGGAAAGCAGGAGCTGGGCAAAGGGGATGCCTCGGCAGAGCCGACTGCTGCTGTCCGTGCATGTGTGTGTATTATATTATATATCACCCACTCGGGCAAGACTTTCCCCACATGAAGCTGCAGATTTCCTCATCACTAGCACTGATTTTTAAAATGAAAGGCTTCCACTAGCGGTTCAAGCCTTAGACACATGGCAAACCCTCCCCCCAACCCCATGGCAAACTATTTTCCTACCACGTCGCCCGCTCCCGGTGCCGAGCCAGGGCAGTTCTTCAGATAACCTGGGAAATGGATTTGCTGACAAGAAACGCTGAGCTCTGTTGAATGACCCCTGCTAAGCTCCCGACCAAATTCAAGCTGTGCACTACATCAAAGTCCGAAACTTCACTTAAAAAGAAAATAAAAAAAGAGGGTAAAAAAAAAAAAAGAGAACTTCAGCAGAGAATGAGGTTTGGGATTTGTTTGTTTCGTTTTTTTCCTTCTTTCTGTTGTGGGAGGGGGTATGAGGCAAGAGTCCTGGTTCTGAAGTACACAACAGCAAACTTCCAACATGAAGAGATTGTCGAGGGGAGACATTGGTGTATTGTATTGCTCCACTTTCCCTCCTCCCCCCACCTAGTCCCCTGCCCCGGACACCCTGCAGAGTGAGAATACAATGAAACTGGTTTGTATTTATAGATATTTTACAAGGTTAAATAAGAACAACAATAATAATAATAAAAAATTGAACACTAAAATGAACAGGTTGGTTGGTTTGTTGTTTTGTTGGATTTTTTTTTCCTCTTTTTAATTTTCTTTCCAAATGTGACCAGTGTTGCTGAGCAAGACTCAAATTACTGGTGATTTTTCCTGTGCAGCTGGCTGCTTGGTACTGGTTCAGGTGGAGTTGGAGGCTGATGCTGTAGCTACACTATTGGTCTGAACTCGTTCTCCTGCGTTAACATCTGCAAACAACAGACGAGAAGGGGAGAGAGAAAAAACAACCAGCATTACCTCCAAAACAGAGACACATTGGAAACAAAGCTGTGACATTCTCCACAAGGGGAAACCCACAACTCCCGCCAAGGTGGTGTTTGGTTAGGATGACTGCCCTGACTTCAGGACATGTAGATGGAACAACGCAATCTGGGGAAAGATGGAAGGTGGTCTTTAAGCAGGGAAAAAGCATCCTGGAGTGCTGAGGGCTGGGCTCCAGCAGGTTCTGCAGTCTGTAACACTGGCTGTGCAGTGCGAAGTCGTCTGTGTTACATCCCATAACTGCAGGACAAGGCACAGTGGCATTGCCAAAGCCAACACCAGTGTCTGTGGTCACTATGAGGTTTCACATTGGTGAATATGAAACTTTCACGTTGTTAGTTAGTCCTTCTTATAATAAGTCTGCCTGTTAGTTGTGTGAATGAGTGCAGACAAGGAATGTGACAAGCCCGCTCCCCTGGCAGAAACAGTGGTGTGCCAATGTGCAATTCATGCACTTGTTGCCTGAGAAAGTCTTTCAAGTCTGCTGCTGTTGCTCAACCCAAGTTGGATCTGCCACCCTCTGAACTGCTGAAGCAGATTAACATCAGGGTCTGAAGCCAGTAATGAGGTTTATGCAAGCACATGATACGTTAGAGGATTGGATCTCTTCAGTAAATGCCTCCAACACCTTTCAGGGAGGGGCAGTGCTTCACAGAGAGATCAAGGGCATGTGTCAAAGTGCATTTCAAGAAAATGGAGGGTTTGCAAAGAAATATCAAAAGGAAATTAATTGTAACTGTGGTTTCATAGGCTGCATGCATCAGGTATTTCCTCTAAAAAAATATTCTTAGTATTAGAAGAATAGGTAGGGGGGAAAAATGCACCAATTTCACTTGGAACCATTCTATATAGTATTGAATTAGCCAAGTCATAAAGACTATAAGATACTTATCTATAAGTGGCTAAACACCTAAATGTGTAAAATACAGGATGGGCAAAAGGTATTAAATGAGGTTTTCTCCAAGAGACTGTCATGCATTTCACCCACCACTTAATTTACTAAGATTAACTGCAAAGCTATTGGTACTGCAACAGGAAAAAACATCAGAAAGACTTATTACCTTGGTACAGAAGAGGGCAGACTGAGCAAACAGTGTATTTGAAAAGACACATGGAAAGGGTTTATAAAAAGAATGAACAGATTTGGTGACCTCAGCCTGAAGGGCTGCAATACCAGACATGACAAAACACAACGGTGGGCACTGGGTGTGCAGTCACATTTCTCCATCACAGGCAATGCTCTACAGTCACCTGTTAGCAAACCCCCTCCTCTTCAGCCACACTTACCTGACCACTGCCATGAACAACAGCAATGAACTGAATCATGGACTGCTTTGGGGAAGGGACCTTAAAGAACATCCAGTTCCAACCTCCCTGCCAAGGCCAGGGATACCTCCCACTAGAGCAGGTTTCCCAAAGCCCCATCCATCCTGGCCTTGAACAGTTCCAGGGGCAGCCATAGCTTTTCTGGTCAACCTAAGCCAGTGCCTCACCAGTCTCACAGTAAAAAATTTATTCCTCATCTAAATCTACCCTCTTTCAGTGTGAACCCATTTCCCCTTGTCCTAACACTTGATGGCCTTGTGAAAAGACCCTTTCTGGCTCTCTTGTAGGCCCCCTTTAGGTCCTGGAAGTTTGCTACATGGTTTTCCCAGAGCCTTCTCTTCTCTGGGCTGAACAGCCACAACTCTCTCAAGGGAGAGGTGCTCCAGGCCCTGATAATCTAATCGCCTTCCTCTGGACTTGCTCCAGCAGGTTCACATCCTGATGCTGGTGGCCACAGAGCTGGGCACAGCCCTTCAGGTGGGGAGTCACAGACCAGAGCCGAGGGGCAGAATCACCTCTCCTGACCTGCTGCCCAAGCTACTTTTGATGCAGCCCAGGATACATTGGGCTTTCTGGGCTAGAAGTGCACATTGTCAACTCATGTCCAACCTCTCATCAACCAACACCCCCAAATCCTCCTCCTCAGGGCTGCTCTCAATCCATTCTCTGCCCAGCCTGTATTTGTGCCTGGGGTGCCCTGACCAAGGGGCAGGACCTTGCTCTTGGTCCTGTTGAACTCTGAGTTTTGCACAGGCGCTCCTCAAGCCTTCCAAGGTCCCTCTGGATGGCATCCCTTCCCTCCAGTCTGCCAACATGCCGGCTAGAAATGGGCAGCACTTGCTGAGTCACAAATTAAATAACACCAACAACAGTGACAAAAATAGGAAATCAAACAATCAGCAGCATCCAGAAACACAACTGACAAGTGGGAAGAGAGGGTGATGCCTATTTGAAAAGGAAATGCTGCAAGGAATGTGTGGGAAGAAAGACAAATCGTCCTGTGGGCAGAGGATGCCAAATGACTGCCCTGGGAGTTTCTGATTCCCTTTCATCTCACCCCAAATTAATTGCATCCCCTCCTTTACAAAGGAATGACCACCATGACAAAAAAAAAGCTCACAACTAAAGCATCAAGGCAGCACGATGGCAGTACCTGTGTTACGTGGGAAGGTGGTCTTGCAGGAGACAGATGCCTTCCTACGTGGAGAATTTCCCTGAAGGAGCAATTCCCAAATCCCATATGCATGCAGACCAAAAATGACCACAGAAAACAGCAGTGACCCAGCTAGCCAGATAATAGTTTCTACACTTTAAACTCTCACTATGCCTGCTCTAGATTAATTTTCAAGTATGGATAAACTGCAGTTAATGCACTATCTGTGGCAGTGCCTGATGCAAGCAGTCCAGCTGGATTCTATACTGTTGGCAGAGGATTTCTCTGTATGTGTACAAAAAGTGCTCATATTTCATTTGTTGAAATGAAACGTGTCTTTTGATCTCAATTTCCTGAAGACAGTAGAGGCTGAAATTGTTATCATGACATTGCTACTACACAGAGATAAAGAAAAATAAAGAGGAGGGGATAGAGCTACTTCATGTAACATAGGCTCCTTTTCTGTCATCACCGTAACACTGAGAAATATATATGCCACATGTTAAAATAAATCAGGTGATGCAGGTCAAGAACATTTTCTTGGGGCTTTTCACAACAATATATACATATATACAGAAGTCCCCTCTGGCTGAGACAGAGGGCAGAGCATGCTCAAGGCTGCCCTGGTTCCTAGCCTGCAAGAAAATGCAGTATTTTAACATGTCAACTCATTTGTTGACTCTGTTTCAACAGAATATTTGAGGAACAAAGAGGGGCTTATTCCAGCATAGCTTTGCTGAAGCACCAGAAAAAGAGCACAACTGGAGTACAAGGTCCTCTGCACATTCATTTCTCACCATGAAAAATCTGTATTTGGGCCTAATAGAAGGAAATCTAGGCCCTCAGCAATGCTGAGAGAGGACAGAAAAGCCCTGCTGGGGAGCACAACTAGGAGCTGGCACGCAGCTTTGTGGCACAGGACAGACGAGTGCCCAGCTCAAGGTCAGGGCAGCCTCGTTGTCCTGGACCACTGCCTGACACCTCTGCCTGTGCAGGCAAAGAAGTGTCACCAGGGCTTAAGTGCTAGCTGCTTCCAAAAGTTCTTTCAAACACAGGGCAAAAGCTTCTCTCATCATTATAGAGAACTTCTTCCAACTCAGCTTTTCCCTCTAAGGAGTGCCTCAGCTTTCTTGGAGGGTATGTGACACTCCTTAAAAACCTCCTGAAAGGGAAAGACAGGGCTACAGTTCAGAGAGTGACAGAGATGCCAGCTCAGACTGGGAAAGCCCATTAGCACTGCTGACAGCATTAGCTGGATGCATTTGTGATGCTGACAGGCTGTGCTGCTCATCTGCAAAGATACAGAAACAAAGCTACCACCAGCCTGGGAATCCTCACAGGACAGCCGAGGAGACAAGGGGAAGGAGGAGGATAGCCTGGTTTTCATATTGTGCCTGCCTATGGATGTAGAAATCCAGACCCTGAGCAAACCTGGTAAAATGTTTTACTTCTCTTGTCATGGATTCATCCCTGTTCTGAGCTTGTAGAACTCTGAGAGAATTGCTTGCCCATCTTCTCCTGGTTAAGGAATTCAAGTTTTTCAAAATTCCTTCAATGTGAAAACCACAAATGCACTAAATCTTATTTCATGGAGCACTGTGGTGTTTTTTAACTACGACACACTGGTAGGTAACACCAGCTCTAATCTGTTTTGTTGCTGAAAGTTCAGACACACCATTGCATTTGGGATTACATGGGATCAACACAGCGGGATGCCTAAGACGATGACCCCAGAATCCCTGCTGGCACAACTTCCCTGCAGATGGCAATTACACTCTTCCCATCTTAACGCTGACTAACAGAAAGGTAACTACTACTGCTGCCTGATCCAGGAAGAAAAACATAGTCACACAAGCAGATATGCATTGCATTCAGCTTGGTCTGCACAATCCCCTCTCAGATGCTGTGGCTGCACAGTTATTAAACCATCCTCTTCCTCCTCTAGCCAGCCCCAGGAATACGACTGCATTGGCACTCTTCATCAATGGCCGGCATAATTCACAGAAAGCCAGCACATCATTTCAAGCAGGGGCCAACAAATCTCATCCTTTTCCCCCTCCACTTTGCTTTAAACATGCTACTATGTCAGAGTTTCTCATAAATGTTTAGGAGAATTTACTAATGTCAGAGCAGCAAGGCTACATAGTCCCACTACAAAGCCAGGTTCCATTACTAGAGCAAGTACAGCTTTTTGCCTCAAGAGAAGAGGAAATTGCCAATAAATGTGGGTTTTTAACCCTGCTTGCTAGAGAGAGGCACAAGTTATGCACTAGTAATGGGAATTACAGTTACATATTTGCTCTTCCCTTTATTGCTTTGAGAGCTACATTTTGCTGTATCATCGTCACTCAGAAAAGCAGTTTCTGAACATGTACTGCTTGCTCACACAAATGATTTGCAGAGAAGTCTCCTGCCTATCAGGATGCCCTGGTTAGGTGGGAGACTTGATCCCACAGTGCTTTAGCAGTAACTGAGGAACTTAACACTTACTGCTCTGGGAGGTGTAGGGGGTATAGAGAAAGAAGGGACTCCTTGTATGAAAATCTCTTGCTAAGTGTAGCATCAGCATGCAAAGCAGAACAGATTAAAAGAACCTCAACAGGACCTAGTCCTAAACATCCTAACTCTGATGACATTCCCACGGCCTGCTGTGAGAAACCCACGTCAGTAAGAAACAACCAACTGCAGAAATCCAAAGCTGTGCAATACTAAACTTAATTTCACAATTTCTTTCCAATCAGCTAGGATATCATTTTTGGTTTTGAACCACAAATAGGAGGACATATCCCAACTCAGTGCAGTGCTTGCAGACAGAAGCTTTAAAAATGTTGACATCAATAATATGGCGGGTTGGAGCTTTTGGAATTTTTTTTTTTATACTTCACATTTAGGACTTGGACTAACGCATTTTCTTCCTATACAAGCCCTTGAAAAGTGCCAAGTGAAAACAGATTTTTTTAACCCCATTAATTCCTCAAGACTTGTGTCTTGGTGGAGAGAACTCCGTAAAGTGCATGAAAGGGATATTAGGTGAAACAATATATTTCACAAAGGCTTAAAATAATTTTCCATGTTTGTATTTTGTACTTTAATCACTTTTACTACTTTATCTGTTTTCTCACTTGTTGTTGAGCAACAGATGCACATAAGAGGCAAACAGAGAACATGACTATTTGCAAAATACTGCCAAGTGTATGAAACAAACATAGCTAATTTGAAAATAGCAGTTTTGCTTTGTCCTAAATTCAGAGTACATAAATGGTACAAGTTGTGCCTTTAATCTACTGCTACTACAATTTCAGAGAGAAATCTTATCTTTCAAACCTGAGTGCATCTGTCCCAGAATATGAAAATTCCCTCTGTACAGCACTGTCTGGACCAAGTGCATCCAGTATCAGGTAACTGTCCAGCACATCAGCCAGCAAATGCTTTCCTGCACATTTCAAGAGCAGCTTTTGAAGCAGGCCTCCTGCTCATCAGCTATCCTATGCTAAGGAAGTGTCCTGCACTGCAAAAGGGCTGACAAGCCCTTGTGGGCTGGGGCTGATGTGCATGCAGGACATGTGGCAGCACACCTGTTCTGCAGCCTGCCTTTGGTTGCCCAAGCCCCAAGAAAGCCTCTGGTGTGCTGAATCAGGGCTGACTCAGAGGAAGAATGCCATATACTGAATCACCTCTGCCACATCCTGCAGCACCTGGGAGTTTCTTTGGGAGTCTCCCAACTGGTATTACCAGGCGTTAAAACTTTCACTGGAAACAGAATACAATATGAAGTGGCTAAAGGCCAACAGTGAGCTTTTAAAAGGTTTCTGACAGAAATCTGAGAGAGCAGAAGGCAAATAAAAAATTCACTCAGTGCTGGCCAAAACCCAAAAATATCTGCCTTGTGCCTGAAGATGACACAAGCAAACTCAGTAAGGAAGCAACTGCAACTACTAAGATGAGGCAGTGAGCATGCTGACTGAACTCCCTAACTAGACTTTTAGATGTCAATGCCCTTAGGGAAAAATTCTCATCATCCACACTACATGGAGGCCACATGCTCTGAGCTAGCTGCTTCTTTTCTTTCTAGGCATCACAACTCATTCACCAACTCAGTGTTAATTTCAGGATGGCTGAGAGCAGAGACATGAGGTGCAAACCAATCATGAGAAGGACCAACGAATTAAGCAATCAAATACAAGTTTGAGTGCCTTGGTTGAGATTTGTGTTGGTGATCACAGGTAGCACGTAAATGACCACCTACCAAGACCAAGGTTCAAGTGATACTACAACAATCCCTTCCTCCCTGTTCACTTTGTGGGCTGAGGTGGCTTGTGGGACTCAGCAGAGGGAAGGTGCCTGGGCAGCAGGAGGGAGGATGGGGAGGGAGGCAGGCAGTTGCATGTTCTCACCTGAGGCCGCTGTAGCATTTGTAGGGGTTGAAGCAGCTGCTTGGTTCCGGGCATGAGCAGGGATGAGGATCGAAGCCAAAGATGGGTTACTTGACAGTTCTGGAGGGGAGGTGGAACAAACAGTTAGCTCATCATCCACAAAGTGCTCCACATGCAGGATCAGCTCCTAGGGTTTCCCCCTGTAATGGCACCTCAGGTGAAACACATGCCCTTACAGCCCAAGGTCACATTACATTTTCTTCTTTGCCAACCAGCGAGAGGAAACCACAGTGATATTTAGCAAGGCAGTCTCCAGAGCAAGACTGCCAAAACTACAGAGTGGTGCAAAGGAGTAATTTCCTAGAGAAAGACAGTGGCTTGGGAGTGAGCAAAGAACCAGCCAAGCCTGTACCTTGTCAATGGCCTGATAATGCTGCTTCCTTCTGAGCACTGGAGAAGGATCCCCTTCTTCACAAGCCCACCTGCAATCAGTCCCAGGGAGAAGGCTGATAACAGTGGTGCTGCTTTGGGCACTGGTTCAGCAAGCAAGCAGCTGCAACAGTTGCTCCAAGAGCTTCAGGGATTAGTTCTTTGGCTCACTCAAGCATCATTTTTTCTCAAGGACCCAGGAACCCAAGACCAATCTCTCACAGCAGTCTCCTTGAGCGAGGCCAAGAAGAGGTAACGTATCCTTTAGAAGGACAGGGAAAGGCAAAGGGAATTGGTCAGCTGGGCAATTTCAATGGACAACAAAATGATGCAATCATTCTGTCTGAAGACATTAACCAGGGAAAAAATAGTCATGTCTTTTTAGGCTCCAAATCTAATATAGCTTCAGTGTGTATCAGAATGAGAAATAGGCATCTTACAGCCTCAACTGTGGGAGGATTAAGGGCAACACATTGCCAACAAATGACAATCTTCTGGCACCCTTCCAAGAGAATCTAGTGCCTCACAGAAGGTGGGACTGAGCCGAGACAAGACAGGTCCTGTTTGTTTCAGAAACAGGAGTGACTGGCTGTCTCCTGAGAAAGCAACATCCGGTAAAAAGGATGTGAACAGTCACCTCACGGAAGGAGACTGCTGACTTTTGGAGCTCCAGGAGGTCATCTGGAGGAGAAATGAGAACAGGAGAATAGACAGCTTTTTACGCAAGACCTCCAGATAGCACAGGCTGTACAGAAGCCCAGCCAAATCGTGGCATAGGTTCAGTGAGGCGCTTTTGGACAGTCTCAAATTATTTGGGCTCATTTTTAAGAGGCTATTGCTATTCTTTAATGCTAGCTTTAAACTCAGGGCTTAAAGGGACAGCAGTCCACTTGCTTTTTTTTTTTTTTTCTTCTCTGCTGTTACATTAAGTTTCATTACTGCTGGGAGGGCAGGGCAAGAGGCAGAAGACTCCCCTGATTACAAGCCTCTTATTACTACACATTTTAAGATGGTGTTTCAGCACTTATGAATGCAAGCAGGTTGCTACACTACCTGCAACCCATCTAATCTATCTTGTAATATTCCGTTCAGGTCTAAGCAGACCTAGCTAGTCCTTTTAGAAAGCCTCAGTAGTCACAGCACTTGTACAAATACAAAATCTTCAATTCAAGTGGGTGTAATTCAGAATTCATATATTCATAATGTCATGCAAAATTTGTGAATCTCCACTTTAAATGGAAAAATAAACTGAAGAAACATGAATCCTTATGTGTCAAAGTGGAACACCAACTATAAACCTATACCTCAATACTATCTTGAGCATTAGCTGCTTTGTGCTAGAAAATGTTGCTCCCTTAGTATTTTTTTTCTGAATCTGTTTCTCAAACCTTTTATTACTGGGAACCTACTCTTTACGTTGCTCTTTTGAAAGTTTCTATCACCCCTGCAATATTTTCTGCTCATTACTGGAAACAACAGGGGGCTGTGATCCAAACAAAAGCAGAACTAGAACAAGGGCACCCCATGACACTTGCTGCCTTCTGGTGCTGCATGGTGCCTTGAGGTGCAGCTATAGACTGTCAGTGTTGCTGTAGCCCAAGAACCAGGTGATCAGACAGAACACCAGGCCTGCAAGGCCACTTTGACCCCTTTTCATTCCTCCTCCATCTGATGTTGCCAGAACATCTCCTTTTGTATCGTGGCAATAATATTGGCTTTTTGTTGTGTTTAAAGCAGGTGCAACTATTTCTCTGAAGCTACCTTAAGGAACTTTCATAAAGACTAGAAGACTGATCCTGTTCCCTTCTCAAACCTCACACTATCTTTCTTGATATGAATTTTCTTAAATTCAGCAAACTCTGAAAGTCTTGAACTTAAGAGGAGCAGCCAATTCAGAGGCGATATAAACAAAGTAAAGTAGACTCTTTTGGTTGAAGTTTAACTGGGGCTTTGCTTGAGAACTTGTTTGAATTTTTGCTAAAATGTATTTTTGCACCTATCCCATCTCTAAGGATGAGACATGGCAATACTGAGGAGAAAGATTCACCTGTGATTATCTGCAGTCTGCAAAATACTGCAAATCTTTGTCCTTAGTGATTTCCCCCATAGTATTTGGGCAGGGTGTTCAACTGTAGCCTGGTTATGGAAACCGAATGTGCAACTCAGGGCTGGGTAAATTATAACCAGTACAGCTGCAAGAAGTTATTGTGGTCAAGGCAATCCAGACAAAAGTTTTCAGTATCATGATGTGAACAGAGCAGCTATCACAATTCATTTATGAGACCCAACTCCCACCCACATCGCCTGGGAGAACACCTTTGGCTTTCTGCTGATCTAATCATACCATTTGCAGCTACTTAAGATCTCCAAGAAGGAGCAGGAATGAAAATGTCCAGTTTTACTAAAAGACCAGATCACCTTCATTCCCCAAACACAAGAAAATGCCTGGTATTGAGAAACAGTGCAGTGTTCTTTTTCAGTATTATTTTACTTGATATATCAACACTCCCAAGAATTCCCTGGAAAAATTATTCTTCTACCATGTTGTTTTTTTTTTGTCACAACAACAAACTTTCCATTATATCTACACATAAACATATACATATATACATATATCTAAATAAAAGAAAAAGGAGTCACAGGCTAGGGTCATAAAAAATATAAACAAAAATCCCAATGCACTCCCCCTTAAATAAAAAAGCAATTTATCTTTGAGAAGCATGATAACCATTCCTACAAGTGCTGAATCACTGAAAGAATTTTACAGTCTTCAGTGGCCAACATGGAGTGACATTAACCTTTGTGACGTAGCACAATTGCTGACATGTTACAAGTAGTTCAGGAAAATAGCAGTCATTTCACAGACTATTTGAAAATGTGGCTTCTAAGAGAAAAATTGCTTTTTGTCTTAAATGCCTGGTATTGAGAAACAGTGCAGTGTTCTTTTTCAGTATTATTTTACTTGATACATCAACACTCCCAAGAATTCCCTGAAAAAATTATTCTTCTACCATGTTTTTTTTTTTTTTGGTCACAACAACAAACTTTCCATTATATCTACACATAAACATATACATATATACATATATCTAAATAAAAGAAAAAGGAGTCACAGGCTAGGGTCATAAAAAATATAAACAAAAATCCCAATGCACTCCCCCTTAAATAAAAAAGCAATTTATCTTTGAGAAGCATGATAACCATTCCTACATCTATATCTATTATCTATATCTATATCTATTTTAAATTTATATCTAAATTTTAAAAAAAGGGGTCACAGGCTAGGGTCATTAAAATATAAACAAAAATCCCAATGCACTCCCCCTTAAATAAAAAAGCAATTTATCTTTGAGAAGCATGATAACCATTCCTACAAGTGCTGAATCACTGAAAGAATTTTACAGTCTTCAGTGGCCAACATGGAGTGACATTAACCTTTGTGACGTAGCACAATTGCTGACATGTTACAAGTAGTTCAGGAAAATAGCAGTCATTTCACAGACTATTTGAAAATGTGGCTTCTAAGAGAAAAATTGCTTTTTGTCTTGCAGATCTAAAAGCCTAACTGAATTGCAGCTCTGGGCTAGTAGAGCTACTTCCTTAGCCAAAAGAACTTTTTCAAAACCCAATTAGCATACAATGCTAATTTAAACAAACTAAGAGAAACTTACAGGCAAGACATTACAAATGACCAGACAATGGTCTCTTCAACAGATTTATTCTCTAAGATAAACACCCACATGTCCCACAACTACAGCTGGCTGCCAAAGACCATGATCTTGATCTTCCATATACCCTCACTGCTCTTTTTCTGGACTCTATCTGAGCATCATCAGTGCCCAGGTCAGCAGATTTGGTATGATGTTTGATTTCTTTTTGAAAATCAGTCCAATGCCTTAATGGTCAGATTTATCTTGTTATTTCTAACAGCTTTGCCTTCAAGCCCTCTGCAGTCAGCTCCTACTTCATGGGTTTCAGACAACTGGATACAGCCAAATCAAACACTTCTAGAACTTAATATTGCCTGTTGAAAACAAATTCTATTTAAAACAAAATTGTCTTTCATTACTTTTTAAATTAGCACAGATGACTTAACATGACTCATTATCCATCTAATGATCTGTTTCCCAGTTGGGATTTCTGCTCTGGAGCAGCCAGTTTGATGGAACCTTGCACAGTAAAGATCACAGAACCAGGACTGAACAGTAGTCATAGGAGGACCAAAAGCTTCTTGTACATCTTGAGTTCATAGTCAAGACTGGTGTACATTTATCAGTTACAAAGTTCTTCGAGTCACTGTGCTAAGCAATGTACTGAGGTATTTAAAAATAACTCTGGTTTTTGGGTTTTTTTTGAGTTTGACTGGTCACCTGCTCTGACAGAGCTTGTTTGGAAATGCATTACTGATCAGCCTGTATCCTGCCTTCCCCTTATACATGGTAAACTGGCACCTGTAGATGAAAGAAATTTGCTTTTTTTTTATCTTTAGGAAATTGCTCCACATAAACTGTTTTCTCTTACCATTCCTAGGAGTCATTTTGTGAGCGAGAGCACATGAGCTCCTTAGAATGGCAAAAGAGGGGCTTTAAACTTGCTTGAGCATTAGGGTAGCTTATCCAGCAGCTTCTACACTATCTGAGGGAACCAGGGACACACTCCCAGTACATATATATCTGTTTTTCCCCTAAGAAAAACATTTTGAATTGACTCACTATAGAGCTTTCCAACCCTTTAAAAACCTTGTTTTCATGCAGTAGGTAAGTTCAATCTTAATGTCATAATGAAACAATTAATCAATCTTCAAAAAAAACCAGGGGTGAAGCTGTATTTAAGATACTGGGATCAAAACTATTTTAGCTACTGAAGATGGCCTTAGAGGGGCAAAACAAAAGGCATCCCAGGAGTACAAGGAAGCACTTGCAACATAACTACTGAATTTCTAATAACAGATACAGAAATCAGCACAGAGGACAGTGATCTGGAAGCACAAGCTATTTGTGCTACACTTGACCACTTTAATGTGTTTATGATTCATAAATGGCCTTTTTTTTAATAAAAAGGCTCCACAAGTGGAAGGAGAGAGCTGTTTCACATTTTGGCAGAGGGGCATGGCATGCACTAAAGAATTTGAAAAATGACATTGATGCTAAATGGGCCAAAAGGTGTTTTTTAAATTTTCAACAGAAAATGCATACAGAACTATTCTTGCTCAAAGGGTGAGAGTTGGCAGCTAATCACTTAAAGAAAAATAACAGAAAAAGTGCTCAAAAATTAATTACAAACATATTTGTATGCCATACTTCTCACATGTTCTGTCTTGGCAGGCAAAACTATTCTGGGGGGTAATATCAGTTTTGCGTTTCTCACTTCTGTAGAAAAAAAATAGATGAATGGTTTTAAAATCTGATACTAGCCTAGCTTCAAATAAGAAGGTTAGTTGTACATTTATTTTTACAGTTTCTAAATGACTGAGTCAGTGTAATGCCAGATGAACTGTACAGCATATAAAATCTGAACAGTAAAGCATCTGCATTTATCTTGCATCTAGAACCAAAATGGGCAGCAACACCACAAAACTCCCTGACAAACCTAACACACATTATTACTTGGCTACTGTGTTTCAGGTAAGAAGCAGCAGGACCATCTCCAAATAATATTCTAACCTGCATGGTCCACTGACTGTGATATTTCACACAAAGCCATCAGCCCAGCTGCAGACTCTGACCTATCCATATTCATACTCTGCAGACACATGCTGTAAGCATGTAATCCCTCCTGATGCAATCCAGTAACAACCACCCTCAGGACCTCAGCACAACTGAACTGGAGGAACCAAGACTCTGAAAATCCTGTAACTTCAAGACTCTCTCATCTCCTTTTGAAAAGGACAGCTGGTTATGCAACTACTTAATAAACTTAGTACTACTCAGAGATTTTTACTTCCAAGGGAATAACATCTGCACTACAACCAACGTTTATCCCACTGCTTCCTCCTACAGAAGGGATCCTTCAATGCTCTCAGGCTACCTTGAGTGGTGAAATTGAAGAGTGCAGGTTTATCTCGCCCGTTTGGTAACTTGACGTTTGGGTCCCGTAGTTCATCGAAGAAAGAGTGCGCGCAGGCCTCCAGGGGAGTCAGGCGGGCCGTGGGGGTGTACTCCAGCAGGCGGCTACATAGCGCAATCGCTTCGGGGGGAGTGCGGGGCCGGAAGACCTGCGGGGACAACAAGGAAACAAGCAAGGAGAAACACGTTGTCTGGCATCTAGGTCTCATCTCTTTGTTGACCAGAAGCAAGTCAGAGCAATTAAACCTCTCATTGCCCAGCAAGCTGGAACAAACTTGCGGTTTGTGCTAATCAAAGTCCTGCAGTAAGTGTGGGAAAATCCATTCCTGGGGTTGAGAAAGGGTTAATTGCAACGCCTTGCACTAGAGTGAAGGTGCAATGCCAGCAAGAGACTTCATGAGAGCGCACTCAGAAAAACAACTTTGAGAATGAAGGGGAAACTCATTCAAAAATCATGACAAACACACACAGGTGCTACCAGCCATGCATATGGGGTGGAGTGAAGGTGGGGAAGGAGGTTCAAAATGAGCAGGATTCACTGAATGTAAAAATATAATACAGCCCCGCTACGGTTCTGGGTTGGGGTTCTTCTGGCTAGCGAAAGAAGTCTTACTAACACGGACTGTTGCAGGCAGGCAGGTCAGACTGTTGCTATGGAGGCTGCTGTTCAGCTTTTGGAGAACAACAAGGAAAGCACGGGTGGGGTGCAGGAAATGTCTAGCTCCAATTTGCAAGTTACTCCTTCTGTGACCTTATTCTGGCAAGCTACTCCCGTAAGTTTATAGGGATAATTCCTGCACATTTGGTATTTATAAGGACAGCTGAAAACTGTGTCAAAAAACCCCAACTATTTTAGTCTAACAGATTTTCACTTTGAGTGATTACAAAAAGCAGTTCTATGCTGCAGCTTTGTTTTAAGCCTCTAAGAATCATTCTATCGACTGCTAACCACAGTCTCCATACTCCTTTCTCATTCCATTATAAGCAAAATAGGAGTTAATCATGTACATGACCTGGATGGCCTCCTCAAGCACTTGTCTCTTGCTATGCTGCAGGCAAAATGCAGTCTGGGGTAAAGGGAGTAGGGTGGGCGCAAGTGTTAAGTTCTGATGTCAGCATTTTTGGTAAAAATTGAGATAATGCAAAATGCCTTTGCAGCAGTGCAGGTGAACTCAAGCCACACAGCACCAAGGAGAGGGAAAAAAAAATTTAAAAAATCATCAGTGCGTGACATGCTAGTTAATCACAGACAAAAAACTTTGCACAGGCACTCCTTTAGGAGGTTTTAAACCAGGCATATATGCTCCCTTGAATGAGAATGCAACACAAAAGCCAAGTTCTGCAGGGACTGAAAATTCCTGCCCTTGGTACCCAACTGGGCCAGCAGCACTGGGTTTGCTGCAGTGTGTGCTGTGCTGAGTGGCACGGAATCCTGACTAGCGAAGTCAGGGAGCCACGTACAGGAAGATCTGACTTTATTCCTACTACCAGGTTATTGCAAAACAAAGTGCAAAAGTTTTCACACGAGGCCTATAATGACAAAAAAAAAAGGGTTCAGCTGAACGCTGCTGGCAGAGAACCTGTACTGACCACGGTGTTACTGAAAAGGCAGCAGAAGCTGCTTTGTGCCCACTGTTTGTGACCACAGCACACAGAGGATTGCAATCATTACTCCCAAGTCACAGCCTGACCAGCACAAAATCCAAGACTGTCTCCAGTTAAAAAAAAAAAAAGTCTTCTGGCTTCCCCCCACCTCCACACGGTAAGTAGCACAAATGTGTATGTCTTGAGGTAAACCCACAGAAGTGAAGTTGTTCTGTATTTAACGAGAGGTAAAATTACTGAGGTCTCCCTCATGCACCTTCACAGTAATATTTTAACGAGTTTGATTTATCACAGCTTGCAACTTTAGTACTTCACTCTTAGCTGTGTTTTTCTCCTCAGTACAGCTCACATATAAGTCACTATACAGATTTTAAAAAGAAAACTATTTTATTTCCTTAAGGCAAAGATGACAAGCTCTTATATTGTGAATTCACATATAAGTCACTATACATATTTAAAAAAAAAAAAAAACTATTTTATTTCCTTAAGGCAAAGATGACAAGCTCTTATATTGTGAAAATTAGTAGGCAGACGGTCACAAATGTGACATATGTAAAAGGAGTACTTGCTTGTCCACTCAAACTCTTCATTTTCAAGTCCTTGAAACCCTAACATGTTTCCTAAACCCTGTTATAAACTACTCAGCCTGCTTTTGGATCTGGAATTAGTCATTTGGGGTAGGCAGTTCCCAAAATCTACCCTAACTGCTTCAAACCAGGAAGGGGGGAAAAATATATTTACTAGGAGGGCTCACATAGCCTTCCCCTGCAACAAGTGGTGACTAACACATGAAGCAAGTTACAGGTCTGTGCCCACCTCATCTCTATCAGCTTTCACCTGACTGCTGCCTCAATGATGTAGTTTGAACTCAATTATTCCACTTCTAGCATTTGTCTCCTTTTTTTTTCAAGGCTAGGCCTAGTAATTTGAAAAAATATTTAAGTACATACCCGTACTCCTGAGGTGAAATGTCCTGTTCCTGACGAGTCCTAAAGATGATAATGCAGTGAAATAATCCAAACAGGGGGAGTCAATCCAAAAGAGAATAGTCCAGCAAGGAAAAATATAGCCAATATTATAAGAAATCCATGGTGTGGGGGACATAGTAAATGTTTATACAATTAGAAACTTTAAACATCAGTCTCCATAGCAGCAAGTCCAACTTCACCACAGTGTATGCCAAAAAATCGATTGTGCAATGGTGAGGCATAGTATAGAAACATTTCTATATGAAATTTATGTTCCAATGCCAGTGCATTTACTAAAAAAATAAAAAAAATTGAAATCAAAACTCTAACTTGAACTAAAAGGGTAATTGAAATTGCCATAATAAGGAATTTTCAGTCCTCGGTCCTGGATATAAATGTCCACAGAACCAAGTGGCCAGATTATTTTCTCTCCAAAGATGCATCCCACTTGTATATCTGTCCCAGACACACAATGTAAACTTTTGGATGGTTTTTGGGTTTTTTCTCAAAAAACCCCAAATCCCTAGCAATTTGTAATTTGTGCAGAAGACAAAGTAAAAATCTGAGATCTATGCTTTAAATTTGGATACTTTTAATTTGTGTGCACTATGAGTACCTCAGGCCGCCGCGGATTATTCTCCATTTTGGATTGACTTCCCCCTCCACTGGATTTTGTTTGCTGGCATTATCTCTTTAGGATTCTTCAGGAACTGGACGTACCACCTCAGGAGTGCGGGTATGGACTAAATTTCTCTCTACTGCGGGTTTATTCCCCCTCATACCCGTCGCACCCGTTACTTAAGAAATTTTTTTCTCCTCAATTTGTCCCCTCCCACCTCCCTTTTGAATAACACCCTAAGAAATAAAAGCCAAGCCCTCTATGGTCTTTTAGCTCTTCCCATTCAGCAAAGTTCCCCCGGGAAAGCTGCCCAATTCACCCACCGAGAACTACCAGAGCAGCTGCTGCCCACGGCAATGGCCACGCCAGCACTTCCATGCCACGGGGCACCGATGCCAAGGCAATGCTGGGCTGATGCTCCGTGGTGGGAGGATGGACAGACAGTGGGACTTGTGAGCCGTGAAGCCCTTTGCACATACATCTCAGCAGGAGTTTAAAGTCTCTGTAGTTCTCAGTGAGGGAATCAATTTAGTAAATAATCCGCGGATTATTTTTAGTCTGCGGACTAAAATTTAGTGCACGGACTAAAATCCGGCCCATAGGAGCAAAGTCTGTCTCGGTCTAAAATACATTTGGGTGAAAGCAAAACAAAAAAAAAAAGAAAAGAAAAAAAAAAGGAAAGAAAAAAGAGAAAGGAAAAAAAAGGAATAAAAGCTAAGTGCACAAAGTGTTTGGGTAGACTAACATTTAGTATGCAGACTAAATACGGCCGGGCAAAAGGCACAGCAAGTCCACAAACAAAATCAAAACCAAAAATAAAACACTGACAGGAACTTTTAAAGCAATCAAATACTACCCCACCGGCGCAGCAATTCATTTTTCTAAAATGAAACAAGACCTTGTGTAAGGCTATTTGTCCACAGGAGGGACCGAAGGCTCAAGTTTTCATTTTAAAAAATGAACCTGTTTTGGAGATAAACAAATGCAAAAAAAACGCTTTACATACAATAGTCTTCAAGAAAAATTTGCACTTGAATAACTCAAAACCTCTTGTTTCTGCAAAGCAAATTAATTTCAGGCTGAGACCCAGGTTGCTGTTTTTATTTTGGGGTTTTTTTTGAATGAGTTACAAAAATCTCTGGATGATCACGTCAAATGGAAATGCTGACTCATCCAAAGCCACAGCTTTTGGTGCTTTTGTTGGTTTTTCCCTCCCCACTTCAGATGCCAATAAATCTATACCTCACCAAAAAGCTGAGGGACCAGTACGAGTTGTTTCTTTGTTCAGGCATGCTAGTGATGCTCAAATACCGACAGACCCTAAGAGCGAGCCAGCAAGGCCTGACACATTCCTCTCTCCTTCTCAAGTTGAACAGCCATCAATGCAAATTTTTTTATTTTACTCCCCCTTCATTTTTCTGGAACTACCACCTTCTTCAACATTTCAGGCTTAAGTGCCCCTGGTGCATTACACAGCTCTCATCCCCAAGAGACTTCAATTCAGATGAAGGCTTTGTGCACTGGCAGAGCAGTCACATTTTATCTTACTAATTGGAAATAGTTCCTACCCATGTAGCAGAGTTTAAGCCCCTTCTGAATTTTATTTTTCTGCAGATATGGAAAGATGAAACAAAATGATGGAAAGCACAGAATTCTCCTATTTCACTTCACTCACATCAGCATTCAGCTCTCAAATAAAACCA
This sequence comes from Passer montanus, assembly GCF_014805655.1. NCBI lineage: Eukaryota > Metazoa > Chordata > Aves > Passeriformes > Passeridae > Passer > Passer montanus. The sequence continues at coordinate 5,229,938 of NW_024368707.1, forward strand.
CATGGGGCAAGAGCTAAGTATTGTTTTAACAGAATGGTTGCTCTGACTTTCAATTCATTGACATTCCTCAAACAAACTTTCCATGCACAACACGAGCTCCATCGTCTTGGTGTAATTAAGCCCCAAAGCCAAACTTCACAATGTGACACCAAGGTGCTCTTCTAGCCAGTGTGTATTAAAAGACATGATTTCATGCCATCAACCACTGTGCATCTTGCATGCAGATTGTGAATACTTGCCCGCATGCTGTGCTACCTAAGAGAGCAGAGGCTTAGGAAAATGACATCTGTTGCTAACGCATCAAGTTTGTGACACCATGGTTAAAAATTTCCTCACCAGCTTCAGACTCACACGCTTTGCCAAGAACCACCCACACCACCGAGTCAAGGCTGACAGTCTGTGCACATCCTTTCGGCTTGTAAGCACATTTTTTATTGCATGTGAACATTAGGTAAGAGAGAAAGCTCCTCCCGTCCACCAAAAGCTTGTACTGTTTACAAGCCAATCATCAATGTAGAACACAACCCTCGAATCAACTTTTAAGAAATGCTATCATACAATACAATTACTATGAAGCAGTATTTTGATCAACCAAGTTTAACACAATAAGGCTCATGAGAAACACAACACATTTACAAACAAAAGAAGAGGGAAGGGACACATTCAAGACAGCAATGTATGCACTGAGCTCTACCTGGCACAAAAAATCCCCAAGGCTGCACCTGAAGCTCTTGGGACTAATCTTGTTCCAAAAGCCTGAGAATTTCAACACGGGATTTCTGAAATATGCCATTTGGCTATTTTCAAGTGTGTAAAACTCACACGATAAAAAAATGGGGGTTAAAAGATGTCCATGAAAGAGGCACTAGTGTTGGGAGATATTTTAAAATATATAATAATCCCCCCAATTTCCTTCTCTGATTAAATCTCTCTATTTTTTCTAAAAGCACGTCAGAAACAGTAAATGCCTGATTAGTCAAGAATTCCTATCTGACGGCACTTAGACAGGGGAAAATGAAGTAAAGACAGAAGGGTTAAGTGGCTTACAAATGAGCCAACACAGAACTGGGAACAGGACCAGGAACCTGTCTTCAAAGCTACTTCTTGTCGAGACCACACACTTTTTACTGGGCTCCTTCCATTGAGGACCCCGTGGAGACGGAACGAGCTCGCATTTATTACCCAGTGCATGTGCTCTGCTTCTGTCGAGCTCCAAAGGAAAGCAACAAAGCTAAGAGGAAAAAAAACAGCTCCCCTTCTCTTGAGAGAGAACCCCCAAAAATGTACCTCAGTGCTCTCAACCTTGCTGGGAGAGCTGCTATGAATAGCCTAGACAGATGTGTTGCAGTGGCATGGCTAAACAGATGGTACACTGCAGAAGACATGTTAAACTCAGCATTTGATTTCCACAGTCACTGATGGAAATCCTTTCTTAATGTTGCATTAGTGCCCACTCATTTACTGCTAAGCAGTACTTTCTTTACTGCATACGAATTGGGCAGAGGCAGGGCAATTTACCACCCAGCAAACCTGGTTTCTTTCCTCAGTAGGAGATTTACACTGTCAAAAATCATTGCTGCTGCAAAAGGAGCTGGCAAATATGAAATTGCCAGAAAAGCCTGCTTTTTTTTAACTTTTAAGTTAGCCTCGAGAAGAACTGTTTTCACTCTTTGCTTGTAAGTCATTACCCATCAAGCAAAAAACAGAGCTGTACTCTTTAGAAAAAGGTTAGGGCACAGTTTTACAACAGGCACAAATCAAATCCAGTTCATGCTGGAAATGAGAGTTTTGCCCTTTTGGACACGCCGATCTGCTGTGATCCCTTGTCCCAACATCTGCAGTCCGGGCAGAATGGTCAGTCAGATAAAGGAAATTAATTCAAATCCTGAACGTGTGTTGTTCAAGAGGTTTTTACCACCCTGCAAAGCAGAACGCATTTCAGGACGATGCAGGTGGGAGGTGGAGAGCTGACCCGGCTCCATTATGAGCTTAATGCCAATAACGGAACTGCAACCAAAGAAACATCTCATCCTCACTGCATCTTGTTCCTCTACAAAAGAACAGACTAAAATTTCAGAAAGAAGAGTTTTCATTTTCATCTTGAACCCAAATCCAAGTCCACTTACAAGATTTCTGACAAAAGAGTTTTCGCCTTCTTTTGTCATCAGTTATAATTAGAAGTGACAAAATGAGCTGTCTGTTTTTCATTTGACTGTTTGGATTCTTCCTTGAATCTACAGCATGAGCAGTCACTTTGGAAGCATTACAAGCAAAACAATCTGCTTATAAACTAGACAACAACAAGGAGAGCAGGAGTAGGACAGGATGAAGACATGAAACCAGTTCTGGAGGGTGGAAAAACATATTCATGAGAGAGACCAGAGTCTACATCCAGTCCCAGAGTGTGCAGAAGACAAAAGGACTGTTTGCTACAAGCACACAATTATTCAACATTCAAGGTACAGTGATTAGTATTGGAAAAACATACATACAGAACACACATGTACACAAGAGGATATAAAGACTAAAATATCAGTCAAGTATTTTACAGTATTAGCAGAAACTCCTTCATAATATAGTCAGAAATATGAATTCTAAAGTCTATATCCGAAGCTACTCTTTAGCACAACCAAATGTGGTTCTGCACAACTTCAGCTGCAGCTAGAATTGGCCAATAGTTTTGGAGAAGTGCCAGAAAGGATGAGCTGGAGTCTGAAGTCTCATCTTAGGCACTGTTTTCCTATGCTATAACTACATGGCTTAAAGACATAGACAAAAAAACCCCACCCTAAACAGTACCAACAATGAAAAAGCCCCTAAAACTAAAAGGAAGTGCTTACGAAGTTGGGAGGGATCCTGCCCAAATCTCCCAGAAGTTTACTGTGAAGGCAAAGTAAGGTAGAGAAAAGTCCTTGTATTTACCCATGACAGTATACAACAGAGGGGCAGAGATGCTCAAAACTAATCTAAACAAGAGACAGTTTTTCTCCCTGTCTCTTCCACTGTCAGGCAAATGAATCCTGCCTTTTTCCAACTCAACACTTACTTGGAAATTATTACTCAGATGCCAGCTAAGTATAGATTTGGGGACAGTGAATAAAGCCATTCTCTTGAGTACACTTGAATTTATCTCACCAAAAGTAATTTAAAATAAGTGCCTGCATATTTGAAAAATCTTGCAAGTACTTTCAGAACAGAAGAAACAAAAGCAACCAAACCACAGCACACTGAAGAGACTCACTTTCCATTTTTAAGAGCTGCCTGCAGTAGAAACTGTTTCCATGTCTATACAATGGAGACAAGGCAGAGGTTATGATTAAGTAAAGAAAACTGCCTTTGCTGTTGCAACTTGTATTGTTCTGCCATCATGAAACATGGGCATATTTATGCATATATATCTTTCATTATCCTGACATTAAATTTGCAAACAAGTGGCAGTATGCTTGGGTGGGGAAAAGAAAAGATCCAAGAGAGTCCCTTTCCCTACACAGAAAGGACCTAAACTACATAATCCTATTACATTTACTACAACCTTAATAAGATAATTTACTAGCTAAATGCAAGAGGAAAGGCAGGCTGTCACAGCTGGACATTTTATATATTTCTGAAAGTTATCACAGCACTGCCTTTGTTTTTCTTTACTGCAGGGATCTGAGACCTAAAGGTAGCATCTGAGTAATGCCAGAATAGAGGGCAGCTGTAAGGGGCCACGGGTAAGTAACACCAATCTACCACGAGCTTATGAAAAATGCCTTTAGACCTTTTGTTGGCTGTCCCACTGTCCCTGCCCCCTTCCAAAAGGGCCAAAAGATTCACAGAAAACTAATCACCAGAGCTGAACTTCAACAGCTCTGTGATTTACAGTCTTGCACTTGATCCTGGATTTCCTCCTTGGCTTTCCAGTCACAGAGTTATATGGTATAGATGAAGCTTAGTCAGCAGAAGAGAAACAGGTATAAAGATTAGTAGCACAAATCAGACTGCACTTCTGAGAAGAAAGAAGGCTCAAGAAGTCAAGGTGGCTGAAAGACAGAAGCAAAAATATGACCCAGTAAAAACAATAGCAGCAAATCTCCAGAAAGGGTAGGAACTTTTATTTTATGAGCTGACATCATTGGAAAAAATGGACCAGTTTTCCAACCCAAGATATACCCGAAGACACAACTGTGTGTTTAAAAGCCTATTATTTTCTCTGACTGTTATAAGTCAGCCATATTCACACCCCTGCAAAACACCGCTTCTCTTAAAACAGATGCCACTTACTTCACAGACCAAAGCAGAAAGGCTGTAAGATGCACCTCCATGAATACAAAATATTCTGTTCAAAGTGAAAATAATGGGACGTTTGGATGAAAAGAACATTTAAGTTGCTAAACACACTGGTATTCTGAAAGGAACACCCCTGCAAAAGAACAAAAATGTCTTGGATTCCTCCGGTTGAGGCTGGGGTTGTAGGGATAGGTAACAGAGGAAAACAAGAGGAAAGCCCTGTTTCTGAAGAATGGTTTGAGAGATTCCTGGAAAGTTCAGGTTCTCTTTTTTTTGGCTAGCCAGGGATATGTTGAACTTCCATCATTAGGTGCCTCATGCGTGTAAACTGGTATAAAAACACACACATGCTTGGCCAACACAAAACTATACTGGAAATGAGAGAGAGGCCTCTGTAAGTTTTAGAAGGGGAGATTCCAACTCTTAAGTTACAAACTTACTTCATTCTCAAATTATCAACAAATTGAATAATCAGTCCGAGAACAGTTTGTACTGCAAACTCATACTATTGCTGCAGCATAGAAAAGTACTTTTTAGAGTGTAAGTTAGACCGCTTTCATAATTTAAGAAGGAAGGTATCAATACTGTGTTAGGATAATACCAATCCACTTCTACTGAAAAGCCTAAGATTCATCTATGAAGTTAGGATTCAAACATCTGTAAAACTTGGGCTCAAAATTCCAATTTTAGCCCAAAATGTATTGAATTTGAGAAACAATATCCCTTCATTTGTCTGTCTTCAGAGTTAAACAATTTCTCTGTCTCTTAAAAAACCCAGAATATATTACATTGCTCTATAGCACCAGCCACCATTCTTCTTCACAAGTAGGTAACAGCAAGTGTAAGTGGATTACACATCATCACAGCAATATTGAGTAGGAAAGTAACATATCTGTGCCTCCCAGAAATGCCTAAGAGAGCAGACCAGAACCAGATACATCCTATTCAAGTCAGCACCACAAAATTTCAGATGCAACCTACAGATACTACAGCTTCCAAAGAAAAATCTTAATTACCCTCTATGCACACTTTTGCAGACCGAGGAAGTCCCCTGAAAGCAAGACCTTATTTTTGTATAGATCACTGGCCTGGAAACAACCAGTTCCAGACTGCATAGAAACATGCTCTGGGCACCTCAACTGCATGAAACTAACTCCAGGCAGGGTCTACAAACCCAACTTTGACAAATACCCATGTTCTATTACACAGCACAAAACCAGGAGAATGCTCTTGTGTCGAAGAGCTTACAGCAGGGAGTGACCATATTCTCAGCAGTTCTATTTCAAACATGCTGAAAGTAGCTGCCTAGAAGTTATTTCACAATACAAAAAAACCCTTCTTTCTGCTGAGTTCTTTGGTCATAACTACTCAACAAAAATAGCCACCTTCTGCCTATTGTCATCTTCAATAATTTTTCAACTTAGATGGCAAAGATTTGTGCTTCTGAAGCTGCAAGTTGGCAGCTAGCTGTTGCAGTTTAGTTACACACACAATTGCAACAAAAGTAGAAAAACAACTGACAACATTATCACTTTCACTTCTCCAGTCACTCCTGCATTTTCAAAGCCAAAGCTCTGAAGAGGTTTTTGTCACTATTCAATTCTAAGATAGAGAAGATCTGAGAGGATTGCCTATGCCCACTGACATGTCATCAGATGTTATATCAAATACAACAGGGTAAGAACCAATTCTAAGTAATACTACTACTTAATCTATCATGCTCAAATTGTTGAAAGGAAAGGATCTTGAGAAGTAATACACCAAGAAGATAAGCATCATTACCAGCATCATGCTGGGTAATCCATTTTTTAAATTTAGCATTTGTATAATAAGTACAGATCTCACAAACGAAGTCTCATGTAACCCAATTGCAATAAACTGGTTTAAATGCTACTCTACACCCAGCTGACGTCAGGAAGGGCTGTGCGCAGAATGAATTGAGAATGAGAAGCTCTACTGCAAGCACAGCTCTCCAAAACTAATTGTAACCTAATGGAGAAGGCAAATTTGATCTTCTGGCAAGCTTGTCTCACGTCTTAATTTCACCTGTGATCCTCTACTACAACAAAAAACCCCATTCTTTATAAATAGAAGGAAGTTCAGTCTTTTTGTGAAGCTTCCATTTGCTAAAAGTTGTGTTCTAAGAGACCATCAAGTGCACACATTTTTAAGACTCTTCAAGCTAAGATAAGCATTTAAACTAACCCTGCAACTCAACTCCATATCCTACAGTACAGCTCTGCACTTCTACTCCACTGTATATTAATTTAACGTCCCCTAATCCCAACGCCTTCAATGCAAGAATTCAGATGCAAACCTAATATTCAGTGCTACAAGGTTTTTGGACTTATTCTTGTGACTTATGCCAGGATACAATGCACAACTGAAGAGATCACTCCCAGAGACTTCATCTGCTCTAATTTTTTCCCTCAGCAACATAAGATATTAAAAAGCCTTGCTGGATTTACTATTATATATCACTTAACCAACACACAGACAGTAACTCTGAGATGGAAACACAAACCATGGATTAGTGGGGAAAATACTCATTGGAGAATCTACCACAAGAACAGTGACGTATAGTACTGCCCTGGCATGTACTGTCCAGTATATGGCCTGCTATCAAGTAGCTCAATTTAGTTTATTCAATATTTCTACTGCCATAGAGTATTTGGTCCAAAAGAATCTGCCCTGGACATGTGCTCAGCTAGGCATGCAACCCTTCCACACACAGATATTACTTTCTTAGCAGAAGGAAACCTGAGTGCTGAGATGGAATGGAAATACACTGTGACTATAACAGACATTTCTCATGCAGCCAGGGGAAATGTTAACTACCCAGCTTCAGTTGTCTGAGACTCAGTATTTAACTTATTCCACACCCAAGAGGCTGACTAAATGATTGTTACTCTTTCTGAAGTCAAATATTCATCACTGCTTGATATGTGGAAGACTAATTAATTGTGCAGCAATGTATTTTTTTTCATTGCTAGCAGTTTTCTCTTTGGTCATGGGGGTCACATATTGCCTGCATGTACTGCATTGGTGTCTTCCTATGAAGCCAGATAACAAGAAATCTTAAGAACTCCAAGAAAAAAACATCTCCACTCAACAGCACACTTACAGAAGTACAAACAGAATATTATCTATGAGAGAAGCATTTAAGAAAGTGACTCTCAGCCCTCACCACACTATTTAATTAACAGCACTACAAAAGTGCCATATACATATTGGAACACTTTCCTAATTTCTATGTGACTTTTGTGCATATCAGCTGATAGCATGACAGTATGCAGAATATTGCAATCTGCTACTAACATACACACCATGATCAAAAACCAAACCAAAACAAAAAACAATCCACCTATAGGCAACCCCCAGACCAACAGATACTACAACATACTGCTTCAATATCGTCTTCTCCTCAGCTACATCAAAAGTTTGCAGGTCCCCAGCTTAGTTAAAGGCACCCAGTTTAGACTGAAAGCCACCAAATCATTGAACAAACTGAACAACTTGAATTTTTACTTTCAGCCCACATCTTTATTATTCAGATCATATAGACTCACCTTAGTCCATGGATGTGCCTTAATCTGAGGGAATTTGAATTCAGTATAGTTTGGATTCATTTCTCTAATTTGCTCCCTTGTAGGCGTTCCAAGAACCTATACAGGAGAAAAAAAGGCAAATTGTTTAGACATGCTTCATATGGAATTTGGACTGAAGTATAACCTATCAGACATTTAGACAACTGAAGTCAATCTATGTAACGAGTAAGTTAATATTGTGTTGAGAGCAAGACAACAAACTTTGGCACCCAGGAGACCAAAGTCCTCTCTCTGGGCACCCTTCTGCAGTCTTTGACCACAGGCCAGAGTAAAAAATGTGTTCTACTCTGTGCTGTTGCCACTTGCCCAGCCAGTGGGCAACACTAAGAAGAGCCTGGTTGTTTCTTCACCCCTCAAGCCACAAGGCTTTTGCACACACTGATGAGATCCTTCACCCCCGACCAAGCCTTCCCTGCCTCAGGCTGAACAGTGCCGGCTCACGCAATCTCTCCTCATATGACAGATGCTCCAGTGCCTTAATCACCTTTGTGGCCCTTACTCCAACATCAGTGATCTCTTGCTGGCAATTCTGCTCATGCTCCCAGCACAGTGTCAAAAATTAATTATCTTATATGGAGTTTTTCACAGAATTAAAACATCACTCTCAAACTTAGTGGTATTTTGGTGGGGTAAGAGTTCACTTTCATTAGGTTTTCATAAAACAGTACTACCAAACACATTCAGGGATTGCAGTTCACTGCATATGGTTGGTTAAGGATCAGACAAGTAGCATACACTGCATTTTACAAGTCACAAACAGCAGTCCTTTGATAAGTTTAAAAGATCAGCCAGTTATTGCTGAGCATCTCCTGCTCTCCCCACAAACAAAACCATGTGGGTTTGGGTGGTGCTTCCTCATCCTAGTATTTCCACATGGAGGACAGACTCAGTTTAAATCTAACTTGGAAGTATCTAAAAGGCATACCACTGTGGTTTACCTTCACCAAGATGTATTTCTCATTCCCAGAATCTGCACAATGTTATTTATGGATGCAAATTAGTTTTACGAGAAATAACAAACAATTGCACATCTCTTTGAAGGGGTGGGTACATTTTGAAAGGATTTCTGAAATGGCTTGAGGGAATAAGCCTGACAATATGGCATTAGTGCTTTCTTTTCAATTAGCACCAAGTGTGAGAGAGTCATTGTCTTCTAGCTATATATGAAAATTGCAAAGTATCTGCAAGAAATCCCATTGTTTTCTGCTTGCATGCACTTCTGGGCACCTCTTTGCTCTGCTGAGAGAAGGGGAGATAGCAGAAGGCAGGAGTGGTTCCCCTGTGCTGGGCTCAGGCTCATCTATATGAGATTTGCAGTGGCACTGCTTTGGCCCCACGACAAATCCCTCCACACAGCTTAGCGTAATGTTATCACCTCATCTCATCAGACTGCACTGTCACCATCAGGCAACAAATGATCACAAGATACTGGCACTCTACCTTGCTGCTTGATAAAGAAATATCTGGTTACAAATTCTGGTATCTGTGCACATTTTCATTCTGTTAGAAGAATGGAAATTACAAAACTGCACTCCGAAAGTCAGGTAAGGAGGTAAAAGAGCAAGGTAACTGCTGTTTGAGTAATTTGTGGAACACAGAAATTATCATCAGGCATTATGAACAAAACTTGGTATCTCTTTGCTATTCAAAATAAGAGTTGCACAACACAAAAATATCCTATCCACAAAGTAACCTTTTAAATAAAGAGCAGCAGCAGAGGAAATAAACTCTGCAACTTGTTCAGACAGTTGTTCCTTGAATAACAAATCTGAGTGACAAATTGTATAAAATGAACAATAATGTTTTCTAGATCACATCGCTCATGAGGATTTAAAACCCACATAATTCTAAAAGCCAAGGGTTACTCTCAGAAATGTCAGCAGATTTTTGGGCATGTCTGAAAACACTGGTTTTGCTTAGGGGGTAAAAAAGGAGAACATCTGCAGATTCCATATATTTTGCTCAAGTTTCAAAGGAAAGAAGAATTGAAAGGAAAATGTGCCCTTTCCCTGCTGGCTTTCTGTCTGGCACCCACAAGAGCACCAGCCACCCAGCTGCCAGCCCTGCCAGGATGGTTCTGCTCTCAAAGCTTTGATGACCATCACTCTCAAACCTTTCCAGTTCTACAAGATGAGGGAATTTCCCACCCCTAGATATTACTTTCATCCCAATTTGGGATAAAAGTGATTTTTAAAACCTTGGAAGTTTTTTGATTACTTAAATTAACTTTCTGAAAAATGATGGCCACCCTCTATTGCTCTCTCATCTTTTCTAAAAGCTGTTATCATGCCTCCCTAGTATAAACAATAGTTTTTTGAAAGCATGTTTACCTTCTTTACCCTCTTTCTCCTCAAAAAATTCCTTCAGTAGCTTTTCTAAGAAGCAGCAAGTAGATTTACTTTAAATTTAGCCCAAAAATATCAAACTCACTTGGTTGCCAAGGCTGCTCAGAACAGGAGCCTACACAGTGCAAGTATATTTAAAGACCACCTATAGCATCAGATAACTTAGATTAGATAAGCAAGGCCAATTTCATGGAAGAACTCACAGACAATGTCTATTCATGCATTTCACTAAAAGCACAGCTGTAACTCCAGATGATGGGAGAGGGCAACTCCTAAGCTCAAGCACAGGCATCTAAGCAACAGCACTTCAGATTTCACAAATGCTTAAAAAAGAAGGTACTGAAGAGGGATCATGGTAGCTGAAAGAAGGGATTTTGCCTGACCTTTCAGCTACATAGCAGCCTTTGATACTTTACTTACATAAAGTAACTGTACAAAAGGAAAAGTGACTGCTAGTAGCTACACAGTGTATTTATATTTACTCTGTTCTCTTGAGACTGTAAAACCAGACTGCGCTTCCAATCTGTACTGATAGCACATTAAAGGAAAAAAACCCAAAAACGCACCACAAAACAACATGCCCCAAATTCCAAGCAGAAACTGAGAAGAGAAGTAGTTTGGAAGGAAGTACAGAAGTTTTGAAGACTGTATCAAATTCAAGTTACAAATTAGAACACTGGGATGAATAAAGTGATAAACTGTAAAACTGTACCAGTATCTTGAAGAGGCCCTGTAGTGGATCTCTCCTCACCTCCCAACATAGCAATTCTGTTTGTTACATGATTTGAAATTGTACCTCACTGATTTATACTGAACTTTCAGTATATTAGGAATACTTTCAAGTAACCTTGGTAACAGCAATCACTTAAGCTGCAAAAATTGGTCAAAATTCTTCTTTTGAGAAAGAAGCATGAATTACTGTGCTCATTTTTGGCAGAATTACTCCATGAAACAGCTGGTTTGCGTTCAGATTGAATTTCATGTGTTTTAATTTGTGCCCATTCTTCTTGTCCTGTCATGGGATGCCAAAGAAAAGAGGATGGCTCCCTCTTTGAACCCTCCCTTCACATACTCTGTACCCTAGTAAGATCTCCACCGATCTTGCAAATGTCAGAGAAATACAGGGTCCAATACTGAATTATCCAGGTCAATGCAGATTGGCACATACTATTTTAATTCCTGGGGAATCCTATGGATTCAAGGAAATCCAAGGAAAAGTTTAATTATTTTTCTATTTAATACTTGAAAAACAAAAAGAAAACCAAAGTAAGTAGTGTCATAATAAAAATGCAGCTGATGGAATCAACTATAACTAGAATGAAGACTCTCAAATGAACGAAGGGGAGGTCGATGTGAGAATACAAAGCATCTGCCAAAAATTGTCAAAGCAAGCCAAGATGCCAAGTCAACTAGTTTTGCTCTTCATTACCAACTGTCATTATCATAATCTCTTAATTAAAAATAAAGAAGCATTATCTACTAAGATTAACTAAAGAATATACTTGCTGAGAAGTGGACACTGCTCTGATTCTCCTAGGACAAAAATTGAACACAAGTTTCACGGTATATTCTGTCAAGTTTTTTCCTTGACATTAGTCTGTAATGGATGAAGGTCCCCAAAACATTTTTATTCCGCGAACAGGGTTCACAAAGGTAGGGTAATGGTATGCATCTCCTGCAGTTAAAGAAAAGCTACGATAAAGAAAGGCTCACAAGAATGTCATCCTTACCAAACAAGTAGGGGGGATTTATGAACCTGGAATAAGCCCTGAACTTGAATAAAGATTTTCAGTTTATGTTCTTACAATCAACTTTTTTAGAAGGAAAAGATGGATTATTCAGCTCCAAAAGACACTTCAGTTACACCTCAGTACCAAGACAGCTGCTGCCCACACCTGCTTCACTATGCAAACTGCACTGAGTCATTTATGACCAAACCCACACAGTTGCAACAGCAGAGGAAAAGGAAAACTGCAAGAGTTTCAACAAATCCCAATGGAATGAAGGCCCTTTATGACAACCGTTGTTACTGCTGAACATTTGCCAGAATGTAATCAGTTAGAAGCATAGGGACCTTGGTTAGGAGCAAGGGCTCAGAAGCTCCAGCTAACAGTAACTGAACTAGAGAGGTGATAATTTAAATCAGAAACCTCTAGAGAGCCATGGCTGCAGTAGTATAGTGGTCTTCCCTGGGAAAACTGTGCACATTTATGAAGAAATGTATTCCTCAAAGTCTGATGTTTACGGCTTACCAGATGGCATAATTAATGCTTCTGCAAACATGACTGCACCTCTTCAGAAAGTTGTAAGAGGTGTGCCAATAGTTATTTTAAAAATTCACATTGTAGCATCTCAAGCACTAACACAGCTTGAGACAATACTTCAAGAGGCCTGTGGTAGAAAGTAAAATAAACTTAGCCACTTTATATACACTTCCTTTCAAAAACACTTTCTTGCCAAACAATGACAGCCAACTAAATATAGATATTTTTTCTATTCATAACACGAAAGGAGCTATACATCAGGAATAGGAAGAAACCCATTGTCACCGCTGACATGAATATAATTGGCAATCAACTTTTTATACTGCCTGCCTGCAAGCACTGGAAGTGATGAATTAAGTGAGGCACAGGAACAGACAAGTTGTGATGCCGGGGGACATCAGGGAAAAAAATGCCAGAAGACTTCCCTTAGGGCTGAGGACAGAACCCATGTAACCCATGTGAAAGCCCATGTCCGACGCAGGCAGGTCATCAGCACAGGACCACATCCAATACCATGAAACACTCTCCTATGGCTTACTCTCCCGGAAGAGATGGAAGAGAAGGCTCCTCTGCCCATTTAACTACTCTGACTGGATTCATTTTATTTCAAAAACTGAGCCCAAAATAGTACCTTGACATTTGAGCATGAGCCATATATTATAATTGCAGTCTATACTTAGCATTAGGCGCAGTAAAACTGTCAAGAACCCAAAAAGTTACACATGAATAGGATTCCTGATACTATTAAACTTGCTTTTTCATACATTTTTCCCCCCTAGCTCCCCCTTACCCAGGGAACTCTGAGAAGAAGATTTTATTATTCCTCTTAAATTACCATGAAATGCCAGTTTTGGTGCAAGGAATAATCACAGTGCAGTAGCAACCAAAAAATTCAAAGCAAACACCACCCCCACCCCGTAGCCCCCACTTCTTTCCTGCAGTTTTCACAAGTTGGTTGATTCATCTCATACTCTAAATAGCAGCACACGGAAAAAATATTTCCGGTAAAGAAAACACCAGGCAGATTGGCTGATGCTGTCCTCCCCATGTCCCAGGGCTGCTCAGGTAATAATTGCTGCTTCATTCTTTTGACAGATCTTTTTTTTTTCCCCTGCTTTTGAGAGGAATATGGGGAAGGTACTAAACATAAACTTTGAGAAGATAATTATCTTAGAAACAAACCTGATACCCTTCTGAGATTCACTTCCTGCAAGAGGAATAAAGAGTAACCACTGTCTGCAGGAACTGTACTTGAAGATGTTTTAAGTTTGGAAAGCATATGCCAGGCAGTTTTACCTTGGTGGTTCTAGGATGATGTAGAGCTTGTGAGGCCAGAAATGCTGGCAAGCTCCCAAGCTTTCACAGGGAGCACAGCAGTCCTGCAGCCACCATTGCTGCACTGCAAGCTGTGTACAGGAGACTAGAGATTTATGAAGCAATCTGTCCTGACTGCATCTTAAAGAAAAATCATTCTTGTGGTCTAAGTGCTCCTTCTTCCAAACTATACTTGCACAGTGCATTTTAAATACTGAAGTGGCAACTGCGACCCTCGTGGGCTGCTGGAAGAATCTATCAGGTACAAGGCTGCATGACTGCTCTGAGGCGTAGTGTTTACTTGTATATAATTTCTTTATGGGATCACTGATGAAATCCACACTACGACCACTGTGACTGTTTCAGAAACTGAGCACATTTCTGAAGGACATGTCACTTGAAAGCCAGTAGGGCATGAATTTTAACGAGTATATTGGGTTACCCACTTGAGATATTCCCAGCAATGGGACAACCTAACATTTGGAATAGCAAGCAAGAGCTAAAAATACAAAGTAAGAGTCACCATTCAAGATCAAAATTTGGAAAAAGCACATGATTTCTCTCCTGTAATAGCATAAGTATTCAAGAAGAGTGTACTTGGGTTAAACTACTTCTTCAGATGGGGCTCCAAGACAGTACTCCCCTATATCAAATATCATTTTGTCAGGGGTAAGTGGTCAAAGTTCTCTCTTTCCCAATCAGACTGAGAACATATGGAAAGACCATATTTAAAGAAATAGGAGCAAGAGGAAAAAAATTTAAAAGAGGACTGTCTTTTGATGCAATTGAATGTGATGCTGTGGTTCAAGAGGGGCTCAGTATTTCAGACCAGTTTGCAAATACACAGTAGGTCTGGAAAAACTCCAGGTGCAACTATACGGAGAAGATTTCGCAACACTGCTTGAAATGAAACTACATTAAGCCCATTGAAAGTGTCTCAAAATCTGTCAAAAGCCAAAAATGCTTGTGATGAAGCAAGGGACTAAGGATGCTGAGCATATGGCCTGCAGGAAGGGCAAACTCTGCCAACTGATATATCACCATGAACACAGCTAAAGAGGGGATGTCATCAAGAACTGCACAAGAAAGGAGAACTAATTTAATGTGATGGCATTTTGAAGTCATTATCCAGTCTAATGCAAAAAACTTCACAGCCAGGTGTAGCATTCACTTGCTGTGTTGTGAAATAAACTCTGAATAATCATAGCTGAGTAAGCAACTGAAGAGAAAACTGCAAAGTTTATCTTGGCTCAAAAAAACGCCTCAAGTGTAACTGTGATTCAATCATCTTGAATTGATAAGAACCAGCAGTAAAGCTTCTAAGCTGACCTCTTCCTGCAGTGGAATCAATCGAATATAAAGGATGGAAGTCTGACGTATTTCCAAACATGTGGGTAAGCAGTTTCTTACTATAGCCCATTTTTGGCAGTTTAAAATACACCATTTTCCCTGCCCCTAAGTTTCAGACACACAGTTCCCAATGAAGCTATCTGAAAAGCAGGACCCCAGGTAGTCAAACAGCAGCTCCCAGGTCCCAGCCTGCAAGCTTCTACCAAGCTCACTGCTATTCTACAACCGTCAGATCCCACAGCTCTGCTCCTCCCACAGCCAGCTAGCATTAAAATAAGTCTGTGTTACAATGAAAGCTTGAAATACTAATTTTCTATGGCAGCAAATGGAAGAGGTAGGTGGAAGCCACCTGTCAAAATTTTTAATGAATCCCACCCTAAAGAAAACTTTATACAACATCACGTTTTACATGTTGTGCCAAGATTTAACATTTCTGGTAATTTCTGCAGAATTGCATGTTCTCAGCCATACTGAGGCTACAAAACTTAAACTTACTCATGTGGTTGCTTCTTTTATATCATCCTTTCAAATCTAAGTTGAATTTAAGCATCATTCTGGAAGTGCTAAGAGCAGAATGTTTCATCTCTTCTTTGCAGAGTTAAAAAACAAATCTGCTTAATTCTATTATTGGTCATTTTTAAAGGATACACAGTAGATGGGACAGATCCCTCCCAACACCTGGCAGAATAGAAAAAAATTGACCCACTTTCTACTTTTTCCCTATTTTCAAAAGGTGAGGAAAAATTTGAGGTTAACAGTTTCTCCCTCTACTCCCGCCATGAGAAATACTTGTAAGTGGATGCAGTGTTACAAGGGAAGCACCTTGTTACCCCATTCCTAGACAATTTCTCATGGCTGTTGATCTTGATCACAATATTATCAATTATAACTTTTCCCTGTATTCCCACCTTCACCTTCTGCTAGGGCTTTTCTGAATTGTTTTTACAAAACTTCACAACAGAAGATTAGGGAGACAAGGGCACAGAAAAGCAATAAATTTCTCCAGTTTGCACACAGCTTCTCTTCCAGTCTTGCCTCGAGAATATATGCTGCATCGGTAACAAATACTGCCAGAAGAACATGGTACCCACCCATTCAGGCTCACATTTTATGCTACACTTCAAGTTTCAGTGAACCAACTTTTTTGTGATTACTGCTGTAAGATTTACAGTGTTTTCCCCCAGACTTTCCTACAACATACTGCCTCAGTACTTTTGTTTCACTTCGCTTCTGTGCGTAGTGGACTACAAAGCTAACAGAAGATAGAAAACCCCAGCACAACACAGGTGTAATGGTCATTAAACATCCCCATTTCTGTATTTAAAGAAATTTGTCGAAGTTTGTTTCTGTGAAGGTGAATATCCTAATTTCAACCTGTAATTTACTGAAATACCCTTTACACTGGGTACTGCTTCAGCTGCCTTGAGAAATAACATCAGTTTGCCAGTACTATATCATCACTACTAGGAGTTACTCAAGAAGGTTACTACCACAGGTGGTACAAAGGCTATCAGCAATTTTACTGAAGTACTCCTCTGCTTCAATACAACTGAAGTGTAAACAAATAAGTGCCACAATTGGAGACTATATGTGCTGTGAAATTACTGGCTCACAGATGTTTTCTTCAGTAGTGCAGAACTGATGTTAACAGCTTCTTAGCAAACTTTCAACCAAACCACAAATTTCTGCTTGCCAAGCATGTCAACAACAAGAGACCATCTAACTCCTCATTATTTTACTTTCACATTGCGAAATCAAAGCAATAGTAGGGCAGAGCACTATGGTTTTGCCAATAAGGTCTCTCTACACTCAGATTTCTCATCAAGCCATGGACAGTCACCATGATATAAAGTTCTATTTACAAAAATTCAGGTGGAGGTTGGGCTCTTCTTGTGGGCAACAAGTGAAAAGACCAGAGGACATTGTCTTAAGCTGCACCAGGGAAAGTTTAGGCTGGATGCTAGAAAGCATTTCTTCACAGAAAGGGTGATTAGATATTGAAATGGACTGTGCAGAGAGGAAGTGAAGTCACTGTCCCTGGAGGGGTTTAAGGAAAGACTGGATGTGTCATTTAGTGCCATGGTCTAGTTAACATGGCAGAATTGGGTCATATGTTGGGCTTGATTTCAGAGGTCTCTTTCAATCTTGCTGATTCTTTGATTAGCTTTAGTTTTTCAGGATTTTAGACATTCATTAAAAAACAAACCAGGACTTTTCAGAAATGTCCAAAGACAAACATCACATGTTATCACGCAAAATCCTGAGGAGGTCTGGTCATCTGACATGGACCCCTTCACATGTCACAAAAGCAGTGTAGCAAAAAGCAGCACACCGCTCCAAGACACTTCTCAAAAGTTAAAAATATTGTCATTTGTACCATCATTAGCCCTACATCTGAAAGCAACTCTAGGTTTTTTTAGTGTTTCCTAAGCAAACTGACCCAAGTTGGATGAACTGAGTTTGAAATATACTGGGCAGAAATGCAATAAGAAGACATCAAGAAAATCACAGGAGAAGTATGTGCAAGACATGGAGTCTCCAGAGGAAAGCTGCTGACTGGAGGATGTTCAGCAGGACAGACAGAAATTCCCTGTAACAGAAGCCAGGTTTACCTGGTCAGAACCTGGAAGAGATGTGGTGACAGTCTAGAAAAGTCACAGCACACCCCCAAGCCTCAACAGCCCATGTCCCTCAGGCAGGAGAATGACCAGCTGGTTCACTCTCTTAGGACAGGGACAAAGACACTGGCAGCTCTTCTAGTAAGTGACACAGACAAGTAGGAAGTTCCTCTTTTCCACCCACAGATCTGGAGTTTGAGGGGCTTTTCACATGCCTGCCACACAAATATTTATGCACCAAGGTAGTGGCAAAATCAAGGAGGAAATTCTCTTAATACAGTGCCCTCATGGTGATGAGATCAATAATGCTGAACAGTATGTGTACACATCCTCTGTAATAATGCCATCTTATTATGTCATAGTATAGACTCAGAGGAAAATTATACTGCTCTCTCTGGAAATCTTGTTTCCTTCACTGCAGAAGCTGAAAAAGGTAGAGTAGACAAGGGTGCTTGGAAGTCAGACAACAATCTATGAACTATTCTTCCATGCCTCCAATTTGAGAACCACAGAATATTCACAGCTTTACAAACTAAATTAACCAAGATGTGCTTGGACATAAGTGATATATAAGTGTTACATATTTTGACACATCAGTTATTCTACCTTGAAAAACAACACTCTTCAGGCAGAAGGTACCTTTGCCCTACATGTCCTGATTCTATATCTGCAAAAACAAGTGCCCCTTCCCACCTTTCATTTTAAAAGAGCTAAGAGGAAGGAAGAAGAGAAGGCAACTAAGTATGTGAAGAATCCGGCATAAGGAATTTAACAACACCATTTTCAAAGCCAAGTATTAATTCTGTGCTACAAAGGAAAAAGAGACAGACTTCTAAAGAATGAAAATCATACATGAATAAATATTAGCCCAGTATGAAAGCACTTTTTCCAAGCACACTGGAAGTGTAATCCTTTTTTAGGGAAAAAGCCCCAATATATATATCATTATGCATAACTGCATGAAGACAAAGTAAAGATCATTGGGTTCTCAAAATAGCATGAGAAGTATTTTCAAACAGTTTACATGCAAAACCCTGTACAATCGTGTCAGAATATATGTATGTTCACCAGTTTATAACAGTGAATGTTTTCATACTGATTCCCAAGGAATAATGCAGTCAAAACAACACTTAACATTCCATACCTTGATTATTTCCACCAACTGATCCACACCACTGTCACCTGGAAAGATCGGTTGTCCTAGTAACAGTTCAGCCAATACACAGCCTGCTGACCACACATCTAAAAAGGGAAAGGTGGAGGACAGGGAAAGGTATCAGTAAAACATACATATTGAGCCATTCATAAAAAAAAAAAACACAGCCATTTTAAGCTGCTTACTTTACCCTTTGCCATGTTTGACAGTGTATGCAACACAGCTAAAAACGAAAACCATTCCTATCCTAATGTTACCAGGTACCTGGTATAAAACAAGTGTGCAGACAACCTTAGAAGTCAAACTGTGAGATAATGCAAACTGGAAAATCATGTTAAATGCCATAATATATTGACATTAAAACTTACATATGCAGGGAAAAGACCATAAAATGCTTGCCATTTGTAAATTGAGAATTTCCCCCATCCCTGTGTTGGTTTAAATCACACTGATAATGAACTATGCATAGGTATTATCCAACACAATGGCTGATGTTTTTACTGTTTCCGAGTGTTGAACAGACTCAGTTTTTCATACATATATTGAAAGCACACGCAATAACAGATGAACCAGTACTGCCAGTATTACTGGTATCCTGAAGTACATCATGATTAAGGGATCTGGGAGGCAGCCTCTCTAACCAGTCACTTCAAGATCTAATCTTTATCCCAATTCCATTTGCCAGCTTGGATGAGTAGCAGAATTGCAAGTCACAGATCACATGTCAACAGCATCTGTAGAAGAAGCCTTTAACTAATTTTTGCATGTATACCAAAAACCTCAAATAGTCCTTAGGAGCTATTCCTTCTACATAAATAAAATTTTCACAATCTATTGCAGGTATATCTTCTTAAATAATTAGGCAATTCTATATTACAGAAGGAACTTAGGAATGTATGTATGCGTACTACAGAATATAGCATTTTGGTTTTGGAATGTAATTAACTAGAAAGAAAAATCTAACAAAGCGAATGCAATAAACACTGTATATCAGTGTTTGTGAGAATCTAATGTAATTGCACAGCAAATAAATGGCATTTTAAGCTGCTCAACACAGTAGAAGTATTGTACTTGGATGCAGAAAACTGCCTCTCCACAAAAATAGATTCACTGTAATGTTTTCTAGAAAGTCATCAATTGTTGATTGAATACCTGAAACCTTACACTAAAATCCAATCTCAAACAAGCTATCAGCAACAAAAGATCTATAAAGCCTATAATATAAAGAAACACTCCAAAAGGGAAAACCAGTCCCCTTCCACCCACATTTCTTTAAACTCTCACCCACTTTTATAAGCTAGCCTTGTCCCCCATCAGAATTTATCTCCTGAGGCCTGTTCTACCTGAGATAATCTATGCTATGACAGAAGTCCTTAGCCTCTCATCTATTTAAACTATGTCCCATCCCTGGAAGTGTTTGAGGCCAGCCTGGATGGCGTTCTGAGCAACCTAGTCTGGTGGAAGGTGTCCCTGCCCATGGCAAGGGGTTGGAACAAGGTGATCTTTAAGGTCTGTTCCAACCTAAGCCATTCTATGACTCCATGATACTGTAAATATATAGGATATAATATAGTAATATAATATATTATATTAGATAATTATTATATTATTTTAATTATTATTTATTTTTAATTATTATTAGATTAGGTTATTATATATTCTTAGATAATAATATATAGGATATAATATAGGCTATAATAGGATATACACAACCCTGCCAGTTATGGCTAAAGGTCCGAGTAAGGAAAACATCCCTGACAATTCTCCAAGCCATCTATTATCAATTTGTCACAACCACTACAGAGTGGTGCAAATTAAAATCAAATAAAGCTTTCAGGAGTTTAAGATTTATATCAAAATAATCAACAAGTTAAAACACAGTTTGCCTTCCCCCATTTCTAAAGGAAAGAGTGAGAAAAATACTTTCCTTCCTCAAGAATATGGTTCAATTGGAACGTACAGTAGACTAACACCACTGTCATTACTCCAGCTTTTGAAATTATTTACTTCCAAATCAAATGGATGCACTTTTACCTAATGTCTTGGTACAAACATTGCATCGGGGTTTAACCTAAAAAGTTACTACTTACAACAGGTAAACAGTACCAGAAATAGTTTGAAGTTTGAGTCTTGAATTTTAACAAGCAAACATACAAGATGATGCTTTTTAATCTTACAGTCACATTTAACAAAAGCTGATATGGCCACTGAGATGCTAAGATCTCTTTTGGACAACAAGCTAAGAAGGAATAGTGTAAAGAATGTTTAATTGCATCTCACTGCTAATCAATGTCTCTCCTGCTGTTGGACCAACACATCCAGCAAAACCATGATGCAAAGCACCACCTTTTGTGTCGCCCATGACTATTAGGTTTAGAGGAATTGCATAACAGTTCAACAGACAGCACAGATTTCTTCAGAAGTATTGAACAGATAGATTAAATGTACTAAGCAGTCAGAGCACTGAAACTTAGAAGTCTATTTAAAGATACATTTAAAGGGTTTTAAATAAGCCAAGTCTTTTAGACTGTCCTTTACAAAACAAGTAGCTACACCAAATCTTTAATAATTATTTACAACTTAAATCCTTATTTTGTACTGAAAATGTTATATACGGCAAGGAAAAATATTTGACAGAATATATACAAACACAAAGCTGACAGGAGAGTAAGTCATCAATCACAATTCACTTCCTTTAAGATTTTGAAACTATGCTAGCATTACTTTTTTCAGATTAGAATGGTTTTCTTAAACTATTTTAAATAACCTTCTTGTCTAGCTGCTCCATTAAGTTGGCTTTGAGCTGGTTTTGCTTTTCCTAGCTTCCCTAAATGCTTTTGCACTCCACCAGCACATTTCAGACAAGTCTGTAGGGCACAAGTCTCAAATCAAATTTCATAAAATGGTGGGAAATCATCAGTGCTGCTGCCAAGGTGAGGAAGGTTCAGTCCCCAGGGGAAGTGCTAGGCTTGCCCCAGCCCTGCCAAATTGCAACTGCAAACCATTCAAACAATGTGCAGGTCCTTGTTCAAGAAGGCCAAGCATGAACAGCAGAGGGCACATGAGAAAGTTGAGGGCATCACATGGGAACAGAGGAAAAAAGCAAAGGATGTAGGTCATGAGGAAATAGGTGGCAATGGCTGAGGAATACTTGCTGCATTCATGCTGGGTTTAATCCCTCAAAAAGACAACAAAATCCATCAGAAACCTGTTGCTCCTTATGCACAGGAAATCTTCCAAACTAGGCAATTTTAAGTCTTGTTAAAAGCCTTTACCTGCTAACACTTTAAATACACAGTGAAGTAAAACACAGGCATTTCAAAATCCCCATCTTTTTTCCAGGCACATAATTTCACCTACTTCCAAATTAGGACTTGGGCAATGTTCCCTGGACAAGGAAGTGAACAAATCCTTGAAGCATTCTCAACAAAATCCAGAGAGTGGAGGCTAACTTGAGCAGCTCCAAGGAGTGACAGAAACAAAACAAAACATACAGAGGTATTTATACAACTCTTGATAAGCGATGCACAATAAGCTACGAAATTTCATCTCTGCTGAAACTTGATGAAACTTATGCCATTGACTGAAATTTGGTTCTGGGATAGTTTGCTCTTTTTTTCCCCACACCCTTTATATCTTGCATTTAAAAATTTATCTACCACATCAGGATGGTAAAATTCTTCCTCAAGCCTGAAGTAAACAGGCATGAATTTCTGTATTTAAAGATGTATTACTTAAAGGAAGTGATCAGCTTATGGCAGTTCCTTCCCAGAGACTCTTCTGTCTTAGTACAGTCAGAGCTAACTGCTACAGATTAATATGTGGTGTAACTACCTGCTCCCACAGGAGAAGAAGCATTTTCTGAACTATTTCTTTTCAGTATGTGCAAGTTAATTAAAGCAAACTGGGACTCTCATTCCCATGCTTTAAATTAGCTAATAAACAAGCTAAGAGAGAATCTTAAAGGAAAATACGTCAACAAATGGTCCTTATGCCAAACTAGTTGGGACAATGTGAAATTTTAGGAGAAAATACTGAAAACTATTCATTTTAAGAAAGCAGGCAAGGGTACTTTCTTCATACCTTCAGTGAAATGTAGTCTAAACAATACAGAGAATAAATACAACTGCCAGGCAATAGCAACCTTCAAATAAGGTTATTTCAGATAGTTTTCACACATTACAATGGTAGCTAATGCCATATCTTTCCTAGATTAACCAACACTTAGATAAATACCACCTAACCTACCTCCATTAATTTAAACACACAAAAATTCATATAGCTTCTTGTACTACAAAACTTTTCTTAAATTAAGTCTCTACTACTTTATTGATCTTTAGAGCTGTTAGATGGATATTGTCTAATAATATAGTCTTCATAATGCCCTTGCTTTTGAATGCATTCTAGCATTACAGAAGGCAAGAAAACAAGTATTTATCTTTAAATCAGGCAGAGGCATTTGGGAGGACCAGTGCAAAATACATTCCTTAGCTTTAATTCTGTAAGCTTACAACAGCCATTTTGAGTTGGAAATTAACACCCTGTCCATAAATTTCACTTTTTCTGATCTCAAACTCTGCCTTTCCAAGTTGAAAAACTGGCTGTCTTCTTCCCAGCACAAGCACCATTCACTGAACTACACTCTAGCTCTTCTAAGTCATTATTTGGAGGACAAGGAGGAGGAAGGGAAGGGGGGGGAAAAAACGGTTTCTCTCATCCACTTAGTACAAATTAAGAATTTCCATTTATCTGACGCTTTATGGGGCGTATTTACCTTCCTACTTTTTTATTACAGTCATCTACTCATCTCTGCCTCACTATTCCTTCATCTTGATTGACTTCCTCCATCTTGGAGGTGACTCAAAGCTGCTGCTCTGGAAACTGTGGAAACAAACCAAGAGTCAGAAAAGCAGCCCTGGGAAGTCATAAAATCAACAGCTTCTAGCTGCCGAATGCCAGACCCAAAGTGCTTTTCACTGCTGCTTGTTTGAAACAATATTTGGGATGCCAGAACAAGAGCAAAATTCAGGATTACAAGCAGGTGTGCTGTTGGTAGAAGTTTTGCACATCAAACCACCACAGATCCATGGAAGGAGGAGAAAGAGTAAGGCTGAAACATGAAAATGCTTGAAAAGACATGCTTGTTCCAGTATTTGGAACAAAAGCTAAACGCAGGTATCTCTATTCTTTTGCAATTAAGAGATGAAACTACAATGACAGGTGGTAGAGTCGTTCAGTAAATTAACACACCTGCTTACTTTCAGCACTGGAAGTTGCAATTTGAGAAAGAAGCAAATCCTTCTGACTGTTTGGCAACTGTTCATGGACACACCTTGTGGTGGTTCTTCCCCAAGGAACTCTGAGACAGGCCAACTACATACACCTGCAGAAAAGCTTCTGCTCCAGCCTGTTGAGGTGAAACATTTGCGCTTGCTAGGAAAGTGAATGAACAACTTCATGATACTTATTTTCAGACACCCCAAGAGAAGCCAGCAATGGTCACGCAGATCAATCTTTCCCTGCCAGAGGCTATAAATGTTCCCTCTGGAATGCTCCCAACTCCTGCCGGCGCGGTGGTGGAACAAAAGCACTGAGCCCAGCAGCCCCTCGTTGTGCAGAAACACCACCAGGATCTGGTGAGCCCTCCCCTGCCCTGCACCTCACCTAGGGAAGAAACACATGAGGTTGAGGCAAAGCTCAGCTGCACAGCTTCTTTCCATACAAAAGGAACTCGAGGCAACAAATATCTGCACTCACCCCTACTGCAGTGCCTGTCCCAGGACAATGTAGGGGAACGTGGGCAGCCATCCCAGGGTTTTTCAGCAGCAGCATCACCCACATGACCAGCACAGCCAGAGCCATGCCATCAACATATCTGGGATGCTATAACACACAGAGACTGGCAAGGAGAAGCCTCAGCCAAAACGCTGTCATGACATAGCTGAAGGGCTTGGTTTGGGAAATAACCAACAAACCAGCCCCCACTTTGCTACCCCCCCCCTCAAAAAAAAACCAACAACCAAACAACCAACAACAATAACAAACTCCTGCAAATCAGCTGCAGGAGGTAAACTGTCCATTCCCAGCAAGCTTTAGGGACACAAACACACACACTTGCAGAATTCATAGCCAAAGGAGCACAAAGACCCAATCTGTACAAGCTATGAAGGCACCCAATTGACATGAATATTTGTGCCTGACCATTGAAAATCCTGTACAGTTCTAAGGCAGGCACATAACAGATCTATTATAGGTAGGTATTTGTAGCTATTTGGCAACAGTGACTATTTAAGAACTCTAATAGGTAATTTCCCAGGTCATTATTTTAAAAATAGAGTCCCAGGTCTGCTGGAGGCACTAACTGCAGTAAATGTGATTTGATGCTACTCTTACTACGGTATGTATTTAAATGCAGAACTGATGGGGTGCTTTACAGAAGTGTAACAAACATCACATCCCTGGCTCAGTTACTTTTTAAAGGGACCTCTTCAGTTAGAAGTGAAGTCATGCACTTCAATGAAACAATCAAGATCCTAGAAGTTAAATACCATTTTACAGTTTGTTGTGACATCCAGGATAAAGAGATACATCCTGGAACCAACTGGTACGCTGAAGAGCAAGAAATGTCATGAGGACAAACTCATGTGTTTAAAGACAACCTGGATGAAGCCAGACAGCCTAATGCAACTCTTGGTCACAATGCTAAACAAGATGACTAACACCTGACATGGTCATAATGCAGCTGGCTGTGCTGTCAAGTATTGGGCCACCAGTGTCACTGCCTAGTCTTAAAAAGGAGTTCTTGCTCAGAAATATTTCCAGTCATTATCCTATTGTAGTGCATTATAATCATAAGCCCTGTAGTAACATTAACAAACAACAAAAACCTTCACACAAACAGCTGGAAGCCTTGCAGATAATGTAGGAAAATTTCTACTTAGAACACTTTTTGGCTTTGTATTCTTCACTGATTTTACTTTTACCATAGTTTTATTAGAGAATATTTAACTGGAGGAATAAAGATCCCTGCCTTACATATAAAGCTCACTTTTTGTCACCACACACACACAAGTGATTCTTACAGAGTGATAAAGACTACAGTGGGAAAAAGTTGTTACGCTAACTCACAAGAAAAACAAGAACTAAAAAAACCAAGCATGCCAAAGTATAAGTTTAAAAGGCAGTATTACAATACTGAAGCATTTCACAGTCCCCTATACTCTGACCTATGGATAAAGCACTAATAATTACATGTTCTTTTCCTTCTTTCAATAAATCCCCCTATGCTTGTTGATTGGTTTTCCAACAAGCTGGATGAGTTTGGATGAACAATCCCACATGAAATATGGAAGGGTTCTCACTATGCACCATTGTTACCTACCAGCAAAAACTAAGGAATATGTACAAACAGCAGCACCACAAAATGAACCCTTAGAAATTCTAGCATATGGCAGAACACTGGGAAACTGTAGAGCTTGTAAAAGCATTTTATTCCTGCTCATCTCCCGAATCCAAAGACTGCTAAGAAAGAAGGGGAAGGTGGATAGGACAGGAAAGAATGAAGGAATATGAACTTAATTTTCAAGTAATTCAGTGCAAATTTCAAAGAAAGGACTTGGAGGGACAGGTGGGGTTTTTCTGGCACAAGAAAGTTAGAACAGTGACTGGAATTCAAGGTATTTTTGGAGGCAAGTGAAAAATTGCACTTCAGCATGGAATTTTTATTAGAACCATTTTAGAGACCAACAGATAAAACAACAAAAATGGAAAGGACAATTTGAAAAAGGGTCTACAGTTGGAGAAAAAGACACTTCATAGACTTATCTGCAAATCAGTCTCTCCTACTGACACATAAAATACACGTTTTATGCAGCTATCCTCTGAAACAAGAGGTCTCCGTGCACTCTGATAATGCAGCTGAGCCAATCTATTAGCTCTCAGCTGGCAAAAAGATGTCAAATGGGCTCAGCTACCTTCTCCTCATTTATAAACTCACAACACTTTGCTTTTACCTGGGCTTTGCTGCTTACTGGACTGCACAATACTGCTGATTGCACTCACTCACACAGCAGGAAGTCAACCTGCCAAAATCTCTTGCCAGTTGACGCTGAATCAGCAAATTAAACAGTAAACTGTGAGAGCCAGGGTATGCAGGGGCAAGAGCAGGGGTGGGGCTGCCACTTCTGGCAGCAGCCAACACTAAGTTCTGCCTTGTATCTTTACTGTGCCATACTTCCCCCAGACTACTCTTGGTTATGCCTATTTTTCCTACCAGGAAGATACGCAAGAGTTGCTACAATACACACTCAATAGTAACTAATGGGAAAAAATTTGTGAGAGCAGGGAAGTCTTCAGGAACACACTGAGGTGGGGTTTCTTGTTCCTTTTTAAGAACTGCAGAGTTAAAACCAGTCAGCCAGCCACTGAGTTTAGATATAGTTCAAACATAGTTCAAACATAGTGAGTTTAGATATACTGGTTATAAACATAGTCTGCCAAGAGTTGATCATGATCTCAAAATCCTTTTGAATCCTTTAAACCTTGCCTAAATGACTCAAGTCCATAAGCAAGGTAAAAGGTTCCCCAGCATTGTGCTGAGAGCCAAATCTGCTCTCTTTTGCACTAGAACTCAGAAGGAGCCCAAGCAGTATCTTGACTGAAAAACTGAAGTAGTTACCAACAACCAGCCAACACACTGTTGTTCATTTCCAAGATTTTTCATTTTGCTGTTCATTTTTGGTTCTCTACTGTAAGAAAACTTGGCTGTTCCCTGATCTCTATCAAACCTCCAGCTTCCCTAGTATTTCCATGACACAGCTATGTGTCAGGTATATAGAAAGAGCTCTTTGTGTTCAAAATTAATGACTGAAGGACAGTAAAAGCTAGCAGAATTAACTGAATTAGAAGGACTGCTGCACACAATATATTAAAGTTGTAAAGAGAATTAAAAGTCAATCATTAGGCCACACTTACCTCCCCCTATAAACCCTTTATTAAAAGCCAAGTAAATAAATTTACATCACATATTTATGTCTAAACCACAGCACATCAGAAGCAGTAGATTGTTTTCTGCAGACATTCTTTACGGTTATTTCAGGTTACTAAAAATGCTTTTTTGGCTTGAGGTCTCATACCTACTTTTAAACTAAATGGTAACATTACACGATTTATTTTTTTCACTTGTAATCAGATTTTCCCCCTCTACATTGAAAAAACCCCTTTCCTGGTGTAATTAGTGCTGAAATCTCAAAAGGTGTAGAAAGCACAGCAGCCATCTACAAAACATTTGTATTTCTTTAAAGAGTGGTACCTAATAATTTACAACCAAATTCAGCCCCTGGGGTTTATATTTGAGATCTCTGGAAACCTTTACACTTCAGTACAGCATAAAAACTGAGGCAGCTGGTACAGATTTCAACCAAATGCACACACACTTACCTATACTGGAGGTATAATCAGTGGCTCCAAAGATCAACTCTGGCGCCCTGTAGTACCGAGAGCAGATGTACGACACATTGGGCTCTCCACGAACCAGCTGTTTTGCACTGGAAAGGAAGCAACAGTATTTCAGTAATGAGCCCTTCTACAATATTGCTGTGCACACCAACACTAAGCTTTGGCACTCTTCACCTACTACTCCCCATTCCCAAATGTTGAAGTACAGTGCTCTTCTAGGCTGATGCAAACTGACTCCTTGATTCACTGTGAAATCAGTTTGATCCATCAAGCATTACCTTCTACTGGGGACAGCAAAGGAAATTCTGAGTACAATCTAGGTGAAAAACAGGGTCAAATTTTTGGCTGCCAGCTGTCTTTGGACAGATACAAAGGCTTGCTTACAGTGGAAAAGAAGACAGAAAACAGTTTGGTCAAATGTAGTCATCCTTTAAGGTTTAAAAGCTCTGGATACTCACAAGCACTGAGTGGGGTATTTTTGTCTGTTTGGGGTTTTTGTTTGTTGGTTTGGTTTTTTGTTTGTTTGGTTTTTAATTTCCATTACAATATTCTGCTCCTTTGCTACTTAAGGGAGCATGGTATGAGGTGACCAAAAAAAATAAGCTTTTGCCATTGCATTCACATGTTAACGGTCCACAATTAACATGAAGGTTTCTCTTATACTGTAATTAATCAGCCACAAAGGATCTAACCTACAGTACTGCCTCAAAACTTCTCTTTGAAAGAATCCAAGAAAAGAATGGACCACAAGACCACGTTACTTTGGGAACATGAGTCTATGGATATACTACACTTCTTTCTTAATTAAGAAGGGCTAGGCAAAAAGGAGCTGGAGGACAAAATTTCCCTTCTGGAAATATGACATTCACCTAAATAGCATCAAACACTGCAGAGTGGCAAGCCAGCCACATCCAGTGTTCAGCTCTCCAGACACTCCTCTGGAAGAACTTCCACCACCCATTTAAAAAAGTCTCAGTTTTCTGTATAGAAACTACAGTTAACAAATTCCCACTGACAAAAATAGTAGGTATTCCCTTTATGCATTGTCCATTTTGAGTTTCAGCATGATTCCTACTTTGCTCCAATGCTGGTGAGGTAGAGCTGAGGAGGAGATCCAGAGGCACCAGCCACAACAATGCACTGCTGGAGTAACCCTCATCTGATATTCCCACTCACCATGGGTGAGCAAATTTAGCAACAGCAGTTTCTGTGACCTCTCACACATATACCCCAACTATTTTAGTCTGCAAAGTTACAGCACAATATAAAGACTGAACTTGCTCAGAGAGAAATCTATGTCCTGTCTCACTGCTAATTGCCAGAATTTCTGTGTCAGTTCTAAGGTGGGGGCTGGACTCTAAAGGTGATTCTGAGTGGATATTGGAAATAAATGTGCCTTTGGAAACTAGAACATAGATGTCCACTATCCAAGAGCTTCAACTGGAAGTGCTGCTTCGGATTTTGAGCCTCTGTGGTATTTGCAGCATTAAGTGAATTGTTGTAAATGCAAGTATACTGACTAGTGTAACATCAGCCTTTTTAAGTTACAGTGCCACCACACCTGTCCTCTCTTGCCCAACACACTTCACTGCAGTAATTGGTTCTGGTTTTCCATGCTGCAGTATTTTCCCTATGTCATGGTGTATCTATTTTATTTTTCTAATACCTGCAAAAATAAGAGGCATGAAGTTTAATTCCCTCCCTCTTAACATCCTTTTCCAGCTCTTCCCTGCCGCTCCTTTGAACTCACTTTGAGGGGAAAACAAAATATCAGTAATTCCTCTTTTAAGCTATACATAAAGACTTTCTAAGGGACACAGAGAATTTCTTGGCAAAGTTGCATTAAGGTTCACTTTGAAGGAAGATCTTTTCACCAGGTTTCAGGCCACAAATGTGCTTACCTTCCAAAGTCACAGAGTTTTAGAACAGCTGTATCAGGGTCCAGCAAGAGGTTCTGTGGTTTTATATCCCGGTGGCAGATCCCAAAGGAATGGATATAGGCTAAACTCCGGAACAGCTGATACATGTACAACTGGAACACAGAAATACCAGTCAAATCAGGGTAAACAATTAGTTTAGCACAAGCCCTTATTAGAAGAAAAACAGAATCACTGAGAAAAAGACCATACTGAATGCCTATTAGGGCTATGAAGGTGGGCAAGGTATCTGCATACCTTCCCCACACACCCTTTGCTGCATACACACACACATGTGGTTCAAATCTTTTTATGTATCCTTTGAGATAGTATAATTAGCATAACTCCAAAGAAATAATTGTGCCAGTTTTCCAACATTTGTAAATAATGGCAATCACAGAAAGCATACACAAAATAAAGGTGTTTCAGTCTGCTCTACAAATCAGCATCTTCACAGCAGTGAAGTATTCCGGGTTCTTAAAAAACCCCAAACAACTAAAAAAAACCGCCCCACAAAATCCAAATGAAAACCCTTTAGTTAGGGAAGCTCTATTAAATATTACCCAAAGACAAGGGTAGTGTCTCAGCCTGTCACTGAAGTAAATCTGCCAGTGTTTCTTGCTGAGGGAACAGAGTCATTTTAATTTCAAATCTCTGGACAAAACCAGAAGGCAAATAAAACCAACTGTTCAAAATAAGTTCATGCAAGGCACAACAAACAAGTATGCTGAGGGAGAGTTTTCTCTGCCCACTGTCCAGGACCGGCCAACCCCTTAGCAAGGGAAAACACAGCAAGATATTAGGAAGCCAAGAACTTCACAGGGGAAGCTTACTGGGCAAGGGGAGGATGTCCAGCTTCTGGAGCTACACACTTTTTGTTATGGATAATAAAAAGCTGCTGGATACAATTAAGGATGTATAACATATACAGCCATAAAGGCATGGAAAGCCCTGTTTTAAGGTTGACAAAGGGCTGCCAGGTCATTTTTCATGTTTGTTGTGTCCCCACAAGTTTCCACTTAAAATCAAGCTACAGGCAGGACACTATACCAAAGATGCAACTCCACACTTTTCTTTTATAAGCACATTTTCCACAGTTCACCTTCAATGGTCTATATAACCAGGTGCAATTACTTGATATTGATATCAGGTCATGTTTGCCTCTCTTTCACCATTATCTTTGTTGTCATGCTTTCTCTCCCCCTTTTTTACTGTTGTTTGTTTGGCAGGAAAGTAGGAGAGGGAAAAGAATTGCTTGAATTTTGGCTCCAGGCCTCTGGTTTTCATACTTGATTCTGAAAACCACAACTCTGCACAAAAAAAAGCAAACAAACATTTTTTCCGAATTGCCTGTTCCAGTCCCTAGTATGTATTGTGCAAGTGTATTGCAAAATAATGCAAAAGACTACTCTAACTTGAGGGGTCAAGTCAACACATGTGGGATTATAAAGTATGCCTTTCATTTCCACACAGCAAACCAAAAATTTCCAAGGACTCCTTACACCAGGTTAGAAATTACAAATAAAAATTAACCAGAAGATTACTAGAACAGCTTCTGTGCAGATTTACATTTCTTTGTTACCCAAGGAAAAGCAGCTCTCTGCCTGCCTAGTTATCCATCAGAAGTGAACAAATAGGTATGATCTGACCTTTGTGCAGCCAAGTTGTCTGGAAAATTGCAAAATCTTTAATGACATTAAGGTAACATGATCTTTTAGAATACAGGATTATATAAAAGCCTTGCCAGAAAAATAAGAATAGCTATCCAGACTACCTGGAACAGGAAGTCCCAGGCATCCTGCAAGATGAAAGAGTTGAAGCAGATTTTTCTCTCAAAGTGTAAGGAAGAACAATTTTCTCAAGTTCCCACAACAGAGAACAATTAGGGCAAGAATACTGACACAAGATATATAAAGTTATCAAAAGCCAAACCTACAGATTTTGGGGAGCATATAACCTGAAGACATGATGTTCCACCAACAGACCAAGAGAGTGACCTTGAAGTCTGCTGGATAATAAATAAAATTCTGTGCTTTCTTAAAAATCAGGCAAAAGAGATTCCTATTGCAGAGACAGGCCATTTACAATTTATGCACGTAGTTATGGCACAAGACTTCATTATTGAAATAATTACTATTTGTTGTTTCCACCTTTGAAACCTTCATCTTCTTTCAACCAAACTGAAGTTTTTTCTTAAGCCAACCCTTACATTAAGCATTATACTTCTAAAGAGGAGTCTGGAGAAATCAATATGCATCAGGAAATTTTGCTGGTAATTTCCATTAAATATTACCTGTGTGCCATGTTAACAAGTTAATGCCATGTGAAAACATCATCATTCACTATCATGTGGATTGTGATCACCACAATATATGAAACAGAACTATGAGGCCCTAGATGGGTCCTGTGACAGCAAATGAGAAATTTTATTTACTTTAACTCCTGTGTAAAAAATGTAGACAACTTGAGTAAGGTTTTGAACCTACAATGTGCATAAAAGCACCTTACCCCATATAGCTTTTGAAGACACAAGCCAATGAGCTTCAAGTGGAAACAAAAATGTGCCTTTCATGACCACAACAAAAGCACATGAACTTTTACTCATATGCCAGGAAAAGGGGAAGATAACAGATTAGAGAACATCCTCCTGACATCCTCTTTCAGGTCCTGACCTTTGTTCTATTATGTCTTCACCACCTCAGGAAACTGAAAGCTGCTAATCGGGCTGGTCTCAGTCTCGGTCTAAGCTGCTTCAAAAACAAAACACTCCCGCCACACTCAATCTCCCTGACCCATTCCAAGATTTCTGTAAGGTCAGAAATTGGGAGTGTTTATTTAAGTCTCAACTCTCTATTCTTCCTTCACAATAACAACAAGTAATTCTAATTTTTTTTCCTTTCCTCAAGATCTATTTGCGTCTAAAAATTTTTCTGAAAATTTATTTTTGTGTCAGAAAAGAGTATCCATAGTGTATTTCTGCAATATCTTTCTTCACGTAACCACATCTGTCAGTTACCTACCTTGACATAAATCATAGGGAGTGTCTGTTTGGCCCGACTATAATGTCTGGCAACTCTGTATACTGTTTCAGGAACATAGTCCAGCACCAAGTTGAGGTACACCTCATCTTTCTGAAAGAGAATAAAGAAGAAAAACAAATCAGCACTAGAATTGAGGCAAGAAGTACAATCCAAGTGTTCAGAGAAACCTGAAAGATGAGAAAGCTGTGGATATTTTAAGTCCCATCTTTAATGAGTGAACTGCCATGGAACTTTTTATGTTTTGCAGTCATGCATTAATACTTTTGTCAAACTTATATTTAAGGTCATGTTAATTGTTCTGGTCTCCTATGTAAGATATTTTCTGATTATAAATGGAGACAAGGATATAACTGTTCTGCCCAGTCAATATTTTCATTAGGAGAGTATTTCAAGGTAACATCTGCATAATTAGTTAAAACAGCCTATTAACTCATTAGTCCCTTACCTGCCAAAACCCAAGAAGTGCAAATTTAAAAGCTCAAAACTCAGCCCCCAACAACACATCAAAAAAAAGTTCAAACAACCTTCATCTTTTGGAAATGTTACTTTGATCTTACTGAATTCCCAGCTATTAAGAGATTAATACATATTAACCATTTGTATACAGTAAGCCTGTGTTAACATTTGCAACCATTCTGTTTACAGGTATTTCTATGTCCCAGTTATCTCAAAGATATAAATTTATTCATGACAAAAGAGAACAAGCCAAAACCAAAGTCTCAAGTATAATTCTTCTAGGATTAAGTTAGAAGTTCATGTGAACATAACACACAGAAACAACAAAAGTAGCTTTATAATAAGGTACTTTGTTACATTATAAAGCACCTTATTATGCATTAGCAAAGGAAAGAAGGAACAAAGAGGACTTCAATGACAAAGTACCATAATCATATAGTGCCTAACTGCAAAACTGAGAATTTTCAGCAGTAAAACAGGTCTTAAAGATATTTCTGATATTTTAATGCAGTCTTAAGTGCAAATCCTGCCAGGATTGTGAATACATTTAATCTCGGGGAGTGGGTAAAATCAACTAATTCAGCATAAAAAATTATTTTGAAAGCTAGTGAATTAACTAGAAGCAACCTTCCCTGTGCCTGCTATTTTCTCACCTAGAACGTTCTATCGAGAAAGACAATACACAGACATTTTACATGGATGGAAACAGCACAGGCCTCCTGAGTCTTTGACTGGAGGCCCTTGTCAGAAGATCCACTGGCTATCTATATCTTAACACCTAAACCCAAACCTCATCTAGCTACAGCAATTTAACACTACTACTCTATTGTGACTTGTCCCATGACTTAAAGCCCAGAGTGAGGTGTGTTTCCCACAGTGCTCTGCTATCCTGCCACAGCAAAGAGCAGCAGCAGTCTGGCACATGGTAATACAGAGAAATACACACCTTGAATACATACGCAGAGAACTGCTGGCTTTGTGTGTTTTTAAAGGCTTAGAATTCAAGATCTCTGCTCACCCTCATTTGACAATAAAGGCTTGTATTTTCAGGACATTTTAGTAGCTCTTACCCATACCTCCTAACAGACCAAGTCACCTTGCATGGCCCTGCCTAAGTCATTCTTCCCTGCAAAAAAAAAAAAGGCTATTTTCTTAATATCATTGCTTAAATGTCAGCACCAAGCAATTGACAATGGCCCACCAACTTGTAACTATCTGGTCTAGTCATACTTCTCAAACACAGACAAAGAGCAGCCTTCAAGACCCTGTCTATGCTGGTGCTTCTCCCAGCGCCATCCCAGGAACTGGGAACAATGTGAAGGCTTCTGGGGACCAGTCTGGGAAGAAGAAAATTTTTGAAATGGATGAGAAAGGATAACTAGCAGCAGTGCAGAGGAAATACCAGACGGCTCTGGAACTCCACAGACGTGCAAATATATGCAAGGGGGAAAAAAACCAAACCCACTTGTATTTTAGCACTTTTCCTGCAGCAGGGAAAGTTCTTCTTTCCCTGACTCTCACTTCAAGCCAATAAAATTCATCCACTACCTCTTCTTAGGTCACAGCTTTCAAGATTTAGTTATAAAATACCAAAAATAAATGTCCTAAAAAATTCAAAGTTAGCTTATGCTGGTAAGGCAATCTGTAAACCATGAGAGAAAACAGACACATGAATATGAATGCTGTTTGCTTCAGTGTAGATACAACCTGATGAATATGCTAAATGTCTGCCTCTCTGAGGATGGGAAAGTCTTACTGGTGACAAATCACTTCACCGAGTACTGTTACTGAGGTTGGTGACTTTGATCCAAGGATTCATGTTTCATGTATCAAAAAGATTTACATGAGAGATTAGAGGAAAAAAAGAATAAAAACTAAATTACAGTGATTTTATAATCTTCTCATAATACAAACAAAAGGACGCATGTAAAACAGTAAAACATATGACCAGTAAACCCTGTCTATGCTCTTTCACAGCAGTGAGTTTTGAGAATTACAGAACTACTCTCTAGTTCATCTAATCTTTGCTTTGCTTTTAGTGCCTCCATTTTTATTTCTAATTTTACATGCTGTTAAAAATGGGACCAATTCAATAGCATAACACAAGCACAAAAAACCTTTAGGCATTTGCATCTTTAGAAATGGAAGCTTCACTTCTGAATGGCATGAGTTTTGATGCCATCCACAGTACCTGAACAAAGAGTGTGGGTTTTGTGTGGTGCTGCTCCTGTGTAAATGTGTATCACACAGAACACAAAGGCACATGAACACCTTTCCCCCTCCGCCCCCATCAACTATCAAGTTTTGATGTACCACGTGAGGGACCCAGAACTCCAACATGCACCTATAAAGGCAAGGCTTATGCCACTGGCCATGTAAGTAACGGCATATTCCACTCCTACCACACGAAACTGATTCCAGAGGTTCTCTTAATGACTGCTATAATGCATTAAAGACTATTCAAGAGTTTTTAGTGACATGCTCCTGATGGCATCTGGCACTGATCTGATAAATGTGCACGAGAGAGTTTTCACAAGCCCTGATCCTTCTCAGTAAGCATGAACTGGATGAAAATAATATCCAAGTTACCTGGATTCCACTGAACAAGATTCAGGACAAGCTAGGAAGCAGTCATGGCCTGACAAGCTCTGAGCATGATGTAACCTGGTTTGCCTACCTCATGCATTCCTCCTAAACACATATTTTTCCAGTGACCCAGATGTATTGCAATAGGAAACAGGGTTAGCTCAAAGAGCTTGCCAAATGAGGGCAACTGCTTGAGGATCACCTGGGACGATCAAGGCTTATCTTTCCATTACAGGGAATGTAATGATGTTCCATCACCACATATTCCACAAGTGACTTGTTTCCATGCTGCTGTTTCAAAACTGCAAGTCTGAGAACAAAACAAGTAACCTGACTGTCACAAGTGTGTCTGAAATTACCTACAGAGAACAGAAAAGACCAGAGGAAGCTGCAGCATACGAAATACAGAAAGCACACACAAGATGTCATTAAATAACTCACTTCTCCTTAAAGACCTTGGGCTTACTAGCTTTCTGTTGCAGGTCAAATGTTTATGTGTATTTGTATTCTCCTGTGCTTGCTGCTAAGGTTATGATAATGTACAGTTCAAAATAAAAAAAGGGAAGGGCAGAACGTCAGATCCTGGAACCCAGAATCCAAGTATTTCATTAGGATTTTTACTTCAGCAATGTGGCTCATGTACCAGCATCAAGTACTAGAAGCTGCTTTTTGTCACTTGGCAGATGAGTCCTCAGTTGACACACACTGTTCTAAAACAAGCTACAGCAAAATAATCACTGCTTTGCCATCAAACTGCTCTGCACCTCTCAAGAACCACCAATTCAGGCACTCCTTCACTTTGGTGGGAAATACTTAATGCAAGTAAATACTTACACAACCTGTACCATAATAAGAGACATGAGAAAGACTAGGACACAAGAGCCAAAACATTTTAGCAACTTCATTCTTTTTCTTGTGCCAGAAATTGGAGACAAAACAGGATGAAAGTACATGAGCATTACACACAATGTGGCTGAGGACTGAGTAAAATGGAAAACATTGCCTTACTGACAAAGGAAAGGCTGGAGGTGTCAAACTCCGTTTTAAAACTCTTGTCTCTTTCAGTCCACATAAGTAATCTGCTTAAAGCATCCTCCAGTTGTGCTTGAGGCTAATATAAAGAAATAGCTATTGAATTAAAATAAAGCAATGGCTATTGAATTCAAAGATTCACTTTTTTGTTCATTGCAGTGATAGTTAAAATATTGCTTCTCTGTGATCATCCCCTACCTCAACAAACCTCAAACTGATCCAAAGTGGTTCCTACAAACTTTGCTAGCTTTTGTTTTAATTTATCAGACACACTAGATTT
The DNA here is from genome assembly GCF_014805655.1 of Passer montanus. Classification (NCBI taxonomy): domain Eukaryota; kingdom Metazoa; phylum Chordata; class Aves; order Passeriformes; family Passeridae; genus Passer; species Passer montanus. The sequence continues at coordinate 5,267,629 of NW_024368707.1, forward strand.
ACAACATGCACATATAAAGCAGCAACCAATGTTAAGTCAATCACAGTCCAACTGTTTCCCCTATTTACCACCATGATGATAAAAGCCAGGGAGGCCATATAAGCCAAACACCAAACTAACAGCAAAAGGAAAATTTTTACTCTGAAAATATGTTGGCATCTAATAAGATATTGGAAGTATTTCTGAACTGTCAAGGCCTATGTGGAATCTAAGGAAAACTTCCCTGAACATCAAGTAATAGGGTAAAAAGGTTAAGAAACTATTCTGGGTGCTCTTTCTTCTAGGGTGACTATATTTACTGCTCAGCATTTGGGAAAAGTGGTGAACATGCTCATTTGAGTTTTCATCTCCTGGCAAATCAGTAACAGAGTGACAGTGGTTCTGGTGTGGTTTGGGATGGGTTTTTTCTTGTTTTTGGTGGACTCCACCTGATCAGCTGTATGAACATAACTGAGAGGACATGAACAATACAGGAGTTTCTTAAGCTAAATTAGCATTAGGAGAAATAAATGTGGAATTGCACTTGAAGAAACTCACTTCAAATGTCTACTCAAGCTAAATGCACACAGACAAGCGATACACCTAAAATTAAGTAATGAGATTCCAAAATGTACTTCTCGTTATTAAAATTATCCTAAGGCTTCAGTATTAGGTCTGTCTGAGGTAATCAGTTTATCCAGGAGGATTTTTTATTTAGCGTATGACAGCAGCCCATTGATGAGGTTTCAGAAGCAGGTGCTGCATGGAGCATTTAGTGACAGGATGCAACAATGCAAGGGTTCTGTCAAAAAGCAAAAGCACCTGAGGGATTTACCTTTGAGTTGGAAAGCAAGAAAATGCCTTTCAGCATTTCATGTGGACTATGCCTTTTTTGAGAGTGCATTATTTGAACACTGGAATGTCAGCATGAGGTAAAATATGCTCTTCACCCTGATGCAGGCATCTAGATTTAGACAATACACAGAGTTCAAAGCCACAGTTTTTGCCCTAGATTCAAAAAAATGTTATTTTACTTTTCTTAAAGCCACAACCAGCACACCCCTTTATCAAGCACCATGAGAGACCCGCCTTCCTTCTCTTATCTTGAAGGCTGACATTGTACATTAAGGATACAAAGACTTTGGACACACTTTCAAAGACAAAGCAAAAATTTGAAGCCTTTGTACTCTGACTACTGAGTACACATGATACTCAAGAAATATGTGAAAATGCAAAATATGTGCTAGCTGACCTTATTTGTATGAAGGAATGGTGACATCCAGTGGCCACGTGTGCCTGTTTTTACTTGCAGTTTACAGCCACATCTATTTCAAAACAGAGCTTTGGCTGCTGCCAAAGTAAAGGGAGTGTAAGCCTAGAGATACAGTTGCAGTTTCACCCAGATAAATGCAGGGGTGTAAGAACAGTTGAAGACTCAACTTCAGTGCTCATAAAGATATCAATACTTTCTAATAGCACTGCAAATATTGGACAGTAATATCCAATCTTTTGTAATCCCTCACTCTTCATAACTAAGTTTGAGAACTGAGATCTGTACAAAAGGTTCTGTTCCTATGCCTGCTTGTCAGAATTTACCAAATTGCTCTGTAATGCTCATTACTCTTCAGCAAAACACAGTCAAGTTATGTAGGTAGGAACTGCCAAGTGGGTCAGCTGTGATGTCAGTATAAGGCCAGAAGTCAACCCTCCCAATAAAATTAGTATTTAAGAACTTTCTTGGGTCTTGTCTGAAGCCTGCTGGTTTACATTATCTACCTTTGAAAGACTACAGGTTCTTAGGTGATGCACTAAGACATTCTTTGTCAGAAGAAAAAAAAAAAACATTTTCTGACCTAGTTTTCCCCTCTAAAGAGGAGCTACTGTAAAGGAAAAGGTCACACATTAAAATAATTTGGGAATACCTGATGACTGTTGTTTATTTTATGCCCTGTGCACTCCTTAAGCTTATAAATGTACTTCCAAGGATAGTTTCTATGAAGTTGGAAACATCTGCCTAACATCTAAGAGGCAGGACTGAGCTATCATCTTTGACATAAGTGATCTGTGGATATTTGAACTCACAGTCCCAAGCAGGGACTGTGCCATAAACTGGCCATAGGTCTGTTGGAAGATGAAAATGAACAGATGTTGTTCAATTCACTGGACTGTCCTGCACACCTCCTGATAAAAGAAAAAACATAGTCTTTGGAGATCCACTTGTTTTCTTGACTGTTCACTACCTTCCAGAGTGAGTATGAATTTCTGAACCAGGATATAGCCATGACAAAAAGCTAGACGACAATACACAAAAATAGTTCAAACAACATGCTTGCCTCAGGACAAACAACACAAGCTGCCTTCCTAATGGCTATCCAACACTGGGAAGATGAGAGCAGGAGCTAGAGCTGGCAGAGAAACAACTCGAGAACAGAAGAGCAACGAACCAGATGTACTGGATGGCTCACTGGCCTAGAGAGAAATCTCTGAGCTTCCTATTTTCACTGCATGCACCTCCCACACGAAGGATCTAGCCACTGCTGCCTACTCTGCTCTTGTGAAGCCCTACCACAGGCAGACAAAACTGCTATTTCTAACAACAAAACCTACTCAAAACCAGAGACTGCTCATAACCACAACGAAGGAAATTCCCAGCCTGTTGCAAATCCTAACAGCAGTAACTGATAATCATTATATGATGACTGGTGCCCTTTTTGAAATGAGCCTGGCAGGCCTCAGGCAAGGACTACACAGATACCAACATCACAAAACTCCTCATAATTGGCATTAATTGCTTCTTTGTTGACAACACACAAGATCTGCCAGGGACTGAATGAATGGTAGTTACTAAATTCATCTCTATTGATGGCCCTTCAGCACATTACTAGGCTGGTGCAAAACATTCACATAGACTATCACTGCAAAATTGGGCTCAAGGCTCTGGTAACTGACCTTTTTATGCGGTAACTTTTTTTTTTTTAAGGTTCAATTAAGAAACGAAATGGTTCCCATTTTAACAGGAACAGAATTGATAGCTCTTACATGAGGACTCATCTGAACACTCCTGCAAGAAATAATGGTGATGTTCAATGCCTCTCTGAAGGTGGAGGATATGACAGGGATATAACTTGCAAATCAGCTAGTTGCCCCCTTCTTCCAAACTCCTTCATTGCCATTTAATCCAGTGCTGCCAGAGCCCATGAGATAGTGCACAGAAGCTTATAGATGCAGCTCAGCATGTATCTCCTACATGTTTATTTTAAACTTCAGCCTAAGTCTGTGGGAGTAAATTTCCATCCTGAGTCTTCATGGACTTTTGGCTACATGCCCTTATAGCTAAGGCTAAATAAGACCTGACATCAATTAGAGCATGCAGAAGGGCTAGCTCAGCCTCCAAAAAGGTGTCAGCATATTGCCTGTTTGTGATCTCTCTCTGCTTCCATTTTTGCCTTGACTCCTCTGAATACTAAGCCACCTTAAGAAGGAAAAACTAAAGGACATAACCACAGGTGTAATTACTCAACAAAAAATGTATTTACTTTTACTTTGATTTGATGCAGAAACAAATCACTTCAGCAACTTTTCATCCTCTGTTGGACAAAGGTATGGATCAATCAGTCTATTCAACACTCCAAAGTATCCATACAAGAAAAACTGACAGTTTGAAATGCCACAAAGATCTAACCAGAAACAGAGGGATAAAAAAGGCAGAATCAGGAACTCATTTCAGGTTCTACACAGCTGAGTAATTTTACTTGATAGCCACTGATTTAAGAAGTTAGGTCATTCTATAAAACATCAGGGAATACTCTTAGCAAAGGAGTCAGAGGAATTATTTCCTATATTAATGTTTGCCCTGCCTCGGAACATGGCCTGAAAGGTTCTCAGCAGAATTAGGCTAGAAAGGACAGGTGGCAAGACCATTCCTCCCTGCAAAAGTAAATCAGGACCGAAATTTTTTAATCATGCTAAATGCAAAGGAGTTCCTGAAATTAAGGAAATGTATCAAAAATCAGTCCTGAAATATATGCCTTCCTAATACTGTGTGATCTGCAGTGGAAAGCCGACAGGGAAACCAGGCATCTTGTTCAAGATCTTATCCCAAGGCATAATACCAAAGCTATCAAACAGTGGAGCTGGCTAGTCCTAAAATCCTTCTCATTTTTTCTAAGAATTACCTAGAAACCTATAAATCACAGAAATACAGCATGGAAAAGTCTTATGACTATTTTCAGAAGAAGAAGCTTTAATACACCATTCAACCCATTATCTGGTTGTATTTTCTTTCCCTCTGTCTTATTCCACCAGATATAATTACACATTTTAGATTACTGAAAAGCACATTACAGCTATGATAGTCAGTGCCCTGTTATCAGATATCTCATACAGCCTCAGAAGAAGAAAAAAAGCAGAATCTACTCTGACAAATTCATTAAGGAAGAGGCTTTTGAAAAAACTGGGTTATCCAACAGGTTTGATAAATGTCTGTAAACTTTCAAAAAGAACAAATCGAGGAGGAAATAGCTTATAAAAGCAACTTAAATGCCAAGCCTGTCAGCTGTCATCTTAATATAAATTACGTACCTTCTTCGAGCTCTTTTAGACTACAAATTATTAGTCAAACATAATTAATAGTTAGTACTCAGAACAACTTTTTGTATCTATATATACATATAAAGGTATAAATATGTGTGCATGTGTATATGTATACACACACACACACTTGCTATATAAAGGCAATATAAATTGAAAGATGCACAGATAAGAGGGAGTCACCCAGTCACAGAAAATAAAGGAGAAGGAATCAATCAAAGCCATGTTTGATACACAATTTTCATGCCGTTAAGGCTTGATGGCTTTTGTCAAAAGAATGAAAGAAATTTAAGCAAGCAGGAGACCTAAAAAGGAGAGTTCATCTCAAAAAAAAAGGATTGTGAGCTCAAACCCTTCAACCAGCTCCACACAGCCTGCAGAAATAGCTAATGGAGAGCTCCAAATCTCTGCAAACTAGCACTACAACTTGGACACATCTAAGGAATGGTCTTGCACTACCAAGTGGTTTTTACACTTGTTTTTCTATTTGATACTTTTCCAGTTTTCCAATCAAAAATGAAACCTCCTGTTTTCCTAGAATGAAGCCAGTTTTAAGGTTCTTCAGTGTCTAAAAATACCTAGCAATTGAAATGAACTAAAGTGATTGCTATGCACATGGCTTTCAAAGAGTGCCACTCTGACCAGATATGGAAAAATCCTTTGAGGTATCTCTAAATCAAGACAGATTTAAGATTCTAGGACACTGGAAAACTCCCCCCACCAAAAAAAAACCAACCAACCAAAAAAAAAACCAAAAAAAACACAAAACAAAAAACACACAAAAAACCCCCAAAACAAACCCCCCCAAAACCAAAACAAAACAACCCAAAAAAACCCCAACCAAACAAAAACCCCACCAACCCAACAAAATAAAACAAAACCAACAACAACCAAAAAAGAAAAAAAAACCTCCCCATAAAACAAACCAAAAAACCCAAACCCATCCAGAAAGAGAAGTCTCTGGGCTCAGGGATGCTGGTGTCAAGCACTAGGGAAGAATGACCAAAAAAAAGCCAAAAAAACCCCACCATAAAACAAACAAAAAAACCAACCAAACAACAACAACAAAAAAAAATCCCATCCAGAAAGAGAAGTCTCTGGGCTCAGGGATGCTGGTGTCAAGCACTAGGGAAGAAAGGAGAAATCCAAGCAACATGAACAGATGGAATAAACACAGTGACATGAAAATCTTTATGCAAAAGAATGGTTGATATATAAATATCAAAATTTAATTAATGAGATCAGCACTATAAGAGTCACCTCTGAGACTTTCCCATTGCTGCTAGACTTAATTATCACAAACACCAATTAATGGCAGAAGATCATCAAATTCTTCACAATGACTGTCAACAACTGCAAGCCCAACTCAGCACTACACCACCACATTTTCTGCTACACAATTCTTGCATTTCTATATTATTCTTCCCATTGGACTTGCCTTTAATAATCAGTTTATATAACCTGTGGGGACACACCATCTATGTATGCAACTGCTTCCTAAACATCCCTTCTGGTTACCAGATGGGACATTACACTTTGCTCCTTCTCCACTCCACAAACAGACAGTTTGATTATGAAGGAAATATGAAGGAAAAGATGCTATTGCTCCTGGTTACCAGATGGGACATTACACTTTTCTCCTTCTCCACTCCACAGACAGTTTGATTATGAAGGAAATATGAAGGAAAAGATGCTATTGCTTCCCAAAACTGACAAAAGAAACATTCTCCTTCCTTCCCACATCAACTTGAGAACACCAACTTGCTTCTATCTGGAGCTTTTCCCAAACAGCAGACAACCTCCAGCCCCTTTCCTCCTAGCACAGTACTAGTCTGCTACAAGGCAAGAACAGCAACCTGTTCTACCCCACACTCCATGGAGGAAAAGCTGTGGCAAGCTGCTGTGCTAACACTCAGCTTCTGTTTGCTACAGCTTCTTCTGCAGGTGTTTCCTGACAGCTGCAAGGATGGGCAGGAGTCACGCAAGCCACCACAGCTATCTTCATATGCTGCCACCTACATGGAAATACTTGCAAGCCAATTGTGTGTCATCTTGTATTGAACTGCAAGAGACCTTGCAACCTGAACTGCAGCATTACCCTGCTGATGTTCTGCTGGGTGTGTGCTGGCCCCAGGGACTGCTTCCCATTTGTCCAGTTTTGCAACAGGGTAGCAGTGGAAATCTCAAAGCCAACAGAGCAGAGGCGTGAAGACCGAGGAGCAAAAAGTAACGTGAAAAAAAAACTTCTCACTGAAGCATAAAGATTCATTGGCCATGGATAGAGACATTTTTAAAAGCTACATTAGTGCTGCCAAAAATCAGCTGCGAGGTGTTGAAACAGCAGAATGGAATATCCAGTCTCAAGCTCAACTTCATTTAAAGATTTCCAAAAGAGTTTTTCTCAAGTTACTGTTACACAAAAGCTCCTGGGACAGTGTTCTGAGCAGTTTTAACATTCCACTGTTTACAGGAGGTTTTTGAAAGCCCTTAGATAAGGCAATTGTCTCATCTGTCCAGGAAATTCTACTTCACTCCAATTAAGTTAAAAGCCGTTTTAAAAATCCCAACCAAACCACCAACAAAAAATCCCAAACCCAAGCCCTCCTTCACAGCATTATCCTTATTGTACTCATGCTGCTTGAGGAATTTCTGTTTATGAACAAAATACAGCTTAAAAAAAATGACACTGCACTACCAACAAAACATACACAGCTGAAAATGCTTGTTAGCACCATCCAAGAGCAAGGAAGGAAAGGCTGAGGAATTTCTGTTTATGAACAGAATATAGCTTAAAAAAATGATACTGCACTACCAACAAAACACACACAGCTGAAAATGCTTGTTAGCACCATCCAAGAGCAAGGAAGGAAAGGGGAGGTTGATAAAAAAAATTAAAACTGTAAATTATATTTCTCCTTGAATGCTGTAGTCTTGCAGGCTCTCTACAGGCACAGGCAAGGTACAGGGCAGGTCCCAGGCAAAACACCTCTCAGGTAACAGCAGATCTCCTCCAATTATTCCCCTGTGCACAGCACAAGACAAAAGCAACTTATCATGGAGATGTCAGCTCCTTTTCTAGCTCCAAAGACCATGAAAGGGGTGGGCTGCCTCTCCCAGTCTGCTGACCCACTTCATGAACCTGCAGTTAACAGCCTGCCAGTAGCTGTCTGCTCTCATACACATCCCTTTATAGCACTGTGGACAAGTACATCAGCAGCTGAAGACAGGTAAGGATGCAATCTACCTTAAAAATAATAAAAAAAGGCAGCATTTATAGAAATTATCTAAAAATTATCTAAATATTTGTAACATTATATAGAAAGATCAGAGAAAATCCAGAAGGTCATCTAGCTCACTTTCTGAGCTCACAGCTTACATTAACTCCCACATACACCACAATGACACTGTTTTTACTCCATGCATGATCCTGATTTAAGGATAAGGTTGGATCAGATGCCATCTTGAAGTCCATTTCATCCTGAATTCTCCCTATGATTGGTAAAATGCTGATTTATACTTAGATAAGGAATAAATTATAACTTCACATTAAAAATAAACCTTATAACCCCTTCTTTAAAAAACCAAGAAACTTTTAAACTTGGATTGAACAAAAACAAATGTCAGTATCTACTTCTTGAGAGTTATTAAATCCAGCTATTTGCTCTTTCTTCTGGAGCACAAACATTCTGACAAATGATACAATCACATGATCATGTATTATTTTTTCCTCTGGGCTCTGAAACTCAGCCTGCATCTGGAACAGATGCACGAGGAAGGGAGACAGAAGCATCCAAAGACTGGTTCTGGGAAAAGTCACATAAATGCCTTAAATCTAAAATGCTTAACACTGAATCCTAGAAAACATATATATCTGCACATATAGAAAGGTAGTGCTGGAACACATAAAGCCCAGCTGTGACCCACTAAATTAAGAAAGAGGCAGTGCATATGCAAATCTACTGCAGCATTTCTGTATTTTTAGTTTAACACTACTCCTTATGGACCACACACTTCTATACTGAAAACATCTGCTCCAGTATGACCTGTTGGGCACCATTATAGCATTTGCTCAGTAGCAAATGTCTGATGTCTTCACATTTCTGTCTCCACACACTCAGACAGTCATGAGGACACATTGCTTTGTTTTTCATTCTTACCTTCTCTCCACTAGAGTAGAAGAAATAACGCAATCGGACAATGTTACAATGATCCAACTTTCTCATAATCTGGAGCTCTCTGTTCTGAAACAAGAGAAAAGCAAACAATTAGAAAAACTTTTTGTGGAAAAGGTAAGGTACCATCACGAACACTTTAACATACAGATACAGAAGTTGACAAACCAAAGAACAACTAAGTTGGAAAGGCAACAGCTTTCACATGTTTATTAGTATTTATTGTAATTGCTTTATTATCGAGAATATTGCCACCTTTGACTATGTTTTCTCTCTAAAATAAACATCCATAAATCCATCACACAATTCAAGAATTACCTATTTGTATTATCAAAGTGTCAGTGGCAAAAGGCAAGAAGACATTAACTTTTCTTTTTTTTTTCCCAATCTTTTAATAATACAATATATCAACCAGAAGGATAGGAAGCCTACCCCATTTGAATACTGTAAAAATAATGCAAACACTGTCAAAGCAAACAGCATTTCCACTTACATGCTCACTCTTCTCTACAGTGCAAGAGAGGTTTGTAACAAAAGATCCTTTCCTCTACCATGCTTTTTGCAATACCAACATAAAGCACCTGAAATTGATTAGGTAACTCAATTTCCACTTTTGTTCAACCAAGGTTAAACCAGTTTAGACAGAACAATAGCATCATTTTCCCATTTTATATCAACTTGAAAAAGCTGTTAAGATAAAATCAGTTCATAACATGCATGATAAACTGGGAAATTTACTGCAATATCCGTTGCATAAATAATGCCTGAACAAATGAAGGATCTTGCAGCTTAGCAGGTAAAAACAAATGAAGTTTTGAAATGCAGGTAGGAGTAAAAACAAGCAAGTAAAATTAGCACAGCTATGTTTGTCACACTTCATCCCACAGCTGTTGCTACAATACTTCTTTCCTCTAGTCACATTTACACATCGCTGTTTTTCCCTTCTCAATTAATACGCAATCTGCAGCTACAAAAATAGAAGGCGTTCCATTTTTCACTTTGATCGTGGGATTGCTAATCACATATCCTAAAAGAGCAAGAACTAATACACTAGACTACTTCACTGTTCTTTACTAGCATCATTAATTCTGGCCAAGTTCAGGAATATTTGGGAAGAGAACTCTTTAGCCACCACACATTTTTACACTTAAATGCACAAAGCTAACACCCACTTTGTGCAGTGCTGCTGTCAAAACAATGATTTCAGATTCTGTGTTATCAGAGGGTCACATACGGTGTCTGTCACTACAATTAATTATTAAGTAACTCCACAAGAACCACCCAGAGCTTCTAATGTGAACATGGATACAAACTCTTCTTTTAATTCCTCTAAGCCATGTAGCCTTAAAAAGAAGAGGTGCTACATAAGATGCAGTATCATTAATCCTATCAACCCTGCCACCCGCTGACTGAAAAAATACTTCAGTATTAGCCAGCTCTTTACAAACACGAGTGACATCTCACACAGTTATCAGCTGGCAATTACCCAGCCAGTGGTTAAGGAGAAAGCAAGTCCCTCCCGGAGCCTGCCTGGCCTCTGAGCAGATTAAAGCCTAAGACCATTTGGAACATACCAAGAGAGGCCTAGTCTATATTGCAAGGTTGCAAAGACAAAGAGAAAGCAAGGAGAGACTGTGAGGCTTTCATGTAGCTCCTGAAATCTTATGGTGTGAATTTGTGAAAAAGGAATACAGGCTTCACCACATAATTCATCAATATGCCTCACATCACAAAGAGTAAAGCATTCTCCTGGTAGGAGCAGGAGCTCACATATATTCTCCACTTACTCATTCTTTATTAAATCCAATTAAAAAAAAAAAAAAAATTTTGGACTAATGGCTGGGATTCCTGTGCTGCATAGCACTTTTTTGGACTAATGGCTGGGATTCCTGTGCTGCATAGCACAAAATTCAAACTACAGATAAACAGAATCCCATTTTCTTGTCTTGTCCAAACCACTGCTGGCCATGGGGTATCTCCCTGGACTTTACAACACGGAGCAAATTTCAATTAATGAGTGAATGCAAGGATGGGTCTAGATCCCACTGATTACAGAGTCACCTATTATGACAGAAAATTAATTTATCTTGCTGCCTTTTACGGCATTTTACAATAGGACTAAACCTAACACTGCAGGTTCTTGCACTTCAACCAAATTCCACCAGCATTTCATAGCCCACTAATGGCAAGTTATTTCTTTTTCTCTTTCTCCTACTGACTGTGAAATGGGAATAATACTTTTTATCTCATGGTTTTACTGGAATAAACATAAATATGCTAAGCATTAATGTGCAAATATTATTTTGGTAGTATCTCTACTAGCTTCTTAAAATACCCATACATACTCCAAGTCAGGTCATTGCTTCGTGTTCTTTAGATAGGGTGTATGTGCTGATTGGATACACTGGAAAAAAGAAATCAGCAAAAGTTATTCTAATGCTAGGCTGGAGTTATATTTATACTCTGGTATCTCATCCTAGCACAAGCAGTTTCTGCCTCCTGTGATGCCTTCCACTTTGATCCATCTCCTTCAGCTCTCATCCTGACCATCTGCTGCAGCTGCACAAAGAGTGTTTCAAGAGGTGCTAATATCAGGGATAAGTCATAAACCAGTTACACAGTAACCTATATCTTGCATCCTGTGACTAGGCAGAAGGAAACATATCTAAACTGCAATCTTAGCCAAAGAGTCACCTCAGCTATCTTAAAACCAAACTGATTTCTAATCGCCACTCCCTGGTGGAGTTAAAACTGGAAATACTTGAACAATTGCAAAGCTCAAATTGGATTTGGCAGGGGAACAGCTACTGAAGTTCATGTTCAAGAATTACTTTTTTCTCAGATGTGTGCTTCAAGTAGTCTCACTTTACCATATACTTCCCTGTATACATCTTAAGTAACAACCTTTTCACATTAAGATGTGGGCTATTAAATACCAGTGCAGAATTGCATGGAGAGGAAGGGGAAATATCAGATTATAACCAGGGAAACTTTAGTGAAATGAACAGTACCAGACGTCATGCACCAAATGCAAGAGACAAAATGCATGTCTAAAGATAAAGCTAACTAAAATAATTTCAAAACATGCTGATGAGAAAGGCTGACAATGCACATTCAAAATACAGGGTAGATTTAAACCTAAGGCTCATGCTTATCCTTAACTCATCATTTTTGTCTTCCAAGAAACATGCATGCAAAGTCAAAGACTCTAAAAGGAGGAAGTTCTACTTTCCTGTTCTCCCACCCTTTCATGAAGGAAAGGCTTGAGTTTTCTAACTGAACAAGGGTACCAGGCTGGTAAGCACTGCAGAAAGCAATACCCTTCAGCAGCAGCTTTCCCACAGGAGAGAAGCCAGCAGACATCTGTTGCCACCAACACGTGCTGCTGCGGCACACGTTCCTTTGAGGAGCCGCAAACCAATGGGACGATGGACGGATTACTCAGCAAATTTTCTACAGTTCAATTTCTTTATCTAAAATAGATTTCTTTATCCAGAAGGCAAAGGCTGCTGATGTAGACTGCTCTATGATCAGTGCATTTAAGCCCTTCACTAACTACTGTAACAAAAGCCATGTGACAAAACCCTGTTCATCACTTATGAAGACAACTTTCCTAGACCAGACCGCGTCTTATCTTTTCATTATATTGAAGAAAACTGGTTGCTCATCAAGGTTAAAGATTTGGTTAAAGATTGCCAAGACATCAGATTTATAACTTCAAAGCACAGCAAATAAAGTTCCTGCATGAAGATTCATGCCTTCCCTCCAAAGTTACATTCCCAATCCCTCGGAGCTGAGCTAATGCTGCATGTGGTACGATACCACCAAAGCAAGGTCATTTCTGCCTGTATTACTACTGTAATCTGCTATTACAAAATAGGATAACCATCACTCCCAGCCACATACACTCCCTTTCCTCCCCATCCAGGGATTTCTAGAGCTAAACCAGTTTGCATTCATCACTCTTAGTCTGATTTTTTGCCTTGTCCCTGCCTCACACCCTCCCCCATCCCTTTCTCCCTCCCCTTCTTAGAGTAGAGGATAAAATGACTGGCTCATCAGAGATGAGGCTTTATGGACTTGCAAGTTCCTGAAGTGCACTAGAGCAAATGACAGTGAAAGGTTTTGTACAGCTCGTGTCAGCATGACATTGTCAATATACCCCCAGTGAAGTGGAGAAATATAACCTGGATTCAGTTCAGAAGAGAATGCCTCAGTTTCCTTAGCAGAAGGGCATGCTGAGTTTTGATTTTTTTTTCTTCTGAATCGCCTTTTTAAAGTCTCAGCAAGGTTCTTTGAGAACTATGATCAGTGCAGATGAAATGGGAGAAATTAGGAATTTATATTTTTGCTTTCTGTCACACCAAGCACATGACCTGGTCATTTCAAACAGATGAAATTAGGTATGTCTTGAACTTTTAGAGAAGATATCTTTTAGATGGAAAGGCAGGATAAGCTACCAGTCTAATTCAACAAGTACTTTCAGCATCAGACTTCCTGCTTAAATCAAGTAGGAACAGTAACTAAGGTTAATGCTTATTTTTGCACTTCTTGAAGTAATTGTTATTATTCTTGGTGTAATACCTTCAAATGATGAAGCTGAATACCTTGGGTTCTTCTATCAGATTGAAAAAACAGAAAATGGAGCATAACTGCATCAACTGTGGCATTACAGATAGATGGAAGTAGCACAGATAGATCCAAATTTCTCAGTATACACACTATTCCTACTCTTGTGTATGCCATGATTATTGTTTCCTCCTTTTCTCCACTTCCACCTTATATATATATATAATATTCTCCATTTTACCACATTTCTCATCCTTCATAAACGTTTTCCCACAATGAAGAGCACGAAGAGAAAGCCATGGGTAAAATGGGGAAGAAACCGGCTTCCAGCAGGAGGCATGAAGACAGTGATGAGCCAGCAGGGCTTGCTTCTTTCCCCCCTTGCTCCTTCCCACTTCTACAGCCAGAATGACTCATCACATCCACTCACCTTCACCTGCTGCACTGCTGAGCCTGCCCTGACAACAAGCTCAGGCCAAAACATTGAGGGATTCAAAGCACTTTTCATCCAGCAGCAAAAAACCTTTTTATTCTGACCCCCTCCCACCACAAGAAAAAGGCTGGACTCCAAGCACAGGGAAGCAGACACATGCTGAGAGGATTTTCAGTGTGATCCTAGCCAACTACTCCTGATGCCTTGCAGAAACAGCTGCTTGCACAACAACGAAGCCATCTCTCCTAAACTAAGCTTTGCAAAACTTACCGAAACAAAGAGACTCAAGACCACAGAGCATGTCATTGAAACAGCACCTTGCTGGTTACCAAGGGTAACCTGGGATCACAAACCCCAGCATATTTAGCACATTTTCACTAATATTGTTACTAAAGCTCCAATCCTAGTAAATGTGGTTTGTCCTAAGCTTAGTAGTCAGTCCACAAAACACAAGCTACTGCATCTTCTCTAAAATCTCCTGAAGTTGCTTGACCCATTCCTCCAAAGATCGATTTCTAACTCCATCACAAAAGTGCTTTTAACACTGTCCTGCTGTCAGCACAAGTATTACAGAAACTACTGTCACAGAACTGACTTTACCAGATATATGGTAATTCAGGCATTTTACAGAATAAAGGCCAATTCCTACATCCATCTTGCCCCGGTAGATCACAAACACATCAGTGCTTGGAGGCAAAAGTAGTGCGAAACTGTAACTACAGAAGCCTGGGCTGGAAGTTTGTCCATGCTGGTCATCAATAGCTACCCACCCATGTTAAATCCATTTTTTTAGGCAAGCAATTTAACACAGAGATAAATGTCAACAAGGATCAAAGTTTTCCTCATTTACATTTGAGGTGTGGATTAGGGCAAAGCCTCAGTCTCCCCCTCCTGTCAGTCATAGCATATTTACTGCACCAGCAGATCTAATTTGGGGTGGTCTCCATTTTTAGCACACCTGTTAGTCTCAAACTCACGCAATCATGACCTTTAATCCAAAAATAGGGGACAATGCCAACAAACAAATACTATTTATTAAATATCTGCATCTATGACATACCAAGAGCTGTAATGACACAACACCCACCACCTAGTTCCTGCTGTTGCAGCAATGACTGGTAAATACTTGGAGCCCAGCAGGTCAGAAAGTCCACATACCCTGCCCTGCTGCAACCTCTACCAATGTGTAAACACATGCACAGAAGCAGTTTTGAGGGTTAGCAATTGTAGAAACACTTCAAATTTACGACCCATAAAGTTCCAGAAACACAGAACAAATACTAATTTATATGTTGCTGACATTCTCAGATTCCCTAACGAAAACAAAAAACAAAGAAACAATGCTAGGGGAAAAAAAACCAAACAAAAATTGGTGATAGCCATCAGCAGTTTACAGCTCAAATATAAAATTGCTGCTTTAAATACCCTCACCCTCCACCCCTTATATCTCTTCCTGCTTGCCATTCAAGGAATCCCAAAGGGAAAACCCAGAGGCTAAGTACCTATACAACCTGAGAATAATGAGTGCATGTGCACCATGCCACACAAGGGGCATGAGCAGGGGAAGCTGCCCCACACAGGGGGCCCAAGACACAAAATGCTTGTGTATGCACTTCTGTGAAACTCGGCACATTGTGATTGCATCATGCCCTGTTTTACTACATTACCAGATGGAACCAAAGGCTCCAAACCCAGCTACATTTTGCTATCAAGATCCACAATGCTGCCACTCTTGTCTCTGTTTTTCATCCCGTAAAAATCTGATAATTAAGATCCCGAAGCAGCAAACGACAGAGGCGCACAGCAGGGCTGCACCACAAAGTGCTCCTGATACGCTGGCCTGCAAACACCCGGAACGAGTCACAGGCACAAAACGCTTGCGTCAGCTGTATTCTGTCCAAAATTTATTACTGAGCACAGCGACCTTCAGCCTTGGCATGGGTACACAGCAGGGCAAAAAGTGTCAGCTCTGAATGCGGCAGCAGCGGGCAGGACCTGCCTGAAGAAGCCAGTGGGCAGAGTGTGCTGGGCTGGAGCCAGGCCAGGGCAAGCTGAAGGCACAGGCTTCAGGCAAGCATAGGTGGGGCCACCAGCACACTCCCAACCTGCAAACCCATGATTATTAACAGCTTGACTGAAATTAAAGAGTGGGCAAGGGCTGCAGGAGTCAAAAATATGCTTTCAACTAAAGATCTAGAATAATGAGTGAAACAAAAAGTCAAACAGCTACCACAAAGGTGGACTAGATTTCATTAGCCCCTTCAGAACTAGACAGATCTGAACCACAACCACACAGTAATGAGTGAGCTGACAGGCGTACTGGATGAAAATCTGAGCTACTAACACACACCTTGTTTTCACCCTATTAATTCCTTCTATTCTATTACTGCCCCCAACAAACTCAGGCAGCACATCTCTTCTCAAGAAGAGACCATGTGCTCTCCAGTTCTTAACTCTTCCCCTAGACAGTCAGCAATGGCAAGTGCCATATTATGTTATCACCAGGCTGCTCTTTCCAACACAGAACATAGTCCTTAAGCAGACAACTTGATCTTCATACAGCTCTTACACATAGTTTCCTATAACTGGAAACAGAAATGGCTTATTTGTGTTCTTAAGAGATAAAACAAGCCTTGATCTCTCCTGGAAGAACAGAAGGAAAAAAATCTGACTTTTCCTTCATTTTCTTCCTGTATCTCAGCAGCTAATTGAACAGTGGAAGACAAATTCATTAGCTCACTGTTGCCTCTTTGAATGGAAGTGGAGTTTAAGAGCCTCTCAGGGACTTAATACCACCTCTAAATTCCTTCCAGCTTAGGAAGCGTGAGACCAAACTTGGAAGACAAACTGATTTCCAGCATCACGTTGCTTATAGACCACAACCTGAAATTCAATGAATCATTTTTGAGTGGTTGTTTCAAATACTGTGACCCCATAAACAGCTCAGTTCTACACTTCTATAGCATCTGCTGCGCTCTGCCAGTAGCAGGTCCAGATGCAGGAGGAATTGCAGTGTTTGTAAGATAAAAGTTAGGAAACCAGAATTAAGTCTGAAACTCTGAGAGATTGCTCAAGTCCCTTATAAGATTGAAATAAAGTGCAGCAGAAGAAGAACTGAAAGGAAAAGTATTCTGTAAAAGGCAGCCCTATGCTTTCAGAGATAATAGTAGCCATTCTTTTTCAGTGGAAGCACAGAGGATCTCTGTTAAAACACTCTTACAGTAATAATCCTTTTTCTTTCATAGAAATAGCAGTCAGATTTTTCCTCATGTTATGATTTTTAACTCTTTAACTAAGAAGAAAGTAAGTATACAAATGCCTTTAACATGAGTCCTCAGGGAGTCTGCAACATCCATAGAACCTTACACCTGCAATCATAACCAGAACAGGTTGCAATTAATCTACTAATCAAATAAGTTCCAATCTCCCACAGGCATAAGACATTTGCTGGGTTGCTAATCACTATGTTATTAAACATTAATGAAATGTTTTATTACTCTTGGCCTTCTCTTCTTACATATGATGAAGCAGATGTTTCATGCAAACAGATTCCAAAGGACTTGCAAAACAAAAATAATTTCTCCTCACCATCAAAAAAAATTTATTTATTTATTTAGGGAGAAGGTAAGTACTGCTTCCAATGTTTATTTTTCCTTTGTCTCAGGCCTATTGCTACATGAAATGAAAAAGCCTGATGTTACAAGTCGTGTGGGGCTTTTATTTCAATCCAAATGACTCCCTCAGACCTGAGAGACAAGGTTCAAATTAGAAGACACAAAAAAGGGAAATGACAGGTGGAGACTGAGCAGGGAGTAAAGGGAGAGTGGAACCGGCAAGTGGAATTAGCCTGAAGATGATTATTTGCCAAGCAGAATTAAATTTTCAGGAAGTACAATTTCTTAATAACGAGCTCCCAAACAACTATGCTTTTAAAAGCATAAGCATCTCCTGCTAAATTCAGAGGTTGGGCAGCTCCTCCTCTGGGGCTGGGGGAATGGCAGAGGAAATTTGGCCCAACTCCAGCCGTGAAGTTAAAATTGGAATTTACTCTCCTCACCGTGTGCACATACACAATCAGCTATTCTCCCCAAATCCATGTTGGGTTCCCCACCCCTGGTTTGCTAAGTTTGTCATGAGCAGATAACAAAATTCATCAGCTACTGCTATAACTAAGAAAACCACCACAGGTGAATACCAAGTCTAAGATAAAGCTAAAATAATAAATACCCTACCAAATTTCAGATGATAACCTGACATCTAAAAATGTTCCAACACTCCTTTATAGTTTTATATATAAAACCAATTCAAGCTTCCCCAAATACATATCTTCATATTAAAAGGCAACAGTACATTCTTCCCAAGCTGCAGCATAATTTCACCACTTGACCTTTGCTAGATACAAACAACCTATCATGCACTTGGAAAGGGAAAGCCAGCTATGTCAAAGTACAAATTTACTATAAGCTGTTGAAGAATTAGTGTTCCAAGTTTGATAAAAGAGGTTATCAGACTTTGTGCTTGAGGGTTTTTTCCTTAGTCAGCATTAGTGCTTTTCAAACATTGTCCTATTTTTCAAGAAATAATTTCCTTCAGCAAAAAGGTGTCACAGCACTAAAATGAAAAGATTAGGAAATCTTCACATTCACTTCTAGCCTAAATTGCCCCAAAAGAAAAAGTACAGAGAAAAGCAAGTTTTAGTAACTATTTGCATAACAAGGTGTGGTTTTTAATGACATATTTAAAAGCAGAGACACAGCACTATGATTAGATTCACAACTAAGTCACACTGAAAAGGAATAGAGATCTCCAAAAAAAGAAAGGTGCAGAAATAAATTATTTCATATGTCAGGTGAACACCATTAATTCCAAGTGACACACTTTCAGCAAATTTCAAAAGGCTGCACTACCACCTCATGGGCTTCCATTTCCAGAGTTTTCCAAGCACCAGATCCAGCTGGACAAGTTCAGGGCAGGGGGCAACCTAATTACCATGAAGCCCAGTCCTTCTTCCCCCAGTACACGTAAAAATCATAGAATCATGGAATGGTTTGGGTCAGCAGGGACCTTTGAGATCACCCAGGTCCAACCTCTCTGCCATGGGCAGGGACATCTCCCATTACCACGTTGCTCAGAGCCCTATCCAACCCAGCCTCGGACATTTCCAGGAATGAGGCATGCAGTTTCTCTGGGCAGCCTGTTCAAGTATCTAACCACTTGCACAATGAAGAATTTCTTTTTAACATCTAATCTAAACCTAACCTCTTTCAGTTTAAATCCATTCTCCCTTGTCCTATCAGACATCCCCTTGCAAAAAGTTTCTCTCCAGATCTATTATAACCTCCTTCTTGTGCTGGTAAGCTGCTCTAGATCTCCCTGAAGCCTACTCCAGGCTGAACAGCCCCAACTCTCTCAGACTGTTTTCACAGGAGAGCTGTTCCAGGTAGCTTTGTGAGCATCCTCACTTCCCTCTTGCTTCCAGAATAAAATGAGAACTTGCACATAACTCTGTAGCAAGTAAATGGAAGAGAACCACTGAAAACAAGGGACTGAGGGAACAAAGATGACTTGGTCAGACCCATCATCTTGGCATGACCTCATCCAAAGGTTTGTCAGCAGCCATCACCAGATGCTTCCAAGGAAGTTCCTAGTCATCTGGAACCCTAAAACCTGAAGACACAGACTTTTAATTTCTCTTTACTGAACCTGTAAGTTGTTTCCAAAAATGCCATTATAGAAGAAGATAAGAGGCTCAATGCAAGTCAATCACAAATTATGTCAGAAATTGTTTCCTACACCACCTACCACCTTTTCAATGGACTATGCGTTCTTTTGTATTTAACACATAGTGCTAGAGAGGATTCTCATAAACTAACTCATTAAAACATCCACTGTTAATAATAATGCAAGTGGCAAAACCTTTACTGAACTTGCCAAATATGTGAAAGATCTTATTTTCATGGCTTAAGAAGATTTCCCACTACACACGTCATGCAAAACAGACATGCTGTGGAGATGACCAGGAGTTGAGTAATGATCCTGCCTCTCTACTCAGCTTCACCAAGGCCACACCCGGAGTGCTGTGTCCAGTTCTGGGCTCCTCAGTCCAAGAGAGACATGGAGCTCCTGGAGTGGGTTTAGCAGAGGGCAACAAAAATGAAGGTACTGGAGCATCTCACTTATGAGGAATGGCTGAGGGGTCTGGGCCTGTTCAGCCTCAAGAAGAGACGACTACGAGGGGATCTCATCAGTGTAAGTACCTGAAGGGAGGGTATCAAGAGGATGGAGCCAGGATTTTCTTGGTGGTGCCAAACTGTGAGATAAGAGACAATGAGTAGAAACTTATGGATAGGAAGTTCCATCTGAATATGAGGGAAGAACTTCTTTACTGTCCTGTTAACCATGCACCGGAACAGGCTGCCCAGAGAGGTGGTGGAATCTCCCTAACTGGAGATACTCAAGAATCATTTGGAAGCAATCCTATGCCATGTGGTCTGGAATGACACTGCTAGAGCAGGAATGCTGGAATCCATCTGTGGTCCCTTACAACCTTGCCCATTTTGTGATTCTGTGAATTAATTTCCTTGCCCCAAGCCTAACTAGTGAAAATATCTTTTTCACATTTTGTTGAAATCAAACTTTCCGTAAAGGGTGCTGAGAACCTTTTGCATTCAAAATCCCAGCAGTATGAAATAATGAAGATTACTGTCTGCTGAGGATGTGATACTGCCTGCATTGCTTATGTAAGCAAGACAGTATCACTCCCTACACATTCTGCACATAAGGTTAGGTTAAAACAAGAGTCACTGTATCTTGTGCTCACTGTCTACTTACATCCAGGAAAATTCAAATAAATTTTAAAAGCATATCAGTTAAAACTTTTTACATTGTTTAATTGGACAGCTGAATTCAGGAAGGTCTCAGATACATGTATTTCTCTTGGAAAGTTCATTATCTACTCAAGAAGTCAGCTACAGCATTATCACCCACAAGCAGATCTATGCAGACAAGCCAGTAGGACAGCATGCCACAGCTCAGTGCTCCACCAGGAAGGGACTTTCTACTACCACCTGCACACGGCGTTGTGCTTTTGGACTGTGTACAGGCTGTTCCCACTAGCAAGGAGGATTCTTTCCAAGAGATATTCATCAGTTTAAATCCAAACAAGAGTCCTTGCACTGTTTATCCTTCCTGTTAATTGATGGCCTTCATGCTGCCACAGAAATTGTTCAATGAATACACTGACTCTGTTATGCCTCCAACACTCCAGGCAACCCTCAACATGCCCTAGTTTTTCCTATGTCTCATACTACTTTCTTGTCCTACTAGATCTGTTAGCCCTGCATGAAAGCAGATAACCTTTATGCCTGTTATGCAGTTACAGAAACAGAGTCATTGCCTACCAGGAAATCCAGTACCCTATCTGCAAACCATGTCCTTTCTTGCCCTTATGCTGTTGACTTAATTAAAAAAGGGGGGGAAAAAAAGCAAGGTAGCACCAAGTTCTTGAGTATTTGCTGTGGCTCTTCAAATGCTGATTCCAATCAGCCTGTTGTGGTTTCCTGCACACTGGGAAAGAACATTTCCATTCCATATGTTCTCATACTCCTGCTTTTGCAGATATCTACATGACAAGTATATAGGGTTAATAAATCAAGTATAATCCAAGAACCTCCAAGTCTCACAGACAGGCAATTCTAGTACAGGTTACTGTGATACACTACCAGAAGAATCTAACCTAGAAAGAATACAGAACTACTTTTTTAAAAACTACAGAGCTTCTAATACCATTGTCTCAACTAAAGATTATTATTATTATTATCTGTTTTTGTAAGCTGTTACCACCTTATAATTTTATAACTGAGAATTGCTCACTATTTATAAAATATGTTCAGCAGGGCACTACAAAGTAAAGAAGTATTATCCTTATTTTTAGGAATTCTTCAGAAAGCTGTGCTCACCTTAGTTCTCCTGCTCTACATCCTGCTACACCTGCCAGACTTCATCTGAAATGTGCTTACAAAGTTGCTCAGCATCAGAAAACAAAGCAAGCCCATCTATGTAAGATACTGAACTGAATCTTCCTAATGTTCTCTAGCCCATGCATTACATTTTGGAGTAGCAAACTGCTATGTCCTCACTTCCATACCTGCACACTTACTACGAATTCCCATGGTAGTCAGCAACACATATTTTTAAAGGTTCCTTTATTATTTAACAGCAAACCTGAATTTTCCACTAAAATGCTCACAGGCAATGTCAACATCCACTATTAAGTTTTACTCTAAAAAGGAAAAGAATAAAAGAAAGGAAAAAAAACCTCTCCTGTCCACTTGCAGCAAGAGCAGTGCAACCAGTGGAAGCTCAGCAAGTATTCATGTCTCACTGCAACACCCATGTAAGTTGCAATGTCCCCCTTCAGGGACTAAGCAGACTGCAACAAAATTACTTCATTTATAATCAATCAACATGCCTACACTGTTAAACTCATCTGGTATAAATGAGATGCCAAAAGCCTTGGTACAACCTTCATGACTCAAAGTGCCTGCTGAGATTAAAGGAAGATGAATGCAAAAGGGCCTGCCAACTCAGTCTGATAAGCAGATCCTCGGACAAATCTTTGAATGAAGGAGAAACGAAGATTAATCTTTAAAAGACTTCAAGTTATAGATTCTGTCCTCATCACCTGATAAAGCTTGGGAGGTAAAACAAGGAGCTTTTTGAAACAGGGTGATTTTTGAAATTAAAAAACTCCCTGAAATTAGATCCAGCTGTTGTTTTCCACATGCATTGTTATGCTTCAGTGATTCAGACTGGATGTTTGTGTTTTGACTAGTTAGCTCAGGACCTAAGTAGTCTAATCACCATGGCTGGGGCTTTCAAAGGAACAACACAAATGAAGATGTGAAATGAGCGCCTTTGTTGGGACTGTAACAATTAGACCTGGCTTCAAATCTTAGAAGAACTAGAGACTATAGATGTCTGTAGTCTGCTTATTTGCATCATGACACATATAAGAGCGTCCATTACTCATCTCAGTTCTCTCACTAAGCACTACACAAACAAAAACCCACCCTGAAGAAAGCAGGCTGCCTTCTCCTTAGTTAGAAGTCTGTAACATATATTTAAAAATACGATAAGCATCACACCTCACATTTCACCTGGAAGAAGAGTGAGTCCCTTTGCTCCTGGCCAAAAAAACATTACAAATGCTCAACGACCACTTCCTTGACATCATTCACTGTATTTTAAAGGCAGTATCAACACCATGCCAAAGCATCATGGACTGTAATTAGAATTTTCCTTAACAGAGTAAGTTTCTTGTTGCCTTTTCAGAAACATTTCTTATTTTGGGTTATTACATGACACAACTCTTACAAAACCACTCCAATAAAAATCTAATTCGTTTTTATTTCCTGTGGTAGATCATACAGGAGAGTCTAGGTTATCCAACAAAACCTCAGTCTACATTATCCTTCAGATTTAATTTTCCAATGCTCCAAATGGACCATATTTCACTGCATAATGCAGACAGAAAATGTGATGGAAAAAATGGAGCGGAACAAAAAACCCAAACAAGCTTTCCTCAACAACATGCAAAGTAAAGTAGTAGAAAAGTAATTATTTGTATTGTGTAGGCTGGAAATAATTCTGTTGGTCACAAACATCTCACCTTCTCAGTCATCAGGGACCAGGAAGTATCCAAGTCACATGAAAAAAATGGCAGCATTGCTAATTTTAGAATATGCCCAACAGTCTGAACTGTCTCTGTACTTTAGATGCTTGACAAAATATTTAGAAGAGCTTCCTTTTATTATTTTCCCATGTCTTGGTACTACTTTTCCAAGAAGCAATGGGCGGTGCAAATATTGCTTTTGGCAGCAAAGAAAACAATTACCCATTACATGGCTCTCCAAGTTCCAAACACTTCCAGAAGGAGTATGCCTTTTGGTTATAAAGTCAGGTCTGCTCAAGAAAACAAGAGGAAAACAAAAATTCTCATTTTCACATTTACTTAAACCTTCCTGATTTTGTTTGTTGACTTTGAGTTAATCCTATTCAAGGAAGAGACAAATTTGAAAAAATAAAAAACCACCTCAATTACAGCTCAATTAAAAGGTTTTAAAGAAAGCCAAAAGGGTTGAACTACAGCACAGTGTTGGAGGGTAGGGCACAGATGTCTTGGTGACACATAAATGAGAAGATCTGTCCCTCTTCTTTGCTTCAGGAAGACTCCCCTGAGCAGCAGGTGGATCTCTTCTGTCCCTTCTATGACTAGCATTTTATAGGCTATCCCTTTTTTCCCCTCAAGCGTAATAGCTGCCACAGCAGGATATTTGAATAACAAATACTGAGTTCAAAAAGGACACAGAGTTTGCCACTGCCTGATTTATCAGCCATGCATTTTAAAGACAAAAAACCCCCAGTGTTCCCTGGCAAAAACTGAAGATAAATTATTTAATGATATAGTCCAATCATGCTCCAAGACTGGAATGTTGCACCAAAGATAATTTAACCAAGTAAAAATTTAGTAAGCAAGTGAGAGCCACAGGTAGGTAATGTTGCTAGATATAAAGACTATTTAAACTAAATCTTCCGTAGCCAGGCAATCTCACGCTGTGGGATTTCCAAAAGAGAATACATAACGGTACAACCAAGAACCTTGAAGTATCTGCACGCACCAAACATCCAAGTAGTCTCAAAAGCACCATTTTTATCCCATCAAGTGAATCTTCTATTTATACTCTACACAACACTCTTTTTCCTAACTAGGAGACAGGTGTGGAAGGTTCCTCCTGAGACACCATTTCCACCCAACACCTGCATCCATGCCCAAGCTCTCTATAGCAGCAGCATTACCAAGCTCTCAAGAGCATTAGATAAGCCTGCTCTCTGCGTGATCATATCAGCATCTACTCCAAGAAGAAAAAACATAAAACTAACTCAGAATTTATATACAGCCTCATAAACAGTCGACCACTAAATCCCTGAGCTTCAGAAGTACTTCAGGAATTTTACGGTGACTTTTTAATTGACCAAGTCCAGGCTCCATTCACAAAACAACGACTGCCCTCGATTCTCCACTTGAGCTGGTTGCACACTTAGAAAGTCTATGCCACTGCCACACTAAGACTGTCAGCCATTAAATATTTTCTTTTTAAATAAGAATGAGAAAACCCAAATCTGCTCCACCAGCCTGTAATCTGCCAATCTCAGAAATGCAAAGACATAGTCTCTCCTTGGTAGTGATCCTGAAAGGCTACCAAAGATCTCTCCATAAAACACCACCAAATGAAGGACATTAAAATCAATTTTTACCTTTGTTACACAGACCTACAAATCCATGCCATAATCAAGTCTCCCTTTAATTAGCAGGTGTGACCCCGATGTAAAACCAATTTATAAATGTAAAATAGAGAGGTTATTTCTACTGCATGCAGGGTTTCTGTTTTTCTATGGCAGTCCTTGTCAGGCACTTAGAGGCAGGAATGTTAAAAAGTTAAAGGAAAGGAAATTATCTTTCAAAATGGAACTTAATTTGACCACAATCAGGAATTTTGCAATGTTGAAGTACACTCTTACAGTTATAATATGTTGTCAGTATGTGGCCGAGTTACATCTATCCAAGTGCTTTAAACTATGCATTTCCATGCCTTGATGAGTTTGGAATTCTTTTAAACTGCAGTCTCCACTCTGAACGTCATTATTTCAGAATAGTACCCATTTAACCTGTCTCTCAAAACAGTCTCTATCTAATTTAGGAATGTATATATACAGAACATGTATTTCATATTCTACATATAAATATATGTAATTTATGAAAACGAGACATATGAATTCACTTCCTTTAGAAGACCTGAGAGGCAACAGGAAATAAACCAAAGCACTATTGGAGCAGCTGTATGAGTTATCTGGACTAGTGGGACAAAAGACTTTTCATAAATGTAACGTATCTTCCAGTTATTTTTGTTGGTCAGTAAATTCAAACAGGACAGACAGATTTAATTTTAGTCTCAAGTTATACACTAGAAGTGAGCAAGAGGAGAGAAAACTGACAAAAGAGGTATCTTGTTTTAAAGTCCTGTCTTGGTCCTAGTTTAAGGAGTCCCATAGAAAAACTCACAGAAACAGAAAAGTTCAAAATCCAAAACAAATGCACCACTTAAACTGTGGCATGGATCTTTATAAAAGACCTCATGCAAACATCCACGGGGTAGGAGCAAAAAAGCCCTCAAGATCTCTTTTGACTCCTCCCTGTTGTAGTTTATTTGGAGGGAGGGGGCTCCCCAGGGAGTCCCCAGAGAGCCCCCTAGGCTGTGAGTTCGCTGGCAGCAGCAGGCAGGCAAGGAGACTCCACATGGCTTCTGAGGGTGCGGATTAAATGGGGGTTTTTTGGGGTCCCATCCCCGGGAGCAGCATGGTTACTGAGGGGGAAAGGGGGAGGGAGGGGGAGAGGGAGTGCCTAGGGGAGGGAAGGGCCAAGAGAGGAAGAGAAGAGCTAATAGGGCAGGAGAAGGGCCAAGAGGCCACTGGTCTCGCACGGTTTAAGAGGGAAATTCAAAGTGGGCACAGAATCAGACTTGTGCCAATGGGATTACAGATAGGGCAGGAGAAGGGCTGATAGGGCACTGGTCTTGCTTGCACAGTTTAAGAGGGAAATTCAAAGTGGGCACAGAATCAGACTTGTGCCAACGGGATTACAGATACATGGTGGTTCAGGGCAGGACCACAGGCTTAAAATATACCATACATTTTGGAGGGGTGAGACAGAGCATACCATTTAAATAAAATGCAATACTACACCCTCCCTTTTCAAAGAACACATTCCTAGGGCCTATTTCCCTACTGACATGGTGGTTTACACATGGCAACATGTGGAAACACATGTCTAAACACACACAAAGCCATGCGTGCAGATGAAGAGCTTCTCCTGCTCTATCCTAGGCCAACTGCGGCTGGATGACACTGCATTCCCTGGACATTAATTATCAATCCAGACTCCCCTGCTAAAAAGCAGAAAACTGAAATCAATGCTCATAGTACAAACTCCATGTCATCTCACGTGCCAAACTGAAGACCTATTTTGCACTAACAGCTATTATGCATCCAATTCAGATGTCCAATTTGAAAACATCTGCAGGAGTAGCCATAACTACAAATATAATTTTATTATACAGACTGTATAATTTTATTATACAGACTTAAAAATAATAAAAAGTTAGAAATATGATTCTTAGAGTTCTTAGATGTTCTAGGCCACTGAAGTATGTCCAGGGAGGCTACAGCTGACACAATGAACACTGCACTGCTTTCTTCAAAGACTGTGAAAAGCAAGGATAAACAGATTTTTTTATCCATTAGGATAGTTTGAGAAAATTGGAAAATGGAATGAAATTGTTGAGAGCAAAAACTCAGATCTCTACCCAGCCTTTCTGGTTGCTGTGAACAGACAGGCACTGACTGCAACTGCAATTACAGCTAAATGATAGAATTGGCTCCTCCAATAAGCTTCCAGAAGACAGCCAGATCAAGTGCTGCTGTAAGAAAAGCTATTATCTTGGTAAATCTCTCTGATAATCTGGATAAATTAAGTTGGGCCAGAGCTACAAATCTGGCCTCTATACAAGAGTTAAAACATAGATTAGAAAAAAACTCTCTGAAAGCAAACATAGCCCTCTAGCTGTTTAGAAGATGGAAAAACAACCTGAACACATGCCCAGGCATCTCCCATTCTGGAAATCTTATCTGACAGCCTCAGTCTTAAAGAGGGACTGTACTCCCTTAGATGAGGACAACTAGGAGTAAAAGGCAGTTTTGCTCAGGCTTAATTATCTTTCTACAGCTGGTTTAACAAATGTTCACAATATTTGCTGAAGTCACTGAAAAATATTTTCAGCCTTCCATCCCCACTTGTGATACAAACACAAAACATCTCGTTAGTAAGAAGACAGATGTATTGTTTTGGGTGCTCTTTCTAGCTATTTAACAATAAAATTAAGGCAGCCTTAAAAGAGTAACACCTCCATGATAAACTTATGAACAGTGATTCACTATTCCTCAGATCTTCAAAGTATCTATGATGTGCAAACCCTCAAAGACTTAAAAGAAAGGTGCTTAAATGTTACTAATTCTCATCACCATGTTTTTCCTTTGTGACTTTTTATCCCATGGGTGCTTCCAACTCAACTGAGATAAAGTAAATAAAGGAATTCTTCTAAGAGAAGGCCTTAGAGATTAATGTCTGAATATTCAATGATCCTTAGATGGAGATATGAGATGAGAGAATGCACCTAACTCATAAACAGATTAAATTAAAAAAGGAAGTTCAGTGTTCAGTTCAGAGGAGACCCATGTAGATGAGAGGTCACAGTGAAAGATAATCATGAATACATCAGAGCAAATCCAACCTCTACACTGCATTTAAAACTTTAAACACTGATTTAAGATGAAGATAGCATTCATTCTGAACCTCTGTGATAACTTTTAATTCCCTTCTAGAAAGGAGTGAAGTAGGAGGGGAAAGGAAGATCCGCAGTGACTTTATTGCTCTCTATAACTACTACAGAATGGAGTTTGTCGTAAGTGGAGTTGGTCTCTGCTCTCAGGCAGCCAGCAAAAAAGGATGAGAGGACACAATCTCAAGCTGAACTAGGGGAGGAGTAAGTGGGGTTGGTCTCTGCTCTCAGGCAACCAGCAAAAAAGATGAGAGGACACAATCTCAAGCTGAACTAGGGGAGGTTTAGGCTGGACATCAGGAGAAATTTCTTCACAGAATGGTTATTAAAGTTTGGAATGGACTACTGAGGGAAGTGGTGGAGTCACCATCTCTGGAGGTGTTCACGAAACAACTGGATGTGGCACTTAGTGCCATGGTCTAGTTGACAAGGTGGTGATCAGTACAAGGTTGGAATCAATCTTGGAGGTCTTTTCTGTGACTTCAATATCCACCTGTGTGCTTGAAAGAAAGGGTCCACAGCTCAGGCACATACAAAGGAAGTCAAGGCTTCTATGAAATATCGAGCAGTAACAATGGCTTCTCTTCAACTGTACCTTTAACATTCTCATAACAAAGCTGTGGTACACAGAAATAGCAGTCTGGAAAATGGATCTGCTAAAAAGCAAGATGATGCACACATCCTGTCTGAATCCAGCAATGGGAAAACAAACCTGCACAGAAGAGAAGGGATACCACTTCTCTTAAAGCTTTACACCTGGGTTCCCCAGCACATATCGAGAGGATGGGTGTCCAACTCTTGTCTGCTTGTCAGCATATAGACATGACTATCCATAGCCCAACCTTACAGACTGCAAAACAAAACTGGTTTTAACTCTTCTCTCAGTCGGGTTACCCAAGTAACTTGAGTACATCTCTCCTCAAAACAGCTCAGATACACCAAAAGTGGCCTTAACAGACTGAACCCCCTGAAATGGAGCTTTTTTTCCAGTATAGTGCTACTACCTGTTGTATCTTTACTGGTCATTGATAACCAAGAACTAAGGAACAAGCTGGGGGGAAGTCAGAAAAAATAGAAATAATTCAACCCAATTTGAAGTCATATTCTCACAGTGGTCTGTTAACCACTGAGATTCTGAGAGCAAGAGAGGCAAATCATTAATCAACAGGTTCACTTTTTCACATGCATATTTACAGAATTATACCTTCAACCATGAGCAGAGACACAAAACCTATTAAGAAAAAACCTGTGTCAGCTCTATATTTCTGAACGATTTAAAAGTCTCTTGAAAAGTTAGCAGAACATAAAAAACCTAAACACCTAGTCATTTTTTCAATGGAAAGTCTTCCTTCTGGTTTTACATTTTTCATGGGAGCTGCTATGATCAAAGTTGCTGTAAATAAGGTAACACAAACAGCCTATATGGGCTACTTTGAAAAGGATCTTTTTCTACTTAGCAGTTTGATATATCTGAGGCAGGAACTGAAGGAAAGCTGTTGCTTTCAGAAGCATTTCAAACAGCTCACAAAAGTACATTTCAAACAGCTCACAAAAGTACACACACCACCTCAACACAAACTTATTTTTCCATCCTGCTGCTTTTTGGGCTTTAAGGCTCAAATCAACACTAAGACTTTACATAATAAAAACCAACGACAACAAAAAACCAACCAACCAACCCCTCCCCCCCCAACCAACAAAAAAACCAAAACAAAACAAAACAAAAAACCAACCCCCCCAAAAAAAAACAACAACAAAAAAAAACACCAACACACCACAAAACCAAGCCAAACCAAAGAAACAACAGACATGCTAATACTCACAACACCTATTCCTTCCGTAACTAAAAATAGGAAAGAGCACTGCCTACTATTCAGTGGTCTCATCTTTAGCAATGCAGTACTTCACATTTATGGACCATTAGGGCCCAAGTTTGACATCCTCTCACACTCCAGAAGATCTGCCTATTTAAATAATTCAGGCAACTAAGCCAAGGGCACACACGGTTGGATGGTTAAACCAAGGCAGTCCATGAATGATTTGACAGACTGGATGGCATGAATGGTTCCCATTACAGAATTTGGCTTTCTCTTGCTGCACACTTTATGTCTCTGTGAGCCATTAACAAGAAATGTGATGCCCAATCTAGACTGTTTGAAAAGGTGCAGGAGGAGTACAAACTCTCTTCATCATTTAGATTTCAACAGCCCAGTGCTAAAAGCAGAAACATCAAGTATGTAATTCAGATAGAAGAAATTTAAATACTTATTCTCAGTCAGCTGTGAAATATTTCTAGCAATTCACACATTCATTTCATTAGGATTTCTTAAAAGCCTTAATGGAATGGCAGAAATAACAAAAAA
Source organism: Passer montanus (assembly GCF_014805655.1). Classification (NCBI taxonomy): domain Eukaryota; kingdom Metazoa; phylum Chordata; class Aves; order Passeriformes; family Passeridae; genus Passer; species Passer montanus. Next base: position 5,298,188 of record NW_024368707.1, read on the forward strand.
TAACTATTTATGCTAACATGTCTCTTTGCTTATTATTGGTTTTTGCATGATGAGACAGCAACATGACAGACTCTTAATCTGAAGAATATTCCAATGAAAATGCTAACAAAAGCAATGCAAGAATTTTTATGCTATCAGTATTTTCTTTTCAAGCATCACAATTAGGCTGTGTCACTTGAGGGCCTGCACAGACACATGAATGAAAATAACTGAAAATACTATGAACCTTTTAACTGCATCTATTGATGCTTTGCATAGGAACCTATTATTACACATTTGTGGAATAGAAGCAGAAATACAGAATAGATCTATGAAAGCCAGGTTCATGTTTTTTAGAAATTTTGCCATTTGAAAGCAATTTGGCCCCAAAGTTTGTGAACAGCTGCCTTACACTATTTTTCAAAGAGAAACATCACTCTCACCCCTGTTAAACTTGTAACTGGAAAAAAAAATCCAAAATCTACCAACCCAAAAAGATAACTTTCCATAAGAGTTGGTTAATTAAATTAAACAAATTAAATTGTTTCACAGATTAATGACAAACAGCACATAGTTTGCGAACTACTGATTCAAGTATCAGGTAATTGCCCAAAATTACATTACTTAATTTCTCCCACTTAGTATGGAGAACTAGCTTACTGAAGGCAGAGCTACAAACTGAAATTAAGCATAAAGCTCTAGGTGGTATTTTATTTATTCCCTTCAACAACTTACCACTTGTTCCTACCTATAGTACTGCTGTACATTACACTGAACTCTAGACACACACTCTAAAATCCAGAACAATTCAGAGACCCTGTTTAAAACACAGTCATGCAGTCACCGCAATGTCAAACTGAAGAACCACTGAACTGCAACAAGGGAGTAGAAAGAAGAAGGAGCATTGCCAACTATCTTTACCATCCAGAAACTGTAAGATTCAACTCTTCCGCACTGATTTAACACTCAACTTCTTTCTGGTCTGGACTGGTGCTGGGAGGCTGACTTGTCATAGTAATGGAAAAGGAAAAAATAAAAATAGGCAACCCCCCTCTGGTAATTCCAGCTTTCAAGCTAGCTTCAAACCTGGACAAAAGCATCTCAGCTTCCTGACAGAGATCTAAAATTGGCAACTGAGGTGCATATTCCAGACCTACACAATGATGGCCCTCTACATTCACAAAAGGCAGCAAGAGCCTAGAGGTTACACTCTCTTGGTACTTTCTCAAGTTTCTGAATCATCCCCTTTCAGTTTCAAGACTATCTGCTGGCTCTTCTCAAAGCATTTTTTGAAGAAATCATGACTAAGGAATTATAGTGCATGTACCAAGACAAATATATCACAATAGACAAGCACAGGGATAAGCAGCCACCAGCCAGAAGCATACAGCTGAAAATTTCATTCATTATTCAAATTTCAGGAAGGAACTTCCATACATCACTTTCCTCTTGTTGCTGGGATCAGCGCAGACTGGTATTTCTAAGGTGCCCCATCCTCTTTTCCCTCTCTTGTTTGATTCATTATCACTTTGATAATTAATCAAACAAGCTGCCACTATCTTGGGCTGCCTGCAGTAAGGTGGGCTTTTCCCCCTCAATCATTGCTGTAGTGGGAGTATTTATTGATGAGAGGGGAGTGGCAGATTTCTTAGGGAACTCCACTGACCAGGCCTTGGATCTGGACTTGGGCAGCCAAGCAGAGATGGCAGCAGCCCAGCTGAGCTGCAACCACAGCTCAGCCCTCTGAACACAAGAGATGGTCTGCTGCTACACTGCACTCAAACCATTCAGACAACAGACTTTCCGAGTTCCCTCTCTAACTGGCAAGTTATGTGGTCCAGCATTTACTACCTAGACCAGGCATTCCCAAAGAGTAGCATACCCTGAAGAAATTGTATGCTATTCTTAATATAATATACATCTGTCTAGCTTCCAAATCTGTCCAGGCAGAGGCTGCCATCCAGCCTGCAAGAATTTACACCTCCTGCCAACATAACATACACTTCTAGATCAGAATGTGAAAAAATGAGAGGACTGAACTGACAAATGATGGGAAAAACTAGGGAGCTTAGACCAAAGGTAGATGATGCTGTGTAGCTGGTATAAAAGATTGGGATAAGAATATGAAAAAATGTATAACTTGGGTATTACTGCAGATGTGACCAATACAAATTATGAAGTTTAAAAAAGTATTTTTCAATTAATGCTATCTCTCTGCAAATCTATACATGGACTTAAGCATTAATTACACCTAGTTTAGCAATACTAAAGCCTCCAGGTATTGGATGTTTTCAGCTTGTATTATCAAATGTAGACAATTAATTCAGAGCTCAAACTGGAAACACCCTACTTCGCTTTTCAGTTTAGCTGTTTTGCTTTAACAAAGAGCTAATATTCAAGAGACAATTTTTTCTATCACTTAAAAAAACACTAAAAAATAAAAAGATATATAGTCAGATAACAAAACGTCACTAAACCAGCTACCAAAACAAAAAGCAATCAAAGACCAACATTTTATTCTAGATGCCCAAGAGAGATTTAACAAAAAAAAAAAGTAAGTTATCACAAACTATTAATATCAGGAACTAAAATGCTTGGCCAAGTTTTCATTTTGACACACTGCAAAACCTCAAGAGTTACGAGACTACAGAAATCAAAGATTCTTGTCAAAAGCACTAGCTCACATCTACCAAGCATGACAGGGTATAGGAAATATGCCGACCTTCCCCCTTAAACCTAGGCAATGGGAAAGACCAAAAAGCTCCTTTTAAGTACTAGGTTTAGAATTTGTTTTTCCTTTTCTGTTTTACCTCTTCTTTATTCTCCTAAAATAAGGCACTCTTACATCATATTGCATGCTTCTCAAGTACTAATTACCTTCAACCCATAATACAGTCCAGAAATAACTCAAATGTAAGAACTTTATATGCCTTCCTCAATTAGAAGTAAACAATTCAGCATTACACTAATTGAAATGTATCCTTCCAATTTTTCATCTAAAGCATCTCTGATATGGTGATGATAGCACAAAATTTAAAGACTCAAGGAGAAGTCATACACTAGTTCCTTCAAAACAATGTTTTTGCTACCAAGAAATTACAAATATTACCAGTGAAACTAGCTGTGTATGAGGTCTTGCTGTGAAAACAAGATATGTTAAAACCAGTACCTCTGCTATCATGTATTGCTTGCACAAGCTGATCTGCAGGCCACCTGACTATAAGGGAATGAGGTCAAGTACATTAAGTACCAAGCTGAGGACTAACAGAAGTGTTGAGGTGGCTTATGGTTCTTAACTTTTATTTGGTTTAAAAATCACTAGATAAAAAGATTTCTCTTTGCAAGGCTACTAGTTTAGAATAAAGAATCACTAGTCTATTAAAAGCATCAGGGTAGAACACGTTTATACATCAGGTAACAAAAAAAATAAGTGACCTTCAGCCCAGACTGCCCTGGGCTCAGTATTTCTTATCTTCTTGCTTAGCCTTTACAATTTCTGATTTACTCAAATATAGCCTTCAATTTTATAGGGGCAGCAACTAAAAACAAAGCCTAAAGGCTTCTGTTTCTTCCAGCAGTTTAATTGCTAATGATTGGCAAAGCGTTTATGCTAGAAAAAAGTAACCTTAAGACAAGCTTTTCCTTTGTTTCCACAGCTCACTGTCTGAGAAATCTGCCTGGCAACCTGCAAACAACACATCAAATCAAGATTTTTAGCTTCCTGACTTGCACTAATACAAATAATCGCAGTGACTCACTGATTTTCAAGTTAAACTACTGCTTGTATCATAATCCATCTGTTTAATTTTTAGTCCCAAAAAGTTTTAGGTATGTTTATGTCCTCCAATGAAAATAAATTAAGAAAATCAAAAACACTGCCATCAAAGACATGGAAAAGGAGATAACATTCATGAAAATACTATGAATTTAGGCATAGACTCACCTTAAATCTTTTATCCTGCAGGACTTTCTTAATGGCCACAAGCTCTCCTGAATCACAGAGTTTGGCTTGATACACAACACCAAAAGATCCATTTCCAATCACCTTGGTGTCTGTGTAGCTGACTTCTTGTGGTCGGTCTGGACCTTGTCCAGGAGTTGCCACTACTGTAGTCACCTTGCTGCCATCTTTGTCTCCTGCAAAGCAATAGATACACAAATAATCAAAATACATGCAGAAATAAGATGACCAACAAGACTAAAACAGAGGATGATAAGACAAAGATTTAGATCAGCATATGTACTTCAGTATTAAAAAGAAAAATATAAAACCTCTGATAAAATGCAAAGAAAACACTGAGCATGTTTTTTACCAATATATATTAAGTGGTAACAATTTTTCATTTAGATTATTGCTAACAAAAATTTGCTCTCCAGAAGCAAATAACTGAGCAATAAAATGTAAGGCATAAAGAATCCAAGTACTTATCCCTACATCTGATTATCAAGCGATATTAAACACAGTTGTTTGCATTATCAAAATGAAGCATTTCCCCATATTTTTCCTAAAACTGAAGAAGCCAAACTGCCAGTATGAGCTCAGATCAGCACTCTTATCTTTACAGGCATTTATCTGGCAACAAAAACCAGGAGCACTTTGTTACAAACCCACCCACATGTAAAGCTTCAGCTTGCAGCAGTAGGAAACATAACCTTTGTCAAACGTGGCTGCGTGCACCTGAAGTGAAACCTAGGCTGCATAAGATGGCACAGTCTCATTCCTCCCTTCTTCCATGTCTGGACTTCCTTACAAAGAAGGGAGGCACCTGCTGGGGCAGGTGAAGAAGGGGGGAAGGATGCCAACAGCAGGCACTTAGCTGGTATCTCAACATGAACCAGAGCACAGCCAGGGACATGCTCAGGATGCAAGAGCTCAGTGGAAGCTGCACAGGCGAATGTGCTTTGGCAGAGATGCAGCAGCTCTGGGGTTCCAGCCACTTTTCCACCAAAAGACCCGAGCCACTATCACCTACTCTTAGCCCCACTGTTACTACCAACAGTGCTTTGCTCTGTTGAAAGTCTGATTTTGTTCATAATAGGAGCAAAGCATTAGGCAAGCACAATCCGGGCATTTCTTGCCATTCAGTTGCAATAAAGAGCCCTTCATGCTTGGGTTACAGAACCAAACAGGGCTGCAAGAAAAACCAGAACCTGCTGTTCCCCAGCAGTCACCACAGTTCTTCAGAAATTGTTCCCAAGAAATGCTCATCACACCTGCTTATTAACAAACCTTCTCTCCACAAATTCTCCAGAAATTCTCTTCACTTCTCATGCATTTAGAAAAATCTTTCCAATGGATACCTTGATCAATAGCTTTAGTGCAGTTTAGGCAAAATGCTCCTTGTTCTGCTCCAAAAGGACATGGAAAAAAAAATGGCACGGCTCACTCTGCCCCCACTGCCTGCTTCCAATATGAGTGCTGTTGCAAAGGAAGTCATTATGATGGAGAAGTTATTCTCCTTGTGGAACCTCGCTTCTCACTGCTAAAAACTACTCAGGTACAGCACCTAAAACCAGGCTCTGCAAAGGAAGCTTACCTCAGCTCTACCCAGCATGCTGGTGACTTCTTGTGTCTGACTTACAACACACTTGTTTGTACAGCCCAGCACAATGTTTGCAGCTTGTGCAATGCTGCAGCCTCATGATCAGCTTGTGTACCAAACTCTCCTCTGTGGGGCTGCTGCCTGTCCAATCCTCACCCACTCTCCACTTACATACCTGATTGCTCTTATCAAAGCCTAATATTCTGCATTTGTCCTGACTGAACTGCATCCAAGGTTACTGAGCTCTCCTGCCAGCTTGTCACATCCTTCAAGCACAGTCACTATCCAGAGGTTCATTTCCCAATGCTACATGAAATTGACCTAAGAAATTGGTGAAAACTGGTGAATCCAGTGAGACTGCTAAAAGCCCTGCAGAAAGCTACTGAAACATCTCATCCTATTTTTTCTTGGACCTCCTGTTATGCTCCAACAAAATAATCAAATAATTTTGTATGTCTTTCATGGGATTTCCTGTAGTCCATTGTTTTCCTAGGCTTCTCATGAGAAAATTAGTTTGAAAGCTTCAGAGTCAAGCTATCCACATCTACTACTACTTCTTCTGCATCTATAAGATTCAGAAGAAAAGCAGGTGGCTTGACACAATTTCCTCCTGGAAAATCCACATTAACTACTATTCATCTTGTAGGCTGCCTTTTAGGTTCTTACAAAGTGTTTCCTTTAATTATTACAACTACTCCATAAAACAAATCAAATATAAATTAAGTACAATTAGTGCTAAAGGTGACAATTATTTGCCAAGCAATAGAGTTGGTACAACCCTTCCTCATAATAGTCACGAGAAGTTGAGATGCAGATTTACAGATTTGGAGAGAAAATGGGGCAAGGGGCAGAAAGGCACACTAAACAGACGAATGTCTTTTTACAGGGAGAGAGAAGCATAAATAGAAGCATACTAGCTGCATGGAAAAATCATTCTCCTCTTCGATAACTGTAAGAAATAAAAATAAGGAAGGCACAAATACAAAGAAAACTTTTTTTTTTTTTGATAAACAAGCTGAAAGTATAACTCTCATAGCAGCAATGCATTTTATTTGCCCAACTATTCTATGATTATCATTCTAACTTACCAAATATACAGACAAGTTACATCTGGTCTACTACAGCAATCTTCATCAAATAAAAGGTAATGCTCTACCTGCTCCATTTTGAGGGACTTTTTTTTTTTTTTTGGCAGGGTTCACTAGACCAGAGTATTGAAATTGTTGTTAATGAGTTTTGCTCTCCAAAAATCAAGATTAATGAACTCTTAGATAAAAATAATTGTCCCTGGCAATTTGTCACTGGTTGAGATTTGAAGTACTTGACATCAAGAGATCTGCTCTAAGGACTTTCTTCAGAGCTGCAGGTCTCTCAGGAGCCTCCTCGTCCACAAAAGCAAACCCTGAATCTCAGGCTACATCAAGTGTTTTATCCCAATGTGCAGCATACAGACTGCAGCCACCCAGCCAACTTTTCCAGAGCTCAAATGAAAAGCCAGTCAGCTTTAGACACCTTCCTTTAAGACCAAGTTTAGCTCTTACCTAGACTTGCTGAAATCATCTGCACTTAGAAGTGTATGCACTGACACTTTAAACACTACACCAAGAATTACTTTGTTTCTTTACCAGAATTTTCAGAGCATTAAGCATCACAGAGCTTTCTCCCACCTTCCTGCTTTTAGGAAACAACAGTTTTTGCAAACCATCCACAAAACACACCGTAAGGACTCTAATCTTTTAAAAGTTAAGCCTGTTAAGAGTTTCAGTCATTCTTTTTCATTATTGTTGAACCTGAGGGACTATAGGGTAAAATTCACCTTGCACCTTTGACAGCTTTGATCTCCAAGAATAGAACATCTCGCTGCTGCTCAAAGTACACAAATAATGTGTTTGTATGGCAGCAGCATCCAGAGGCCCCAAGCCTGTTCTGCCACTCCTTGCACTACAGAGATGTAGGTACTGCTCACAAGATCATGCACAGTTCAGAATGGTTATCCCAGTTTTAATTGTCTGGACAGCAAGCGCTGACTTGCCAGCCAAACAGCACATAAAGGAGTTCACTGAACAGCTTTCAGAAATGCTGGGTTTAGCCTCAGCATGATGGAAAATGGCAGAGAGGAAACAGCCCTACCCAGCAATCTTCAGTACCTCCAAAGGGAATCCTAACTAACAGCAAACACCAAGCAGCATTATATCATAGCCAGCCTTAAAGAGAAGCCTGGATAGTTCTCATCTCATTCCCTTCACTTCTTATTTGTTTAGGACTGCCAGACTCAGTGACCCCAGTGGATAGGCAGGCACTGCCAAACACTGAACACCCTCGACGCCTTTGACTGCAAGGTCTACAACAGAACTAGGACATTAAATGGAAAAACTAAAGAAGGAAGAAAGGACTAAATAGAAAAATACTGAACAGCTTTTACAGCACAGCTCACATGAAAAGCATTACTAGCACATGTCCAGAGGCTGCTGTTTTCTAGAGCCAAGAGCAATATGACCTTGCTTTATTGTAACCAAAAAGCAAATTAATGTGACTGTAAAACCATCATCTATGCCAACCACATTTATAACATCCAGGATAGAAGCAAAAGGAAAAATAAATAGTTATCACATTATAATGCACTTGATATGTTTCATGGAAACCCTTAAAGCATTTCTTCACACAGTACTGATGTTTAACATCCATGATATTGTATTTGGGTTTGGGGTTTTTTTTTTGATGAAGAGCTTTTTCCACAATTCTGATGTGAAACTGAAAAAAAATCCAGACATTTCAATTTCCAAGTGCTCTGATTGATCTAGTTCACTTTCTACCTTTAGCACATGACCACATGGGACAAATCACAACCATTAGGTAAAATCAGTGAAAGCACTGTTGAAAGCAGAGAATACTCATTGGCTTGTGGGAAGAAATGAGTATACTCCACTTAGAAGACCACAGACCATCAATGCAAGCAACAACCCTATTTCTGCATCTCAAAAAAAACCACCCCAAACATGGTGGCATATGTTTTTGTTTTTACCCACTTGAGACTGCGGATCTTGTTACTGGGCAAGCATTTTGTCACACATATACTCCACCAGCTGCAGATTCCTACTACTAAGCTCAAAGGTGACCACCTGTAAGTGTACTGCACGTATACTTTTGGCCTGTGCCAAATGAGGTGTCATTCAATAAAATTCACTTCAGTCCTCAGGGACCATGAAAGGCATCCTTTGCTATTGATCACCCACACACACCTACTGAATGGGCCTGGCGAAAGTCCAAAATTATGTCTGCCCTACATCCCTTTAGCTGTTTAGTGTCTGACTGAGCAGTAAAACCACACTTTAATACAGAGATCTAAGAGTGCTTTTTTAACTCTCAACTCTGTGTGCCCTCTTCCTCCTTTTCAATGTGTTTTACAGTTGAAGTGAAGAAACAATGTATTAGTACAATGATTACAGCAGCTTTACTTCTACTTCAAATGGAACCTTGATCCTTTGCACTGTCTACAAACTCCACCTTTTCCTCTCTTTTGACTTCACCTGTTTCCTCTTGCTTCCCTGCTCCAGCTGCTGCATTCCTCCTCACCAGCATGCTCTCAGGTTTTTCCATTAGGTATTACTTAGGTTGTCTTTAAGTCCTAAAAGAAAACTTTACAGACCTACAACACACTCTGCACAATGTCTGAGGTCACGTAACTGCGTTCACTTAAATATCTTCACTGATTTGTTTCAAATCTCACTGTCACCTCCCTACTAAGATATGGCTCAATATTAAGTCACTTGACTACTTCTCCCCTTCATAAGGCTTAGCCACACTGCTTCATCTTAATTTGAGCTCAATGCTCCATGCAGTCAAGGAGTCACTTCCACAGAAATCTGACACGGCTGGATCCAGCTCCTGCCAATGGGATCAGGTTACAACCAGTAGCTGACACAACTACCTAGAAAGAAATGAGCAACGAGAGGGGGGGGATGGAAGTTTATCAGAACTGCAGTGGCTCTTCTCAGCTGCGGATAACTGGACGGTCAAAAGATCTGACTACTCTGTGAAAATAACGTTTTAAGAGAAAACTTCTTGAGCTATCTACTAGAATCTGGTGCTCATCATCAGATAAGGCTATGGAATAAAACACCTGACTTCTTAGATAATTGTTCATGGCATGTCAAGGAAGTAGGAGGTCAGCAGCTGCTCTGAAAGTCTTTAACATGGCCAGTGTATGCTTGAGAAAATAGTGTCAGCAACTACTAATTTTCTTTTTCTAATTAATTTTTCCTACCACAATTTTTAAAAGTTAGTTTCATGAAAAGCTAATTATTATGAGTCAGTACAGAGGAGAAAGTACTAAAATGGTATTTAAGAACTGTTTTACTAGACAACTTCCTTTCCTCATCAGTGAACTGCACCAATGTTTCCTAGTGGGAGACAAGAGAAATCTAGAACCATACAGAATCATAGCATGATCTGGGTTTGAAGGGACCTTAAAGCTCATCCACTTCCACCTCTCGCAAACATCAGCGGAGAATCTTCACTTGACCAGGCTATTCTAAGTCCCATCCAGGCTGGCCTTGAAACTTTCAGGGACAGGGCATCGACAGCTCCTCTGGGCAACCTGTTCCAGTGTCTCACCACACTCACAGTAAAGAATTTCTACATATAATCACAAGATTTCAGTTTGAATCCATTCCCCCTTGCCCTATCACTATATGCCCTTGTAAAAAGTCCCTTTCCAGCCTTCTTGAAATGAACATTCATGGACCAAATCAGAAAAACTCAGGGAATCAAAGAAAGGGGTCTTACAAAACACAGTGCCGTTTGGTTTTCCAATTTACTCTGAACAAAAGGAGTCCTTAGAATTCCAAAAATAGTTTAGGTCAAGCATTGAACAAAAACCTGTAAGTGTGCCAATCATCACCCAGATAAGGCAGATGCATTCACTGAATATATATATATACCCACACACTTGTTTTAGCACAGAAAATGTCACTTGACTTCCTGACTGTAACTGAATACTGCAATAAAAGAGTGGCCATTAGACGTTACTTAAGACCAGAAGAACCTCATGATTTGTACCCAAGGATTTTGGAAGAGCTAACTAAGAAGTCATTTTTGAAAGGAATCAGAACATTTCAGAGAACTTCTAAGATGGATGGGATGATTCATACAATCCTGTTATTTTGACAACAATTTTGGCTTAAGTACCATACCAGTTACTTTGATAATGAATAAAGAAGCAGTAAGGTACTTCATAGATACCTGATTGTTGGATTCCTTATTGTTAAGAGACTACAGGTTCATTTAGAATAAAATAAAAGATGAAAAACAGCGATGCATAAGCATTGTGACTTCTGTAGAGTTTCTAATTTGCCATCACATGACAAATTAATGAAGAAACACATATACAGAAAGAAAAATTATTATCAATCAAATGATAACACACTGGCCCATAATTGCAACATGGTAGGAGGTGCCACTAGCATTAATTTTTGCCCTCACACTTACTGCTTTTATCAACAACCTGAAAGAAAAGCCATGAAGTACTAAGACATAAGATTTAGAGTTATGCACAGGGTAGGGATCAGTGAAAAAGCAGCTGACCTTCCTTAGTAACCCAGGAACAAATCAGGCAGAGAGATCCAGAACCCAAGATCATGGGCCATGCAGCCAAGTCAAATAAAGTCATCCAAAGAGTGGAGTCATCAACTCTGACTTGCAGGATACCTCAGCACAGACAGAAGCACACATTGTTACTGAGACATAAAGTAATCCTTAGATGTATAAGCAGAGGTACATCAGACAGACAAAAAAAAATCTCTTTGCAGTTTCACACTTATTGAACAGCTACTGGAATAGCGTGCTCAATGCTGATAGCTGAAATTCAGCAATGATGACTCAAAACACCAGAGATTCAGAAAGAAGCCTCAGACATCATAAGGTCAGCAAAACCACATTACTTTGAGTGAGACTTAAGAGCACAAACAATTTAAGTCAAACAGAAAGCTGGAGGATTATCTCTAAAAGGAAGAAGGAACAGACACTTCAGAGAGAGCTCTGATCTGCAGGTGGAGGACATGGCAAATAATGACTAGAAACAAATTGCAAGAGTTTGGGACAGAACTGTAGGTGAACAAAATTTAGAAAAAAATAATTTCCTTATTAAAAACTCTGAAAGATAGCGTTATTTTTGCAACACAGGGGTTTTTTTAGACTAGAGTATTTTTTAAAATAAAAGATACTGCTGAACTGCAACTGCTAGGCTTGAAATAAGAAAGCATGCACAGGATGAATATGATGTCTCTTAGGATCTTAAGAAGGTCACAAAAGCTTAATACCCACAGAAATAATTTCTTTCAACTCAGCACTAATGCAATGGTGTCATAACTCAATATTAAATATCCCGCCTTCCACAACAGTCAAAATCCAAAATCTGCATTCAATTTAAACAAAAACACAATAAAGTGATAAATAATGAAAATGTGAAGAGTGACAAGTCATTCTTTGGCTTTATTGCTAATGATCAAATGATAGGCACAGTTAATTTTGTGTCAATTCACTTCAGCTCAATCCCAAGACAAATAATCAGGACAAATTTCAGCAACAACTGCCAAGTCAAAGATGACCAAGGGAAAAGGCTTCTAAAACACCCTGAAATAAAAGTTGCCATTACCTCTAGCTGGACACACAGAAAGGTAGTAAAAGCAAAATGTTCATTTAACATGTACTAAGTAACAATGCTTTTTACACATCAATCATTTGAAAAAATAATTGGGGTTTTTTTAAAGAAAAATTTACCTTGCAGAAGGCCAAACCTGTAAGTTCAAAAAACGGTAGCTCTACATTTTGCTCAACAGTTTCTAAAATGGCAAATTCAAAGTACTAAGTTCATGCAGGAAAGAACTAAAAACCTGATCAAAATGTAAACAGAATACCAGTGACTAACTTCTGTCTAATGAATTAAACTATCATATCTCTACAAAATAAAAAGCAAACAATTCAGAAAGGTGATACAAGATCATTACAAAAATGAAACTGTGTAGTTCAACTGACCTATTTTTGAGGTCATTGTGTCACTAAAAACAGAAAAAAGAAACTAAATGTATTTCCAGCAGACTGCGACAAGTAATGGCATGACTCATATGCCTATATTTGATGTAATAAACACATAAAATTACATTAAGATGCAGGGACATTTACCCCCGATTATTTATCTGTTGAAAAAGAAAAACTAAAGTTTAGTAGACAGAACAGCATCTGGATTTACTGCATCCCAGTTCAGACATTCAACATGTCATTGGGGCTTTAAGTCTGTCTTTAGAGGTAATCATATACTTTTGGAGGGGGCATTCAATTCACTCAATTTGAAAGCTTAATACTAAAGATCGCAAACAAATATTTAAAGAACAAGCAGGGCAGTGAGCAGGTTCCAGAACATTCACATGATAAGCTTGTTAAAATGTTAAAATGTCCACTGAAAGGTCACAAAGTTCTAAGGCATTGACTTTCTACAGTTTTTTATATCTTAACCATGGAAATCAAAGTGAGCACAGCACGGTATTGGCCACGCAGCTGTGCTTCTCTACTCCAGCATAAATTTAACTCTGAACAGTTTTTTAAACAAAACAAAAAACACAAGAGGAAAAAGGATGGGAAGAGCCCTGTTGATCTAGCTCAGATGCCTATCACACTGGCCATCAGATGACCTCCCTGAATCCAGCTGTGGCAGATGGGATTCCAACAATCAGCTGCTTACATCGGCCACCATGAAATCCCAGCAAGTTAACACCTCACTGATTTATAAACCAAACAGCTGAATCCAGAAGGGATGTTTACTCGCAGTGCCTGAAAAAAAACAACTTCATTTTGCTATAAGCTGTCCCTCCCACCAGTGTGTAAGGTGGTGCCCACAGCTTTCAGAGGCACATTTAAGGTCTGTGTTACCCATCTCATTAACACAGAGCTTGCTTCAAGTGCTACTTCAGTTATGGCAAACAGAGTCCAGAACCATACATTTCTAAAGAGAGCAGCAGTTAACACTCAGGTGGGGAAAAAATTCTGCACAATTACCTTAGGGAGTACCATAAATAGAATTTTTTTTTTCTGTGACAAAACAAAATATCAACAAGAATGCTTACACTTGTATTTCTGCTTTGGAAAAAAACACAGAAACATACAATTAAGGTAATCTAAACACTGGCTGCCAGTGGGGTTTCATAAGCAGTCTCATGCTTGTTAACAAGTTATTTTTAGTAGGCACTCTTTCTGTTCTCCTCTCTCTCCACCCACATGCAGAAGAACCCACCCCACAAAAGCTATTTAGCTATATAAATCAAATTTAAATTTAGATAAGGTGATTCCACAGATTAGGAAGCAAGTACCAAAGCAACCATAATAGATTTTATTTTTATGATCTTAGATCAGGTCATTTCAGCGCCAAAAAACTTACAGGTTAAATGCAGCACAAGAGACAAGGACAGAGATAAGGAATGAACAGAAACAGTAAGACATCATTTCAGCATAAGGCTGTGGCCTCTGTAGTATTCTCTTTTGCTGTTTAGCTCTGAGTTAATTGCCAGCTGAGAAATTCAGCCCATACAGTACTAGGATTTCATATTTGAAGTTTCCTTTAGTTATTCTTTTCCCTTACATCATCAGGGAACATGATTTAGCAAATATTTGCCAAAGACAGCTATGGCAGTTCAGCTGACACGGAGTAACTTATAAACCCCTGTAACTGAGCCCTGACACGCAGAACCCCGAGTTACAAACATATCGTGTTTATCCACTTGTTAGTGCCATTCAACAGCTGACCCTGAACGAGTCTATCGGTGTCTTCCAGCAGGGCTGAGGAGGGAATGCATTGTTAGTCACCTACTGACACGCCTACTTTAAGACCACTGTCAGAGACTCCAGAACTCCCACTCCTCAAAGAATACAAATAATAAACAGCTCATCTGGGGGATTCCCAGGTAGTCTACAATCTTCCCATCAAAATATCTCGTATGACCTGCAAACCTCTCAGCAAAGTAGTTTCTTGCAAACTGCTTAAGTAGGCAGGCTGTCTACTTGCTGCAACCCTCCCTAACAGCATTTGTTTGAGTTTTTTAATCCAGTTAAAAGTACGTGTCACTGAGACAAGCACATATCTGACCCTTGAGAACAGACATCACCACTGTTTTTTTCCTTTTCATTCTCTCTTTGCATCCACCAAGAGGCTTCAAATGCATAAGAATGTGCCATTAAGCAAAACGCACAGAAAGCCACCTGCAGTAGCTGCAAGTTGCCAAGAGCCTCTCTACCACACACTTGCACAAATTAAGAACATCTTAATACATCTTAGAGGAGTCTTTATTCTCCTACTGGACATTTAAATAAAATGTCTTTCAGTTGTGTTAATTACAGCAGGGCTTAAGTATGAAGTGTGACTAGGACCCCACTGTGCTAGGCACAGCACCAGGAATAAGAGACAGCTCCTGCCACCACTGGGAAGTGGGAACCAAAAAGGAAATAGACTAAAGAAAGAAGAAAATAAAGTGAAGGTAAGGAACAGCAAAAACATAGGTGAAAAAAATCCAAAATGTGCCAACCCCCCAAAATGCTAGCATAGAAAAGTACGGAGAAGCAGAAGCAAGAGCAGACAACCCAGGAGGGAATTTGGAGCATGACTGTAAGCACGTTAACACTGAATTGAGAGAACCCACAAGTGAGTTCTCCAGGGGTGTGAAACACTTGCTGTCACCACTTGTGCAGGCAGCCCAGGCCAGCAGAGCCTCTGGGCAGTTCTCTGTGGCCTCTGCAAGCCTTGCCAGACTCTGGAAAAAGAAGCAGGGCACAAAGCAAGCAGTTCCACATCTGCTGGAGTCTCCTTGGCAGGTCCCTTCTGCCACACTGTGAAGCCAATCCCTATCACAAAGGTTCAACTCAAACCTTGACATTTTTGCCTAAAACATGAAGAGCAATTTCTGCATTAATGAGGATATTATAGGTGGACTTGGAAACCCAGGTGCAATGAACAGTAATGCCCACTTAACCTGCAAAGTTTTCCTGGCAGGGCAAAGGAAGAAGATGCTCCTTTGTGAGAGCCTTGGATTCCAACACATTTTCCTGCTCTCTAGAATATCAGAGGACTCTCCTTGCCTTTGCAGTTTCTCCTTTCTGTCAAGTACTCCATAATTATGTCATCCAATTAGGACCTGACATGTTTTCTTACTCTTCAGCTTCACTGAACACATCACAAAAATACAGCATGTACTTGTCTTGCTATTCTCTCCATGACCAAGAAACAGCATCTTGGACCCAGAGTCCAAGACAGCGAACGAGACAAATCAAAATCACAGTGAGAAACAGATTGTTTGGAATCTGAGACAGCAACCAAATCCCAAAGAGAAAGACAGATGAAGCTAGTTATGAAAATGCATTTGGTGACTATGTTTTAAGATTGGAGGAGGAGTAAGAGAACTGCCAGCTGCTCAGAACCAACATCCACCTTGGACAGGAAGTACAGTGAATAAAAAAAGTCAAAAATTAGTAGTAGCCAATCTGAATCCCTATGATGACTGTGAGCTGAGGTTAAACAGCATTCTAAGACTGAAAGAGGCATTGCAACTGCTTCTCCAGAGAGCAAAATCAAGTTGTGCTACACTGTTCAAATCATGCTGCAGAGCACAGACTGTCTTTAAGAGACTCCACAGCCTCTGCATCCATCTCGAATTACTGCTTCAGCTTGTGCCACAGAACAGCACAGGAATGGAACAAGTCCATTTAGGCTAAAGATGGTTTTGAATTCAAGGAGAACGTTATCTCAATTATGTTAAGAAACTGTAGGCATGCCATCAGTGCAATGCAGATATTCTCTGTGGCAGGAGTAGCTATCTTGGTGAAGGAGCTATTATTACAGATGAGGCAGCATTGTAGAAGCCAGATGCATAAGCTATTCACCACTGCAAGTCCCGCTTTTGAATTTTTTTTTTTTTTTAGGTAATAAAAATAGTAGAGCAAGAAGAGCAAGAGGACTAAGTGTTGGACATCTCTAAAGCTATTTAAGGTAACAAGAGAAACTATGGCTCATTTTCACATTGTACGTAATCTGATCAAAGTGGGGGCCACTGCCAAAAAAAGACAGTCTTACTTCCCACTTTTATGTTCCTGCCATAGCAAATCTGGCAATCTTGTAGCCTGAGCATGAGTCAGTTTAGCCTACTGATCTGACAAACTAATCCATCTCCAAAATAAAGCAAGCCTCAAATCAGCAAGCTCAACTGACTCATCTTGAGGACAGGCTAGATCTGAGGAAAGGAAGAACTGGCAACCAGCCTGGTGCTTACTGCCTGTACTCCCAGGAAAGCCACGCTAAGTGTCACACAAACCCGGAGCCAATGGCACGGCGGAGCTGCAGCCTGCGGAGGAGGGGCACTCCTGGCCCTCCCGTCCCGGTACCAGGTATCAAATGACTGCTCTCTGAAGGGGAGCTGCATCCCAGCTGCTTCCAGAGGAACAGAACTGCCTACCCAAAGCCATGTGAGCACTAGGGCTGGCAGAGAGGGAGATGGAAGCAGCTCGAGTAATTCCTTGCCATGACAGCGTGTGCCAAGGGCAGGCTGAATCAGCCAAGCCGAGGGCTCAGGGAACCGAAGTGGAATCACCTGGGCACCACATCCCCTGCCTTCTTAAAGCAAAACACAAGCCCATACTGTCAAACAACGGAAAAATATTTCTACTATTACATCACATCAGCACAGACTTTTATTCTGGAGAGTAACTATATTGCCCTAAAATGCATATTTTAGACAACAGAAAGTATAATTTTCTCCTATGGTTTCTTAAACCTACTAACAAGTTTATTTTTCCTCTCTCAGAAACAATACACCTATTTCAATACAAATTTTTTCCCCAGTGAAAGGACAATAATATAAATTGAACTACAGAAGATGTCTCCAAATATTTTATTTTAATATACAGATTTTAGTAAAATAAAATCTAAGTTTTCTCCAGAAAGAAAAACATGAACAAAAGTAACACTTCTCTTTAAGAACAAGCCCAGGCATCTGGGGATTTAATTCCCTTCTGCCAGCATATGAGCAGACAGAGGCTTTCAGGGAAAAATACACATACAGCTGAAATTTTTGAACTGTTCTTGTAATTGTTTGTTAAGGAAGACTGCTGAGGCTTGAAATCCTAAAATAGAGACAAGTATCTGGAAACAGGGAGAAGAGAGCACCACTTTTTTAAGGAAAATTTCCTCTCAATTATGCCAGTAAGAGGAAAAATAAGTAACAAAACCAGACCTTTCCTAAATTCTGTCGCTTTCCATACTTGACAAAGGCAGCATCATTCTTGAAGATATCACAAAGTAGAAAATAAGTTATACTAAGCAAAAAAGCCTAAAATCAGAAGAACAATTTTTAAAGCAACAAACATTTATGTTACATATCTATCTATCCATATATATCTGCAAAAGTCATATACCTATCCAGAAGGGGCACTTTTTCAAGGGCTGCTGTCCCAAATCTACATAGGTTTTGAACACACCTAGGCTTTTTTGCCAGCAATGCAGCAAGTTTTCTTAATTACAAGCTTGACTTTCTTGGACAGAACACAAAACAGGTCTCAACACTGTCAGCTTTTCCTTCTCTTCTTGTATACACCCTCATCCTAGGAATCCCAGGCAAGATAAACCAGGTATTATGAAGCCAGGACTGAGTGCATGCCAAAGATTTCTATTTCTAGAAGGAAACAATGTAGCCTAATATTTCTCTGCTGCTGCTACAGCTGAAGAATAATGGCAATGCTTTATCTTGGTCCAGGTAAGGAGGCTACTTTCAGCACAATAATAGACATCCATCTCAGAGGAGAGTAAATACAGAGGAACAATCTAATGTTCTTGCAGACAAAGGTTTCATTACCTGCCTCAGAGGACAGTAACCAACAAAGCGCTCTGAAGAACACAATTCCTTTGTTATAAGGGCTCATATTAAAAATAAAAAAAAGATACTCAAATATGATATTGATTAAGATAAAGAAAGCACAACACAGAGAAAGCATGGCTTCATCTACTCCATTTACCCTTGTCTTACAGCAGCAAATAGTATTTAGAAGAGTATGAAACAGGACAAACTTGCAAGGATAGCTACCCCAGCACTCTCCCAGACCTCAGCTATAGGTGGCTTGGGAACTTCCTCAGCCAGAGGCAGCATCTCTGGATTTTTCTTCCTGAGTTTGCAAACCCAGCCCAGGATCTGAAGATAATATACACAGTAAGCCAACCAACCATTTCTACACAGGCATAAGGAGAAGAGACATCTCTAAAGAACATCAGTGTCAAGACTATCCAGTAGAAAGCTGAAATTTTATCTCAACATCTACAGTAGCAAGTAGTGACAAGTCTGTTCAAAGACCAGGATGGCTAAGGCATGTGCCAGCTAAGGCATATTACCCAGCATCCAGGCATTTTTTATTACAAGGGATTAGTCTTCATCTTGCTCATAAATTCATCTTTCACCTTCCAATTGGACAGAAACAATATAATCTAAACTGGTGTCTTTAAATAGACTAAATAAACTAAGATCAAATACAGTTAGCATGAATTTGGGAATAGGAGATGGTCACAGCAACATCAAATAAAGTAGCAGTAAGAGTTGAAAAGAAAATAATTCTTGAAAAGGAGCATATAGAATATGCTTGAATGCTTGCATTTTGGCTGAGACAGGAAGTCTTGAATAGAAATTATTTTCCACCGTAGCAGCCACTCAACCACAAACCCACAATGAAATTTCATTAAGACATTACAGCCTGGCACTGTAGGAGAGATAATGAATGCATAAATCTAACTTATGGGAGAAGGATTTTGGCAAAGGCAAGATAAGGCTCATCATCTTAAAAACTGTGTCAAAACCCAACAAAAAACCGAAAAAAATTGCTCGTGTTTCAGTTTAGATAAAGTTAGGACAAAGTAGACTTTTTTTCTTCTAGTAGAAACAGTCTACTGAAAAAACGTGGTTTTGTAACAATCAAATCAGTAATTGTCCTTTATCTGCCATGAAACAAACCCGGGATTCTGTTTTTCTTTACATTTGCATACAAGAAAACATCTAATACTTCACTTCAGATCCCTGATAAAAATCAAACAGCCCTACAATTCAGTGTGCAATCAAAAGAGCCAGCTCTTTTCCCAGTATCCTCCTTGAAGCATGTAATTGAGCTGGTACACAATTTTGTAATTAGTGATGATAATGTTTGCAAAATACTTATTTTCTCTGTAATCTACTTTTTAATCCAAATACTGCTCCTTCTAGTTTGTCACATCCAAAGATTCTGACAGCTAACATGGCAGATAAAAACTACTGGATGTAGTGCCTGCTACCTGCATCACAAACGAAGCAACAAGAAAAACCTTCTGATATTTACATGTATTGCTCTTGATCAAAGGTGGTTAATGTGTGGGTTCATCTAAAGTACATGGGTGGGAAATATTCAAACCCAAACTCACCCCATTTCCAACACCAAAGATTATGGCAATACTGACATTACTCAAAGATGGGGTTTTTAGTTTAACAGTTGATTGCCATTTATCCCAAAGACAGATCTTCACCTATCTTTACTCTTAGCTCATTTGCCAGGGCAGCAGAATTATTCCTCAGAGAACTGGGGTCAGATCAATAAATGGACATGAGGTATCATACTTGTTGTATAGGATGAATAAAAATTGGCTTCCTCCACAATTCCAAGTACTTCAGAAGGTCTCTTCATCACTAAAGCATCTAGACACAAAATGAGGCCTCAAGAGCAGAAAGCCAGGGCATTCTATTACAGAACTAGAAATTGTATCCAGAGGAGAAAATGCCCTTGGTAATTACAAGACCTGTGGCCTTTAAGGCTTGGAAGCACAATGTGGCTTATGCAAGAAAGATCTATCAAATTAACTATACAGCTTAAAACCAAGAATTTCTTTATTTCCTTGATATATTAAAACAGAAAGATCTACAGCTAAGAGAGGAACATATTCCCCAAACACAGGCTTTGAAAACTGTGAACAAAACATTAAGTATCTTGGGTCTTCATGCTCACATAAGAAACATCACTAGGTAAAAAAAAATATCAGTCACCAGAACAAACAACAACAGCATTCACAGATTTCCGCACAATTAGAAAAACATCCTGAGAATACCACTGCAGTGGTTTTCAACACAGCAGATTAGATAAACACTGGCTTTTAATAGTTCTAAGTTACTCCTTTAAATTTCACAATCCATCCTCCTACCATTTACCCCATCAGATACAGAAGTCCCCACAGAATCCACAAAGGACACATTGTCTACAAAACGCATTCAGTTTAATCTGTGGCCACGATCAACACAACACAGACAATCCATCTTTCAAAAAATCACCTTAAGTTGGTCCAATTAAGAGAAACAAAATATTTAACAGGATTTTTCCATTATGATAAAAATTAGTGAATATACAGACACTTGTAAGCTTCCAACAGACAGACTGAGTTCCAGGGTTTCACAACCATCATTCCCATCTCCAAAATGATGGCTGAGCTTCGCCACTAGAGCATCCCTTGCAAGTAGGTAATGGTACAATGTATTGCAGTTCCACACGTGTGTGGTCTTTCACATTTTAGCATTTCAGCTTCAGCATCAACGAGAACAATCTGAATGCAACATAAAGGTTAATTCAAGCAGAAAAGCAATTTGCTGTCTTCCATATTTCCTATCAGGATTCAGTAATGACTCACTGTCACCAACACAAGTCTTTCTAGACCAAAGCAATGCTACGGGAGTTCAAGATTCTATTACCATACCCTATGGCCACAAGTCAACATTTACTGCATATTACATATTTGCACTTAAACAACTACCAGAAAAGGGTAGCAGTGAATTTCATGAAAATACTATCACAATCATCACATCAGCCACAACTGCAAAGCAATTTTTTTATGAAGAACAGGATTAGCACTCGTAAGTTGATGGGTTTTACATACAAACTTACTGGCTGATATTGTAGTTGCATGTTGCTTTTATCTGGTAGCTAAAAAATCAGATTAAAAAGTCTCCCACACACTGTGACACCTCTCTCCTCTACCATAATCCATCACACAGTAAACCATGCTGATGAAAATGTTTGTGTGACTATCTATAAATACCAATGAAGAAAAGAAAAGCAACCTATGTTTTTTAATTTAAAAAATACATTTTCTAGTCTGGATCATCTCACTAGTTGGTTTCACAGCACAGCTGTGGAAAAAAAAAAACTTCCATGGGGGACTGAACAGGTCAGGGTCAGACAGCCTTCCCCACTAGGAAAACGAATATAAATCTGTAGCAAAAAAAAAAAGTAATAGGCAGCAAGAGGTAAGGGGTTTGTTAGTCTTAACACAGATAATTCTTGTCACTGTCAGAAAAGACCTGTACTGCAAGTGCTAGGAATGGCTCAACAATTGTGTCAATTTTTTATTTTAATTTTACCAGAATTAATATACTAGAACTGTAAGTCACATACATATTTACATGAAGCCATCTGCCCAGTTTGGGTCTAATCTGCCCTGTAACACAGTGTAGTTAAAAATCTGAAACACTGCTCTAAATATAACTGAGTTTTCACTTCATATTATACAAACCTATGCTTCTGGGCACACTGAGTCAGGAGAGGAAACTTCTCATTACTTGTAAGTTTTTTTCAAGTTCTTCAACAACTGGCTCTCCAAAACAATTCTCCAGTGAGAGTCTCTAGGGGTACAGATGGGTAAATGCAATCTCCATCCATGGCAAGATAGCAAATATTAAGAGCACAGCAAACAACCAGCAGAAACAAGTTGAATATGCCTTTGGCCAAGAGAAATCCAGCTAGCACTCCAAGCAAGCAGGTAAAAGACATCCAAGGAAAACACATGCTTGGACTTTCAAAAAGTTCAGACTGCTCCTTTAACAGTCTATGGCAAAAAGTCAAGGCTATAGAGGAAAGATCCAATTATAGGCCAAAAGCTGGCTAAAGACTAGGAAGCCATGGTGAGACTTAATAGTCAACTTTCCACTACAGAGAAGAGTCAATAGTGGAACTGACCTGGCAGCATTGCTAGGAATCATTCTATTCAACATCTTCGCTGACCTAGATAGAAGTGCACAGTGAAATTCTCCAAGTCTGCAGATAAAGCTAAGCTTTTTCAGGTCAGCCAGCTGCAATGGCAGTAACTGTGAACTCTGGAAGGCCCTCACTAAACTGTGTAGGTAAAGTGTGGTAGGTGAGCTTCAATGCAGAATGAAAACAGATCTATGAAAATAAATAGGAGGAGAGGAAAAAAACATATTAGGCTTCCATACTGAACTTATAGCTGGAGTTTGCAATTCAAAGAAGTGATCCTGAAGTCATGACTGACAGTCCTGAAATTACAGGATCCCTGTGCAACATGCCCTAAAGTGCCATCTAGATATTGGACATAACCAGTTCTGGAGGAACTCAGAACAAGGCAGAAAGTAATTGTGCTGCTATGTAAAAATTTAGTGCACTGCAGTCTTAAGAACCAAGATGTGGAGACAAGAATAGCATTTGGGCAAAATTTAAAAAGGCATAGAAATGGTCAATTAAAGGATTAAAGACAGAGCAGCTGCCTTGGAAGAAAAGACTGAAGAGGCTGGGGCTCTTCAATATGGTGGGGGTGGGAGGGTGTAACATTCAAAGCTCACTTGAATGGCAGTGAATACTTGATGGCAGTAGGTAAGATCAACATAGCTAGTAAAGAACATTGGAAATCTGTTCTCTCAGGATTGTGAGCAGACACTAAAGGGAGCAGACAAGGATGCAGCCTCTGATGACTGGATTCCAGAAAAGTGGGAGGACAGCGAGTCACAGAATGGCCATGCTCACTTGTACTCCCTTAACAGCAACACAACTGTCACAGCTATACAAACACCAAATATCTGACTCAGTATGGTACTTCTTACCTTCTAAAACAAGACTGGAAAAGAAAATGTTAAAGTGAAAATTTCAAACTGGCTTTATATACCAGGAAAACTTATTAAAATACAATTTCATTATCTAATTTTCATTGTATTCTTACAAGGCCTCAGAAAAGTACAGATTCTAAAGTAGGTGTGGTGAGAAGCTTGGTTTTCAGGATAGAGAAGAATGAGAAGGAAGATACAAAAGCTTAGTTATTTCAATTACACATTACTCTGGATACTTAAGAGTCACAAAAAGCTTGGTTCCAAAACAGCTACACACCTCTGTGCCACAGGCTCCATCTCTGAGAGCTTCAACATCAGCAAAGGCAGCCCAGATTAAAAGTGGGCTGCCTGCTCCCAATGTGTGACCAACCATAGTTATTACTCCTGGATGTCATCTCAAGGGAATTCCACCCGGAATAAAACACAACCTTTAAAAGGCTATTTGATTATTCATGAATACTCATCCTCTCCAGTTAAATCTTAAATTAGGAGGAACACAAATAACAAGCTTAAAACACTGAGTCACTGGCCAGTATCTCAGCTACAGAAGTTTCTTCAGAAGAGACAAGGCCACATCAAGCACCTGCACAGCGTTGGTTTCAAGTACTAGCAAACAAAGCATCCTCACTGGTATTCCCCTCTGCCTTGGAAATGAGTGCCACAGAGCAGGGTGATACTGAGGCTCTCCTCCTCATTTCTGCTTCTGAACACATCTACAGCCTGCTCTTCTGACCCAAACCTCATTTACTGGCTCCTCTGCAGCTGGGCAGAGCTGTCTCCTCCTCTGGCCTGAGGTTCAGGGCAGCAGTACACCTTTATATCACTTTTACCTTGTTCTTTACAAGACGGTCTGAAAACAGCTTTCAGTACTACACGATGCTGTGATGGATAACACAGAAGTCAGGTCTGGAGCACACAATCTCTTTTTCCCCTGAGACAAGAGCTTGCATAGAACAAAACTCTTACCCAATGGTCAGTGACTTGACAGAGCTGGGACCTTGAAGGAGTACCTGCTCTGATCAGCCATGCTGCACTTGTAGGACCAAGTGATCCAGTGCAATTCTTGCCTTGGGTCAGCACCCTGAGCCCTGCTGGAAATGGGTTTCAGTGACACTTTCCAGGGCCTTGGGAAGCTGTGGAGACCAAACCATCCTTCAGGACAGAGCTGGGACCTGGCAACACAGACAGACCTTGAAGGAGTACCTGCTCTGATCAGCCATGCTGCACTTGTAGGACCAAGTGATCCAGTGCAATTCTTGCCTTGGGTCAGCACCCTGAGCCCTGCTGGAAATGGGTTTCAGTGACACTTTCCAGGGCCTTGGGAAGCTGTGGAGACCAAACCATCCTTCAGCAGAATCTTCTACAAGACCATGCTCTCTCTCACTCCATTTGCAGGCTGTGAGGAGCAAGCATCCGTGGCAACAACTAAGAAAAATTATTTGGGGCTTTTCCATGTCTTTAGATTCTAGTGAAAGAAATTACCCATTTAAGTGGTAACACAGAGAACTCAGCCTGAAGCTCTATAACCACAAAGAAGAACTGCTTGCTTAGGAATAACAGCACTTGTAAATACCTCAAACACTACAAAGGTACTAAAGACCAAGGGTTTAATCCCCTTAAATGCTTCAATTGTCATTTTAACAACACATCCACACATTTAACAACAAGCAGGTATAAAAGCAACAAGTTCTGTTTTACTGAAGAATTAAATTAGGAAAAGTGGGTTTTTAAAAATAAGTCAGTTTCTGTCTATGTATTTAAACTAGGGTACCTTGGAAGTCTACAGTTCTCAAATACTACACTTTATATAACTATGATAAGCATCCATTCTAATGTCTTTGCTTACCTTGGGTTGGAAAATAAATAAACACCAAACCAGTGTAAGAAAAAGTCAACCTGACCTATAAAAGAAAACTCCTAGATAACAATACATTAAAATACACCAAATTATTCACTAATGGGTATCAATTTCATTTGTTCTGCCCCAACACTGCTGCAAAAATTAGATTTACAACTTTCTGAAAGAGTATTTCAAGTCCAAGCTTAAAAAGAAGTTCAGCCATGTTAACAGTCCTGTGGGGCAGGATGCAACCTTCCCAACTGCTTCAAAAGGATATGGATGGAACTGCCACGTTGCAAAGGCACGATGGAGAGAATACACTGTTCAAAAGCCCATTTGTAACCATGACATGCATACAATTTAAATCCTTATCACTGGTCACAATAAAAGCTCCTTGAAGAAATTATGGATTTTTGTTTACTCCACCAGATACACAGTTCTTCCGATTACGGGACATTAAAAACCTCAGAGTTTTGATGGATGGGTGTTGAGAACAATGTTAAGATTATGGAGTTTTGCAATATATCCTAGTCATTCTAAGCATATAATTCAGGATTTTCCATATATTAACACTATATGCTGACTTGTTAATGCTTTACTACACACACTGCACATTTTTATTCTTCAAATGCAAGCAGTTTCCAAGTCCAAGCATAAAAAGAAGTTCAGCCATGTTAAGAGTCCTGTGAGCAGGATGCAACCTTCCCAACTGCTTCAAAAGGATATGGATGGAACTGCCACGTTGCAAAGGCACGATGGAGAGAATACACTGTTCAAAAGCCCATTTGTAACCATGACATGCATACAATTTAAATCCTTATCACTGGTCACAATAAAAGCTCCTTGAAGAAATTATGGATTTTTGTTTACTCCACCAGATACACAGTTCTTCCGATTACGGGACATTAAAAACCTCAGAGTTTTGATGGATGGGTGTTGAGAACAATGTTAAGATTATGGAGTTTTGCAATATATCCTAGTCATTCTAAGCATATAATTCAGGATTTTCCATATATTAACACTATATGCTGACTTGTTAATGCTTTACTACACACACTGCACATTTTTATTCTTCAAATGCAAGCAGTTTCCTGAACATAGTGTTTATGATATCACAGTACGAAAGTCACTGAACCTGTTACCAGAGGCCACCTACATCTTCTGCTTGCATGACTTCAGCTCATTTTATTTTTCTTGTGTTACTTATGCCTGACCACATACCCTTTAACAGTTTAACAGGGTAACTTTTGTGATTAACTCCAACACTTAAATCATGTTCTTTTTTAAATAAAGTGAGATAAGTGTATCAAAAATACTACAAATCCAAATGAAACAGTATTCTATGACAAGACCAACAGTCTTCTTCCAGCAAACAGAAATCAGCAAGATGATCAATTTCTGCACTATTTTTATCATCACATATTCAAGTGGAGGAACTGGGAAGGATTTCCATAATTGTTTAAGTTGTATGGCAGTCTATCTATAGAATCCTCTATTCAGTTAAGTTTACCATACTGTTTGGAGAAATATTTTAAGTGGTAATTTGGGGGCTTTTCCAAACACAAATCAGAGCAACATGAATAGAAAGGAAAACACCAAGAATTAACTTATCATTGTAATGGGTAGAGACAACACATTACAGCAAAGAAGCCCAGGAATTAACACAAACACTGAGATTCTTTCAATTAACTAAGAGAGATAAGAAAAAATGTGATAAAATCCATTGCAGTTAAAAAGGCTACAAAAGCCCTGTGTTTATTACTACTACCTGGAATAGGCAGCACTCCTTTCTATAGAGTCTGAACTTACTTGATCATACCATAAACTCAGCTCCCCTTAAAAGCAACCCACATCTCATAATTAAACAAGAACCCTGGGGAATACAAAGAGGCTTAACCTTAAAGACAAAAACTTCCTTGTCCCACCTCAAGCCTGCTGAGTGTTGCAATTCTGTTTGTGAACAGTTGACAATTCCAACAGTAGGCACAACAGGCAGCTTCTGATTATTTCACTGCAAAACATGGCCAACTAGAGCTCAGCACATTTAGGTTTACTCAGAGGGCCAGCACAAATTCAAACTCCTATAAAACTGCACTACATTTGCTTCACAAATCTGGTGGGCTTACTGAACTTAAACTAAAATGAATGTTTCAAACTTGCATAACGTTCAAGACTAGTTATGTCCACCTAAACCTTATTCTACCCAGTTTCATTATATCTCTTCTCTAATTTGTATTCCCATATCCTTTCTCCATTTACTGCAATTGCTCTTCAGATCTATTTCGCTCCTTTCAGCTCTTCTCCTGTCCTGCTTCTTCCCTATCTGTGACTCAGAATTACAGTGACACCCTCTAGTTTGCTCCTTTCAATTCCCTCAAATGGGAAAGTGTATCTTTCCTCATATCAGCAACATACTCCAATCCATATCAAGAGGTGAGTGACAGTCACTGACCTTATTTCAGCCTTCTTTGCAGCTATACAGCCTCCCTGTGATTAAAGGCAAATTCAAATTTGTGTACAAATCACCACTGTCCATATAAAAGCACAATCAAATGCTGGTCTACAGAGTGCTTATCCTGCACCTGGGAAAGAACCCATCACAACTCATACTCCCAAACTTCTGCACACAGGTGGGCAAACAGCATGATCCTCTTCCCAGCAGAGTTAGTGAACATCTACCCTGCTTTACTGCAAATTCATTGAACAATCACAAATATCCTGTGGCTTGGGGACAGTAATTATGCATTTTAGGCTTTAAAATCTCCCAGAGTTTAAACTCACCCCACCTAAAGGCCAGGGTGCAAAAAATCAGTTCCCAAACTGTAAAGCACTACAGATCAAGAGGCACACAAAGTTGCTGTCCCCTGCTCTGGCGCTCCTGAAACACACAAGCCAGAGGTAACAGACCATACCTGCAGTAACCCATCTGATGCCAGGACCAGAAAGAAGGCCACCAACTAGCAAGCTGGAAACTGCTTTCACAAAGTCATTATACTGTCATTACATTAAAATCCAAGACAATTTTAGCCTTTGACTAGCTTTTAAAAGGTTCTTCCAAGCCTTGAAGGCAAACTACCTGGCAACCAACAACCCATTCAGACTGGTAAGATTGGTGTCCTCTCCCTTTGGTGATATCTCCAGGTACATCACCCGCTGCGCCACTTTGGTACTTGCATGTGTATGCGCCTCAAGAGAACACATAGTTTTTTGCAACATATTCTTCTTTCAAAAGTTGAGCAAGTGCTTGTAAAGTTTCCAGAACTCATAGGGAAGTTGAAAGCTCCTAATCCAAGTTTATGAGAGCAATTATAGCAGCTTTTGAGTGTCATTTTAATGCCTTCGGCATAGATGCTTTTTAAAGGATGGACCAAAAAGCACTGAGTAAACTGTATTTCTGTACATCAGAAACAAAGCAACTCAAAACATTTCTATTTCTTGTACAGCAAAACACATTATCTTCTCCCAAAACGGATACCAAATTCTAGAACTATTTCTTAAAGCACCCCTCCACTAATACACAGTTTTCATTTCATCCTGTAATTCATACAGCTGTTAAAAATGTCTTTATAATACAGACAAGATTTCAGAAAAAGACTGTCATATGACAATTGCAGATATGCCTTCCACTTATCACAGCATTCAACACCATACAAACAACATATAAAACACACAAACATGAATTATACACACTTAATATCAGGAGAATGAAGCATGAAGTAAGAAAGTACTACCCTGCACTACCTCCCCACTCGCCAGCTACTTGCATGAACAAATGCTACTGCTCACAGACACCACTTAACTTCCATGAATGCGTCTAAACTAAGACAGCTTCTCACTTCTAATTGGATTGCCACATCTCCAAATGCCAAACTGGAAGAGAGAAGCTGATTACTTCGATGATGGCAAACAGCAGAACTGATTGTGCATCATTTTTGGAACTGCTTGCTTCATTTCAGAAATCAGCTTCTTCCGACTGATTTTTCTAAGCTGAGTATAGTTAAAAGAAATCTTACACCACCACTAGCACAGGCTGAAGAATGTAAGCTTTAAGCAAGAGCTTTCCAATTCTTCCCTTTAAGTACAAGTTTCAGAACATGAGATGAATGCCTCATGTGCATAAAATTATTTTAAATGCCAACTTTCAGCTGATCTCTCTTAGGCTTGGTACACACCTTGCAAAGCAAAAAGCTGAAAATCTGAATGCCCTTAAACACAAAAATAATTTCCTTCATAAAAACCACTCCTAAATCTTTTTATAACTGCAGATAATTCTAACTTAATATTGATGCACAAAAAGTCTATCAGACTTTGAAATGCTGTTAATTCCACCTTTAAACTAGTCACAAAATATGACTAGTACACACAAAATATGAACAACATATTTTAATTAGGTCATATACCAACAGCAGTATCTGACTAGGCATCATGTCTGTACTTAAGACAATCCCTAAATATAAAACCTGACCAGACGTTTCTACACTCAGCAATTCAATTGGTGCAACAGGCCAACTACTCTTCCATGAAAAACTCCAGGTACAAGTAACCAGCTGCCAAGTACAGCTCACCACATACCAGGGCTTGTCTGAAGCCTGTTTACCTATTCCATTATCTTAAAAAGCAATGGTAATGCCAACAGAGATCTGTAGGTACTGCCAGGATTTCTTTGGCAAGTGCACCCATCTTCCATTACCCTGCTTTCCTTATAGTTGACACAATTTGTAATCCAAGTGTAATCCTCACTGATACCTGAAACAAGCACTTCACCCTCATGTTTGTTGGTTGAGGAGAGGGGGGTGGTAAGAACACAATGAAAAACACTAAGAAGAAAGTGTTATTAACTGAATGAAGCTGAAGCCTTGCTGTTTCAAGTCATAACAATAGATACTGACTTGCAAAAACCCCCCAGTCTTTGCTGTCTCTGTTTTTTCAACTATCAATATGAATGCAATATGAAAAACTGTTTCAGTAGTGTTTTCCATGATAAAAACACAGTAGTGTTTTTCATGATTACCCTACCATGATAAACCTCAGCTCTAAGCAGTTTTAACCTGCTGTCACCATCATATGAGGCAAGTGATCTGCACACAGACTTGTGTCTGAGAATTTGACTCCAGGTTTCCATCTAAGGAAGGAAACTGCTACTCAAGGAAGGATGTCTGCCAGCCCTCCAGGACAAACATGCAAGTGCCCTTAGTCTTTAACTATGCTGTTATGGGTGTGGTTAAACAAGGCTGCTAAGGTGACCTAATATTTAATACTTTGCTGTCATCAGAAGGGACACACCCTTCTGCCCTCCCTCTCCCCCCAGCCATACAGTCTGTCCCATCCCTTGTCATCATAGTTACAAAATATGTCAATTCAACTCACTACCCCGGCAGAAAACTGTTTACTCTCAGAATTAACTTTCTGATGAATAAGCAAGTTCAAGCAGCTCGCTGTGGTCATTTAAGCTCCAGGGAGACCATGTAAGAAGGAGTAGGAATATGGCCACTAATGGAAGTCCATTTTGATAGCATGAGAAAAATCTGCAAATATAAATAGGTATCATTTACTTCAAAGGCTTCAGAAACAAATAAGGGCATTTTTTAACCTACCATACAAGTTACTGCTACTATGTGCTGCTCCTGAAAAATCACTGAACAGAAAACAGGGAAGGCGGCTCAGAATCTGTTACATAATGTCATTGATTTGGAAGACTTTCAGGGGTAAACTCAAATGGGCTCTGACCTGAGTAGTTCTCTAAGAAAAGTAATTTCTAGGCCTAAAAATGCACCAGAGGTGTGCACTGTGAGTAGAAAAACCATGACAATAGAGGCTTGTAATTTCAATGCCCTCTCGAAGGCATCTACTTATTTGGTCACCACTTCTCAGAAAAATAGAAAGGCTTAGAAGAACAGTCTGCTGGCTCTCTCCTGTCTCACGAGCAAGGTGCTGATAGAGAAGTACCTAATTATTTTGTTGTTGTAACTTATTTCATTATAATTCACCGATTCCCATGGCAGCTGGCTTGTCAAAACTGACTTTATCAGTAGTTTCACGTCAGGTATTTCGTTACAGATACTGTGACCAAAATTCATTTGTTCAAATGATGAAAAACTAGCCCGCTATTATGTGTATGACTCATCCTCAAGTCAGGATAGACACCATTTCTCACAATCTTTACTTGAAGTGGTAAACAAGTAGTGACAAAAACAAGAGTTACAGCCAATGTATCACACAACAGGCTGCAGTGAAAGAATGGCATCCCACGCACTTCACAAATAGAAACAAGAAAGGAAACTTCATTAGTAACAACAGAAGCTAATGTGCAAGATGCCAAGTCAAAAAAGGAAAGCTCAGTAGCCACAGAAGTAGTGATACCTGGAGAGAAAAAGGAACAGATTCTGTGGAAGGCAGATAGAGAACAATGAAGGAAAACCAAGAGAGCAAATATGCCAAAAAGGAAAATGAGAATATGCTTACAAAAGAAAAAGGAGAAAAATAAAATGCTACATCCCTTATTAAAGTTTTAAAATACAGTAATGAAATTACTTTCAAACAACTGGTAAGAAATGGTTATTTAGACAAGGAAGACAAAGGGAAAACTACCATGCCTGGCAAGACTGAAAACACAGAACAGATGAAAGGGACTAAGCAGTCAAGCTTCAAGTTCAGATTGGGCTTCAAGTTCAGATTGAGTTATACTGGCAAATCTGAGTAGGGAAGACCTCTGGCTTGAAAGGAAATCGCCCAGACTTCTCAGAAGTACACTCAAAAGATTTCTTCTCTCCCATAAACACATTAAAACTAACAAATTTGGAAGAAAAGAGGGGAGAAGATCACAGACATAGAATATGAAGTAAATGTACTCAGCAGGCATTTGGGAGCAAGGAAAGGAAGAGGATGTTTAGTCACTACCTTCCAGAAGTACTGAGATGAAGCTGCCCTACCTCTTCCTACCTAAATTACTTCAAACTTGTATAGAACAATGCACACTGGATTACAGTGCCTCAATCCTTAACTAAAAAGAAAAGTAATTGTTATCATATACTATTTATGAACTGTTTTACAATCTATGCTACAATTCCTTCCCAAAGTCTTATGGAGGAACAGTCTCAGGTGGACTGTGACTCTCTCCTTCAGAAAATGGACATGCAAACAACCTACCATGTAGAAAGTATGTGACTGAACTTACAACAGAATAGTGTGCTACACCTTTCCATCACACCCTGAGATAGTTTCACTCTTTATTTACTTTCTTTTCCTGTGGCTCTGAATGAACACGCACAGCTACTGAAATTTAGCATTTCACTCAGCTGACCTGCAAGGGTTGGTCACGTGTCCATACCCTCGGGTCCCTATCACTGTAATACACAAGGGCTTCATAAACTGAAACTGGCCTCAGAATATCTGATCATGTAGGAAAAGGCCATTAATCACTTGTTTGAGTTGAGGCACTGGACAAAACACTATTTGCCTGTATCAGATAGCATAACAGTAAGAACCCTACCATGGATAAAATCATAATGTTATAAAGGCATTTTTACATTGGTGTAGCCAGTTCCACTCGGAGTAAGAAATTGCACGTGAGGTAAAGTTTCTCTACACTAGACACATTGACCACACCAGAGCTTTCTACAGCATAGGCACCACTTCTTAAAAACTCAGAGCTAGCAGGATGGCAGCCAGGCACACACAGTTTGCTCAGGGTCCCAGGACAGCAGCAGCAGGAGGTGGCAAATCAACCCAGACCTCCCAGCTTCCACATTTTCTTCATCTGTAAAATGTTGCTGATGCTCTTCACTCTGTTCTCATTATTTTCTTCCCTGTCAAGATGAGAAGAGCCAAAGCTTTCAGAAGCTCTGCAACCAAGCACTTGTTTAGAGTTCACCTCACAACAGGCACTGCCATACAGAACTACTATGGATCAGCTGTGTGGTGACTTAAAGCAAGACTGAAAACTGGGATAAAGATAGCAAAAGTAAAAACTGGGGAAGACCTCAGAACTGAACTGCAAGCCTCACACAGTGAGCCAGTCTTTCTGGCTGACAGTTTCTTTAGGAGGCAACATTCCATGACAGATTCATTAGGAAATGCTTGCAAGGCACTCAGTGTAATGATAGGGATTAAAATACTACTTGCAAATTGATATGTTGGATAAAAAATTGAACTTTTGCCTTAAGGGACAAATTATAAGCAAAGTTCATCTCTACTTTTCTGTGTTTTGTATTCTACTCTGTTTTTTTTCTGTTGATTCAGAATCTTGGTTATCTCACTGCTCTTAAACTGGTTTCTCGAGCTAATTAAGCTTATTTGGTCACTAGTTTGCCCATCTGTTTTTCCTCCCCACCACAAAAACACCTGGGCCTCACTGGTCATTATCAGCCTAGTCTGATAGAGCAGAAATCTCAGACTCATTTTAGATCCCCCGTCAATCAGCAAACCAGGAATACTCCCCCAGCTTTTTCATCCTGGTTGGCAACAGGGAGCCAACTCATCAGCATACACATACCAGGCACCAGCAAAAACATGCTCTGCTCCAGACAAGTCAACATCCTGCCTTCTCTGCCTATGAGAGGATGAAACCAAGGTCACCAAGTTACACCATATAAATAAATAATACTGGGCAAATCTTTATAAAAGGGCATCACTAGTTCCAGTGCTGTGGTGGGTTGACTCCAGCTGGATACCAGGTGCCTACCAAAGCTGCTCTATCATTCCCCTTTCTCATATGGACATGGAAGAGAAAAAATATAACTAAAAGCTGACAGGTTGAAATAAGGACAGGGAGAGATTACTCCCCCATTACTGTCACAGATATAATAAACTCAATTTGGTGGAAAATTAGTTCAATTTATTACCAAACAAACCAGAGTAAGATAATAAGAAATAAAAATTAATCTCATGAACACATTTTCCCTACCCTCCCTCCTTTACAGGCTTAACTTTAGTCCCAATCTTCTCTATGTCCTTCCCCACAGCAGTGCAATGAGACAGGATATGGTGGCTGCAGTTGGTTCATCACCTGTTGCCTCTCCTCAGGGAGGAAGGCCTCACACTCTTCCCCTGCTCCAGCATAGTGTCCCTCTCACTGCAAAGAGTCCTCCATTAACTTCTTCAATGTCAGTACTGCCCACAGGCTGCAGTTCTTCACAAACTGCTCCACTGTGGGCACCCCCCAGGGTCACAAGTCCTGCTCCAGCATGGGCTCCTCTCTTCACAGGTCCTTCCAGGAACCTGCTTCAATGTGGGCTTCCCACAGGGCCACAGCCTCCCTTGGGCATCCAATTGTTCCAGCACGGATTCCTCCATGGTGGATCTCTGCTCTCCCACGGACTTCAGTGGGCACAATCTGCCACACCATGGTCTTCATCACCAGCTTCAGGCCAATCTCTGCTCCAGCACCTGAAGCAGCTCCTCCCCCTCCTTCTGCACTGATCTTGGTCTGCAGGACTAGTTCTCACATATTCTCACTCTACTCTACCATATCTGTTGCATAGGTATTTTTCCCCTTCTTAAAAATGTCATCACAGAGCTGCTGTCACCGTCACTGATGGCCTTGGCCAGCAGCTGGTCTGTTCTGGAGCCAGCTGGCATTGGCTCTATTGGACATGGGAGAAGCTTCTGGCAGGTTCTCACTGAAGCCACCCCTGCAGCCCCCACACTACCAAAACACAGCCACACAAACTCAATACAACTGCTCAGAAATCTGTTCCATACAAAACTTCTGCCAACAAACTTCTGAACCTTTGCTTTGAAGGATTGCAGGGCTGTTTGACATTTGATTTAAATTTCTTTACCTGTCCTGTCTCATGTCACATGTTTTTATATCTTGACAACACACCCTTAAGAAACTGGTAATAATGAGTGCTCTGTTTTGGCAGTACGGTCACTCCGTGTTTGCAGCTGTTTGTGTATGAAGTAGACATTCAGACTGCAAACTGAATTATAACTGCAAGCCAGATGTGGTTTTTTATACCAGTGGACACCTCTGCCACCAATTGCTACCTACACCTAAGTATGACAGGCCATAATGAAAGCAGCGACAGATAAAAATATTACAAAACCATCTGAGGTTATAAATAAATGTAACATGAGAGCTTATTTCCAAATCATAATCTCTAAAGTGGTGTAGAAATCTTTGGCTTTTTTTTTTTTAAACAAAGCAAAATAGACTTAAAGCAGACCCATCTACATTAAAGAGATACTTGACCAATCTACCTCAATTCCACACCCTATGGAGAATTCCAAACTGCTGAGGACTGCTTTCATTTTCTTAATGCTACTGCCACCTAACAGACTTGAACAGCAAAACCACCAACCCACAAGTGTTCAAGGTTTTCTGGGAGAAATACTTCAGAGACAGGCAGGAACCAACCTACACACAGCCTGGGAAATTAGCATTCACACATGCTCTAGCTGAACACATCACTAAATGAGAAACAGCTCTAAGTGAGACAAGGGAATCTTCAGCCAAAAAAAAAAAAAAAAAAAAAAAAAGTCAATTTCTCCTAATCAAAAGGGCAGCAAGCAGAACAATTAATTTCCTAACCTTTATACTGTTAGAAGAGACTGCTGCTGTAACCATACAAAAGCTAAGCCAACATGTTTCAAAAGTGTTCAAGATCTACAGAACTGACAATTTGGTTTTCTATTTCTGTCTGCTTACCCTGCTGCTTCTGCCTGTAAACATTTTGTAGGAGGATGTGAAATTCAACAGAGAGGACTCTGAACTATGAATGACTCCCCAGTGGCACATTCTTAGAAGTGCGTGGTGGTGCCTATGAGCTCACTCACACATGATAACGTCACCAGTTAGGGTCAAGTCAAGGCAGCTTTACTTGGTTACAGCTGAATGTCAGTTCATTAATGTCAAAGTGCCCTGTCCCCACCTTCAGTGGTAATTTGAAGATAGAAGAAAAAAAGATAAAGAGGAAAAGAAAAAATATGTCAATGTTTATGGGGAAAAAATTAGGTTATGAGAACACCAGGTAATACCTTCAACTCTTTGTTGATCTTCAACTTCTAGTAAAAGCATGCACTGAACACTGATGTCGTACCTCATTAGGCCTAATAGTTTGATTTACCACATTCACTTTTTTTCCAACTTGATGACTTGAAGACCTCTGTATACATTGCATAATTTACTCTGAATGCCTGAATTCAGCCTCACAACACCTTGTGAGGTACCTATGCAGTAAGTATTTGCTTCCTGGTGTGTATTAACAACATAACCAGCTGCCTGAAGTAGTAAATCATAATACAAAAAACACCCCAAGGTCTTATCTACACAGGGCTGAGGAAAATTAACTAAGATTAAAGTAAGATATATTACGCACAGATATTCTCACTTCAAATTACGTATACACAAACTCACCTTTAAATATACCTTGACCTGATCAGCCAAGGTCAATGCAACTGCTTTATCTCCACAACAAGGAAAAGGCTGGCTTTATAATCACAGCTAGAAGATACAACCTAATAGTTGAGTAGAACATTGTCTAAACAGATCAGAACAACTACTCATTTCATAAACACATTATTAAAGAACTCCTCACTGCTTCTTCAAATCACAGTCTTCGTTGATTCAGTCATCAATCTATATCATATCTAAGACTGCTACCAAAAGAACTTGCTATACGTGGCACACCACATCATTAAGGATCTGAGCAAAAGAACAGATGTAGGTTTCTCCACCAACGTAGTTCTTCCATCAGCTGAAGATAATGTACAGGATGCTGGCTGCAGAGCATGAACTGTAATAACAAGTGACTTGGAACATCAACATCCCAAAAGATAGCAAAATTGCATCTTCTGTTTTACAGATGCACACATGAACAGATGGAGGGAAAAAAATTATGAACCAAAAGAGGAACCAAAACCTGTGTTTAAATAAAAATGCTATTTTACCTGACATGTTGCAACTAAAGCAGTAAAAAAGATAATATCACCTGATCTTTTTAATTCTAAAAACTATTATTTTAACATCTTTGGTATACCTTGCATTTAGGATAAGACACACCATATACGTCCCACATATTTGTTACACCATTTCTATGAAACCAATATAAAAATATACAACCACATGGAATGAAAGGATTAAATGCCATACAAAACACAGCCTCTCAGAAAACCTTGGTGTCTTGCCCATCAGAAATGCGCATGCTCAGCCAGGGAAGCTGAAAACTTCAACACTGCTCATCTATAACATCAAATCAAGCTAGAAGCCATAAAAAGCTACCACAACACCACTAACTGATTTTACCACAAACTCAGGCAAAACACTGGATAGTAGTTCCCATCATTATCACAAAGTAAAAAAGTTTGTAACCATATAGATTTTTACTGCAGCCTCCCCAGCACACAACATCCCACCAACCACAGATCAATCTATTTGGTGACCCAAATTCAGGAACAGCTGGTTTAGACAAAACATCTCTAAGTCCAACAACTTTTCCTCTGCCTGTAGCAGACCTTGACTGCAATGAAATAACACTGTCAATGCTGAAGCAGTTGTATAAAAAAAATAAAATCATGAGACCAGAGCCTCTTCAGAAGACAGGAATTTCAACAACTGATGAATAAGGTGTTTGGTGTCTACACAGCTTCCAGCTTTTATAAACTCCTTCAGCTTCAAAGTATGTATTACCACAGTGAAGCAACATTAACTTCTGCCAAAAGAGAGCACATTTCCACCAGCTCCATGGCCATGAGTAACAATTTGACTCGAGTGCCCTGCAAAGGTTTGTAGTTACAGTACAGCAATCCTAGAGATGAAAATAAAATTTTACATTGAAGACTCATCATGTCATAGGATAACTCTCTGAAGAAAAAGTGTGTATTTTACCTTTCTTGGATCTCAGACTTCCACATACAGGGAACTAAATCACGAGACAGAGCTGACAAAGCAGGAACTTGAATGGAAGTCAAGATTTTATCAACAACTAAATTTGGTATGTAGTTGCCATACAGAAGCTCAAAGAAAATGGTTTTACATTCTGCTAACTCCAAAGGTGACATCTTTAGAGCTACTACCACAGCACAAGAAACAACTCCTAAAAAGTAATAAATACATACTTCACAACTCTTTCCACAGCAGAAAATTGAGTGCACCACTATTTCAATATTCCAAAATAATGGAAACTCACCATGCCTCTTGTTGGAATAAAGCTTCCTAAAGACTAGACAAATACACTGAATATATTTTTAAAGTCTGAACAAAAATACATTTGTTATTTCAGACATTTAAGTGTATAGCAATTTTTACCATTAAAGCAAGTATTCAAAAACTCTGCTGTGTAAATAATCTAGTGTTGTCTCAACAAACCAGTGGCTTTCCCTAAGCACACTGCATGTTCTGAGATTTTTAAGTGAATATACATTGTAAATATTAAAGAAATTGAGTCCTCTGAGAGGACTCAAAAAGCCTAATATTCCAATCAGCCAGAGATCCCAGTACCATGTTTAAGAAAGTTTATGAAATTCAAATATATTTGATTCTTTGAGTTACACTGGAAGGTATGAAACCCTTCAACCCTCGGGAAAGTAATTGTGGCCATCACTTCAGACACCAATGTATCAAACAAAAATCTATTATCCTATAGATAATCCTTGACTTTCAAAATCACTGGTTTTTTCTAGAATACTGTACCACAATGAAGAATGCTTGCTATAGCAATCTATCTATAATTCCATTGGGAAGAGAGAAAAATTGGAAATTTTGAAGGCAGGCATTTTTATTTAAGTACAGTTTTAGCCTCATATTCAGAACAATGGACTGCAGCCAGATTATATTTCAAGGAATTCTGAGTAGAAATAGGTCTTTTTTTTGGGTAAAACAGTAAATTCTGAATGCTGGATCACAGCCAAAAACAACAACTCTAATTTGGGTGTATACTGGGAGAAGTATGGAGGCAAAACAATGAGTTTGAACACACAAAAAAACATGAAGGCCAAGATTTGGAAGCAGAGGGACATACAGTCCATGTGCTCTGTCTGCTTCCAACCAAGATCAAGCAGCTAGCTAGTTCTTACTGGAAATTATTCAAATAATAAAATGCTTATCTAAAATATTGTATTTTCAAATAGCAACCCATAATATTAGAGTTTTTATTTATTTGGCTACAATTTTCTTACATAAAAATCAGATTGAGAGCCCAGCAAAAATTTGTCAGCAAATAAAATGCAAAGCATACTTACAAAATTAGGCCAAAATAAACAGTTCCATTCCTAGAATGTAGATGATAATTTAAGTTGAATTCACATTTTAAAGATAGACACAGACAAAATTATCTCAATTCCTCTTTCTGGAGCCACCAGCAGGAAATGTACTAGCAGTCAGAGGAAACCAAGGAGAGCCACAGTTGGCCACACATAAAATTCAGATGCAAAATGTATTATATTTTCAAATAGCAACCAATAATATTAAGAGTTTTTATTTCTTTGGCTACAATTTTCTTACATAAAAATCAGATTGAGAGCCCAGCAAAAATTTGTCAGCAAATAAAATGCAAAGCATACTTACAAAATTAGGCCAAAATAAACAGTTCCATTCCTAGAATGTAGATGATAATTTAAGTTGAATTCACATTTTAAAGATAGACACAGACAAAATTATCTCAATTCCTCTTTCTGGAGCCACCAGCAGGAAATGTACTAGCAGTCAGAGGAAACCAAGGAGAGCCACAGTTGGCCACACATAAAATTCAGATGCAAAATTTCTCACCTTCATAGTAACTGTGGTTATTTTATGGCCTTACTACAAGGTGGAACATCACCCTCAGATATATGCAGCAACTTAAATGCCTCATCACCTCAGATTACACCTGCAGGTGTACTTTGGTGAACTAAACCAGATGGTTCTACATCAAAAAGGCTAAGCATTTTGGTTTTCACAAAAAAAAAAGAGAAAAAAATAAAAACCACAACAAACAAGAAGCCTTTAAGCCAGAGTTTAGAAGTTCAAGACTGTTTACATCCAGTTATAAACCATATGCGATGGCACTGGAAGAGGTTGACACCTCATAACCAGAAGACATAATTTGCCAGGCTTCATAGAATTTTTCAAAGAGCTCTGCCAGGAATTGAGCAAACTTCTTCTCAACCCTGCAGTGATCAAGCTACTTCAAGTGACCAAGTGATTACCCTGTAAATACAGTTAATTTCACTGCCTGCACTCTTGAAGCTCCACAATAACAAAGAGACCAGAAACATCCTCAAAGAGCATATTAAACAAGGGCTTCATTTTTCTGTGTCCCAGTTTCTTCTTTTATCTGCTACAAACAAAACGCATAAAACTCTGGACTACTTGATAGGGGGAAAAAAGCATGTTATTTTCATGGAACAGGCAGATTTAAAACAAGAGCTCAGTGTGCTCCTGGTAGGGCTTCCCAGTGATACATATCTGGTAGCATCCTGCAGGACCAGAGGCAGGTGTCTGCTCCAGCAACACCACCACTGTCACCAGAGTGGCTGAGGCACTGAGCTCAACCATCCAAGGACAACAGGCTCCACACGTTACCAAAGGAACGTAACAGCAACAGAAACTCCTTGTAATGATTCCTCTGAAGCTGTGCTTATCCTTTTAAGAAATGCCACTTGGAGAAAGAAAAACCACAACAAAACCAACAACCATGAGTTCAATATAAAAGAACTATGGAGGGAAGAGTCAACAGAGAGAAGAAAAAACACTTAATAAAAACACAATTTGGCACATCTCAACACTGCATTAAAAATAAATAAAACCTGATAAGCTGACATTTGCACGCACTTTTATCCAAGTCCAACAGAACTTGAAATAAAGAAAAGTTTAGTGAGTCATCAACCAAACAAAAGCTCATCAAGGCTACCTATGCTTGGAAACAGCACAAACTGTACTGATGTTTTACTACTTGATTAGAGTTAAGACCTTGCCAAAATTAATTTCTGTTGCTCTTGTCTGCGCATTTATCATGCTGAACCTCCTCACCTGCAAAAGCATTAGAAAACAGATTTTCATACTCAACGACATTGAACACTAACAAGCTTAACTTGTCCAAGATTTTTGCCTAATGCCTTGACAGAAAAAAAGCTTTCTAGAAA
The DNA here is from genome assembly GCF_014805655.1 of Passer montanus. Classification (NCBI taxonomy): domain Eukaryota; kingdom Metazoa; phylum Chordata; class Aves; order Passeriformes; family Passeridae; genus Passer; species Passer montanus. The sequence continues at coordinate 5,339,533 of NW_024368707.1, forward strand.
AGGTTTTGCTGTTAGTAGGTCAGGGATGTGAGAACAGTAAGTGGAAATAGGTGAGGCATTCTGACCAAAACCAGTTTTGGCTTAATTTTTTTTCCCCTTCAAAAATCCTTTGAGAAAACAGGTCAAGAAAATCAGAGAAAGAACTCTTCTATCCACAACTAGAATATATTGTTTCATTAAAAGCAAGAAGAAGCACTTAATTCATTACTTACAAGAAGAAAAAAAACCCAAAACAAACCACACAAAAAACTAGTAAAGACAAAACTGGACTAAGTAAAATTTTGTTTAGACAGAACTCAAGTAGATTTACCTAACTGCCTTCATTTATAAGGTTTACAATTTCGATAAGGATATTCTGCACAAAACCTGACATGTGCTTTCCAAAAACCAATGAAAAACCAAAACTTCATTAAGACTTTGAAGTATTCTCCCCTACTTTTCTCCAATACAATGAATTTGTACATAAAACACTGAATTTAAAAGTCCAAGGTGTCACACTGATGGCTTACAGAAGGCTGTTCTAACAGCATAACCCCATTTATCTCAGGAATTCCACAAAAAATTAACTCTAATACCTTAAGATTCAGAAGGTAAGGCATGTCTGTAATACTTTCAAATCAAACTGGTTTCCACTACATTTTAACATGCAGTACCAGTCAGTACATTCTCTCGTCTGACACCACTTCCAACTCCGCTCTAAATGTCAAATAATCCAAGTTCCAACTAGGCTGCACAAACAGTGACAGTGAAGAGCAACTTAAACTTCAAGTGATGCATTTTCCTTAAATAATACTCATCCAGTCCCTAACCTGGACTACAAGCAGAACATTGGTAGTTATGGACTTGAAAATGAGAAGGGGATTCCCCTAAATTATCTGTGAGCATTGCTAATATGGTAGAGGCAATGGTAAAAAAATATTAATGTCTCTCCAAAAACGGCAGAAAAGTTGAACAAATCAGACAAATTTAATACAGAGTAGAATTTATTTTATTTATTTTCTCCTAATGGAAAAAAAATTTCATGAGAAAAAATTATGTTACCCTACAGAAAAAAATGATTTTTTTTGTATGGGTCTCAAATCCTAAACAGGAAACTGGAAATTAAGTCTGCTGGTATAGAAAATTCCTGAACTCAAAGCAAGTCAAGACAATTCACCATGGCTGCTCTAGTTACTACTAGCCACAAAGAAACACTTCATACATGTTCATGAATAACTAGATTAGAATGTTTCTATTTATTCACTTTAGCTTTATTTCAGTCACTTTAGTGGTCTGCATGAAGGCACACAATTGTTCTCTAACAAGAGCAACCAAGGCTTTCTCTTCAAGCCACAACAAAGGATGTCTCCATATGCACCAGAACGTCTCCCTTGGCACATGTGAGATTGGTTTTTTGAGTTTATGTTGCTAGTGTTATCAAATCATGACAACTTATCAGCTTTAACTTCTCATATATCTTACAATAACTGGAAAAGTAAAAAATATCTTTTAGGTTCTCAAGTCCAGCAACTTCTTACTGAAGGATGCTACATTGTATAGCCCTGGGTACATACCCAGTCAAGATGAGTCTTTAGGATGCATTGTTTTTCTTGAGGAAAAACATCCTAAAAAATCTTTTCCATTGGGTGGGGAGAACAGAAAATAGAGACATTTCAGCAGAAAATACATCCTTTCATAACTTCAGTGCCGTTATTTTTACACAGGCAGTGTACTTGAGAGAAGTAAAAGCAGCAATTAATGTTTGCTCACTCTGCCCCCATAGTACTTACAGAGAAAAAAATACCATTTACATGTGACTGTTTTACTAAAGTTAAGACAAAGATCATCAGTTTCACTTCCCTATTCACCTTTCCCCTGATGCCCCAGCTCATGCTTCAGACTGAACTCCTGTTATGTGAAGTCCAAGTAATCAGGTGGGTGTTCAGTTCTCCACATGTATCCTGAACAGCAGCTCAACTCTGCTCATTTCCCTGTCTCCACTGCAGAACACCCACCACAATCACTGATCACCCTGACAGCTACATGCTCACCTGTCCCACTCCTACCAGCATCCTTGTGCAGAACCTTGTCCAGGCTGTCAGCGTACGGGCTCTCCACAGCACGCTATTTCTAAGACACTTGGACTGGCAAAAGTAAGAATTTGTCCCATATTAAGGGCTGTTTAAAACAGAAAAAGGCAAAGATGCAGCTAAATTAGAGTATAAATTTTGCTTCTGTACTCAAATTTTCTTGAGTGACTTCAGACACCATATTTTCTTCCCACTGGCAGAAGTTAGAAGAGTGGCTCAATGAAGCGTTTCTCCTTCATGCGCCTCCAAGAAAACTGTTCTTCTCCCCTGTAATAAAGTGCTGCTTTTGGTTACACCACATGACTTAATTAGCATGCTTAATTAAAAACTTCCCAGCTGGATCCACTGATCTGCACATCAATTTTAGTCCAAATCTAGAAACTTAGCCCACTTACATATGCTTCTACCATCATCTCTAAAAAGGTACCAAGACAGTATCCAAAAAGTTTTCTTCAAAAAACATACTTACAACATTGATAGGATATAAAACTTTAAATTCACACTGCTTTCTTCATTTAAACCAAAGGTGCATTGCTGCATTCTTTAAACCAGATCTATTTTCAAGCTTGCTGTTCCACTTACTCTTTTCCCTCAAAAAAAACATCATTGTATTTTAAAACAGATTTGCACAGAACTGAAACTCACAAGAAAATACCCTTCTTGTGAATGTAACATCAGCTAAACCCTGGCATTGCAAACATTAAAATCAACATTTTCCAGAGTAATCCATTCATGAGTTCTGGCTGCCTGCAGTTTCAAGAGATGCTGACTACAACAAATATAAAGGACCAAGAGAGTGATGTGACCATCTAAATCAGAGGAGACTTTAAACACGAAGACAGGTTACCAGCATTTTACAAATATGGAAGGGGAGGAATGAGTACTTTTCTCTATTTCCTCTTCATGAGAAAGGTACTTGAATGATAAGAACTGCATTAACATAAAATTTCAGTTAGCTCACCAACTGCCTCATACTCATCTAATGCATCCTAAACTAACAGCCAAGAGTTAAGCATTTATTGTTATTATTTACTTTGAAGCCACATTTTTAGAAAAATGAATCTGAATGGTTCCCAAAACCCAAAAAGACTACTTGGTAAGGCTCTACCATACTTCTTTCCTTGTTTCCTTTTCTGATGCCAGGTTACTTTGTTGACTTCTTGTTGCTGTCACAGCACTGAAGCTGAAGAATGTCAGCAGAAGCATCCCAGTCTCTCACAGCTACCAACAGGGAAGGGGAACAAGTTTTCCACAATACACAAGTTGTAAACTCGTCCATCACTCAGATAATGACAGCTGCAGACAAAAAAAGAACTGTACTCCCTGGCAGTCTAAGCCATCTAAGAGATGGGACTATTTCGTGCTTGCTGAAGTCAGATCAAACAGTAAAGCACAGCCTTAAGCCAAGCACTGCCTAGGAGTGAAGTATGACAGTCTCCAGCAAGAGCCTCGCTTACAGCCAACCTTCTAATCCTTACATCAGCCTAAGACTTCAAATGGAAAAATTAAAAGGCATTTAGGACTACTACTGCACCTTAGAAGGACTCGGGCATAATGTTAGTGAGTTATCATTTCTTGTCTTTTATTTCAGCAGTATAAAAGGAAAAAAACACATTCATTTGATGTCTACCAACTTTTTCCATATTCAAAATCACATGGAATGTGGAAGCAAGGATTCAAGAGAATTTTACAATTCAGTTATATTTACAGTTCTGGATTCCAACCTTCCACGGTAACTTCACATGTGTACAAAATAAGACTATAGCTTTGCGAGGCACAGAAAAAGCTTTTGTTTAGTTCTAGTCAAAGCTTCTGTATCAAAAGGGAAACCATGTACCAAAATATAGATGATCATTCCAGCTCTTAAGTATCTTTATAGTTTCTTATGTGACAACTCTAGACTTAGCAATTTCACACATCCATCTTACTTGCCAGAAAGCTACATATAAGTCAATTAAAATCCCTACAAAATTCAGATAATAAAGTGACAAAAGGCAAGACTTGGAGATCCTCTTCGAATCTTTGAATTTTGAAATAATAAAGTGAAAAAAATGTAACAACTATCTACATCCCACAGATGTACAAGACCAAGAATTTGATCTTGTAAATCTTTCTTATTTTGTGTTCTCTGCAACATCTGGTTTCCACACGCAATCTTCAAACACTTGTCCCTTTATTACATTAAAACTAAAGCAACTGCTGTGAACAGACAGTAGTTATATGTTAATGGATGCTTGCACTGGCATTACACACCAAAGCAAAACACTCTAAGTTGTTTGGAGCAGATAGACACCCCTAACATATGCATGGTACCTGTGCAGCCAGTGCAATTTGGTCCTGGTCTCTGCCTGAAGCTCTGAGCAGTTCTTGCCTTGTGCTAAATTCTTTTGTGTTGAAGCAAGAACCATCAAAGCTTCTGTATCAAAAGGGAAACCATGTACCAAAATATAGATGATCATTCCAGCTCTTAAGTATCTTTATAGTTTCTTATGTGACAACTCTAGACTTAGCAATTTCACACATCCATCTTACTTGCCAGAAAGCTACATATAAGTCAATTAAAATCCCTACAAAATTCAGATAATAAAGTGACAAAAGGCAAGACTTGGAGATCCTCTTCGAATCTTTGAATTTTGAAATAATAAAGTGAAAAAAATGTAACAACTATCTACATCCCACAGATGTACAAGACCAAGAATTTGATCTTGTAAATCTTTCTTATTTTGTGTTCTCTGCAACATCTGGTTTCCACACGCAATCTTCAAACACTTGTCCCTTTATTACATTAAAACTAAAGCAACTGCTGTGAACAGACAGTAGTTATATGTTAATGGATGCTTGCACTGGCATTACACACCAAAGCAAAACACTCTAAGTTGTTTGAATCAGATAGACACCCCTAACATATGCTTGGTACCTATGCAGCCAGTGTAGTTTGGTCCTGGTCTCTGCCTGAAGCTCTGAGCAGTTCTTGCCTTGTGCTAAATTCTTTTGTGTTGAAGCAAGAACCACAGGATGAAAAACTGAAGCAAAGCATTGCTTCTCTCAGGACCCACATGAAGCAAGATCTAGAAATTTCCCACAGAAAGTTTGTGGTTCTCAAATGCAGTGCAGGACTACCAAAAAGCAAGCTACCCTTTGAACAACACTTGTACAAAAAAATGAAATTCAGAGCAGATTTAAACCTCTAACTAAAAATACTCCCCAAGTGCTTTTCCAAATACAGTACACTTACCTAAACCTCAACACTAAGGAAGCTCTATGAGTCTAGATATTAGGAAGATTTGTATTTTTTTTAAACAATGAAGGTGGTGAAACACTGGAACAGAAAGGTGGTGGGTGCCCCATTTCCAGAAGCTTCTAAAGTCAGACTGAACAGCAATCTGAGCAACCTAATGTGGCTGAAGATGCCTGTGCTCACTGCAGGGGGACTGGACTAGATGACCTCTCTAAGAATCTACCTTGCTTTCAATCGTTAAAGCTGTGACCAGTTTCACAAATCCTTATCTCCACATCCACTAACTGCCAGCGAGCTGCCAGTCATGCAAGGCTACCTCATCCCAAGGGGAGAAGCAAGAGGATCAGTGTGCTGTAACTGAAATTCTTCCCAAGACCACGCAGAAATAACTGGAATGACACAAAGTAATACCATGAGGGACTACAGGCTGTCTTAATTAAAACCTCTCCAAACTTCTATATATAAACTACCTGGCAAGCATCTTCATTTTTCAAACAGGCACTACTGGGAATCTGACAGCCTTCCCTGTCTATTCTATTCCAGTGCTCCTGTTCTTTAGAGTTGACTTAACTAGCTTAATAAGTGTTCTCTACAATTTAAGCCTACAAATAGTTTCATCTCCAGTAGGGAAGTTTTGTCTTTTTCCAGCTTTTATGTATTGCAAGAACATTATCAAAAGAAATCTCCCTTCCGCCTCCTCTAAAAAAAAAAATATCATCCAAAGGGTTTTCAGTTTTCCCCTAATAGCACTAAAGCACTTCAGTTTCTTTAGGGTAAACTAAAAGTTCCTCTAAAGGATTTTTTTTTAGACCTCTGACCATTTTTCTTTGCCTGCAACTAGTCTTCTCCCAGTACAATACCAAAACCAGGTGCTGTACTTTAGCTCATTAGCATGCCAAGAAGTGGGAAGGCTAACTCCACGTATTTTACACAACATTGCTATCAAAACATACAGTAAAAGATTTGCTGGTTCTCCAGCATTGGTTGACTCATGGCCGCTGTGCAAATATCTGACTCCAGATTCTTCTCTGCAGATCTCCTACTGTTGTCCCAGTTCCCCCCAAACCTGTTATCAGCACAATCAAACCTTACTGAAGAACAGATGACATCAGCCCCTCCTACATTTCATCCTACTTAGGGTACCACTTGGTTAAGATAATTTTGAACACATGCTCCGTACTCCTAAGAGCGCCTGATAGTGCAATCCACAAGTCTAGCAATTTTACTCAGATCAGTCACAAAAAGCCATTACTACTACACTAAACAAAAATGCAGAAGGTCTGATTCTGCACATCCTTCTGGTTTGACATGAATCCTGACTTCAAAGAACCTTTATTTTATAATGGCTGCAGACCCATTCTTAGCCAAACAAACGTCATTTTCTATCATGATATATAAAGTAGTTAACCCTGTGAAAGTGAGCACACACGATATACAGATCGGTCATTTGTAATAACAGACATACTGGGTCAGATGAAGGCATTGCCTAATCCACTTTCCTGTCTTTGACAATTGACATAAGGAAACACCCAGAAGAATAACATCCAAGCCATCAACAGGAGGTATGAATACAGACATTTGCCTTGAATTATACATAGATATATGTATTGCCACCTATTTTAAGCACATTCATTAATTTTAGCTTTGGAAAACTTACACAGTTCTCCAGCACTGCATTTGTTGTCCATATCCAACGTCAGTTTAAGGGAACTAAGAGCTCTCAGCTGTGTAAAGCCAAAGAAATGAAAATGATGCAGTGACAAAATTCCTGGAGGAAAAAAATTCACAGTATTCCATAAAAGAAGACATCTCAAGGTTTTAGTGGATATGTTTTTAAACAAGCACTTTCATGCCACATAGCTGATTCCATTTACCAGCATGATCCATGGCTGATCTCCTTTTAAGAGGTTTCATTCATGTGGTCTACATATCCTTTTCTTCAAAGAACAGCCATAGGACGGATCACTTTGTAAGAATCTGAAGAGCACCATATTTTTTAAAAGGGCATTTTTGAACAAGTTCTGGAGGTTTGCATCTATTTATGCTAGTAGCACAAAGGAGTATTTTTTTTCTTAAATCGATGCCAAGTTGAAGCAAAAGTGATTCATAACTGCACCAGCCTACTCTTCTGTGTCCTAGAAAAGAAATTCACTCTTGAACCTTCAGTAGGGACACCATCTCTCAAGTCAGACTGCCCAGCTTCCAATAACGTCACTATAGCTTCATTCAATTTTCCACATTTGAAGAGTTACTCTACATAGTCTACCCCCAGACATCCAAAGAGGTACATTTCACAAGGGAGAACATCCCAGATATAATTTAGAAATCTGGTAGAATGATAAAGTATTGCACTAGTTCTTTGTATCTTAATTTTAAAATGGGGGAAAGGTATTTTGAGGTAGTTGTATATTTAATGTTTAATGACTTACTTTCCACCTAAGCAAAAAAAACCTAGTAATATATGGCAAAGCTGTTTCCATGCACAGAATAACTCCAAGTTAGGGTTGAAGAAGTTGAAGAAAACAAAAATGGTCAAATAACCATTATTTGACTCACTGCATGTTTCCTAAGTATGAGATGGTTTCATATCAACACAGACAAAACAAGAAATCAAAGTTAAACAGAATAAGAGATGTCCAGAGAAATTCAATGGATTTCAATGAACAAATCTCCAGGAGTTCTGGAACATCTGCTCTCTTCAGTGTCAGATGAAAGCTAATTATTCCTCTTCATCTACAGACAAATTCCCTATCCATTTATTAACCATTTGTCCTAACAAAATCCTGGACATTACCTGAATTTTTAGAAATACTCGCCTTCATTCTCTACTATTCTTAGAAATCACAGCACTTTCAAATACAGTCATAAAAACCTGCATCTATAGTCTCAAAGCAAAACTGGAATAGCCTGTGTGCAGCAGTCTTTGAGGAAGCTGTAGTTGAAAGTCCTACCCAACAACTTTTTGTTCTCCTTACTTCACAAACACTGCATCAGTTCTACAATTTAACAGGCTACTGATACATTTCCACACACTTCTTCCTCATACTGAAAGTCCTACCCACCAACTTTTTGTTCTCCTTACTTCATAAACACCCTGCATCAGTTCTACAATTTAACAGGCTACTGATACATTTCCACACACTTCTTCCTCATATTTCCCAGAAAAATATTTTGCACACCAGACAGAGATGCCACCCCTAACAGCCTTGGCATTTTTCCCCCTCACCAGCATATCTTAAGTCCAAAGGGTGTAAGGCATACCTGCAAAGAACTAGATGAGGGCTGCTCACCTCTGCAGCAAGCCCCAGTGCACCAGAATTTCAGAACTTCACTGAAAGCACAGCAGTGCACAAGAACACTGGCTGAGGTGAAAGCTCCACAGCACAGAAGACTGCACGTGAATGTGAGTAACCAGAGCAAGCAAGTTAAAACACACACCTTACCAGTCTTCCCAGATACTCAGACAAGAATACCATGTGCACCTTTGCATGTAAAGATAAACTTTTGCAATCACACATGTAGAGCGAGCAGTCTGCTTTAAAGCAGAAGCCTTCATATGTGGCCTAGGTTTAAATTCCAGATCTCAGAACTCTAGATCATCTCCCCCCCTTCATCTCATATTTCTGACCATGCATATCTGTGTGTGTGTGTCTCTCTATAGTCAAATACACCTAAAAAGTAATAGAGCAAAAGGAGGTGCTAGAGGACAACTTAACATGACTTTTCTCAGTTAGAATCTATTGATTTTGAAATAGTCTGCCAGGAACTCCTTCATAATTCCACTTACTCTTCACTTAAAAGAAAAAAGGACAAAATAAACAAAAGACTCCACCCTACAATGTCTGAATAAACTAAACCTAAAAAGCATATGTAGATACTATACATTTTAAACTAATACTAGAAAAAATTTTTTTGCAATTATGCCACAACATAAGAATAAAAATTAAGCTTTCACCAGACATTTTGAAATGCAGACAGTGTTGTTGTTTCAGTAAGTAACTCTGAAGTATCATAATTATTAAAAGTTATAGGCACAGCATAAACATTTCTGCACTACTTCCTTTTAGGGTTGGCCCACTGTAATAAATATTTACAGTCAATCATTAACTGCTCAAACATTACCACTGAAAAAATAGCCTGGGTTATTAGAGAAAAAAAAAATCCACAAGCTATTGCTTAAAGCCAAGGCATTGACACCAAACATAAAATGTTGCTCAGACCTCATGAATCTCTCTACCTGTCTCCAAAATCCCATAGGAATTTCAGATGTTCCACCTGGGAAAACACCCGCTGTTCTTTTGCTGTCAGAGATCCCATGTCACTTGTCATGCTTGAACCTTGTCAGCTTTCACAGACACTGAAAGCCAGCTACTCTGTCTGAAGGGAAACTTCAATCCACTGAAGTTGAATCTATCCCAAAATAGAAGAGACCTGCAGATTTGGCAGCATTCATTCCTCTAAGATCCTCCATTAAGCCCAATACATTTCTGAAACCTGCTCTGATAACTTGAATGACATTCAGGCACTCCTGCTGGTGAGCTTCACTCGGCCGTGTGAAGAGTCCATCGAACTCAACTGCCATCCCCATGTCACCTGAGTAAGAAATTATACACAATCCCAAACCAACTCATGCCCACTGCACTGATCAAGGAAGAGCAAGTTTAAAGTTGAGCTAAATCTAAAATTGACAGTACCTTATTTTGGAAGCTGCAATTAAAGCTTTCTCTCCCCTCTCACTGACCAATGTCATCTGAAGTTTGGGTCCACAGTTTCTGGAATAGTCAAGTTCTCCCACTCCACACAAACCTTATGCTTCTGTCTCTAGTACATTTAATAGATATTTCACTAGAAAACCCAAACAAACAGAAAAAAAATCACCTATCTTTCCATAGGCCTCTAAATCATTTCCCCAAGACTTAGATCAGCTCTGTGATCCATTGTGGTTATTAAAACATACTGGTAAATCTATTCCAAAGTCTCTAAAACTGGAATTTGATTAGGAAGGCTCTATTCTCTGAGGAACACAGAAGAAAACAATTAACTTGCAATTGCTATGGTGCATGACTATACATACCTGTAGCTCCCAAGGCAGTACACACAATCACAAGTAAGATAGCAAGATTAGAATTGAAATGGTCAACAGATATGTTCTTCTCAAGGACAACAGCATTTTCTGCTTCTTTAGGTTTCAGTTGAGCAATTGTATATATAAAGAAAACAAAGCATTCCATCTACTCACCTGCAGAGAGGTTGCCCTACCAGAAAGCTTTTGTTCTCTAAGTGAGGCACAAAACATTTTTTCTGATGCTGATACTGAACCCCACAAATTGAGGAAATACATTTATGGTTATGGGCTTCATTCATAGGCATACAGATCTGTACCAAATGATTCACATTTACTTGGCCAACATCCAAATATTCAGTTTATTTAGGCTGATGAATTTGTGACCCCTTCCTCCCTCTAGGAAACCTGCTCACACAGGTCAATTCATTGTGCTGCTTTTCTTAAATAGATAATTAAAACAACTAAGCAGATGAGATGGGGTACAAATAGCATTGTATGCTCCATGTAAATGTTTACAGGAGGGTGTGAATCAAAAAACCAGATTGACACTATCAACTGTGACTAAATAGTTTTCCTCTTTCTACACAGCAAGAAAAACCAAATTCTTCTCTGCAGCAACAGTCACAGTTTATCTTTCTCCAAAACATATTCTTGGCCTGTCTGAAAATTAAACAATTGCCTGCATTCCTGGCAAAAGATATTACCATGAGCTACAGGGCTTGTATCTGACAAGTATTATATTCCTACTAAAAAAGTCAAAAGAGATGATATGGCTGTAAGAAATCTGCCTTGGTTGGAAAAATTCAGCTGCTGCTTCCCTTCTGGTTATGACTTCAGAGCCAACACCCAACTTTTCTCCTTCTAAGTGCTCTGACCCAAAAGACTGGCAATTTTTGCAGTGGCACTCAAACATCTACCCTCATGAACATACAACAGCACACTGCAGGACCAGAATTTCTAAGTCCTATATATCCTCCATAGCATTGCTTATCCAGTGGCAACAATGAGAAATATCCTCCCTTTCCCTTTTGATCAGCAGGTCTCTTATTATGATCATCTACTGTCAGGCACTTGGACTACTAAAATGTTTCTCCAACTCAGTCCAACTGCCTGAAAAGACATGTCAAGCAATGTAACTATATCACTACACATTTTTGTGACATATCAAGCTTAAGAGACATTTTTCAGACACAAAAATACTTTCACCAATGCTACACTGGTCATTATACCCTTCAAAGAAGGGAAACTCAGCACTATTCAAATATATTACAAAGCTATAAAGATGTATTTTTCTTAGCTGTGTGTTCTCACTTCTGTACAAGCTAAAGTGAATTTCCTATGGCAGGCACCAAGGCCCATTGCAGCCCCAGAGCATTGATCCTTCAGGTAACCAGAGTCTGTATCACCCACACAGAAACCCTGGAAATCATCTAGAAATTAATCAACACAGAGGACAGCTGGCAGCCCACTGTCACCTGTGCAGGAAGCACTGCCACTGATCCACAGTAAACAGCCCCTCCCTCAGCTGATGCGGCCAAGCCAGAAAATACCCAGTCGCTGCCACAGAGACACAGCAAAGCTCCTGACAAGGACAGGAGCCATTCCTTCAGAAGGAGCTGTTGCTGGATGGCTTTTGTCAAAAAAAAAAAAAAAAAGCCTCGAGTTCTTGACATTGACAAGCTATCTTACCACTCTCCTTTCTTCCATTATAAGACAGACTAGGTGAGAACACAAATTGCCTTAAATGCTTAGATCTACTTCCCGTCTGCAAGAGATAAAAGTACAGAGTGAACTGCTTTGCTTTATTTCCTTTTCTGAACAACAGACAAGTCATCTGTGGCAAGAGCACCTAATGAAAAGATTCTTTGATAGCACTGAACATACAAGAAAAATCACTGTCCACTTCTTTTAGAGGCACAGCAGTATGACTTCTGGCCATCCACATTTCTGACAGTTGTCAGAGAGTGATGCAGGACTGCTTTCAGAAAGGTCTCCACCATGGATTTCTATTGAAATACCATCATCTCGCCTCTCCTAGTGCCCTGACAGAACATCACACAGCAACACCTATAGGATACAGGATTGAGTCAAACGTGCACCGTTTTCATGGAAAACACCTAAATAATGTCTGTGGCATGGTAAGCTATCACCTATGGGGACTGAAAGGATTCTGAAGAGGCAGTGAAAGCAAATCGTTGTTAACCAAATCCAGTTTGCAAAAGCTTCAGGTAGAGATTCATTTTAGGCTTCTGTTTCATGAGATCCAGCAGCACTGACCAGAAACAGTTGTCTGAGCATAACTATGATGTTGCAATCATTTCTCATAGACCTGCATCTTGCTACCACATCTCACACCTTTCTCACCTCAAGATCAGACAGCTACAGTGCACTCAAGTGGTTTCATTTTTAAAATCAATTCAAAAAATATAAACTGGCATAGACCATTATGCCTCCAAATTTCCACCTCCCCAACGGCAGCATGCAGCACTTTGGAAACAGTCTCTGTGGGATGAGAAGTGACAAGGGGGTTTCTGGTGTTGCATCTGAATAAAGGGGGTCTGACCTGTACAGTACACTGTGGGTTTTGAGCCTTTATGGCTGAAAGAGTTTCTTGTCACATTGTAAATGTTGTAATTGGCATTTATTTTCAATATACATAAATAAAAGAGCACCTATCTGTGCAGCTTTCTGAAAGAAGTTCTGAAAAGAAAAAATTTTGAATTTTGAGTGGACTTGGATATTCTATGAGGCAATCAAACTTTCAATATTCTCCATTTCCTAGTTGCTTGACTTTAAAAGCTTTGTTTGTCTTTCAAGGCTGCTCCAGGCTGATGCTCATTAAATTCAGAAAGCAGCCAAGTAACTCCACCAGCCATATCGTTGCTGCAGGAGACAGCCACTTTAGCACTTCCCACACTAGCTATCGGTGACTAAAAGTCCTCAGAGTAAAGTTGATTTTTAAATTTTTTGAACAAAATCTAAAGGGAGAGAACTCCAGAAAAATATTCAAGTTTTCAGTTGTCTACAGAAATTTCTTGAAATTCAGAGGTAACAGACTTTTCAATTTAAAATGGGACTCAGTCATTTAAAACAAAAATACTCCAATAGCTTGAACCAAGAGGCTTCAAGTGTTCTACAAGCACCTGGCACAGTTTACTGTGTTCAAATAACCAAGGGGTTTAGCATTAATTAATTTCAGAAATGCTACAGCTGATTACAGCACTAAGCCTGAACTGCAGGCTTTTTGCACACAGATACCCTGTACGCTTTCAGAATCTTCTTCAGCCATCCATTCAGTTTAAGACAGAGCATGGGCAGAGGGAACAGCAACAGCCAAAATCCCACCATTTGTATCATTGTGAAGATCTGTGATAAGTAAACTGAACACCAATAATGGAAAATTCCTTTATATTTTATCTAAACAAGCTCTTAAAGATAGAATACAAGAAAATTAAAGAACTCTCTTGGGGCAATAGAGAGGAATTCTTCAGGCTGTGGGGCAGCCTTCAGCTTTTCTCATCTCCCTGTCACTGCTTGTGATACCTACAAGGCCCTATCAGGTTAACAGATGAGGTGATACAACAACCTCCAGAGCCAGATGCACACAGGCAAGGAACACGCGCCACAAGCCATAGCTGTGTAAACAGGTGAACAAGATGGCTCCAATATTGCTAGGAGACACAGAAGGTGAATCAAGGGGTAAAACAAGAGGGGATCACCTCCAAGAAGCAGTGCAGGGAAGAGGAAATGTGCAGAACAGAAATGGAATGCTCAACTAGCTAATGGTATGAATAAAGAGGAAAAAGTCTGTCAGCATCAGAATTAAGTACAGCAGACAGTTCTATTCCTTTTCAGACTGCAAGGCACAACTTTGGGGCACTGTAACATGAAACACTTTCCACTCAGGCACACATGCTCATTAGCTGACCCCCTCCGTGCATTTTTTTCCTATCTAGGAATGAGGAAAGCTGCTCACCCAGCAGCAGTCAGAAAGCTGGACAGGGCTAGGATGAGCGACGGCCAGACACATAACGCTCAGCAGGCTTCTGGAAGGGAGTGATTTTCCTCTCTCCAGCAAGGAAAGCAGGATGGGCAGCTTTCAGTTTCAGAAACCAATTAGGCAGAAACTGCTATCAAAGCAATAGAGGGCCCTACCCTAACTGGGTTGAGAAACACCAGGTGGTATTATCTCAATCGCTTTGCCAGTTTCAACAGCCCCACTCATTCCTTCTCACTGAAGGCGCCCAGGGTGCCCTTTTCCAAGGCTCTTCCCACATACCTACCTGGACACCACACAGCATTCAACAGAACTGTCACCTAGACACCACTGCTACCTAAAAAGCAGTCGCTATTATGCAGTGGCTCGTGGAATAGCTACTAAAAGAGCAACAAACTCAAAGACTTTATTCCTTCAGGAACCACTTTTAAAGAGCCATCACACCCTGTGAACAATACACAGCAACATAGGCTTACCAAGCTATTGTGGTTTCAGGAGATTTTACAATACAGGAAAAATCCAGTGAATCTAAGAAGAAAAGAAAAACTTCAACAAACCCCAAGTTTGGCACCACTGAAACATTCTTCTGCAGAGTCCAAAATGAATTATTACAATACTGTCCTTTAGATTTTGCAACCAAGAGTATGTGGTCAACATCAGAATTAGCTAAAGCAAATAAAACTGCCTTCCTCACCCTCCAAGTTGACAAATCCTGCATAACCAATTACAGACCCATGACACTCACACACGGAGCAAAAACTCTTCATGGCAAGTGTTAGCCAAGACACTATTTACTGCAGACCATCAAGACAATTGGCTACAGTTACAATAAGTACTGCTGCCTGCAAGGACTTGGTGTTACTTGAAACACATATTTCCCAGAAGCTTAGAAGAAGGAAAAAAAAATCAATTCTACAGTCATTAGATGAAAATTTTCAAACTGCAAACTTTGAGACTTCTATTTTTACACTGATATTTTTAGTCATGTGTTGCATGACTACCCTTTGTATTTCAGGATTATTTTTGTCCCATCTGAGAAACAAGGTACATCCGTAAGCAGTGTAAGAGCAACTAGGTGAAGAACAAAAGAAAACTTCAAGCTCCTATCTCTTCTCCTACTATAATGAGCAGGTTGATAGTATCAGCAAGTGGAAAACTGGAAGCTTAGCTCCCTCCTTTTGAGGGACAGGCTTAACAGAAGGAATACACACTCTTTTTTTGTTCAGGGAAAGCCTACAGACCCAGCAACACAGCCTCACACAATGAATACCCCATTTGAGAACTATTTCAATGTAGAAATCCATATGGTTGAGTGATTTCACAACCACCAAAATATAAATAGAGAAATAAAAATAGTCAGTTTTCAGAAGACAGATGTATGGCTTGAAAGAGATACACGAAGGCCACAGGGTTCCTACTGCTGCAGAGATGTTCAAACCCTAGTAACATCCCTGACAGAGCAATGAGAGCAGCATGCATGAGAAGTCATTTTTCCCAATAGCCAAAGGAGAAGCAGCTGCTCGTAATCCCCTATCCTTCCATTCAAGGTTTCATTCAGTTACCAACTTCTGAGAACAAAGTATCATAAATTCAATCTAACAAACTGCACAGCAAAGAGATGAAAAATCCTTGCTCACTCTTTCCTCCCCATACACCTTGGGAAAAAGTGCAATCACAGCACGGTTCTAGTTCTGCTCCTCCCAGGAAACCCAAGGAACAATGAACCCTCCTCCAGTATTTTATGAATCCTTTTCTCATCCCTTAGATATATCCTTCCTAGGTAACTGTTGCAGCGCTCAGCCAAGAAGAAGCAATAGCTGCAAGAGACATCAGAGCAAGAGTGACTTCATCATCTGATTTCACCCCTCCTTACAAATGAGAGCAAAAAGGCTGACATCAAACAAGGCAGGTTTTGCTTCCAAAAGACCCACACCAAGACAGAAGCAATAAAGATATCCCAGACACTCAGAAGATACCAATCCATCAATTTTCACCTTCCTCATAAGGACTCTTTTGTCCCAGCTTTAACTCAAACTGCCTCAGAAGGTAACTAAGTATCAGCCTATAAATATATATCAAAATGAAAGAGCCGACCTAACTCTGTTCACCACACAAGCACTGCACACTGGCAATACACAGCTTGCTACATCATGTGATAAGATGTTACCAAGACTCCGCTAACCAGTAAAATAAAACCTTTTTTGACACCCTGGAATTTTTCTCACTTAGAAAGCAAAGAAAAAAGTTAACTTCCCAAGCTGTCTTACATGGCTGGATTAACTGAAAATAGAAACTGCACTTCCCACAGAATCCTTGAATGTGGTTCTCTTGCTTTGTTCTGACATTTTTTCCAGACAGCAGAAGGACCAGGAGCACATGACTAGAGCGACTGGGGGGGTTATCACAAGTGCATGCGCTTTATGTTACGGCCTTTGTTTCTCCCTCAGTGTTATACACTTGGGATTGATTCATATTTGCAAACTTGTTAGTCTGCATCAGTTAGCACCCTCTTCACAGGCAAGCATCTGTCTAGTCTTTGACCTCAAATAAACGGGAAAGGAGCATCAATGACCTTTCAAGAATCGAGCTGCAGAGCCTGAATAGACATTTTAGTCGCTGAGTATGACAGGTTGAGGTCTCGCTCGGTTTAGACAGCCACCTGCAGAAATACTGGTCACCAAGACCTGCTTTCCAATCCACGGGCACTTCAAATAAGCCATTTAATTAAAATGGAGTCACCCACAGTTCTCCTCCGTGCAGATCAATAATCCTTAATAAATACTAATGCTGAACCTGATCAAACCCACGCTGTGGTGCTGCTAACATGGGTTAACTGCACCCGTGGTTTTGGGAGGGCTGCTGGCACACTGATCATGCAGATAGAAGGTGGAATACAGCCCCGGAGCCAAGTGCTCTCTTCGAGGCTTCATCCACAGTGGAAGACATTTCGGTGCAAAAAAAAACTATCAAAATTTCTTATCTGTCAGAAAGCTCCCAATCTCCCAGTGCTTTGGCATGAGACACACAAGCCCCTGCGATGGATACAGGCATGCACCCACAGAGCCATGTCAGGTGTGGCTTTACACGAATATCAAATGGATCAATCGAATGGGAATGCATATTGAGCATTCCTGGTCCCATAAAAATGTCATCCTTCATTTCCGTAAAAAAAAAGAAAATATATCTAAAAACCACACTGTTCATATGAATCTGGAAGAACAATTGAGGTCTTAATGTGAACATATTCAGAAGAGGAGTAAAGAAATTCCATATGATAACCACATAGCTGATCTATAGCAACTCAGAACTGGGCCTTTTTGTATCAGCACAGGTTTAATTCATATTTTTATTTCATATAAACCAGCTAACCCCAACAGATAGAATACGAAGAACAGGCACACATTAAGCATTTCTGACATGCCTGTGCAGAATAAAGCATAGGCCTCATTCTTAAAAAATATTCCTCTGATCAGAAAATTGGAAAAATAATACCAAGCTTGACATGTGAGCCCATGGAGTAGTTACTTCAAAATAAGCATTTTCTTATGCCTTCTTCTGAGCATTTTAGCAGAGCCTGGAGGATATTAGAGACACCTTTTGTAAGCTCCCCTCCCCCTCCTTTTTTTTTTTCTTTAATGGGCTGGACTAAAAGGTGCTCACACCCGATCTACGGGTGCATGGAAAAACCTTCCATGCTCTCTCCCCTTAACAGACAGGAGTGCTTTTAAAAAAAAACTCAAAAAAATACATAATGAACGTGAATGTCACGGTCATACCTGTGTGCCCGCAATTCGTTTCCTCCTTTCGGTGGGAGGAGGGGGGGAATGAAAAGGAAATACAGACTACAGAGCTCCCAATCCGTTTCACAAAGGGGGGAAAAATGGCTTTTTAATGAGCCAGAGGCCGCTGGCAGCGACCAGGAGCTAAGGACGAGGACAAACCCACCGGGATTTTCCGTCCAGCAGGCCCCGAACGGAGCGGCGGCGTGCGCCTATTCAAGGTTAATGGGGGGGGAAGGGGAGAGAAAGGAGCTGCCGAGGCCGGGGCTGGGGCCAGGCTCCCTTCGCCGCTCCCAGCCCGGGCGAAGGGCGGGGGCAGCCTCCCCGGCGCTCACCCCCACACCCGAGGGGGGCAGGATACTCACGGCTGACTTTCATGCTGCCGAAGGCCGAGGGCTGCTGCACCGGCTTGCAGCTCTCCGCGAAGGAGGTGGTCCTGGGCCGCCCGGACATGGTCTCTCCCGCTCTGCCCCAACGGCGATCACCTCTCTCCTCTTCCTGCCTTCGCCCTCCGCCTCGCCCCGGCGGGCCCGCCTGCCGCTCCCTCGCTCGCTCAGCTGCAGGAGACGGGTGGGACGCGCCACATGAAACGCCGGGACCCCCCCTTCCCCCCCCCGGGGAAGCCCCCTCCCCTCTCGGTCTCTGTCGCCCGGCGGCTGCTGCTGCTTCTTCTTCTCCTGCCGCTCCTCCTCACGCCGCCCGCTCCTCACACGACCATCCTTCCCGGCCGCGCCGGTGGGTCCGAAGCCGCCTCCCCCCGGCGCCGCTCCCGAGCGAGGGGGGTTCGCTGGGCCTCGCTGCCCCCACCCCGGGCGCCAGTCACATGGGGCGGAGGCTCGCGGCCCGGCTCCTCCGATCCCGCCGCCGCCGCGTTTCTCTCCTTTTATTTGCTTTATCTCTCTTTTTTCCCTTTTCTTCTTTTTCTTCCTTCTCTTCCTTCCCCCCTCCCAGTTCCTCTCCTTCCCCCCTCGCCTCTGAGGGAGGCGGCAGGCAACGGGACTATTTTTTTCCCTGGCGGAGGGATCTCGGGGCACCGCCGAGCGGAGGCGATGCGGCAACGAGTCGCAATAGGATCCGGTGGTGGCGGCGGGATCCGCGGCGCGCGGAGGGGGGTGAGGCGGCCGGGCGGCCTCGCTGCTCGCTGACGCTGCTGCTCAGTGCGGCGCTGAGGCGGCGGCGGCTCCGGCGGTGCGGCCGCTCATTGCGCCCGCACGGGCAGCTGGCGGCGGCTCAGGCACGGCACGCTGCACTGCGGGCGGCGGCTAGCGGCGACGGCACGGGCCATGACGGCGGCGCCTTCCCTGCTCCTCCTCAGCCCGGCTTCAGAGCGCTGGCGGCGGTGGCTGCTTTTGCTGCTGCTTCCCCAGGCGCCCAGGGCACATAGGATTCGTCCGCCCGGCTCAAGTCTCCCGCCGAGCCCCCCTCCCCGTTCCTGACGATCAGTCCCTTTGTCCCCGCTGCTCCCTCCGCTGCGTGCCGGGCTCCCGCCGCTGCGCTCTGTGCGTGCGCCAAAGCCGCGCAGCCGCCCGTGCCCGCCGCCGCCCCACGCTGCGGAGCAGCCGTAAGCGCCGTCTGTGAATACCCGGCCGAAGAACCCGGCGCGCCCGCGAGCCCCCGGCCCGAGGCCGATACGGAAACGCCCGAGCCTTCTCGGGGCCAATCCTGAGGCCGTGGCAAGGATGCCTGTAACTGGCCGGAACCAATCACGGAACCACCGCGGGCGCGACCGATTCTCCCCGAAGTGAAGCGGAGACCCAATCGGAGCACGCCGCCGCCGCCCTAGCAGCGCGGGCGGGCGGCCAATGGAAAGGAGGGCTCTCTTCCGGCCATCGCCGGGCCAACCCGAGTGGAGCCGAGGAGGGAGAGCCAATCAGGGGACGCGCTGCCTCCGTCACCCAGCCCTGGGACGTCTTCAAGCCGCAGCCCGAGGAGGAGCGCGGCCGCGGGCTGCGATTGGCTGGCGGCGATGAGGCCGCCTGCAAGGGACCAATCGGGAGGCGCGGGGCCACGGGCGCGCCCGCTCCCGACGGGGCACGGCCGCTTCCCTCTGTGGGGGCCGGGGCAGGGCAGCGCGCATGCGCAGCGCGGCCGGGCACCGCCCCTCAGGCGCGTCCTCGCGGCCCGTCCCGCCGGGAGCGCGCTTGGGGCAGCGCGAAAGGAAACCCGAAATTGCGGGGTTTGTGCCCAAAAGCCGTCAGGCGGGGAGGTGTTGCGGCTCTGCTTCATTGAGCCGTGAAGGAAATGGCGCTGACGCGCGCAGTGCTGTCAGAGCACCACAGAATGGTTTGGGTTGGCACGGCTCTTCAAGGGCCTTGCGTTCCCACCCCCCTCCTTCCACTGGACCAGCTTGCTCCGAGCCCCATTCAGCCTGGCCTTGAACATTTCCAGGGATGGGCCATTCACAAGTCCGCCGTGTAGCCTGTCCCAGTGTCTCACCACCCTCATGCAAAGAATGTCTTCGAATATCTGATCTAACCCTGCCCTCTCCCAGTTCGGAGCCATCCCCTTTTGCCTGGTCACAACAAGCTCTGGTGAGCAGTCCCTCTGCAGCTTTCTGGCAGGGGACAGGAGGCTGGGACAGTCGTGGATGTGGTTCATGAACCACTCTGTACAAGCTGGGCCAGGCAGGGGAAAGAAGATCAAGGCTCTCATGGAAAGTCCTCGCAGTTCAGCTGTTACAGCAAGGCTTCCTCACAGGAAACATCATTTGTATTGAGGCACTAAACACCCTCAGGTCCCACTGACACCACAGGTAGATTGAGCTTGGCCCTGGCCAGAGTTCCAAGCACTGTTCTGGAAGAACTTGTCCTTCTTCAGGGCTCTGGAGCATCTCTGGGGACAGCAGCTCCCAGCCCTGGCACAGCCAGCACTGAAGCACTGCTGCCTGCTGTGAACTCGGTGGAATTACTCGGCAGACATCAGCAAAAACTGAGCACCGCTTGCTTATGCCATTAAAAAAAAGAAGTGCTCTTGCCAGAATAGTTTATACCACAAACAAAATAACTTGGACTAGCAGAAACATATTTTTGCCAGTGTTAGAGACTAAGACTGCTGTTTTCTTTTAAGGCACCAAAATATTGCCAGATTTACTTTTTTTGCAGCCCTGTTCTGAGCACCATTGCTATGTGACCAAACAAAGACCTGGCCAAAGGCAGCTGAAATTCATCCTTTACAAGAGCTATTTTACAAAGCAAAAAACAAACCCAGTCTCTCAAAATGGTCCTGTTCAGTACTTTGCTCGCCCTGGGGTGGTTGGCTTGCTGGAAGCCTTTTTTCTTGCCTGAAAAATGATGAGTGGTTTTACCTACTACAAAGGCCATGGGACTGTGAGACATTTGATTCTCCAGGATCTACCTGTGCAGCTCTGTACAGCTGGGAACCTGACAGGTGAGAGTGGTGTCCCCTAGCAAGGGCTAAGGGACACTGAAGTCACAGCATGGGAGTGGTTCTGCAGCCACCCCAAGCCACCCTACCATACTCATTGTTCCAACCCCCCTCTGAAGCACCACTGTGGCAAATGTTACTTAGACACGGCTTCAGTGAGCTGCCAACAGTGAAAATGAGATTTTCTCTCCTGTTTGGCAGAGCAGTTATCAAAAATTAGGGTTACAGATTAGGTTAGCTCTCTGAAGAACATTCTTACACAAAGCAACAAAGTAAATGTGCCACCAGGCAGTGGCCAGCTCTCTTGTACCTGAAATGTACCACCAGGCATTCCAGTCATTTTTTTTCTGGCTTTGGGCATCAAAATGCTAACAGAAATCACATTTTCTTATTTTCTGACTAAGTTCTTTCAAATTACTACGTAAACAGGAGGACTGACTTAGGAGAGACAACCAAGCTTTGTTTCTTGAAGAAGTTGGCAGTCTGAAAAACAGCAGGTGGGGGAGGGTGAGCTCTTTGCTTTTCAGCATTTGCTGTTACTCATGACAGTGGTAAATAAAAATCAGACCAATGCATAATTTATACTGATGGTGCCCATTTGAAAAATGTCCCTTAAAGCTCTGTAATGAGTCTACAACCTGATAATAAAAATGGGAAATCAACCTCATTTCCTTACAGAGAACAAGCTACTTCATGAAAATAAGTTTGTGCTTGTCCTCCTTTATCTGATATAGCCATTCTCTAAAATCACTGTGTTTCCTCTTCAGCACCAAAGTAATCTATACCAAAACCACAACTTGGTTGCTACTAATAACACTTTTCTGAATACCAAGCCTACCCATGCACAGGGGGAATGCATATTACAAAACCCCCAGCTGCAGTATTTCATATTTGGCAATCCTGCACATATTTCCATTTCATAATTAAGCAACCAAGTCTTCAAAGCCTGTCCATTCAAGTTGTAGCATCTTCTCATCCACCAGGAAACCACAACCGTGTTTTAAAGGCAAATTGTGATGTATTTGAGGGGATGGAAAAGCATAAAGCACCTCCAATTTCTGTTAGTCTGTTCATAGATTCTTTCCTTAACTAAGACAACTCTCGGAAAAACCCTAAACACACAATAGGGGCATCTATTAAGCTTTCATCCTCAATTTCAAAAATGGACTGACAAATAAAACCATTTGTGAGAATCGTGAGTGAGCTAGTTGCTTTTTAGACTGAAAGATTCTCTTTTGACAACATTGCAAAGTCCATATTTATTTTTGGCCCCTTGGCTGATGAAATGACCTCCCTTTAGAATCTGCAAATATAAATAGAATTGACGTTTTAATGATCAGTTTTCACAAGCTATTATAATCCAGCATCCCAAGCATCGATGTTGTGCCAAGTCTGGATGCACGGGGCAGTTTTACCCTGCTGTGTCTCTGCAATGTGCAAATGCCCAGGGAGGTTACCTGAATACGTGAAGTGTCCGAGAGAAATTACTGAGGTGTTATCTCCCTGAAATGCCATAAGGTGGCAGTGAATTGGAAAATTGGTACAATTTCTGGGTAGAACAAAGCTCTAAGGAGTTCAAGAGAAGAGTAGGGCAGGGGTTTTGTTTGCTTGTTTAGGGGTTTTCATTTGTCTGTTTGCATTTCATATATCAACAATAAACTTCAGTCATTCTAATCAGACACTGAATCAGCCTGCTCCAACAGGTAGACATGTTCCAGCACAGTAACTCCTGCTATTTTCTTTCTCCATTGCTTCCTTTTCAAGTGATCAGCAGGAAGATTTTCTGTTTGCTTACCTTGCAGCTCTTGCTGGGTTGTTCCACCAGAAGTCATGGTGACAGGCCTACCTCTTGCTAGTCTGATAAGGACGCAATGATTCAAGGCTGTTTTGAACCTTGCTATGCTAGAGAATCTAAATTATATTAATGGAGCTACAAGTCTTGTATCTAACTCCTTGATATTGCCGAGGCAATTATCCAGAGAACAATTTAGTGAGACATTATAATGGCTTGTCTCTTGTTTGATTGGCATGGGCAAACTCAATAGTTATGGTTGAACTTTAACTTTGCTTTTTTTTTCCAGTGGAAAATCAGCGATTGTAACAGTAACAAATTTACCGATTGCCCAGGCGTTAATGATTAAACAATAAATCCTGAAAAGTGGTTTTGATTTTTGTCCTCGAACAAAACCTGAGGGAATCTATGTTTAGAACATACCAGTTGCATGTATGTTTCTGAGCAGGACACAAATTTTTAATCCTGAGAACCCACTATGTTGTAATCACTTCCTGTCACAAAATATGTCATCATCAACAATTGCTTCAGAGGACAGCTGATGTTTTGCTGATCTGGGTGTGCGTGGGTGCTCCTCGTCCTTGCAAGACTCCAGGTAACTTTGCCAGAACCAATAAACCCAAGTGGTCCAAATAGTTCAGTGTAACAGAAGCTACAGACAATTTTCTGTATTCCAATTTGTAGTGGAGGTGAATGAGCAGAGACACCAAATAGAGGTTCATGGCAATATTGCAACATGTGGAAAACATCCGTGACTGAGTACACAGGCAGATGCATCCTTCTGTGGAATTAAGTTCTCCCTGCTGATGTTCTGCACAGGTTTCAAGTTAGTTTTATCCACTAGCTCTTGACAAAAGCATCAGGTTTCCCATCATGCCAGGAGAACATCTTGTTCAGTTGAACAGTTGCCTTTGCCCCAGAATTTGTCTGACCACACTGTCTTCATAGGAAAACCTTTCACCTGGAAAACAACGGTGTCCAGAGCCAGAGAAGCTCTACCAGTCTAATGAGCTTTTGACAAGTCCTCCAGATTCTTGTTTTCTGGAAAGCAACATCTGTGCCCATTTCCTCAGAAATCTGAAAGGGTTCAAATCTAGAAAAAATGTTGGTCTCTTCTGTGTGTATCATCTCACTCACGTTAGATTGAGTCAAGCAGCCCAAGACTGACATCCTTTTACTCTCTCTGTACTACAGTTTTGGTGGAAGGCCCCATGAATGTCCCATTCTCACAATTTCCCTGCTTCCAATCTGGCTGTTGAGGATACTTCTAAAGTAAAGGGAGTTAAAGCCAGCCTGATTCCTGAGGCCTTCAGTTCTTTTGAGAAAACCTTAGAGGGAGAGACAGCCCTAACTGCAGCCCCAGGATTAGGACTACTCTTTAGCTGGATCTTGGGAGACATATGGAAGAGGCGTGTGCAGGGGAAGAGAGCCAGGCTGGCTTTCCAAATCATCACAGTGACCTGGAAGTTGTACCAGGAACCAGGCACAACAGCCAACAAAGGAGATTTTTCTCCACTTCCTCCTTCAGACAGCTGGGTGATGTTGCACCAGGGTGATCAGGTTTATTGTGCCTTCTCACAAACACAGGAAGAGGATTCGCTAGTTCCTATTGAAATAGTTTTTGGAAAGAAAGCATTGCACATGGTGCAAGGTGCCAAGAGGAGAAAAGGCTGTTGAGAATAGATGTTTGCATCACCAAAGAAAGCAAAGAAAGCAGCAATAGGCCTGGTGAAGCCTGTCTGGGATGCCGTCCTTGCTGGAAGGGCTCTCTGCAGAACAAAATTACCGTCCTTAACTGCAGTGAAATGCTCATCCAGCTCTTGCTGCTGCAGCTGCTTTTACCCTGGCTGAGAATAACTGCATGGGTACAGGTCTCCCCAGGACAGCCAGCTCTGCGAGGGAGAAAGAGGACAATAGTGCTCTGTGGGTTAGAGCCATTCTTGATATCCACAAGGCAAACTGTGCTATAGTATGTCTGCAGAGAGAAATGCTTGCTCTGCAGTAGACAACACATATCCAAATGGTTGAACAGAGCCATCAAACCTTGGTCATACATCAGCTATAGCAGTGACCTTGTACGGTCGTATGTCTTGCCTGTGAACTGGGGTCTCTAGTTTGCAGCCCTGAATTAAAAGTGGTGATTCTCTTCAGAAAATGGGAGAAAATGAACAGCTAATTTGAAGTGGCCAAAAATGTAACAGTATTTTCATTTCGTTCATTGAGGTTTTGCCAAGCACTCTAATTGATTTAATGATCCCTGTCCCTGGCTGCTCACTAATCACCATCGCACACTACTTCCTTCATCTTTGGCTGGCAAATGGTTACTAATTGTTGCTGCATCTTGCATTGTACATCTGGTGTTGACAGCTGTCCTTGCCCTGAGATGGAGAGACAGCTGTTTTTAAATGGAGAGCTCGCTCTCAAATATCTAAAACATCTGGGAAAAGATGGCACTGAAACTGAGCTATCAAATGTAGAAAGTTAGCAAATATGTGGACAGGCTAGAGGGTCTGCAAACACAAAACTTAAAAGTAGACACAGGAATCAGAACAGAGAAGACTCTGTGCAGTGTCTTTAAAACACAAGTCCTGGGTGTTTCCTATAAAACATGACTCTTTCCCCTAATTCCCTGTAGACTGCTTGACATCATAAAATCTTTTACACTCTGCACACCTAATTTGATCAGGCTAACAACCCATGTTGCTTTTGCTTCAGCCTATTAGACATAATTCAAAAGCCTTTTTAAAAGGCAGGATTCAGGATCAGGCAGCAAGATCTAAGCGGCTGCAAACAAGAAACCAGTAGTACGAAAGCACCAAAAAGCCCTAGAAATCAATGGAAACAATTGCATTCCTTAAAAAAATAAGCCCAACCAATCTTTTCCAGAATCTCCTTTCCTCCTGAACATTTTGTGACGGTGATTGTTACGAGGAACCTATTTTTTTCCTCTGCCTGTTTATTTTGTGTATTTAGCGGCACTGAGCGTACAGTCCATTGTTTTGCTAATGGTCAGCAAAGCTTATCTCCTGATCTAGCCCAGCCGCTATTCCTCACATGCTGTTCTGCAAGACTTGGATGAGCACTCCTCTCAGACCCTGCAGAGGCTGCAAGCCAGCAGCGTGAGCAAGGTTGAACTCAACAGGCAACAATGAGCAGGCATGTAAGGACACAGAAAGGAAATGGGTGAGCTTAAACCAGGTTATCGTGATTGGAGCAGGAGACACTACAAATGACCCCTAGGAAAAGAGTCTGCAAGCAGAAAAGCCTGGCAGAATTAACAACGCCTTTTTATAAAGGAGTCATTTCAGGACATCTGACTTAAGGGAAGTGCCACATTTATGTATTTTTAATTGGACTGGATTTAAGCCATATCAAGCTGATGATGCCATTCTGAGTTCAAAAGGATATTCTCTTTGCCTCGTAGCACAGGAACAAGGGCACAATGCAATTAACAGGAAAGGCGGCACTTTCAAAAGCAGTAGAAGGGAGTATTTTTAAATTAAGCAGTTATTGTATATTTCAGGCACTTAAAGTAGAAGTTTGTGCTAATCAGTGGAAGGTGAGACACTACTCCAGGAGATGATTCCAATTCTCAAGTGTGGTTGCTTTTAAACTGCCCCTAGAGGAGCCTGTCTCTTCTCAACACCCATGGAAGGACTCTAGAAAGTCCTGCCTGGTAAGTGGCCTCTGGAGTAAGAAGCCTCCCACGAGGTGATGGGAATACAGTTACATTTCTAACTGGACTCTGAAACTCCCTGATGCAGGATAACACTGATGGGCAAGAACCTGGATAACAATGATCCCTTTTTTTGGTAAAGAGCGCTGTTTGGAAATGTGCTGTTTGAATTGAAATCACTCTCTTAAGTTAGGATGTATGGGAACATTTATAAAATGCTCTGAAACATCTTGCTCTGGCAACAATAAGGATCAAGATCTTGAACTAGAAACCAAGGGCTGAGCTGTTTAATCATCTCCTTAAAGCTCAAGAGTGGTTCATCCTGACAAGAAGAAAATCAAGCAATGGTGGCAGGAGGCATGTGTGGATGAGGTCATGACTAAACTCTGACATAAAAAGGAAATGCACGAAAGGTGGAAGCAGGGGTAGGTAGCCCAGGAGGAAGCCTTACTGGTGACAGTGTCCTTTAGCAATCCCAAGCCCCTGAGCAAGGGGCCCAAAAGTGCTGAGGAAACTGGATAATGTAATTAAAAGGCCACTCTTTAAAATATCACACTGATCAGGAGAGGTTCCTGAGGCCTGGAAGAAAACCAGAAGCCACTCCTATCTTCAACAGGACAAGAAGGAGCATCTGGGGAATTAGAATCTAGTCAGCCTCACCTGGAGTCCTGTGCCCAGTTCTGGTCTCCTCAGTACAAGAAAGACAGGAACTTCTGGCAATGACTCCAGCAAAGGGCACAAAGATGATTGAGGGACTGAAGCATATCTCATGTGAGGGAAGACAGAGAGCTGGGAATATTAATCCTATTCATCCCAGAGAACAAAAGGCCTAGCAGGAATCTCATCAATGTGTATAAATATCTAGTGGGAGAGAATGAAGAGGGAGATAGGTGCCTGCTGACAGGACAAGAAGCAATAGGCATTATTTAAGACATGAAACTCCACTGGAACACTAGAAAACATCTTACTCTGTGGCTCATCTGGAGAGGTCATGGAGTCTCGTCTTTACTGTGTATCCAGTTCTTTACTGTGAGGGTGTTGAGGCACTGAAAGGTTGCCCAGAGAAGTTGTGGAGGAAGTGTTCAAGGCCAGGTTGGATGGGGCATTGAGCATGTTGGTCTAGTGGGAGGTGTCCATGCCACAGCAGGGGGGTTGGAACGAGGCGATCTTTAAGGTTCCTTCTAATTCAAACCATTCTATGATTCCATCTATGGGAATGTACAAAACCTGACTGGACCCAGTCCTGGATACCAGGTGTAGCTGACCCACCTTGAATAAGAGGAGGTTGAACCAGATGATCTCCAGAGATCACTTCCATCCTCCACATTCCTGTGATGATCCTGTGAGCTGCTACAGTAGTTCCTGGTGTCCTGTATGCTCTTGGTTCTTGTGTGTTTTGCTGATTTTTCCCTGAGGTAATTAATTATTGGTGTAATTAATTGTGCTGAATGCATGTGCCTCTGAGGATGAGGCGGTTGTGGAGAAACCTGAACTTAAAAAAACACTCAGAAGAATTGTCCATTAAAAAAACCTCAAAAAACAGAGGATCTGGGAATCACATTCATGACTGTGAGGATGCTTTCAGCAGAGTAAGGACAGTCCAGGGAGATGGAAGCTGACAAAGTGCACAGGGCAGGGTCAGATGAGAAGTGGGAGAAGAGTGACATATGAGAGTCAGTGCTGAGTACGACACACAAAAACTTCAGTTTTATTTCCCAGGCTATGAGAGCAAATGCCACAAGGTCTGGGCAGTCTGGGTGGTGGTGGTGAAATTAAAGCCCTAAGACTGTACCGAAACAGGGCACCTAGCATGGACAAATAAATCAGAGTCAGTATTTTCAAACTGTGCACCCAGAAAATGGAGAAAACACAATTAATGACTACCCGGGAGAAGCTGGATTTACATGACCACCCAGGAACTCTGAAGCACAGACAGTTCTCCAGGGCAGCAGTCCACAAGCTGAACCATGAGCCTGTTCTTTCTCCAGCTGTGTTCCCAGTCTCCTTCACAGCATGCTCCCAGTATATTTTCTGCACTAAGGCAGAATGCCATTAAGAAAAAAATATGTGACTCTGTAATTAATGTCTGTCTCACAAAAGAAGATTAGAGAAACATTTGTCAAGAATCATCTAGGAATAATTGTTCCTGCCTTGGGAGAAAGAGATGGACTGGAGTCCCCACATGGCTTCTTGAGGTCCCTTCCAGGCCTCTTTTCCACAAAGTCATACATGCCAAAATTAAGCCAAATTAGGTTTGTGCACATTGTTTTAATTCCAGTTTTCTGTAACTTCTGAATGCTTGATTTCAGAGCCATTTTGGCACAGATACAGTGTCCCGCTTTTTAGGATCCTGGTCAGTGTGTTTTAAAGCCAACCCAGCTTAGCAAGGATACCATGATATGCACATTCATCCCTTGTAAGAGCCTTCTCCTGACAAAGACCTCTTCAAGGGACTGGCAGAGAAAACCAAGGTGACTGTGACCTCTCCAACTAACAAAGGTTACGGTGGCAGTGGGAGGGGAAGCACCAGAAACTTGCCTTTCAGATCCACATGCTGGAAGCAGATAAGACGAAAATCTAACGTTGCCTTGGTTCCATCCCAAACTCTGCAGAACAATATCTACCACTAGGAGCTTTTTTCTTCTTGCCATCCCTGTTCTCTCCAATCCTATTCTTTTTTCAGACCCTTGAAAGCAAACAGGTCCTTTGCTACCTCTTCTGCTCCCTGTCCCACCAAGTTAGGGTCTTTCATCTTCCCACTCTTGCCTCCACTAATTAAATCCCACCTCAAGTCATACCCACACCCTACCTCTGTCTCCCTCCCAGTCCCCTGGCTTGTCCTGCCATCACACTTTTTTTTTTACTTATGCTATTTTCCCTACTTCCTCACCTCCTTTTTTTGCCCAACAGCTCCCAAACCCTGAATCCTTGGTGGCTTAATCCTTCTCTCTGTTCTCATTGCTGTTAATTGTTAATTGAGAAAATGAGCCTCCCCCCATTCCTGCCTCTGCCCCAGTCAGAACATCTTTCCCTCTTATACCACCTCCTCCCCCAGCTATTCCAGCCCCAGTCACAGCAGACTCTTCAAACAGATTTATCTCTTTCCTCCCACATCTGGCTATCACAACCACTTCTCCTGCCATGCTGCTTCACAGCCAGTGTGGCAGTCATCACTTAATGAGATAAACCCCACTTTGCTCTCAGCTCAGTGCAGCCTCCTACTGCAATGCCTGGCAGGTGGGCTGGGCTTGGCCACGACCTGTGCACAGCCCAGGTGATGGGTGCACCAGCAGCTGCAAGGACACAGAATATTCTCAGCCAAGATTTTCCAGGGATGATTTGGGCATGCCTTTTTGTCCAGTAAGTGCTAATAAGCCTCCACAGACCTATGTGGTCTATGATTTTTCAAAGTCATTAAGTGTGGTCCAGTTTGGATAGCTTTTGTCAAGACCCATAAAAGCTGGATTTCCAGTTTGTACAGTGTAAGTGTCTCAGACAAAAAACTAAGACATGCTTGAAATGGGAGAAATGCATTTTTTTTAACCTTCTTCTTGGAAATGTCCTCTATCACTTTAACTTTTCATCACTCTGAAAATTGTTCGTGAATGAATGCTGTGCAGCTTTAATATGCAGGGAATATTATGCACCCCTATGCATAGGAATGTTAATTGTTAGATAATGCAGTCATAAAGTATTTCACTTTTTTTCACCTTTGTTTTTCTCATATCCATTCTCACCAATTATCAAAATCTGCTAATTGCTGCATACAGTAGGACTCTAATATTTTGCTCTTCATTGGAGACCTTTATGCTGCAGGACAAACTTGTCATTAGCTGGAACATCCCCTGAATTCATTTATTCAATTTGTGACTGCTGAGTCATAAAAATAGTGGTATTATACTGAGGATTTAAGTCATAGGCAGTGTTAAAGGAGCAATCTGCTTGAGGAGCTGAATTAGTCTGAGCAATACCCTTTTCAGCACAGTGTCATGAACTTCCCTTGTACTGATCAGGGTTTTTTTACAAAGATGATATTCGGGTTTTTTAAAGGTATTTCTTTTATCCTGGTCTTGGGCATGCTTGCTTAGTTGCTGAAAAAAAAGCCACAAAGTTTATGTCAAAAGTGGAAGTCACGGTGCTCTTTCCCACAGACACAGACATCAGCAGAACAGCTCTTGCTGCATGAATGGCATGAGCAAATCGATTTCTTACATCTGTTTTGGTCAGCCCAGCATTTCCTTTATACTCCACAGGTAGGTTGCAAACTTGCAAATTCAAGGAGACAGTGGAAATTTCCCTGTGAGGAAAGCGTCTCTCAACGCTTCCAGGCATGTTGTGGCAGAACAAAGCTGTGACCCATTATTTCATCTGCCACCCTAAGGGAAGGAAGATCTCTAGAAGTCAATGTCTCATTTATGACTGTGCATTAGAACGGCCTAAACTGGTCACAGAAAGAAATTATTGTACAATAATCCTGTAAAAGGAGAGACAGAATCTCTGTAGCTCAGCTGTTGGCTGCACAGGGCTTGGCACTGATCTTGAAATCTGCTGAATAACGTTGGAAACGATATTGTTCCTCGATTTCCAGCTGTAGCGGAAGGTAGGTGGTCAGTGCAAAACCTACCCTACCTCCTGCTGCTGCTGCTGCTACAAGATTGATGCTGTCTGGATCAGGGGCAGGACAGCCCAATTCTGTAAAATAAATAGGATCCTGCTGTGTCCAGCATAGAGGCGTCATCTCTCCTTGTAGGAGTGTGGCCCCCCTGCAGCCCAGGGTCTGATGGTGTTGCAGGACACTCATTTTTCCCAGTGGAAAGCTGCAAGATGGTTTTTTTTATTTAAGCACTTTACCAGACATACCTCACATGCTTGTGGGGTTGTTTCTAATGCTTTCATTATCTAGAAAAATCTTTGCCTCATGGCAGAAATCGCATACTTGCTGATGGCGAACAACCCTGTTCTATTTCTAATTGATGATTGTCAAATTCCAATTTTTCCAGACGATGGGACGATCCTGAGAAAGTGGGATGTTTTTCCTCTGTGTAAAGACACAAATATATGCATGAACATGCACAGAAATATTATTCAATTCACTGGAACCAGCTGTTGTGAACAAATCACCCACATATAGCAACTACTCAACAGCAAAAACATTGGTCTCCCCTGTTAATACTCCAGACTGTTGTCTGAACTCCTTCTCCATCATCTCTGGCCTCTCACTCACTTTTTCAAGAGGACATTTGGGATTTTCACTGCCATCCAAAACCTGCTGTTTAAGGAAGTTAAAAAAGACCCACCTGGGAGCATCAGCTCCTGTTCTCCTGTTCTTTCCTGGGTCCTGCTGGTCACTCAGGCCTTGCTGGTGAAACACTTAGATCCAGTTTTGCAAACAGTGAAGAAATCTTGATGCAACTTGGGGAGGTGGCACTTGAATGTCAGGTGCCAGTGAGTGACAGAAGAGACTGTGGTGTTTCTCTCTGAGATGAACATAACAGTCAGTAGAAGAGACAAGGCTGTTGACTCCCGAGTTTCCTCCTTGAGTAAATTGGACCCCATGTCATCCTTGGATACACTTTGTTGTTGTTTGGTTTGTCTGCTTTAAAGGCTTAATTCAGATGCCATCAGGCAGCTGTGGCTGAAGGCAGTGGCGGCTGGGAGCTTTTTCCCACGAGAAGGCAGTGAGTGTTCAGCCCAAAGGTGTTGCACTGAGGCACAGCAGGTACTCAGTAATGCCGGGCTTCCAGGGAAGGGAGAGCCTGGCTCCCCCACTGACTGCAGCACGTTCCTATCAGTTATTTGCAGAACTAGGAAAAACTCCCATTGGAGCGTTGTGAAGAGTGGACTGCAGAAGCAGGAGAGCTCTAAATGTGTTTTTGTTACTGGCATGAAAAGGCTGTAATAGCAGGAAGTTAACTGATACTTGCCAAAGTGTGGTTCACCATCAATGTAAGATTCACCTGTCAGAGGGAAGTCTTTATCCACCACCTCTGTTTGGGGGACTATAAAAAAAGACCCAACCAAAACCCAGATGCTTTCAAACAGGGCTTGAATTTGCTGTAATCATGTACAGAGTAGCCTACTGTTCATGGATCTAGCACTAGCATTTGCAGCCTAGCACTGCTGTAAATTCAAGGTGCGATTGCATCAGCTAATATTATTCCTGCTGTTCTCTTTGGTTTGAAATATCACCCAACTCATTTGGGTTAGATACGAGATGCAATTGCCTGGAAACCAGTGCCCAACTCCAGAAAGGTGCCTTGCTCATTATATTCACCTTTTCTAATAAAATATCCATGCTATTCCTATGTTGGATCATGTCATCAGGACACTGCAGAGGAGATTGCTTTCATTTTCCCCTTCTGTGAACCCCTTGAGAGGTATCAGGGGCTTTCTAAGGAACTCGGGTCCTTATGGATTTTCTAAGCCATGAGAAACTCCAAGAAATAAAAGCTCTTCATGGTTTCTTCATTCACCAGGCAGAGGTGCATCTCTCAGCATTTGCAGGAAGTGTGTTGAAAGGAAACATGGATGGACAGCCCTTCTGTGAGATTATTAACATACTAGTGGTAAATCTAGGCCCCAGGGCTATTGCAGACTTGCAGAGAAAATGTCAGCTGCCTGATGACCCTCTGGAATTTTGCCTGCTTCTGGCCTGCCTTTCTGATGTCCTAAGTCCCAGTGAGTACTTCTTTTCTCTTTTCAAAGGTGAGCATGATCCTGCCCCAGAACCCTGGGCCTCCTGTGCTGCTGGAGGCAGAGAACAGCGTATACAGCCATGCTCACATGGCTGCCAAGGGAAGGGTATGACCTGGTAGCAATAAAACCAGGGCTCTTCCTCAAAGCCTTCCTGCAGACTGTAAGAGGGCTAGGTATGAGCTGCTGGAGGGAACTAAAAATAGACAGTCTCTTGTCTGAGTAGACCAGGGATCCTGGGAAGAAGAGGCCACATTCTTCACTGGCATGTAAGAGAGTAGGTTGGAGAACGGGAAGGAAGCACAGCTACTAACTAGAAGATAGCACTGGCATGAGAACAAGTAGACAAAAATAGGCTATGAAAAAATGTGGGCTGCAAATCAGAAACAAGTTTCCTTCTGTCAGAGTGAAGTTCTTGAATAAGCTGCCAAGAAAATTCCCAATGACTTAAGATGGACTGTGATAAATTAACAAGAGGGACTTATGACTCACTGTTTGTCATTGCTGGGAAATAGGATGATGACTAGGAGATCCCTTCTAGCCCCACATTCCTGCTGGTATGATAACAGAGGAATCTGTGTAGGGTGCAATAAATGCTGAATCACTGAGTGCTTTATCTAGCTGCCTGGCAGGACAAAGTCCCTCGTACCCATCCTGTCTGCAAGAACTTCCAGGACAAAAAAAAAACCCAACAAACCTTACGTAAATGGTTGTGCTCTGGCAGCACAAAGCATGCAGCTATGGATGCCTGAGTTAGAAGAAAACCAGCTCACCTTCAGGCACCTCTAGACAGGGGAAAGGTGGTGGTATGGATGTGAAAGCAAGGAACCCCACTGTAAACACTGAGAGCTAAACATTCCAAGGTGAATGTGCTCCAGCAGCTTCAATACACAATCTTCACGAGAGAAAGAAACTCTTGGAACCATGTGGCAGTGCTCCAAGCACTTGCTCAGCCAGGTGTGTGCAGGGATCGATCAGGTCCATAGGGCACGACTGTGTCAGGTAGCAGAAAGTCCCTGCAGTTACATCAACCACTGAGCCATCCACAGTTCTCCTGCCATGCCAGAATCCACAATTCTTTTGATGGTATTTTTCCCCTGTCTCCATGGAGCTCCCCAAGCACTTTCTGCCTGAGCACAAGGCCAGCAATCAGGATTCAGCTTACACTGATGGGTTTGGTGCCTCACAGCTGGCTGCAAGTGCAGACCTTGGGGTAACAGCAGCAGCTGGAAATTCAGCAGTGCAGAGCTGGAGGCAGAGGCCAAGCAGCCAGCCCTGAAAAACCAGACAAGGGAAGAGATAGGCCTGGCTTTTTGGCTCAGGAGAGCAGTGCTGCTCAGGAGGGGAGTACTTCTGCACAACCCTCATGGCTGCCAGACACAAGGAAAACTTTTCTGGAGCTTCTTCCAGACCTGTGGAGGTCATGGACAGATGTGGGCGCTTCCTCAACTCCTCCAAACCTGCAGCACAGGCTACTTGGAGTCGTAGGGCCCCTGACTTCTGCTCCCCGCTGTGCCACAAGAATGTCTCCACACAGATGTGGCACTGTTGTGTCCAGGGATTGCATGGTCTGGTTACTCTAGGAAAAGGACACCCAAAGGTTCTGTCTCCTGCATCACTTTCAAATACTCATTATTTCTCATAACTGCATCCAGCCTCAAAGATCAGAGCAAGAGGTTTCCAGAGATCCCAGCTGCTAATGCCAACATGAGGCAGTGGGAAACTTCCACACCAATGGTGAGCACTCCCATGCCAGAGAGCCTGTCATAATCCCTCTCTGGCATAGCTAAGAAAGCTCTTTTCATCTTTTTTACCCCTTTTCTTTTTTTTTTTTTTTAACAGGCAGCTGAATCACAATCAAGATCAATTTATTTCCTAAGCAGTGGCAAGCTGAGGGGGTGACAGGGGCAGACTGAGCCACGGCAGGTGGTTGTGGCACAAGACCCTCAAGGCTTCCTTGCCTTCCTGCCTCTTGCCCAAGGCTCACCAAACAGGCATGGAGAGAGATCTCATCCTGGCTCTGACGTGACCCTTCCCCTAAACAGCCACCAGCAAAGAAAGGGCTCAAAACTGAACACAAGATTGGAGATGTGACCTCACCAGTGCTGGATAGAGGGGGGATGATCACTGCCTTGGTCCTGCTGGGCACACCATTTATGACACAAACAGTACTCCTGGCCTTCTTAGTAGGTGCATCCATAGGCTACGCAGTTTTCAGGTGGTGGCTGCTGGTCACTGCACAGAAAAGCAACGACCTCAAATTCCAGCAGTGAGTTTCCAAACAAACCCTGGGTTCAAAGTCCTCTGGAGGGTTTTT
Source organism: Passer montanus (assembly GCF_014805655.1). NCBI lineage: Eukaryota > Metazoa > Chordata > Aves > Passeriformes > Passeridae > Passer > Passer montanus. The sequence continues at coordinate 5,375,543 of NW_024368707.1, forward strand.
CTGCATTCACTAGTGGATTAAAAGTTAATTTTTATATCAGCCGCTTCCAGGTGGGTTCATGGTTGATCTTTTCCTTTGACTGTGCTGCAGTATTTCCCAGCCCCAGAGCAAAATGTTATTCTAAACACGTTTGGGGGTGGGGAGAGGTTTCGACCCATATTTAATAGGGTCCCTAGAGCGTGCTTGTCTCCCGCCCTGTCCCGGCGTGGCGATGCCGTGGGATGTACTTGGTGTTTGCCGGCACACGCGGCGTGGCAGCAGCAGCACCTGCTGCGAGCGCTGCAGAACTGCAGGCGGCTGCAGGCGACAGAGATCCCGAGTGCCACTGCAGGGAGCCTCCCGGCTCCCGGGTTTGCCCTGCACACGCAGGGGACCCTCCCAGTCAGTGCATTTCTCCCACGCCAGAGCCATAAGTGCTCAGACAAAACTGAAAGAGAACGGTTTCTATTAGCAAAAAAGTGACCAAAAGGAAAAAAAAAAATAAAAAGAAAACAAAAAAAAAAGGATTACACTCTGTCTGGGGTGTTTCCATTTTAAAAGCAAACAGGGGCTGTGGGAATATTGTTCCTCATAACATTACTGAGTCTGATGATTTGCCCTACATGCAAGCTTGGGAAACTGCACAGGCAACGGGGGGAAAAAAGGGTGACACCAGTGAAGGAGTGAAGGGAGAGGGAAGTGAGGGATTTCACCCTCATGAAGGGTAATGGAGATGGCAGTGCTAACCTGCTTTGTTTAAAACCAGGTCTGGGATTTTCCTCTGACACCTGCTTTTTTAATCAAGCCTTTCTCCAGAAGGTTTATATTGCACTGAGCATCAGGGCTCAGCATCCTGAACGTCTGTGGAGGCAACGATAAGCTCAAATGTCATGATAAATACCCCAAAAAGGCACACACATGGGATTTACTGTTCTTGGTGTTTCTAAGAAAAAAATTAAACAGAGCATATTAATTTAAACAAAACTTATTCCAGATTATATCATCCAAAGACAGACAGAAGAGCACAAGACCCAGAAATCAAAGTAAAAAAAGAAACCCCTTTTCAGATCCTCCATTGCAATGGCTAGTTTGTTTTTCCTTCAGCTCTGACCTGAGTCTCACCTACAATGATGCACCTGAAGAACACAAAATGCAAAGATACCTCAACAGACATCACCTTTGGACTCCATTTTCTTGTTCAGATGCTACAAAAAAACCCCATCAAAACCCAAAAGTTTGCTGTGCACCCCACATTCCAAAGTCCTTGCTTTGCCTGGAAGCAGCACACCCCAGGTGAGTGGCAGCCTGCAACTGCTTCTGTCCATCTCCCATGCTCTGCTGGGGGTGATGCCAGTGGGATGCTCTGCTTGGGCAGCCTTGGGGAAGGAGTCCTCTGTCGGTCCATATGGAGAGGTGTGCAAGAAGCCAGGGCTGTTTCTGAGGCAGGATGCTGCTCCCTGCCAGAGAATCACGCAGGTCTCACAGGGAAAGCTCTCTGAGGAGATGAAGTTTGGGCTCTCACAGACCCCCAGTCCCAGTTTCTCCACTGCTGGCACCAGGATGGACAGAACTGCTGGCTACCTGTGGGACACAGGCAGCTGCCCAGAGCAGCCAGGACAAGGCCACCACCAGCTCCCTGAGTGCTGCCAAGCCCCTCTCAGCCAAACTGAGGCCGCAGTCACGGCTGACCAGGGTGGGGCTGACACTGCAAATCAGAAGGGGCAAATCCCCAAATTCCAGAACAAGGCACATTCCCCAGAGGGATGTGTGGCTTTAGCATTGCAGATACACGCAGTGTTTTGGAGGTGGGAGGACGCTTGCCTTTGCAGCAGGGGTGCCCCAGTCACACAAAAGTGGGTTTCAGATCCTCTTTGAAATTCACCACAGGCTGGGGCCCACCGTGGTGCTCTGTCTGGTGATCCTCACAGTCACTGGGCTCTGTTTCCGTGTCCGTGCTGCTGCTGTCCAGGGAGCCACGTGGATTCTGGAAGCAAACCTCGCAGCAGGGTCGGTGGCAGCCATGAAACATCTCCTCAGAGCTGCTGCTGCTGCTGGAGTCAGAGTCTGGGTAATAGTACAGTGAGCGCAGGGAGGGCTCAGCGGAGCCCCTCGGGGTGCCCTGCCTCCGCCGCCGCTCCTGCGGGATGCACGGAGAAGCACCCTGGGATTCGGGCCATCCCAGCCACCCCTCTGGCTGGAGGCTGGCCTCCCTCGGGATGGCTGCAGGGGATGGTGCTGGGCGGTGAAGGAGCCCTCTGCCAGCCATGTCCCCTCCCATTCTCAGGGAGTTTTGTGCTGACTCCCCACGGCCCCAGCTGCCCACCTCCTTCACCCTGCAACTGGCACGAGGGGATACGTGTCCAGGGAAGCGTGTGGAGGCAGGGAGCAATGGGATCCTCCGTTGATGCCTTGCCAGGTAGGGGCTGAGGGCTGTGTGGATGCCTGGGTAGCCCTCCTGGCCCACCCGTGTTTCTCCCTGCTCGCCCGAGGTGCCCCGGTTGCCAAGTGGGGGTTCTGCAGATAAAGCTGGGCTGTAGTTTTTGCCATCCAGGCTTAACTCTTGCAAGATTTCCCACAGCTTCTCGCTGTTGACATAGCTGACTTTGGGGGACGACTCCCAGGCTACACCAGCTGAGTTGTCCTGGCCTGGCAGCTGCTCTGGAGGCTGCCCCTGCACTGCAGGTGTCCCACACTCCTGGGCATCTTTCAGGCCACGTTCAATACTGTCCCCTGCATTAAAAAGCAGCACCTGAGTGCAAACAGGCTCCTGGGTTGCATGTTTCTGGAGGGCCTGAGCATTGCTGCCAAGAGGCGATGTACCCAACAAACAGGGGGGCTGCCACCCTTCCCTCTCTGGATCTGGGGGGCAGCAGTCCCCTGGTGCATCCCCAGGCTGCCCTGAGCTCCAGGTGCAGGGAGCTGCTGGCAGCACACGGGGGTCGCAGCCGCTCTCCGCAGACATCAGCCTCATCAGCTTCTCCTTGGCGCTGCTCACTTGCTCCTGCAGGCTTTCGATCACGGCGTTTTTCTGTGTCAAACAAACAAGACTGTCAAGTGTGGGGCAGGCAAAGAGGAGGAAAACACTGCCAGTTTGGAAGCAGGCACTGCCAGAAAACAAATCACCCCTCTCTGCACGGCAAGAGCCACACCAGCAGCATGTGTGACCTCAGCCTCCCCTGCAGCCCCCCGGACGTGTGTGTGGGAAGGGGCTCACTGGGCAGGCAGCTCTTCAGGCTGGGGTGTTCCTGCCCATGCAGTGCAGGTGACAGAGCAGGAGGTTGGGGGCTTTTCTGAGACAGAGCATCTCCCCTCTAAATTAACCATGCTTGACAAGGCTGTGGGAACCAGGCTCTCTTGCACTACTCCCTACAGATTTTTTTTAAGCCCTCCAAATTATGCCTAAATTGTGGTGCTTTGGAGTGTGACAAAACAAAGCAGCTCTTCCCCTCAGGAAGGAAGAGGCTGGTGAGGGATCACCAGTGTGGACAGGGGTGTAGAAAAAGGGCTTCCCACCCTGCAAAGCCTTCAGCCCACAAAAGGGAAGGGGAGAAGCTGGAGGAGGGGGGCCAGCAGAGCCCCGTACCTCGGTGAGCAGCCGCTTCATAGAGTTTTTCTCCCCTATGAGCTGGTAGAGCTGCTCCTCGCTGTACACTGAGCGGCAGCTCCTGCTCGGGCTGGTGAAATATTTTGCCATGTGGCTCATCGTTTGGCTTTCTTCTTCAAAGGCTTTCCACTGCTTGAGCTGGGGAGTAGAAGAGGGTGTTATCCACAGAGCCCCAGCCGACACAGCGGGAGGCAGGCACAGCTCAAGCGCGAAGGAGACAAAGGGATGGGGAGGGGGAGACAAAGGCAGGGTGTGACGGGGGAGCAGAGACAGCCAGCCAGAGATGGCTGGGCGAGGGGCTGCAGTGTCACTTGGAGCCTCCCACCCATCTGAGCCCTACCCTGTTCCTGGCTCCAGCTTTTAATGCAGGAGAGGGTCAGTGCCTGGCTGCACTGAGACTGCTGAGCACACTGTAAAAGCCCCCTCCCACTTCTCCCCACTCCCTGACTCCATGACAGACAAAGACAGTGTCATGCATGCCCCCTCATCGCTGAATCACTGGTGACAAGCTGAAAACCAGCAATGTTTAGTATCTATTTTCTCATCTAGTGTCTGCCTGGGAGCCTTGTGCAGCCCAGCTCCAGCTGTTTATTGATCTCAGATGAGCTATAGAAAAGCAAACCCATTAGGAAAAACAAGGTAATGAATTAAAAGATCCAAGTTAAATAAAATGTTCAAGGGCCCCAGGCTCCCAAAGAAAAATGGTACAGGCAGAGTGAAAGTACAGCTCATCAGCTTCGCTACCCTCAGTCCAAAAGACCTGGTGCTGCAGCAGGCCTGGAGCTCACCAGAGGAGGTTTGGATCCTTGCTCCCAAAGGCTGCTCATCTAAGGGCTTGGGGCTCTGCAGTTACACTGCCTCAACTGAGGCAGGAGGGGACCTCTGGAAATCATCCCAAGTGCCCTGCTCAAGCAATGTCAGAGGGAGCAGCCTGCTCACGCCTGTGACCAGCTGAGCCTTGAGTATCCTCAAGGATGGAGACTCCACAACCTCTCTAGGCATTCTGCTCCAGTGCTTTACAACTTTCACAAAAAAAACCTCCAGCCTTTTCCTCATGCTTAAATAGAATTTCCTGTGTTTCAGTTTGTGCCCATTGTCCCCTGTCCTGTTAGTGGATACCACTAAGAGCCTTGCTCCCCCTTCCCTATTCCACCCCCACCGATATTTATACACATTGCTGAGATCCCCTGAGCCTTCCCTTGAGCACACAGATGTGCCTTCCTCAGCTTCACCTCTTCCTCCCTTTCTCACCTCGTGTCCTTGAGCCCAAACATCCCTCCAAACATTCAACTAAATAAATAACTGTTTCCTTTCCCTCTAACAATGGGAGCATTATTCCCACTAACATGGGGGCCAGGCACACCAGGCTGCTCCTGGAGGACACAGGAAGCAGAAGTGCCTCACCTCACCACAAAAGGCTTCCTTTAAACACCTCTGCCTCCTCCTCCTCCTTGCTTGTGGCAAAGCCCAGCTTCCTTCTCCAAAAGTGCAGAGGAGGACAGCCTCCCCTGGGGACCACCAGCAGCAAAGAAGTCTCTGAGAGTGGCTGGGCCATCCGGATGGTCTGTGCCCAGCTCCATCCCTGCCAGCGGCAGAAGCTCCAGGTGTGAGTGGGCAAGTGAGGTATGAGGGAAGGACAACTGCACAAAGGACACACCCCACCATCCACATGGAGCAGGAGGAGGAGGCCAGCGGCTGCCTTGCAATGTGTGCTGTCTGTGTGGCTGTCACCTGTGGCATGTCCCTGCAGGACTGTTTCTAAGCAGCAGTGCTGCACTCCATGGAGACTTTCCAGGACATAAAGGGGGCAAGGAACAAGAAAGCTGGAGATGGACATTTTACAAGTGATAGGACAAAAGAGAATGTCTTTAAACTGAAAAGAGGGTAGGTTTAGATTAGATATAAGGAATAAATTTTTCACTATGATAGTGGTGAGACCTTGGATCAGGGTTGCCCAGGGAAGTTGTGGATAGCCCAATCCCTGGAAATATTTAAGGTCAGGCTGCATGGCACTTCAAGCAGCCCGGTGTAGTGAAAGCTTCCCTTCCCAAAGCAGGGGTGTTGGAACAAGATGATCTTTAGGTCCCTTCCAATACAAACAATTCTGTGATTCTTTGAGACTCAGGGAACTTGCTTGGGGAAGCAGAACCACCAGGGTGGGGTGGGGCTTGGAGAACAACCTGTGCAGGTGAGTCCAAACATTTGGGGGAAGAAAGCAGGAAAGTGAATGTGCTGATGCCCACGTCTGCTGTTGTTAAACTCTAAAAATGTGCTCATTTCCAGCCATGTGACAGGACAGAGGTGGCAGCATACCTGTGGGACAAAGATGAAGCAGTTGATTGTGGTTGTACACACAAAGATGCCTCCAGAGGTAAAACCAAACAGCAAATTGTGCCAAGTACGGAAGAAGCGGTGAACTAAGCAGATGGTACCAGCAGCCAGGAAAACGAGGTTGACCCCAACAATGAGTGTCAAGGACTGGTTCACTGGTGAGGAGCTGACATTGTCGGTCAGACCGGCCAAGTAGGTCCCGTATAGCAGGAGGATACTCTGGAAACAGAAAAAAGAGGTTTCCAGAGTGTGGAAAATTACAGCCTGATGGTGTCAACCCCCATGTATGTCGCACCAAGCCCGGTGAGCTCAGATCACACTCAGCGCAATCCTAATTAATGCTCTTTGATCTATAATGCAGACCTGGAGCGTGCAGTGGTGACGCCGTGACAAACGCCCAGCACGCTGCTGCAGGCCAGAGTGGGGCTGGGGACACAGGGCAGGAGTGAGGGCACTGGTGGGCACGGGGGGCCCCAGCCAAAGGATGTGAAGAGCCATGAGTCAGAAGTCAGCAGGTGCTGCCACAGAGCAGGGGGTGGCTGGGAGAAATTGTGAAAACCACCCCTTGGGCAGCCTGGAGCAGGAGAAGCAAAGGCAGACAGGAAGCAGGGGTCTCTGCAGGGATGCAGCAGTGGGTACTATCAAGGAGCAACAGCATACTTCTCAAGGAGCAGGAAAGATATCCAGAAGGAATTCAAAGAAGAAGGCAAGGAGACACGGAGGTTTAGACTGGAGGGAAGAGGATGTACTTGGTGCCTCTTTAAATAGCAATAATCCAGGAAACTACCAGGTGCAATTCTTTTCCCTTCCCTTAGCTGTTTCCTGACTCCAGCAGCAGGGAAGGGCACTACAGAAATGCTCTGTACATAGAGGCTCTCCCTCCCCACGCGTAGAGCAGCTGTTTCAGAGCAGGCTGTCTCACCACCCTCCTCCTCAAGGGTCTCATGCATGCATTTTGCCAGTGTGCTCAGGATAAAACTACCCAGCAGGATAAGCCTCTCCTTCCCTAGCTGACACTAGCAGGAAACACCAAGTAGTTTTTGCCTGCTTCCATAGAACTGAGCATGGTCTGCCTTCAGGATCATTTGGAAATACCATCTAACAAAATCCCAGCTCCTGCAAGGAGCTGGAATGCAGGGAGTGTGACCTACATTATTCCTGTGCTACCCAATAAGTGTCAGCCTTTTACTAAGAGTCATTGTTATTTGGGCATCAAGAAGTGCTTTGTGACACAAGATGCAGACGTTTTTTAGACCCTGCTAAACCCCTCTGTGCTGTGGCTGGTTGATGACTCTGATGGCCACTGCCAGGGTTAAGGTCTGGAGGGACACAAGCAAGGGAGGTTCATGTCCAGCTCTCTGGTGAGACTCCCAACTTCAAAGAAGCATGAAGTCTCAGGGTGGGGTTGTAAGAGTGAAACCTGCCTTGCTGGGAACTGGGCTTGTGCCTGACCCTGCTTTGTAGAATCTGCACTGGATCATAAAAGTGTCCACCACGGGGCACCTCCAAACAGCCCAAAGGCAAGGCAACCCCTAATCCCTGAGCAGGAAAAAACCAGCACCAAAGTCCCATTTAAATTCATGAAGTCTATCTGGGACACAGACAACACTGCTGCAGTCTCCTAAACTAGGACTCTCAGTGGCTTTGTTTGTTTGTTTGTTTGTTTTAAACTTGAGCAGAGGACCTTGCTCCTAATTCCAGGCATGTCCTTGGCAAGTCATTTCTGTTCATTGCTCTGTGCCAGTAAAACCAGGATAATACACTGAGAGTCTTCCCAAAGGGCAGAGCATATTAATGCTGTGGATGCTAAGAAGTGCTATGTACGCAGAGATAAAGCCTACACTCACATTAGTGTAAATCCAGACTAACTCCAGAGAAATCACCAAGGAAGTACTCCATGACCCCCAGTAAGCAGGAAGGAATAGGGCCAGATTCAACACAACATTAAAAAGATTACCTGGAACTGATTATGGAGATGTTTTATTTCCAAAAGGATTTTTTAAGGGCTGTAGGCAGAGACATTACCTCTCTAAACCCTAACACAAACTGCAGACAAAATCAGAGGTGGAGACACAGCACTGAAAGCCCAGGTAATGCCTACATTCCCTAATACCAGAGGACTTTCAAGGACTTTGAAATTAAGTGTAGAAAGACTTGGCTGTGTTGTGAGGTCCCTTTCTGCTCTTTTTCCTATGATTCTGGGTAGATGGTCAGTGAGTATTACATTACAGTGAATCACAAAGAAAGTGCCTGTGCTGCACGCAGAGATTAAGCCATTTCCAAAAAAAGGCTGTGATCTCACAAGCTTCATCAACATCAGCTTTCTGAAATGTGTCCAGCCTCTGCCATACCAGAAACACACGAGACCACAGATAATTACAGTGATAATTATACCAACATAGTTACATCAGTATAACTAACACTGCTGGAAGAAGACTGGCCATGTGCAGAGATTCACCAGTGAAAGTGCACCTCAGAGGTATAATTAACCCGATAAGCATCCTGCAAAGGTGGGGACCAAGCACTTGTCATCAGCACCTCCTTGGTTTGAAATCACAGGACACAGGGATTGAGCCACCTTGGCAGTGGCCATTCACTGCAGTCTTTAGGGAAGGAGTGTGACATAAAGAACAGCAAGATGTGAGTTCCAAGAAGTGAGATGAGCTCAGGCAGTTGCCCAGGAGAGATCTAGAGAGACTGTAAGTGCACAGTGTACATAAAGGAGATGGTGAAGCAAGGAGAAAGCAGCTAGCAGGACTTTCACCCTTCCCAAGATGGGAAGGGCTGGAAATAGGAAGGCTTATGAGATGAACAGGAGTAGCTGGGATCTGCAATGGGCACATAGCTTGGGAGGGCAGCAAAATTACAAATGCTGCCAAACAGCTTAGGCTGAAAGACGGGGAGGAGGTGAGATACAGTGCAAGAAGCAGTCAAGAGGTTACATACCTTAAACCCTAAAATAAGAACGAGCCAAAGGTCGGAATAGAGCGATGCACAGGACTGCACCCGGCTCACGGAGCACGTCATGCCTTTCTCTGTTGCCTACAAGGCAAGGCAAAGGCAGAAATGAAGGCTGTAGCATGGCACAGACCAATGGGAAGAAGCATCTAAGCTGGTCTCCTTTGTAAATTTCTGAAAGGAGAGGCCAAAGCTGGTGCTACCAGAGTCCTAAAGCAAGAAAACGTTGGCCTTCTGCTGCCTACAGGGCTGGTTAAACATTTCTCTAAAGCACATGCCTTGGAGCCCTCCTGTGTCATGCAGGTGATCTGCACAGACCTGGAAATTTTGCAGTGGACTCTCGCCTCTGTAATAGACCAGACATAAACCAAATCTAGAGTGCCCAAAAGGGGCACCACCTCTTTTTCTGCCTCTATTTTCTTTCTGTTGTTTCTCAAAGACCACCTTCAAATGCCTGGCCACCCACTAACTCTGTCCACAGAGCTCAGACAGGACACAGCAAAACCCCACAGCACCCCTCCTCATTCTTTTACCCGCAGTGAGACGCTGAGGCTTCGGAAGCACTGGACTGGGTCAGAGAACACCCAGGTCAAGAGCAAGACAGTGTCTGCCAGCACCAACGCTGCCACCATTGCCAGCAACTGCAGGTCTTTGATAATCTGCAAACAGGCAAGAAGTAAAAGTTACCATGGGGAAGGAATGGACACCAATGACCTCCATCCCCCTTGGGTCCCTTTCTGTTGTTTCTTCCAAGTGACACACCTATCCTACTACTTCGCCCAGAGAGGAGTCCAACATTTGAGTTGGCCACAAGATCTCTGTCTTCAATTCCCAAATTCTTGGAGACCTAATCAGGCTTGAGACCAGGTATAAACCCTGCCTGAGGGTGTGGATAGCAGGTAAATGCTATGACAAAAAACAGTTCTTCCAAAGCAAGACTATCATCCCGTATGACCGTATCACCAGCAGAGACAAAAAGGGCAGAGAAAAACACCTGGTAGGAGCATCATTTTGCAAGTTTAACACAGATCCCAGTGTGAAACAGGAGTCCTTGCTGATACCCAATTCCCCTGCAAACCCTCCGTCCCATCTTTCATCTGAGACCTTATTTTTTCACTGGTGCAAAGTAACCACTGAAACTTGTAAGTGCACTTTTTTGTGCACAAATTTTCCATTTCCCCCCCAGTTTCTGAATCCCCATCCTTAAGTGCTGCAGAGGAGAGCCCAGCTCCCTTCCCGCCTTCAAGAGCAGAACATATCCATCTAGGGATGGCCCTAGATCAGATGCTTTTGAGAACACCTGGTTTATTTTCATCCCACAAAAACAGCTGATTGTTTTTGTGGGATGACAATAGACCTGAACACAAACATTGGTGTGTAGTGTAATGAAGGCATGTGGCTAATGTAAAGTGAGAACACAGCTTGGTGATGGGGCTGGGACTCCACTGGGGAAGAGGCAGCCTGGCAGGGCACACACTTGCCAGAAGAGCGGAAAAGCTCCTACCTCATTGTGCAGGAATAAATGAAGGGCCCATGCCCAGCCAGGTGTGAAACTAGACCTGTGATTGTGGCATCTATCCCTGTCATGTGGCAGTTTCATCTGCTATCCCACACTGGTTTGGGACTTGCTGGTGTTTGCCCTCCATGGGAAGTCTGTCCTCCCCCGCCCCCGCCGCAGAAGCTGGTACTCACCACCCGCTTGTCGGGCACCCGCTGGGTGAACACCTTGTAGAGCCGCCAGCTCTTCCCCAGGACAGGGCCGAACACCAGGGAGGTCCCCACGCACAGCAGGCACAGCCTCACCTGCCAGGGGCCAGAGCGAGGGGGCTGAAAGGGGCTCACAGGGACACCACACACCCTCCCAGCCTGGGGTGCCGTAAGGATGGCTGGGGACGTGTCTGCCCTCCTCTGACTTCTGGAGGGTGATACCAGATACCAGAAAGCTGACTACAAGGTAAAATAAATTCAAAGGCAAGTACTCTGTAGGCATGCCTGCTGCCTACCTTTTTCGACCTCCCTAGAGACTCTCATTGGAAATAAATTCAAAGGCAAGCACTCCTCTGTAGGCATGCCTGCTGCCTACCTTTTTCTACCTCCCTAGAGACTCTCATTGGAAGGGCAGGCAGGGAGAGACAGGCAGCTTGTGAGCAGCAGGGACACAGGCAGTCCCAGCACCCATAAATCACTTTGCTGGCACCTCCGTTAATTATCCTCAGCCCAGTGTCTGAGCAGGATGCAGGGTGTGCACCGTCCCACTCTCCCACACAGTCCTCAGTCTGGCAGGGTGGCTGTCTCAGGCCAGGACATGGGGGTTCATCACACAGGCAAGTGTTTTGATGAAAATCTGCTCTGCAGCCAAAAATCTCACCCACAGCCTCACAGCACCTGTGCTGTGTCAGGCAGTGGTGGCTGTGTGGAGGATCCCATCTCCCTTTGTGCTCCCCTCTGTCTGCCACACTTCTACCAGCCCAGCAGCCTGCCTGCCTGCAGATCTGTCCCCTGGGGACCTGCCTCGAATCCCTTCCTCAGTACAGATGTGGTTTGCAAAACAGCAAAGGCCATTCAGACAGAAAGTGTCTGGCTGCCTTTTGCGTGTGTGAAAGCCACAGCCCAGCTGAGCAACGTGGTGGTGACAGGCTGTGGCTGGGACAGAGCATGTACAGGCGACAGCTGGCTGGGAGAGAGCACGTACAGACAGGTCTGTACATGTGTCAAGGTGCCCCTCCCAAAAAAACCCCCGCTCACCTGAATTAGCTTTTCCATTGAGTCTCCAGATGGCAGGCTCTGCTCCTGAATCCCAAAGAGGTAAGCACTTGTGTAAGTCAAGCCACTGCCCAGCAGGGTCACAATGTTGAGATTGGGGCTGGACATCTTCACAATCCTCCAGGAAACAAAGCAGGGGATTTGGTGACAGTTACTGAGCATCATGACCTGGTAGCACAGGGGTGAGGTCCCCTTACAGGGATGATGACGATCACAAGGAATGGTGACACACTGTCTACCCCCAGCCTGTGCTGTTCACCACTGTTCCAAAAGCTCAGCCATTACTCCATGGTCCCATCCTCTCCCCTTTCTTGCTGGAGTGCTTCACAATCCTTCAAGTATTCATTTAGCCCTATGCCAAGACTTCTGCTGCAGAGGGTCAGAGGTGGAACCAGCACAGCCCAGGGTGACAGTCCCCAGCAGTAAGCTCTAGGTGCAAGAGCTACATGTGCCTCCAGGAACAGGCCCTTCCCACTGCTCCATCCTCTGAGGAGATATCTCCACACTCAGCACAGGAAGCTGCCAGCAATGTTCAGGTTACAGTCTCCCCTCTGTAATTTCACCTCATCACTCATAATCCTGTAACTGTATTCAGGGAGGGGAGAATCAACCCACTGATCTCTTATGACCTGTCACCCTTCCCCAGAAAGCCTACTGAGTGAAAGCTGCCACCTTCCCAATAGCTCTGCCCCTTCGACCTGCTGCCAAGTCATTACTTTTCTCTCTCCTTGAGCTCTTTCTTGGCTTGCTGTCTTGCAGTCACAAAGCCTGGGGTTCATCTTGTCTCTCTCCCTCCTTGCCTTTCTTACCATGTCTCAGCCCTTGGAGAAAGATATTCACCAGCTCATGCTCTCAGCTGCAGCTGAGAAAGGTCTCCTCCACACTCCCAGGTTCAGGAGGCAGACCAGTATTTATTTTCGGCAGAGCAAATAAATAATGCACATTCATTACAGCACGTTCCAAGAACATAAATTCAAGCGGCCACTGAACACCACTCAGTAAATGAAGTGCTTCAGACTGGGATGCAGTTGGGATGCAGGTCATGCAGCTGCTGCAGCGCAGCAGGCACGGGGCTCTCAACACAAACCCTTATGGGCAGGACCCTCCCGACTGCACCGTGGTTGTCAGCAGCATTAAATTAAATTAAAGCACAGAATCATTAATCTGGAAAAGACCTCCAAGACCATCAAGTGCAACCTTTGACCAAACACCACCAGGAGAACTAAACCACAGCACTAACGGCCACATCCAGTTTTGAACACTTCCAGAGATGGTTATTCCACCACTTCCCTGGGCAGCCTGTTCCAATGCTTGACAACATTTTTGGTGAAAGAATTATTGCTGGTGCCCCACCTGAACCTCCCCTGATGCATTTCCTGAGGCCTTTTCCTTTCATCCTGTCTACAGCTCCCTGCCTTGGGGAATAAAGGAGAAGTCCAAACAGGACTATCTCCACCAGTGATCAAAACTCTGTGTGATGGAAAAAGCTACAACATCCCTGGCATTACCCTTGCTTGCCCTATGCTGCTCCTTCAGGTTTACACCTTCCTGACCCTTAGCTGGTCATCAGCTCAGAGCTTGGTCCTGAAAGAGCCTAACTCCCCTACTCCAGCTCAGGGGAAATCTCCCAGGAGAAGAGGGATGCCCTTACCTGTTTTTCCTGAAGCGAATAGTGAAGATGAAAAAGAAGAGTGCTAGCAGGACTCCTCCAGTCAGGAATGTCCACACAACTCCCAGGAGACCAGCAGAGAAGGATGGGGAGCTCTTCATACTGCGGTCAAACGATGTCTGCAGGAAACAAAAGGGATAAGGAAGAACAGGACATTGCTGGGGCTCTTAGCAGTGAAGGTCCCTACTTCAGCATGATCCCTCCCCACAGTTATCCTGCTCAGCCAGGAACCACAGCTCCCAGTAAGAATACGCTCTGGCACCAGACCAAGTCCTGCAGGTAGGGCCACTGAGATGTGTGTGGACAGGACACGTGCTCTGTCTCTTGCTGAGTGTTCAGGAAGGCACAGCAGTCCAAGAGCCCTCTTTTTATGGCCAACTAGCCAAATCCATAGTGAGGCTGTACAAGTGATTCATAAATCTCAGGCAGCCCTGCCTCTGAGACACAGGACCTGGACACTGGTTCCCCACTGGTCCTCTGGAAAGAAATCTTTGGAGAAAGGCCCTGTGGTGCCCCAGTCAGTGTCATGCTTCTTTAGATGCTTCTTGGCTCCCTTACCCCTCCCCGCAGCAGACAACTGATCAGCTGGTGGACGTGACTGGGAGCCAGCTGCAGGGCTGCCAGTCAGTGCAGGAGCACAGCAAAGGGAGTGTGACAGCGTTTTTCAGAGGCGGTGACACACGGAGCTGGAATCCACCCATCTCCCAGCCGGATGGAAACTAATTTGGTCCCAGGCAGGCATCAGTTGAGAACTGGCTTTTGAGGGACACTCCCAAAGCGGGTATGATGGAGGCACCTCTCTCCTTACACACAAACCACCTTATAGGTTTAAATCTCCATTTAAAATAATCTCTGCTATCTCCTTATTAACATAAAATGGATAAAATGATCCCACGTGAAACAAGAAACCCACTTCCGCTGCTGATCTAAAATGCTCCAGCAGTTTTAACAGGGTGTGAACGTGTGGGTTACCAACTATTTTTTCCTTAAAAAACCCATCACTTTAATAAAAGTGCTGGCACATCCCCTTTAATGGGGGAGGGAGAAGAAGGGGAGTTAGGCTGGGATCACACACCTCCTCACTAACTTCTCTGGTGCTGAGTCCTTTCTCAGGTATTCCTGCATCCAATTTCTTTTGCAGAAGACTACTTTTTCCTGACAGTTGACACTGCCCCAAGCTCACAATTTTTACTTCAAGGTCTGAGCTGTTTCTGCTTCCAGCCTTGCTAGAAATAAATCTTCAGGCAGAAGAAAGGCATTTGTTTAGAGCCAATGCCTCATGCACCTCTTCCCCAGTCAGGCTTCATCTCTTCTGGGCGAGCAAGAACAACACACAGCTTGCAGAATTAAAGCCACCACATAATTCTTGACACAAAAACGTGTCACTGCCACACGAGCACAGCTGATCTGCAGGCTCCTGGCAGCTCACATGCTGGTGCCACACTGGTCACAGGGCAACTGGGAAAGGCAAACCCCTGCCTGGGAGAGACATCCAGCTGAGAGCTGCTGCTGCTGGGATACAGCTGCACGCACTTCTCAGCCTTGCTTTGCAGCAGTGTGGAGGGATCCCTGGGGGGATCCTCATCTCCCTCCTGAAAACTGCTTCCTACCTCCTCTTTCCTCTTCCCATTCCCTGGGGAGTCTTTTGCCTCTCTGGGAAATGAAGACCACACCAGATGGTGAAGATGGTCAGCCAGGTCAGTCCCCCACTTACACCAGGACTCTCTGTGTAAAAACCCCATCATTCAGCACAGATCAGGCCCATCCTCCCCCCTACCCGGAGCTGACAGGGCTGGTACAAGGCTGTAATGCCATTCTATTTCTGTGCCCTGCCTGCTTGAGCCCAAGGGTAACACCTGGCTTTTGCCACTGAGGTGAGCAGGGCAAACTCAGCATTCTGGGGCTTCAGCACTTCACTCCCAGATGCACCCAGCAACAAAATCACCTCTGGCTGCTGTCAAAAGTATTACTGCACCCTATTCCCTCAACCACCCAGGGTTCAGAAACACCCCTATGATCTCTGCTTTTTCTCTCCTACACACCCTCCCACCTGACTGCTGTTTCCCTGGATGTTGATGCTACTTGAAGTTGATGGAGCGCTTTGCTGGCTGCTGAGCGGAGTAAATCCTGGTCCTGGCAGGGGGAATATTAATTGTAAGCCAGCTGCCGGAGCCAGAGGAGCCAAGCAGCTTACAGTCTTTTAATTAAAGGCCCATGGTCGTGCAGGACGTGATGGAGAGCCCAGTGGGCCAAGCCTCTCCGCTCCATCCTGCAGCCCCACGTGGTGCCAGCTGCAATTGAGTGCACCCCAGCGCCATTTCTACTGCCTTGCTGGTGGAGGGGGGAAGGTACCATTTATTACACAGGATGACTTTTAATTAAATCCTACTCTGCTCATATTTGAAAAGCACTTTGAAGTTATAGGGGACAGGAAAGGTCAAGGGGAGATGGGGCCATTGCAGGCCAATCCTGAGCAGCTGGCTGACACATGGGAGGGCTGCTTGACATGATGTGGCTGTTGTGGATGCTTTCCCCTCTTCTGGATAACTGCTGGTGTCACCTAGACTGGGCGTGTCTTGTCTATCAGCCAGGTGACAGTGTGCTGCCTTCAGCTGGACTGGAATTGCGTGGCAGCTGCAACCCCCTCTTCACCCCTCCCCCAAATCTACTTCTGCTGAGCAAACCTCATGCCCCAGAGCACTCCCCTGCACCCATACATCCCACTGCATCCATACATACCAGTGTCACAGTGCAGAGCTCCTGCAGGGCCCGCTGCTGCTGCTCCGGGCTGCCAAAACTGGAGCTGCCATCGCAGAGCTCAGAGCAGTTGAATCCCGGCTCCATAGCACATCCTCAGTTGTCATCCAGCTGTACCTTTGCCCTGCTGGAAGGATGAGCATTGGCTTTCCTCAGAGAGAAGAAACCTCTGGCACACACCACATCCCCTCTGTCAGCAGGGAAGGGTCTGTGGACAGCCTGGGGCTGAGCTTACCCAAACTGATGTGATGCACATCCAGAGTCAGGAGAGGGAGTGCCTCTGCCAGTGTCCCTGGGGTGTCCTCTGCAGCAAGGAGAGTCAGCTCGGGACCTGGGCTCCCACAGAGCACGGTGGCATCCCCAGCACTGCTACACCCTGCAAAACAACACCTGTGGAGGGTCACAGTGGCCTCCAGCCCCTATATCCCAGCTGGGAGCTGAAATGAGGTGCTGTGCTGGTCCAAGGAGCATGGCACCCTGGCACCCTGAACAAGCTGCATCTTTCCTTTGCCAATGCATTTCCCTTCACTGGAGCAATTTCAGGGTCATTTTGCAAGTACCTTCCTTGAGCTGGCAGTGACTGCTGGTTTAATGAAACATCCCTTTCTTCCAGCAGAGAACCAGCAAGCAAAAACAACAACAAACAGCAACAAGTGTTGCCATCGCCTACCAGGACCTACACCCAGGCCTGGGTAAGCAGAGGGGAAGGTGCTTGAACGCAGAGTTTTGGCTGACTCGGCCCGAGATGCAGCTTGGCTGTTTATTAAGGAGATGTAGAAGCCTGACAGGTATTGTCCCTGCCCGCTCCTGCTCCCTTTGCACTACCTTTGCCTCTGTTCCCCCTTTCATTTCTCTTTTTGGTGTGGATTTTAATAGGCCTCATTACCATTTTAGACATGAGGTCATACTTATCCTCAAGCATCCTTACTCAATTACCATTGTCACCAGGTTTAATTAGCTTCCAGCGCACGACCATAAGCAAGTCTCCCGTCATTAGCAGCTGGGGAGGAGGCACAGCAGCTCGCTCCCTATTTGCTTCTAACAACAGGTGGGAGGAAAAAATTTTCTCTATCATGCTCCTCAGTGCTGCACCCTGGCTGAGCATCCCCTGTACCTAGCCAGTGCTCCAACCTTCCCTGTCGCTGCTCCTGACACTTTGATGCCCTCTCCTTCCAAGTCCTTTCTTTGGAAGAACTCCTGTCATTTTGTGAGCAAAGAAAGAGTAAATTAAAAAGAAGCATGGTCACCAGGGCCTGGCCTGAAACTTGATGTTCGTCACAGGGCATAATTGGGATTCAAATGCCAGAAAAGCTAAAAAAGTGCTGTTCTCAGCTTGAGTGTAGACTGATTTTTCAGCTTTAGAGTAGTTGCTTACAAGTCCCAGCCCAAGCACATCAAGCTAAGTGGGCTACTTGTCCAAAATTAGCAGACCCACCTCTGAAGCAATAACCCCAGCTCTCCTGCTGGCAGAAGCCATCAGGTCCTGCAGGTCTGGGTCCTGTCCTGCCCCTGCCAGAACTTCCCCCACCGAGAGATCAGCTCGCTGTGTCCTACAAACACAGTACCACACATCAGCCAGACTGAAGATTTTACACACATGACGTGTTTTTCAAGAGTGCTGAAGCCACCCAGATTCATCAAGCCTCCTTCTCTCTAGCTCGTAGCAAACCGTGGTGGTGTTTCCCCTCTGCAGCAGGCTCATCCTCTAGGAATTTTCATGCCCTCCATAGCTCAGGCTGAGTGACTGCACAAGAGCCCTGGCTCCAGAAGATATCCAGCTGCTGCAGTGAATGCCAGGATTGCTACAATGCTGGAAGTGCAGTGGAGAGGAAGAGACAAGCTCCAGCTGAACAATTCAGAGACCAATGGACAGTGTGGAGGGACTGGGTGGGGACGGGGGTAGGAGAGGGGCACTGAACCTTTGATGCTAAGAAGACCTGAAGGTGAGCACTGCCCAGCTTCCAAGCGGCTCAGCTCCTCCCCATGCCCCTGGTGGGACTAAAGACAAAAACCCTTATAATTCCTTGTAAGAATTATAGGGGTTTTTGTCTTTCTGCCATGTCAGATGGGGAGCACACCTGGCAGGTGGACCACTACCTAGGCTTTACAGACAAAAACCCCTATAACTCCTTGTAAGAATTATAGGGGTTTTTTGTCTTTCTGCCATGTCAGATGGGGAGCACACCTGGCAGGTGGACCACTACCTAGGCTGGCATGAGGCCAGCAGACACAGCCTTCCTGTGGCTCACAAATGGAGGTGTTACCACAAGGAGCACCAGCTAAGCCCTCATCCACCCAGGAGGCCAGCCCCTTGGAGGAGGGCAGGAGCTCCTTGGGGTCTCCCCAGCCCCCACCCCTGCATCCTGCAAATGGCTCCCACACAAAGTTGGTAACAAGCCGCGGCTAATTAGCGTTCATTAGTATGCAACAAAGCTAGCACCAGTGCAGTCGCTGCTGAAAGGCAACAGGCATTTCCAGCCCAGCTCCTGCCTCTTGTGAGAGCTGGCAGGAACACTTCTCTGTAGCATGGAGAGGATCCAAGGGGGACCACCACTTTGGGGGGTCACTGACCTTCAGGGTGAGGCTGGGCAAGGATTGTCAGGACAGACAAGAACACAGGTAAAACCCTACATCCTTAAAATGAAAGGGTCTGTTGAGAACAGAGACATGTGGGGTCTGGTTTTTCGGGGGTGTTTTTAAGACTTAAAATGCCAACCAATTCTGATAGATCGCTTCCAGAGCAGAATCACAGAATGGCTTGGGTTGGAAGGGACCCGAGAGCTCTGCTTGCCTTGCTCTGCCCTTGCTGCCCTCAGTGTCTGTGGCCTTGCACCTGCCGGCTGTCTGGGACATGGTGGAGAGTATTTGGCCACAGAGGAGCACTGGCTTGCACGCAGACATGATCCAAAAAAGCCAATAGGAAACAAGTGACTGGACCACATGAAAAATATTAGCACCATCATCTTCTCAGATAAAAGGGAAGCACTGACTGCTGGAAACAATATTTGGATAAAAGCAATTTGTGGTCACCTCAATAGTTGATCTCCGGGCTTGGAAAACCTGTTTCCTTAGATCTGTTGAGACCCAGGAATACTCAGCATAAAATCATTTCAGTTGGAAAAGAGCTCTTAGATCATCAAGTCCAACAATTAATCCAGCACTGCCAACCCCTCCACGAAACAATGTCCTCAAGCATGACATCTACATGTTTGTTGAACACTTCAAGGGACAGATACAGAATCATAGAATCACTAAGGCTGGAAAACACCTCAAAAATCACCAAGTCCAATATCTAACAATGCCGAGTAACTACGCATAAATAGCCCTCAAAATAGATGCAGTTGATGTCATCTAAATGCACATCTTGACTCTCTCAAAGTTTCTTCTTCCCTTTCAAAACTTCTTTTGGGAAAAAAAAACAAACCTTTAAAGAAGATGAAAAATTGGTGCAGCATGTATAGACCCAGAGCGGGCAGAATGAACTTTTCACCCCAACAGGTTCATTTTGATGTAGTGTTGAAAGAGAGGCTTCTTCCCAAGGGTGACATTGCTGCTCGGTGAATCAAAAGGTGCAAAACTGAAGATGTCAAATCACAGACAACAGATCAGTCGCATTCAGAAATGTGCCAGTCTTCATGAGCTCTGCAATCCTGCCTGGTCACACCAGCCCTGGCAGAGAAATGGTACATGCACACCTCTGCAAGGAGCACATCTGGAGAAACATCTGCTGAGAACTTTTGGGAAGGCGGCCGTGTGGCCAGAGGCAGAGAACAACAACTGGGGAGAAGGAGCAATGTGCAAAGGGCAGAGCCACTCCTGCTGCCTCAGGAGGGGAGCAGGAGACCTCGGCTCACCCATGATGGGTCTGTGCTGCTACTGGCAGTCCTGGTGGGAGATGGAGCTGTGCTGGTGCAGAGCAGCCTCGGCTGGCAGTGGGAAATCAGCCGGATAACTGTTCCGGCAACATGAACACTGCAGGATGGGGTTTTGCAATTCAAAATCTGGAGCTTCCGAGTCAGGCTCCTGCTTTTTCCTTCTGCTCTTCTTGTCCAACAAGATCCCTTCTAGTCTGGCCTGAGAAACCTGCAATATTGCCATCCCCAAGGCGATCAAAAAAAGTCACAAGCCAGACTTACTGCAACACCCCCCGCAATGAAGCTACTTAAAAACTGCGAGTTAAAACACACAGCATATCTGAAGATTATTTTTAATTTATATTTAAAACTTCAGCACCTACATTTTCATGCTTTTCCTTGCAAACACAAAAAGAGGGAAAAAGAAAGAAAACCAAGAAACCCATCACATCATCCTAAAATGTGGGTTACAAAGGCTCAATCCCCAGGAACACTGGGGAGCTGCAAAGTTGTCACCCTTCTTCTCAGGGTCTGTCCTGTGCTCCTGCTTCATTCTGCTCCTGTCCCTGGGATTTCTAGAGCCACTTCCAGGCCCCTCAGATATCCTCATACCTCACAGATGGGCAGCAAGCTCAGAGAGAATAACCACCAGGAGCTGCAGGGCCCTCTGCCCACAAAGGAGGGAGATGCAGGACAAGGTGCTTCTGACTCTGCGTGCATGGGGAGCTCGCTGTGGGACTGAAACCCGAAATTTTGTGTTGACTGAAGCTAGGTGAGATTTTCAAGCTTCCTATCATTTTGGAAAGCATGTCCCAATATCATAAAGGCAACTTCTGAATGCTGATCTTATTGCTCGTCTGTCCACTGTAGCTCTCTCAGCTTGGGAGGATGGCACCAGGTTGGCACATTTAGCTCTACCTCTGGACTTTTCAACTTTAAAAGCACAGGTTGAATACCCACCTGGCTTTTTTCAGTTCTGTGGTTTACATTTTGAATTAAATAAACCTCCATGCACAAAAAACCCCCCCAAAAACCACATTACTTCTTTTTTGAACCACCACACAGGCCTGCAAGGGGCTGACTCACACTTCTCCCACTAAGGAGCTGATAAGGCTTTTAACTTTCTAACCATAATTGCTATACAATGACAGGCATGTGAGAAACAGAGACAGACTAGATTGGCGATGCTCTAAGGAAGGAAAATTAGGAGGGAATACCGAGAAGCATAGGGAGCATGCCACAGATGAGGCCAGTAAGACCAGAGCTGATGGGGAGGTAAACCAAATCCTCGGAGCTATTAAGGAGCAACTTTGTGCCACTCCATGATCTGAGCCCTCCCTCGTGTCCAGCTGCAGCAGCTGCTGAGCAGCAAGTGGAGGAAATGAGCAGAAACCTCCAGGTTTCTCCTTCCTCAATGTGCCTGGGAGTCCAGGGGTCGGGACCCCACTGCCCCTCGTGCTGAGCTCATCCCTGCTTGGCCAGGTGGCCTGGCAGGCTCCTCACAGAGCCATGCGACAGCAGGAACAGCCAGAAAAGTCCTTCCAGCTGAAATTTAGTGACACCACGGTACCCCCAGGTGGAAGCTCACCTTCCTGCAGCCAGTGAGAGAGGCAGTGGGATCTCTGCTGCAGACAGCAGCCTCACCAGCTGGGGCCAAGCAGGGCACAGCTGCCTCCCCCAGAAATGGGCAGGGGCGTACCCCAAGCACCACTCTGAGAAGGAGCAGAGCTGCTCCCATGCCCAAGCCTCTGCCCACAGCCGGGGCCGCAGCAGCTGGGCTGCATGGACAGGAAGGACACCCAGAGGCTTTTCACCACTCTGGGAAAATTCCTGGGTTTTCTTCACTCAGTAACAACTTCATCAATCATTTCATTTATTAGTGGGAGACCACATCTGTACGTATTGTTCTACCTCCATGGGACAACCTCCCTGCTCATTCCCAAGCCCTGAGTCAGGAAGGTCTCCATCCCAAGTGCTGGGCATGTGGCAGATGACCTGGAAGTGGGATGGCAGGGGCTACCTCTCCAGAAACACACAGCCAATTCCATGCTGCACTGCACCTTCACCGCAAAAAGGCAGAAGTGGCCAGGGCTGGCTACAGGGCCAAACTGCCTGGCCACCATGCCCCATGCCCCCAGAAACACAGCTCCTGCCTGCCAATACCCCCAAGCATCAGCTTCACAATTTGCCCTGGTAGTTGCTGCAGGCAAACCATGAGCCCCCTGTCTGAGAAAGGCAGCTCCTGCCTGCCACTCTGCAAATATCCCCAAGCATCTGCTTCACAATTTGCCCTGGTAGTTGCTGCAGGCAAACCATGAGCCCCCTGTCTGCCAGGCTGGTCAATCCTGAATCCCTGCCATGGATCACACCCATATCCCTGCCCCAGAGAGGATGGCACCTCGTCACAGGACAAGGAGGCTGCAGGACTCCACTCTGGCTGTGTGACACTCACACTTTTCCACCAGGACGCTGATTCAAGGTGCTGTGACTGGGGCAGCATCACCAGGTCTCAGGGCTCTGTGCCCATTCCTGGTGTCTCTGTTGCTTTATATCTGCTTCTATCCATCCACCTGCCTCAGAAAGCTGCCTTTTCCCTCACTTGCTGCTACCTTCTCCTTTGGGCATGTGCCCCAATATGCTGCTCTGAGGCACAGCTCAGCCCCAAGCACTGCTGCTGGAGGCTCCAACATCCCTTCCTTCCATCAGCTTCCTCTGTCTTCGGGGTGTTAGCACCAGCCTGACAAACGGGAACGCACTAAACAGCCTTACAGGAAGGTGTAGCCTACAATTTTTTTCTGTCTTAACTGTACCACCTTTAGAAAGGCACCATGAATAAGAGGTAAAAAAGCCTGATGATTTAGAATTGTGATTTACAAGGGAGATCTACCTTGTGGTTGAGGTGTGTATGACTTAATTAAAACAGAAGCTCACTCCCACTGGAGCTGTTTGCTGCCGAGCTATCAAATGCAGAGGAGGGAGAGACCTCAGAAGGAGCATTTCCATAAAGCCATGTTTCACATTAAGCATATGCCTTCAAGAGCTCTCCCTTTCCAAAGCTGGCAGAAAGCTGCAGCTGCTACTTCGTGCAATCAGACACCATCCCCTCACAGCACTCGCAGCACCAGCACACCTGTGTTTGCACAAACAGGGCTAGGATGGCCAGGCTGCAAAGCCACACAGCCCCAAGCATGGGGACAGCTTCTAGCCCTAACAAGGGCAGCATGTCTTTTCTCCATTTTACTTTTTTTCCGATGAAATCTGGCAGGATTTTGGAAATCAAGTGACACACTTAGTCCTTAAAGAGGCAGGAAAACAGAGCACTACAGCTCTTTCACCTTACCCCTGATGACCAAGCAGCAGGGAATATTTTCCCCTAGGAGACAGATTTGACTTAAGGCTCTGAAAGCCAGAGATGTCTACAGCTCCTCTGGCTCCCCTCCCAGGTACCACAGGCTGCCAAACTGCACCCAGTGCTGCCCTGCTCGGGCTTCTAGTCTCCTTGCTGGGCAAAACAAGCCCCCCACCAAGGGGCAGGGCCACATCAAGGTTTCCACGAGGTCTGCCAGCCTGGCTCCCTGCAGACAGCAGTGAGGCTTGCTCAGGGGTGGAGAGGGGCAGCTCCGAAACTGGAGGCACAACCACACTGTGGAAAGTGCTGCTTGTAAACTGTGGCAGGACAGAACTGACAGCACAGCGAGAGGAGAGCGTGCAGTGCCCCAGCAGCAGGTGGGTGAGGGGATGTGGCAGCTCCGCCAAGGCTGCATTAGAAATGCCAGCTGCAACTCAACACTGGCAGCTCCCGGTTACCCGGGGATCTGGTTCCCTTGGCCTCCTCCCTGCCCCTCTGAGGATGCAGAGCACCTGTGGGGCAGCGGAAAATCCAGCTCTGGGTCATGAGCCACCCTTCCCAGAGAGGTGACCAAGTCCTGGGAGTTGTGTCACGCTCAACTCTGGCAGCCAAGGAGAAGCAAACAAGCTGGGTCCTGGAGTGTTTCCGGGGGGTCTCATCCCTAAGCAGCACTGTGAGTCCAGGGCACACGGATCCCTCTCTCTCCCTCTCCACCCAGCAGGCTGCTGCACTGTGGAGTTGGTCGCGACTTTTCTTCCCCCTCTTTTGAACTCCAAAAGGCACACGGCTCGCCCAGGTAATAGCACGTTGGTTAGCACAAACTGACCTAGCGCTGCAGCTTCACATCCTTGCATCCTGCAAGGCAGCCCTTTCCCATCGCCAGGTGCTGGCAGGTTCTCGGTCCCACAGGCGCCTCCCGAGGGCTGCTTGGAACCTTTGGGACGGTGTTTTCTGGAGAGCTACAAAACACCGGCCCCATCCCGCCCCGTTTCGAGCTCAGGATGCGCTCCGGGCACAGCCAAGGCAGCGAAGGGAGCTCTGCATGGCCCCGAGCGCGGCGCGGAGCCGCAGGGCGGGAGCGCTCGGGGGCCGCCAGCGCTGCCCGCGGCCTGGCCGCGCCGGGCTCCGGCCCTGCACCCCCGCGGGCAGAGGGGCACGGCCAGCAAACCACCCAAGCCAACAGCGCCAGGGCAGGAAGGCAGCTCGGCAGGTAACCCGGGCGCCCTCGTCTCATCCATCCCGCTCGCAGCCCCAAGCACGGCTGCCGGCCCCTGTCTCCCCACACCGCGCCCGGCGGAGCCCCGACCCACCTGCGGGGACGGCACCGCGGTGCCAGCCTGCGGAAACCAGCGGATACCTGCGGGAGCCCGGGCCGGGAGCAGCCCCGCAGCCGCCGCGGGACGCGGAGCTCGGCGCCGGCGGCCGCCCCTCAGCGCCCCGGCTCCGCCCGGCCCGGCCCGGGAGGGGCCCGCGCGGCCGCGCTCCTCCCGCTCCCGGCTGACCCGCGACAAAACTTCTCGGCAGCGGGGAAAAAGCCCAGGGGCCGGGGCTGTCCCGGCAGGGCTGGACCCCGTTTCACGCCGGCGGCTCCTCCAGACGAGAGCGGCATCGATCCCTCCCCAGAGCGCCCCGGAGCCGGGAGAGCGGGACCCCGGCGCAGCCCCGCTCCTCCGCGGGCCCTGTCCCGCTGCTGCCGGCGGGATGCGCCCGGCTGGAACCGCCTCGCTCGGGGGCTCCTGGCGGCTGAGGCAGCACAAAGCCCCGCGTCTGTGGCAAAACCGGCCCGAGAAGGTGAGTAAAGGCGAGGGCGGCCAACCTCGTGCTCCGTGCCCTGCCCGTGCCGCCCCATGGCTAGTGGTAGCCAGCGTGACTACTGCAGTAGGTATGCTTTTGTGAGCAGCGCTCGGTGTCTTGCGGACAGACCCACCGCCACTGACAGCATCCCCGTGCTGACCATTTCCCTGTCTCGCCGCCCACGGTCCTGCAGCTCGCTCGCATCAGCTTTGTACTCGCTCTTCTCAAGACACCCACTCCATTTTACTGGAATTTTTCCCCAACTCTGAGAGCCAAAAGCTCTGCTCCAACACTCTTTCTCTCCCAGCCTGCAGCCAAGTGCCAGGTGCTGCTATAAAGGGCTGTTTGCAGACAGGTGTAAGGCCGTGCAGGTTTTCTCTCTTCACCGCGTTCTGTTTACCTCATTCACCCAGCTCCGCTAGGCCTTGGCGTGAGCACTGCTAATTTCTCACTCCTGCCCATTCCCACACCTGCAGAGCCATGGACTGGGGCAGCTGTGGTCAGAATGGGAGCAGAGAGGTTTGCACAGCACTGTTGGTCACGCTCTGCCCCACAGCACCATCAGAAGCAAACAGTGACCTGTTACTTCCCAAGCCTGGTAAAAGCATCCAGTTTGCAGCCTCTGGTCTGGCAGCAGCTCCCACTCCCCTTTACTAGATTTGACTGATGTCCCACAGAGGAGAAGCTGCCATAGGACCTCTCCACTCCCTTTTCCCATTCTCCTCTGAGGCTAAGCAGAGGCACGTACCTTGCCCGGGGAGTCTAACACCACCCTCCAGAAAGTGTTTTCCAGCCTGGGCAGTGATGGGCAATGAAGGCTCAGTGGGGCCAAGGGTCACATCCAGACCAGGTGAAGGAAGCAGAAGCCTTGTACTGCCATGTAATGAAAAAGCCCCTTGGAAAGCCTTGGGAGACCAAGGTCCAGTGATTTGAAATATGGAGACCCATGGATTAATTCTGAATTTTGGCACTGAAAGCAGCCCTCGAATTTGCAGAGGTGTAGATTATCTACAGTTCACAGTGGCTGTAATGAAGGTCTCCATATTTCAGTACCTCTGGAAATCTGATCTCTTTTAAGACACACAGGCTCTTAGACTGAATTTAACAATCTGGTCTCCACCTCCATGAAACCAGGACCATAAGTAGAAATATCTCTCAGCAGGCACTGAGGGGAAGAGGAGTGAGACCCTGACTGTTCACACAGGAGCAGGAGTGAAGTGACTTATTTCTGGTTCCTCCCAAAGCTAGCAGAGAGCACTGCTGTTGCCCCACTGACTCATGCTTATTACTAAGCACTTTGTAAACTGAGATAATGAGAAATGGCCGCTTTGTGCGTGCTTCAATTTTTTCTCCTGGGTTTCGCTCTTAAAAAAACAAAAAAATCAAAGCTTTGGGATTGTGGACAGTTCCTTGGCAACTGCTACAGGCACATGGATATGCATCACCTTTTATTCCTCACCCAACAGAAGTGGGACCACAACCTCATCCCAGTGAGCTTTGCAGCCCTACAAGAGCTGGGACATCCTTCTGGGTGTCACTTGGCATTGTCAGAGAACATGCAGTTGCAGCCAGGATGTTGGGGAGTCTGGGAAAAATGCCTGGGTGTTTTGTCTGGAGGCAGGAAAGTGCCTGCTGCACTACAGGTGTGCACCAAAGAAGGATTTGTGCTGCTAAGCAGGAAGGAGTGGAGGTCTGGAAAGGCACAAGTGAGGGCAGACAGCCCATAGTTAAGGTGAGTTGTTACAAACTCTGCAGGGACGAGGGTCCTGCTGTGCTTAAAGCACGGTCAGTAACCCCGTGTTGGGAACACATCACCCCGTGCCAGAGAATTGCTGGAGCCCAGCAGCAGCATGGCTCAGCCCAAGGCTGGGTCCTAGGAAGGGAAAGCAAAAACTGAACTCATTTGAAACATCCTGCCAGGGGAGGCAGGATGCAATTTTCTCCATTTATCTTCCATGCCTTTTCTCAGCCCTTGCTCTTTTAAAACATCCTGTCGAAGAGTTGAATTCAGAGCTCCCTGGAGGTGTTCAGTGTCCATCACAACACTGCCTGATAAGAAGGATAAACCACCTGCTCATGCCTCTTCTCTGCTGCTCGGGCTCTTTGTCCTCAGCACCTTATTCATCCTGCATGGGGCTACTTACCTGTTACAGCTGCTGGATCCCTTGTGGGAGCTGTGATCACCTGGGACACAGCACCTCATTTTGGCCCACCTCATTTACTCCAAGATGTACACGACGGTTGGATCCTTGTTTCAAGTTTACTGTTGAAAAAAGGGGGCTTGGATCTGATTTTTGTGGACCGAGACCTCCCCCTGCTTGCCAGTCATTAGCAATAACATTTCTCTTCTGGGATCTGGCTCAGGGTTTTAGCCCATTTCACACTTAGGCTTTGTCCATCCTCAAGTGTTCACATCTTCTGAACTCTTCTTAAGCAACTCACATTGCAGTCAACTTTCACTAAATTTGCCAGAGTTTTCTTTAGGATGAATTGCATTTGGGTTTTGCTTCAGCTTGGGGAAAATGAGTGTCTTGGAAAAGCCAAATTCATCTATGACTACCTGTGATTGTCCTGGCTTTGCTCAAGTCCATTGCAACTGCTCAGCTCTACTGTCTCTACCCATCATGATGAATCTAAAAGGGAGACAGGGTGTGCTGGATGGACACATCCTCTGCTGGGAAATTATCATCCAGCTCACTTAGAAGCTCTCATGAGACTTGACTGTGGCCTGCAGGCAATCTCCACAGATGTGTCCCAGAATTAAATCATCTATGCAAATACAGTTTTCTTTTCACACGTTGCAAATGAGCCAGTAGAGAGAGACCCGTGCTGGGCCTCGCTTGATGAGGCAGTCAGGTACACACAGGCTTGTGCACCGTGCTCCCTCTTGGGCTTTCCTGATCTGCATAGTCTGCTCCGGTCCCCGCTGTAGAACGGGTAATGTTGCCATTAGCATCAAGCACCACCCTTCTCTCTTTCAGGCTCTCACTCCTTTCTCAGCATGTGGCAGCCAGCAGTTGTAACATCCCCCTTTAAAAAAGCATGTAGCCACACTTAGGCAATACCATTTTTGTCCCATTAATTCCTAAAAGGGAAACTTCTTCATGTTTTCCTCTTACAAAGTTTCTTATTTGGGAGTTTAAACAACTGAACATTTTCTTTTCACATACTCACCTAGTCCATGGTCCCTTTGGTGTAAATTGTTTAAGTTTTACCCATTTGAAGGTTCATTAAAGTCATCCTGCCTCTCCCAGTCCATTTCCAGGCCATGAGGTTGGGCACTGGACTTTGGACAGGCAGCCATCCAGAGAACCCATCCGTAAGAACCAGGGCTTGTACCCCACACAGTGAAGCCTCTCAGCAAACACCAGCCACTTCTTCAACCTTCAGGAGCTTCTATTCTCTTCTCCAACTCTCAGGAGCAGGACCTTGGACTATTTTTCTGCTTTCCTGAGATTTCTGAAGGTTTGACCAATCTTTTGCTGTTCCCACACCATCCTGTTGGCTTTCCGACACTTTCCAAATGACCTCTTCTCAACTCCTCTTAATTTCTCTTGACAGAAGTTCCCCATTATAACCACTTACCTTGATAAGGCAACTGGAAACATGTGTGGACTATTCTTACACAAAGAACTGACCTCAGGGAGGTTCCCACTGCTCACTCTGTTCCTCCCAGTACATCCTGGAAGACTGTCCATTCAGATGGTGAAATCTCTGCCAGGAGAGAATCTCACCTCAGTTGGGTGCAGCTGAGGACACGAGTATGAACCAGGTCACATTCCCTTTGAAGCCCATTTTCCATGGCTCTGTGAACTGCTTTAAGATAACTTTGTAACTCGCTCATACCACAGAAAACTTTCAGCCCAGTTAGTACCTTTCCATCCAGGGCAAGTTAAAAAACCTTAGTTTGTAGTACAAGGCTCTGCATCTTGCCAGATTTGAATCAGTCTCTCAGAAAGGTGACCTTTCTATGGTTGATGTGGACCCCACTGTTGCTAGATGGACAAGCCAAGATCTTAGGAGTGACCCAGGTGGAAAAAGAAATAGGAAAGAGAGAGGCGAACCAGAGGGATCAAGAATATGATGGAAGAATAACACCATGTGAAGAAAAGTGACATGTGACCCACATCCCCTTGTAGCAGAAGCTACAGCACTTTGAACTTGTCTAGGGCAGGAAGATCAGCTCCAGCGTGGTTTCCACCATGCTTAGAACTGCAGCTCACTCCCACCCATGAAAACTGGTTTGTTAGCAACACCCTGCTCATCCTGCCCGTCTCTTATGCAAAGTAAGGCTCATCCCAGAATCACCTGACAGGGGGCCAGGTCAGAAAGTCACAGAGGGCTTGGGCCTGAGACATGACCTCCTTCAAAGCTGCTGTTTGGCAGCTCCCTGTAGAAGTGGAGCTGGTTCTCACTACTGGAAGAAAGGCTGGTCTGCTTCAACTCTCCCTAATCCTTTCTGCTGCATCCATGAAGCCAATCTTGTGGGGTGTTAGAAACTCTCTGTGTGAAGACTTTTTGCATCCTGCCAGTGGCATTGCTGGATGGGGACCAGCTGGATGGAGAAAACCCTCAGTCAGTCTGTCGGATGTGGGAGAGAGACTGACAACCTTTTGCAAGCTGGTTTCCCACATGCTTTCTAATTATTGCCTTTTTGGGGGATAGCATCAAGGGGAAAACACAAAGTTATGAATTAGGTACTGTGGCAAGGAAAAGGGAGCCAGGGTAGAGCTTCTGAGAAAGCAGCAGGATGATCCTGTGCCGCAGTGTGTAGCCAGAGTGGGTGGGAATCAAGCGAGGCTGTGACCAGGCTTTCTGGTGGAGGAGGCACCAAGCAGCTCTCTGGCTCTGAAAACAAGGATGTTCATACAGATTTGGTCCTGGGACTCAGAGACAAGTGGCCTCATCTTTGATGAGATCCTTTCCAAACAGATAGCACCATCGCTCCAAATGTCCCCCATTCCTCTTTCTTCCCTCCACTTTACATACTGAGCATGATGTCACAGGGTGTTGAATAAATATCCCTCTGGTCAGTTGCAGTCCCCTGTCCTGGCTGTAACCAGCCCCCCAGGACTCCCCAGCCTGGCAGCATGAAAAGCAGAAGAGGCCTTGGCTCTGTGTAAGATCTGCTCAGCAATAACAAGAACATCTCCATATTATCAACCCTGTGGACAGCACAAATTCAAAATGCAGCCCCATACCAGTCATTGTAAAGAAACTTAACTCTACCCCAGCCAAAACCAGCACAAAGGAGAGAGAGAAATTTAGTGGATCATTCCATCTCCCATATGGGGTTGAAGCACCTGCACAACTTTTATTAAACATCAGCAAATCCCTCTCACAGGGATGGGGTCGGGCAGAATCAAACTTTATGGCAAAGCACAGGTTCTGCCAGTGGGAGGACAGGGCATCCTTGACTGAGCTGTCCACAGGTTGACACGTTTTATTTACCATAATATAAAAAATAGTGCAGGAGGGTGGGCAGGTGGGGTGGAGGGGAGCAGAAGAAGAACAACACAGTTTTCTTGGTTTTTTGTTTTTTTTTTTTCCACTTGTATTTTCCACTGGAGACTTGGTTTTCATCAGTCCCTGTTTTTGGTGAGGGAATAACAAAAGCCCTCCAAGGTTAGGTGGTGCTTCAGTGAAAGGCCATGCCTGGTACCACACTGCAGAAAAGGTTGCAGAGGTCCGAGCTCCTGAAGGACCAGCCAGGCTCTGCCCAAGCTCTAGTGCATGCTGACACAAGAGAGCAGGAGTTCAGCTAATTTCAGGTAAGGGACTGGTCATGCCAGATACAGTCAGTAAGCTTGCCCACTCCTTCCTTTCATACTGAGTCTTAATGTAGGATTTTTATTAAATGTTTAGCATGACCTGGAAGCCAGAGGAAACAGTCAGCCCTTTGGATGCTAATCTGAACCACCAAAACTTTTAAGGTTCCCTTCATGCTGCCAGCAACACCCAGTGCCAGCAGTGATTAGTGGTCTCCTGGGAGGTATCTCAGCCTCTTAGGATTTGACAGGGAAACAATAAAGTTTGCAGTGGAGCCGAGTTTCAGCTGTACCCATCTGCTAAATAACAAGTGGCAAATGATAGTTTCCTTCAATTGTAGCAGTCCATGACTACTCATGAAGTCATATAATGATCTCATCTCAGTTACTCACCATGTTCTTTCTTCTACCTGACACAGTGAAGATGTTTTTTTTCTAACAGTAGAGAGTAAAACCAAACCCAAATCCCCATTAATACAGATCTAATGCACATGCAATGCACAACAGAAGCATCTCTTGTTTCTGGCTCTAGCTGCCACATCTGAAGGACTTTTCCATCTAAGAACAGGAAAGACAGGCCACTGCCTTCCTTTTAAGGTGTGCCCTTGTCACAGCAGGGGCCTGGCACTTGCCTCCCTGGATGCTAAGCACTCTGCTGCCAGGTAAGGATTGCACATCCCTGTTTCCAGATCCTTACAGACAATGCCCTCTTGCTCATGACAGCTCTTAGAAACCAAGACTTCAGGCTGAGGCTGAGAACCATGTGGCACAGAGGGCATTGGTGGAGATGTTCATCACTCAAAATTAGTTCCTGATGCTGGTGGGAATGTGTTGAACGAGAAGGGTCCCATGTCCATCCTGAGTGGGCCATCCTGGAGCAGAGACCATCTGTCTGTGTCCTTTTCTGTCCCCGTGGGGACAGCTGTGGAGTGCTGGGGGCCAGCTGTGGAAGGTGTTTCTGGACTCACTGGGAGGAAGAAGAGGAGGCACTAAAATGTGAGGACAGAAGGAAAAACCACAAACAACTTGCACCAACAAGCCCTGTAGAAAAGCACGTCCATGAGAGTGAGCTCCTTGGCATAGTGGATGCCTATGCTGGCTGCCAGAGAAGGGGCTGCTGTGTGAGGAATGGAAGGGAAAAGGGTCACCATGGGGTCATGGAAAAATCCTTGTGCAGAAGGAACAACAAGAAGACAGGAAGGGGGTGCTGTGTGGAGGCAAATGGGAGTAAAGATAAGCCAGTAATGCTGAAAAGCTGAATCAGTATGCTAAATTAGTGCAAAGTCTTGGCTTTCACAAGGACAGCGCTGCTGACCTCAGAGACAAAGGCAGAAGGGGTTATGAGAAACAGAGCCAGGAAATGGAAGTCACCACCATCTATGTTTGGGCATCCATAATGCCAAGAATAACTTAGTAAATAGGAAGTTAAAAGCTAGGAGCTCGTCAGCTGAAGTGAACAAGGAAAGTAGAGCAGGAACAGGAGGGGTGACAACTGAGAAACAAGGCAAATGCAAGCCTGGCATGCAAGGAAACAATTGTTTCTTATTCTCTGTAAAAGCTGGCACAAACAAATTTTAGAAGCAGAACTATTGTTTCCAATCCAGCTTTCCGTGGATATGCAACACCCAGTTTAACAACCACTAAAGTGGTGGATGCTGATCTAAATATGCCCACATTTCACAAGTCACGTGATAGATTTTCCATGGCCTTTAAAGCTATTTTGAGTCAAGGACATGTACCTGAGAAATCACAGACCTTTAATACAGAATTTTTAAATATGCAGTGAAGCACTTTGATCAATAAGCTTGCTGCTTTGTTGCCACTGTGAAATTCAAAGTGGCAACTGCTGATTGCTTTACCCCAACATTTAGAATCTGTTATGGGAAAATATTGTACAACTCAGAAGAGTTTCTGCTTACTGTCCTTTAAAGGGATTATAATCACAGGCTTCACAGGACAACACACACCAGCCTTGAAGTTGTGAACTCCTCAGTCTCTCTGAAGGTTCTGAAAGCCCATTCATCATGAGCTGCTTTAAAAATAAAAGAAACACACCTTTCTTTTCTTAAAAAGAAGTTGAAAAAATGGATGTCTTTGAAAAAGTTTGAGTAGATGCTTGCCAATGAAATTTGCATGAAGAAGACACTTGTTGCTGAATAAAAGATTGTGAAGACAAGACATTTCTCAGCTTTATTCCCCCTGGAGAATTCTGAAGAAAAGTCCGTGACAAAAGCAACAGGACTTGCAAGTATGAAAAGGTTGTTTCTGTAAAAAGAGAAGAGAGGAGAGGGGAGGAAATGGCTGGGCTGCCATGTACAACTCAACAGTCACATGGAATAGCTCTCAGATCTGGGATGTTCAGGCACGTTATGGCAAGGAGAAAACACAGGCAAGGGAGGATGTTTTATCACTGTAGCCAGGAGTGCCAGCATTGATGTCTTCTCATGAAACAGCAACTCAGCTTCTGCAATGGTTAGTTAAACCCAAGGATATACCAGGTTTCTGGGAAGCAGGCTTGGGAAAATACATTATGCTGGTGCCTGGAGCAGTAGCAAAAGATGACTGAAAGAGCCTTTTCAAATGTCATTCCAGCCTTTCTGTTGCCAGGCTATTACTCTGGACTTCAGAAATGAATGCACGGAATGAGCAAAGTTACTGCAGACCCATGCACAACTCCTGTGGTTGCCTGGACCGAGACTACAACCAACATGAAGTTGTCTGCAGAGCCTGTGGAAGGACAAAAGGCTTTTCTGCTGGTGGTGAACCAGCCATCACCTTAAAGATTTGCTGGGTCATGATACCCATGAACCTCCTCAACCATCCCAGGTTCTACTGGAGGATTCATCTGTTGGTGCATTAATGAATGAGAAAGAATTATTTGTGAGGCATATTTCCATATTCCTAAATCCCTTTCCATGGAAAAAGCAACATCTATTACTTTACACATGATGAAACATGTTCTGCTCTATCCAAAGGCCCTTTGTCACACCACTGTTGCTATTTAGTCATGTCAGACCAGGGACTCACTTTGTCATGTCAAATTATCATCAGGCTTCACCTTTGGCTACGGAAATCTGGGGACAACAGCATGATGGTTTAAAAAGCATCATGTGAGACGCCCTCACTAGACACTTGTGATGTGTGGAATGGTGTAGTTGGCATCTTTGTTGAAAAGTTGTCTGAAGAGGGAGTGGCATTCAGAAAGTGCCATCGAAGAGGATGTTTCCTTCTCACTCACTCGGTACAGAAGCCACCTTCAGAGCCCATGATGGATGGCACAAATCACCCCGGTGTTCTCCTTTTGCCAGGAGACCACAAATGGTGTTGCAAGGTGTTGTCTGTCAGGACACCCTTGGTTCAGAATCTGGTGTTGGGTTTGAGGAATTACCTTGGGGTCAGTATTATTTCATAATGTGAATCCCCAAAAATCTTAGGTAACTGGCAGTGTGACACAGAAGTGACACTTTTGCCACCCATTTTCAATATACTTCTCAAAGGGAGTCACCTTGGAGGGGCACATCTGTGACTGTGGGAGCAAGGCTCCTGTGACAATCCAGAGCAGAAAGCAAGCAGGCAGCCACTGGTGAACCTCTTGCTCCAAGAGAAATGACCTTTTGGATGCAAAAACTCAACTGGTATAATGGCAGAGGCATCTGCCATTTCCCAATCCAAAGGAGACACCTGACATGAGCCTCCCTTGGACCATGCAGGAACGGGCCCTTTTGACATCCTCACGAGCAGCCAGTTCTTAGAACTTGTTTTTGGGCCAGCTGCCTGCAGCATCAGCAGCAATTACAGTAACACCTCTGCCCTTGCACTTGCCCTTTTCCAGGCTGCTGGTGGAAGACAAGCCCTGCTAATCCCCACCTGTGCAAATGGCATTTCTGTGCAACTGGTGCAGGTAAACAAGCACAAGCTCAGGCTCCTCCTTGCTGCAGGCACACGCTGGCCCTGGGAGACGCTCTGCCTTTGCCCTCTTTCCTGTGGGGAATTCACTAGCCACAATGCCCTGCTTGAAGTGGGATCATAGGAGGAGGAATATACCCCATCAGGGCTTTGCCAGCCACCATTAATGCAGACCATATTTATATCAATAAATCAAAGCAGATCCTTATTCATGCAGAGTTTAAATATAACGTGCCCACAGCCCTCTATCAAGAGGTGTGGAAGCAAACACGATGCTCCTGGACATGCTGCACAGTGGTTTTCTTCCTCATGGCCCACAGTTTTAGGGATTTCTGAGCACAGGGTTGAAAATACCTGCTGTCACAACACGCCTGGCGTATGCCAGCTGTCAGCACCCAGTCAAGGGCAATTTTTGCCTCCCAAGGCCATACTTCTCCCCTCCACATACACACCAAACAAAATCTGTTTTCCTAGAAGCCCTTTTTTCTAGACAGAATTCTTGGAGGGCTGTGCGTAGGACTAGGGACGAGCTGTGGCCAGGCACCACAGTGTGGGCTTTCCCTACAAAACCATGGCAAAGGGTCATCTCTGAACAGGTTTTCAAAGTGCAAGGCAGCCAGATGGGGTTTCAAGTTGTGAAAGACCAACATAAAGTTTCAGACATTCCTGGACCATTTCAAAACATGTTTTGACGAGCCCAGTTGCATGGGGTTTTCTGCAAGGCCTTTTATGATTATATCTCTCAGTCAAAGACTCAGGACTGCTTTAAAGAAAGAAAAACAAACAAAAAGATGCAATTTAACTCCAAATGCCTGAAGAGAGTAAGTAGGGAACCCAGCTTTGGAAAACACACTGCAGTGTTTATTTGAAGATAAAAACCACTGCTGCAAACCACTCGGGTCTGATTTAGATTATAAAGGGTGTTTGGTTGTATAAATGCAAGGGATGTTTTAAAGTCTTCCAGCAAGGCCCTTTCAGCAGTGCTACTCACAACAGAAACAAAGTGCTGCGTTCAGCCAGTGCTTTCACCAGGCCCCCTGTGCCTGTGGGGAGGTTTTGTGAGCAGGGGTTGAGTCCAGGGCCCTCTGAGGGAGACCAGGACAATCCACAGGGAAACAAAGCCCAGTTCTGAGTGGCCCAGGGCGATCTGCTGCCAAGAAAGTACACAACTTGCAGCAGCCCATTAACCTGATACAAAGGATGTCCCCAAAAGGACAGATTTACCCCAGCCTTCAAGAAATACCCAGCATGTTTGAAGCAGAGGGTTATTGTTAAGGGAACTGCAAGGTCTCTGATTTCTAGCATCCAGGTCCCTATCCACATTCTGCTCCATTCCCATGAAATGCCAGTTCGGTCAAGATTTGTTCAGTGTTCTCCTGTTCAAGAGGAGAATCCATGAGGTCACCTACACCCATCACATGGCTGTTCCTGAGAAACCACAGGCTGCCCTTCCAAGTCAACAAACAGCATTTGCAAAGCAGGGCTTTAGAGCAACCACGTAATATTGGCTGGCAAAAACGACATTGCTCAATATTGTGCATGTTTGTTAAAGTAACTTTTAGTAGGAATGCCAGGAACACCAGGAATTACTGAAAAACATTTTTCCACAATGGCATTTTCCTATCAATTTTCAAAGCCTGAAATTTACTCTTTCAGGGACAACCCCCAAAGAAAACAATGCTGTGCCTTTCCTACATGTCCTTTCACCAGCAGTAACTGTCTGTGTCCTTGCAGACAGTGCAAGGGTGACATGCTGACCTGCTGGGCTCACTCTGTCAGCCCCTGCCCCCAGCTAAGCTATCACTCACATGAAGGGCTGGTTTGCCCTCCCAACTCACCTGTTCATCAGTGCCCAAGTCAAGCTCTGGCAAAGACCTTGTAACACTGTGGTGTGTCTCATTCCCTTACATAAGGAGTGACAGAGCTTGATGAAATAATTTATTTGTCAACACAATGGTCTTCAGAGGTGTGTAAAATGGCAGCCAGCCTTTTGACACTCCGGTGAAAGGGTAAGATTTAGGATAAATATACAACTCACTTACCAGTGCTGACTTTGGATCCTGCTTTTTCCATGGAGTCAAGAAGTGATTACAGACAGGACACTTGGACAACACTGAAGATACATTAATCCTTTACCACTCTCTGAGAGTAGCTTTGAGCTGCTACCAGTAAGTCCCAGACCGGGACAAAGAGATGGCCCTGCCCTTCTTCAATGCAGCACTTGGACTTTCTCCCAAATTTTTTTTAAAGGCAGGCAACTGCAACTCACAATTTCAGTGCAGAGAAGGTGCTTACATTCAGCTCTAACTCTCTTGATCACCTAAGGCAGCATGTCTGAGTAAGAGAAGTACAGCTCTACTTGATGACACACTTCCAATGCATCAATGTAACACTTCCCTTTAGATCTGTGCAGCTGCATGAGCCTAAAATGTCAATTTGACATTCTGAGCATCTGGTTCAGCCACCTAGTCACTCACATTTCCTCTGCACTCTTCCTGCTGTTTTAGTGCTAAAGGCAGAGGAGAGGGTGTGAGAGCCAAGCTTTGCTGAGAGGAAAACTTGGGCAACTTGTGTCAGGAATCATCACTTCAAGGATTTCATTTCCACATATAAGGTAGGCATTAAGAAGGTAAAGAAAAGTGTATCCTTAAATTAGTTAACAAAAAGAAATAAGAATATTCTCAGCCTGGCTGTTACTGCAAGGTCACTGCACTCCTCTGTACTTTGTTATTCAAAATGGAGCTGCTGCATAATTTGAGAGTTTTTTCCTTACATATGAAGTTGAACCATCTCCTGCTGAAGTTAATATCAAGTCGTTCTTGTTTCCCACTGTCCCATTTTCCAATACACCACATTTCTGCACTGACAACTGGTAATTGCATGGCAGGATCCAAAACATTTTGGCAATAGATCACAAAACTCTTCAGGATGTAGGAGGAAACATGGGATTACTCAAGAAACGGGAACACATTAGCCAGTTAACACAATCAGAAAATTAGCATTCAAAAAATCATTTACAGGTTTCAAGGTTAGTGTATTAGGAGGGAAGCAATTCACAAAGTTTAGAACTGTTGTTTCATATTGTTGGAAAACTCCACCATGACGCCACTGCTCTTGTTCAGGTATTTATCCTGTCTGTGAGTTACTTCTGCCTTTGAACTGTGGAGCAAATCTCTGCAACATTCTTCCAGAAGTAAAACAGGGTCTGGTTCTGTAACACACACTGGTCTGTCACAAGTGGGCCCCAAGAGCCAGGAGTTTCAGCAGTCCCTTTGGAAGTCTCACCTACTCTTGGTTTTACACAGTACAGGTCAAATCCCATCCACTCCCCACCCATGTACAGCCCCATTTTAATGCTTCCAATCCTACAAGAGTTCTGTCTGCAGAAAAACCAGAACTGAGATGTCAGGAAATAAAGGACAGACAACAGCAGAAATAACATTGTTGTAGGTTTAGTGTTTGCAATTTGTTTTACAGCTTATAATGAAATACTGTTAGAGATAGTCTACATTCATATGTTTCAGGCAAAATACAGTTTTAAAATCGTAAGGCACTTTAAGATGTCCTAAAACAAATGCTTATATAAAAATTCAACAAGAGAGCTGGATGAGAACCCTTTCTTACCCTTAGCGTTCTGGTCAGTAAATGATCAATTCTCTAGTCAGGCAAGCAAGTGAAATAATCAATATAAAGGTTTCCAAGACAGAGTTACTGCTGTATTAGTGTGCACTCTGGAGCACTGTATTTGAAGTGTCTTCAGTTGGGGAGGGAGGGTATGGTGTGAATAAGATGCATTAAAATAGTTCTTTGAACTGGGTAACAAAGATGCATTGCAAGGATTAAGTTTCATTACTTTCATTGGATTAAATTCCTTCCATTCATTATTGCCAACAAGAGTGAGGAACAAAAAGAAGTTGGTTCTCCCTTCCCTGCCCCCCAGTCCCATTATAATTCAACACAAGATTTCAAAGACTTAAAATGACCAGGACAGAAGCCCATGAAAAACTGCATCTGGCCACTTCAGAGTATTTTTAAATATTCATTACTGACTTCCTCAGGTCTCACCTCTTATTAAAGAAAGAGAAACATAAAAGAATTGGCAACTGTTTAAGTTGCTTCCCATCTTCCCAAAATTGCTATTTTGCTTCTTTTTAACACGACCCCACTGTTCCCATCAAGTACCTGCATTCAGAGACACACCAGCAGCTCTCCCTGGCAGAGGCTTGGCGGGGCAGTGGGTGAATGCAGCCAGGGCCCCAGGCCCCACATGGAAGAGGGAATGAGCAACTTTGCTTTACACACTCGTGTCTCAGCTTAAGAACAGCTTCAAAAGCTGCTCATGCTGGGCTGCTGCAGCAACAAGGGGACTGATACCAAAACACTGACTGAAGATTTCACTTGAAGATGCATCTTCAGGAGCTGAAATCTGCTAAAAACTGACAGAAAACAAACAAACAAACAAACAGACAGTGGCAAAACCACTGCCTACTTCTCAGGGCCCCTGAAGAGGGGATGGTAGAAACTAGTGCCTATCATCCACCTGCTTGTTTTCAAGTTGTGTCTCGCCTACTTTATTGCCCAGTACATTTTCAAGTCTTTGGGGGCAAACAATTGCTGAAAAACAACCCACAGGGGCTCAGTGTGTTAGGCACTACAATATATATCTGCATCCCTAGTCTTCTCAAAACTACCTCAGAGAGAAAAAACCTCAAACCCAACCAACCAACAAACCAACCAACAATTTGTTTTTCATACAAGTTCTTGATTGTTTTAAGTTCTGACTTATTTGAATTGCACTTTAAAGCCCAGCAGCAAAAAGAAAACTTGGTAGCTATATTCCGCAATATATATATACATATAAATTTTAAGACACATTTTATCAAGTCTAAAAATGCATAGATATCAACTGCATAAGCTGTCAAGTTTTGACCTGGCTGCAGTGAAGAATCTGTTAAAAAAAAAAGGATTACCCTAAGAGACCATATAATATTTGGGCAGAAGTGGGATGGCTCCTTAGTTACGAAAGACACTAAGTTAAGGATTGAGCTAAATTAGAACCAGCCACCACTGGTCTGAACTCATCACACACAGGTGCTACTGTGCAAGCAGGAACTCTGATGAAATCTAGCTTTGTGAAGTGAAAAAAATACATGACTTCAAGGCAGCTGCTGCTAAAGACAAGAAAGAAAGGTGGTACCTCATGGCCCTG
Source organism: Passer montanus (assembly GCF_014805655.1). Taxonomy (NCBI): domain Eukaryota; kingdom Metazoa; phylum Chordata; class Aves; order Passeriformes; family Passeridae; genus Passer; species Passer montanus. Next base: position 5,415,484 of record NW_024368707.1, read on the forward strand.
AGCTCAAAAGATCTTGAGATCTCAACTTGTGTGGCTCACTTTTGCTGGCAGGAGAGTCAAGCTCTAGATCACTCAGTTGATTGCTACGGTTATACCAGCAGGCAAGTTAAAATTGTGGCTCTGGAATCATCTTACTGTCATCAGTATTGCTGTGCCTACGTTCACTTGGGACAGCAAGAAGCATCTGAAAGAGGAGATGAACAAAACAGGACACTCACTGATTGCATTTTCATTAACAGCATGCAGTTGGTTTCTCTGAAAACCTGTAGGTTCTTCTTCCCAAGCAAACCTCACAGAATCTGCTAAAGTGACATCCAGTTGCTTGGCACATACACCTCATTGTGTCTTAAAAATATACTTAAAAATTATTTGGAAAGGCATAGAGCACATGCAATTAATTCCTTGTGGATCAATGCACACAGGGAATCCCATGTGTGTGTGGGAACTAAGTTGCAATGATTAACAATGGAGAGGGTACTATTTTACTATCAGATAATTGCAAATTCCAGTTATTTCCAAGGGAAACTGGGGAAATAAAGAGTTCTGTCAAGGAAATGCACGCCAAGAAATTCAACTTGCTCACCAAGACAGACTGGAACATACAAAGTTTCACAGACCATGTTCTTCAGGTCACATGAAAGCAAAAATTGTAGTCTAATTTAAAAAAATCACTAAAGCTAGTTATAAAGAGCAGAATTATCAAAGTGCTTTAATACATAAAGTGTCAAACATAATTAAACAGGACCATTAACACAGAGCTGCCATAAGACGTTCAAATAGGTATATGTGTTTTCTGAATGCAGGAGAGCAGCACAGGTTTTTAAATTACCCTGTAGGGCCAAAGTGGGTTAAGAAAGTTTTTCTTGTTCGTTTCAGCTTCTTAACACGATGGTTTTGCTCTGTTCATGCATTCAAAGGCACAGTTGGATTTGCTCTATCAGAAACTGCATCAAAAGGACTGTCTACCATGAAATGTTAATAAAGGGGCAGCTCCCACTGAGTGAAGCACACAACAGCCTCATAAAGTAGATTTATAGATAGCTGTCAATTTGTAATATTAATTTTATAAGATATTTCTTGATGCTTAAAAATTCTGAGCTATTTTCTGCAGCTTTCTCTTAAACACAGTTTAAGATAACTGAGTATATTATTTGAACCATCAACAGACTGCCAAAGCTACTGCCATGAGAGCAAATGCAAACAAATAAGGAAGACATTTCAAAAGCACCTTGTGCAAGAAGCTCAGACAACATGCCTTTGCCCCCCTACCAGGTTTTCCCCTTCTGTTAGGAATGAAGAAAAAAAAGACATTCTCCACAGCACTTCTCTGGGTATTTAAGTTCACTGAGCTGCTATGTACCTTAGGCCCATGGCCTTAAAGATGGAAAGTAACTCTACCAAGCACAGCAGAGCAAACTGCAGTGGGGAAATGTGGCTGTTTATAAACAAAAAATGTCAGTCAAGACCCTTCCTACAGCTATAAAAGCAGATTTGCTCCAGTAAACCGAGACTCAAAAGTATGATACAGAGCATCACATCTGGTCCCTTGCACAGGCCACAAGTCTGAAGTAATACCAATTATTACAGAACAACTTGTCTGTTTTCTGAAGGCACCATAAAGACAGCAACACTTCAGGTGTAATGCGAAGAGGAAGGAGGAGGAAAAATTACAAATATTGTTAGAAGGAGACACTAAGAGCAGCTCAGCATAACAAGGGAGAAAAAAAGTGGCTCAGTTCTATGATGGCTATAACATCTGTAACAGTACAGAAACCCTACACCTCTAGGCAAAGGAAGAGTAACCAGAGTTTGGAAAAATCTAGTCCTGAATAAAAAAAATTCAACTTTCATTTTCAGTGGATGGGTGTAAAATCTGTCACTGAGATCAAAGGAGACAGAAAGGAATCAAACTGCTATAAAAAACACTGGGGTCCATACATACTCACATGGCATCATTAGCCTGTTTCTGATTTACCACAGTGTTAAAGGATCTGGACAGTCTCCTTTGCTCTGCAGGATGACTGAAGTCCAGTCAAGTTTCATATATTAAAATCCTTCTGAATCCGCCAGTGAGAACAAATCCCTCTCCCAGCCCATCTGAGGCAGGGGGGTGCCTCCCAGCCAGGAGACATTTCTAACAACCCCAGGCAACCTACAGGCAGCATGCTACTGAGTTAGATCTCCTAAGCAGCACTGCACCAAGCAAGTCCAGGCTTGCTAAGATGTTCTGTCCCTGCATGGACTTGAGGACAACTTCTCATGAGCCCTTCAGACTGGTAGCTCATGCTTCACCATTCCATGATTGCTTTTCAAATCCATTTTCCTTCCTGTCTTCCCCTGTGGCTGCCTGTTATCCCAGGAGGACTTTCTGCATCCTGTGCGCGGCGACGCTGGCCTCATCCTCAGAGTCGGACTCGCTCTGGGAAGTGGAGCTCTGGGAGGCAGAGCTGAAGGGAGAGGAGCACTCTGGGGAGCACAGGTAGTGCATCAGCGGGAGCCGGTACTTCCCACAGAAGTCAACGAACTTGATCTGTCTGACGCAGCTGTCAAAGTACACACCTGGGAGGAGAGGGAACACAAAAACGTGAGACCCTGTGCCCAGGGACCTGCCAGCTCTGCAGGGCTCTTGGGCCTGGAGCATGTGCCTTCAGTCAGGATTTCACTGGCACTGCTCTGCACTATATGTAGGAGCACAAGGGATACTGGTGGAAGGGAAGAGATCAGGATACCTCTGAAAATGTGAAATTTCTTTTCTCAGTAAAAAATTCCTGTAAAACTGTATTTGGTAGGTGACTCAGAACAGCACACTCTTCACATAAAGACACAGGGCAGTTACTTCTAAATAACGCAGCAATTTCTTCTAACCATTAGGGAGAAAACTCAGGCTGGGAATTTGCAAACTTCTGAAACGTCAAATGAATTAATGCACTCCATTTTCAAACTTGTAAAACCTCTTCTACCAGCTAGTAAAAACACATTCACAAACAGACTTTCACAGCTCTACTTTTCTTCTGCTTGAGTGAAGCCACCATGCTGAGCTTAGATGCTACTTACCATGGCAACAGTCTTGCTGTAACACACAATTATGTTCTCTTCCTGTCACAGCAAGTGATTTTAGACGCTGACATTTTCAGAAGTTTCCAGCAGTGTTTAAAGTCCTAGCTGGTCAGGAGAAAACTTTTCTCCTGCAGTGCTGGAGCAATGCTGCAGTACTGTGCAAGTTCATACGGCATAGTGAAAAAGCACAAAAGCACTGTTATCCAAGCTGTGCAAAACTCTTAAAAAAAGAAACTTTTCTTTCGCTCCCAATATAAGTCCCAGTCCTTCCGTCTTTGCTTATGGAGCATGCTTTGATATTGTCATGTAAGAAGAAAACAGCTTGCATTATGACTGCAGGGTAGATACTAATTAATTATGTTTTTCCCCTTAGTCTTCTAAATGCTAAATATGCAGATCATTTACTCTTAAGCCCAAGCATTCCAGGCTGTTTTATCAAGTCCTCTCCTTCCAAGAACTGCAGGCTAGTGGTCCCAAGCTAGAGCTAAACAAGTTACTGTTGGTAACTGCTAAGCACTAGAGCCATTCTCCCCTTTTCCATCCAGAAATGATGTTCACCATTCAGCAAGAGTGTGTGCAAAAGTTCTGCTGTCCATCACTTGCTCTGAGCTATTTCAGGGCAAGTGGATCAGAAACTTCTGATCATAAAACCACAGTGGAGTGCTGGGATGAGCTACAAAGACTCCGACAGAAGTGCTGTCTTACATTCCCATGCAAATACAGTAAACTAGCACTGCAACTCTGAATACTGCTCCTAAATGAACAAAGCTCCTTAAAGCCAAGTTTCCAGGAGACCTGGAGCCAGGGAAATACAGCCAGAATGTGGCTGCAGTGAGTAACACTGAACCTGAGTGAGCTTATAAAGTCACAGCAAGTCAGAGGGAAAGGCAACCACAAGGTAAGAGCAGGAAGCAGAGCTGTAAGGGTGAACTTACCCCCACATTTAGGATTGGGGCAGTTGCTGGCCAAGCTCAGGTAGCGGACAAGACTCTCCGGGAGATCGCTGGGAGTGTAGGGAATGTTGCGAGTTTTGATGGTGCGTCCAGCCAGCTCCTGAAGGCTCGGGGGATTGTAGGTCAGGTCACGCACAAAGCGCACCACCAGCGGGTTCCCACGCAAGCTCAGCTCGTCCAGGTGAACCAGGTTAAGGATCTCTCGGGGAAGGTAAGTCAGCAGGTTATTGTGCAGGCTAAGGGAACGCAGGGAATGCAGCCTAAGGATGGAGATGGATACTCTGTCAAGAAGTGCAAGCAAAATTGCCCCACAGCTCCATTAAGCAGACCTAATTACTCTCCCAGCTCCCACCAATTTCTTTTTCTTTGGCTTTTCCTCCTTTTAATACATAAATTCATGCTAAAAGAGCTGTTCTTACTCCAGCACACACAATACATTAGAAAACTTGGCTCAGCACCAGAATACCTGCTAAAGAAACACCGTCTTAAACATGCTGCTATCCCTCTCAGTATTCCCCCCAGACACGTCCCAAAAAGGTAGAACAAAAGTGTACAAAGGGAGTGCTTTCAGGGGACATAACGTTTCCTTGTACCCAGCACATGCATCAAGAACAGTCCCATGCAGTGCTCTGAATAAGTCACCTGCTCTGTCTCATGCATTAAAGATGATTGCTGGGAGGGAGCCAGCCCTGGAAAGCCCCATGTTTTCATTGCTCGCGGCTGCACCACCTCCTGCTGATACCACCAGATCCCAACGAGGTCAGGCCAGGCCAGCAGCAGCACAGGGGACAAGCTATTAGTTTGCTTTTGGATGAGGCTTTCCCCTCTCAGGAAGCACAAAACAACGTTCCAGCACAGCATCCAGGGCTGCTCCCAAACTTGTAAAAGTTACAAGACATTGTACTTTAAGAACAATCCCACTATACCATCAAATTCCAACTTGGAGAACTCCAGGCTGCCATTCAACTGTTTTTAGGATTACAGCTATACATTCCATCTTCATCTCCCACCTTAGGCTACACATACAGAACTGCAATGTCCTCTTCTCCCCATTATGAACAGATAAAGCAGTAACCTAGCCAGCAGAACTCTGCTATAGCATTTACACAAACACTCTGAGATCCTAAGGTAAGGAATGCCAAGGGAACACAGGGGGTGGTACAAGACAAAAGTACACTCAAAAAGGTTTTGGGTGAAAGGCAAAACCCACCCAGCATTCACTACTAATACAACAGTACCATTCTGACTTCTTAAGATAGCAATTTATCTTTTCTGAGTTGCCCAGGTACTTTTCAGGATCCTCTATGCAAATCTATCAATTCATTCTAAGGTGCAACCTCGATGATGGTTTTTTAACATTACCCCTTCATTGAGTTTTCCAGATCATATATTCATGGTCTGCCTGCAGTGCACCATGCCAAGGATGTTCTTTTTCAAAGCCAGTCACAGTAACAAACTGAAGGACAAATAGGTTCTCCCAGGTACTTTTATCCACATGCACAGAAGTAAAAGTTCAAAGAGTTAATTACAACTGGTGGCTGATGACAGTAAATACTCACTGTGCCAGCTGAGGTGGAATGCTCTGGATCTTGTTGTCACACAGAACTAGATACCTCAGAGAAGGCAGTTTTGCTAATTCAGGTGGAATTGCCGTAATGAAATTCCCTCCAAGGTATAGAAACTCTAAACTGAAAAACAGAGGAGAAAAGAGTGCATTATTTCATTAATTTCAAGTTTCTTTTAACACCTAGGTTTTCACAGCTACTGCATTTCTTAGAGGAAACTGACAGATGACTGACTACCTATGAGATAATTTGCTGAGAGCAGGAAAAAAAGCTGAGTTGCACATCACAATTACAACAGAGCTGCTGTTTCACAATACATAATGTTGAGATTTTTACCTCCAGACTCCTGCAGTCACCATTACACCTGCAGGTAGGCACCAGACAACTGTGTATTCCTACACCAACCCCTTATGCAAAGCTCCTGCTCCTATTTCCACGGATGTGCAGCCTGCAAACACAAGGTCTGCAGGACCTCCACAGATCCTGTGGCAGCCAGTGGGAGCTCTCAGTTCCAGCAGGAATGAAGCACAAGCACTGTGTCTCTCCCTGGAAATCCTGGCCCTGCACCATCACTAGCTGCTCTTTGTGGAATCATCTGACTCCTCAGTGACTAACTGGAACCATTAGTCAGAGGCAGGCAGTCCTCCCTTTGATGCAATTCACATACCACCACCACAGCTGCAGCAGCACACAAGTGCACCTGAGTCACACAAGAACATGCACACAATTTCTCAGATTAATTTCACTACTCTGAAGTCATGAAGCCCAAACCAGAAACCACAGCTGGGCTTCACTGCAGTTTGGGCCCAAATAAATGAATCACTGGATGTCCTGTGAGAACTCAGTGGATGGGACACAGGAACAGAGAGAGGCACTAGATCCCTTCTGCCAGGAGCAGCCAGTATGTGCTGTGCATCTCTGCCCTTCTAGGAAGAAAAATTGGCAAGCATTTCTCTTTGACATAATAGCTTAAAGTTCCAATTCCACAGACTCAAATAGCTGTCTTTCCCTGTTCTCAGATGTCATCTGATAGAGGAGCAAAGGCAGGCTTAGTTTGGGTACATTTTGCTAACCACAGTCCAGCCAAGATTTTTTCCCATGTTTGAAAAAGGTGGATTCTACAGTCCTGGTTCAGTACCTCCAGTACACACTCAGGCTGCCTAACTACAAAGCACCTTGGCTTTCTCTGATGCAGCAAGCATTGCTCACAGGCCAGGGAAAGTGAACTCATCCAGGCTCCATCAGCCTGTCTTTAAGTATAGGTTATAACTTCCTTGGAGCAGGAGACACCTTCATCTCACCCCAGCAACTGAGAAATGCCATGGATACAACTGGCACAGAAACACAGGAACAGAGCACCCAGAGGACATGGTGGTCCAGCCAGGCAAGGTCTGAGCCCTGAAACTTTGTGCCACAGCATATGTGGAATGCAGAGAAGCTCCCCCCTGAGACTTCCCCTGGAATGGAGCAGGAGAACAACAGAGTGTGTCTATTTCACTCAGTTCTTGCAAGAAACTTGAACCCCAGAGATCCAATGACAGCATCTGCTTGGGCTACAGAGGCCACTACTGCAGCACAAATGCACTTGCCCAACAGCAAGGACAGAATGACAGACCTTTGCAACACACCACGAGATGCTCGCAGGGTCCAGCTTTCTCTGGATTCCCTTATATTTTTCAAGCATGTCAAAGGCAAGCTAAATAATAGAAATTGGACAAAGGGGGCAGAAAATGAAGTCTTAAAATGAATTTGATTATATGCAAGGCAGTAACTACAGACCAAGTGGGACAGCACATTTGGAAGTTACTCTGAAGGTGCAAGAAAGTGCACAGTGAAAAACCACCACCAATTGCCACTGCTTCAAAGTAACCTTAACCTCTCTTCTACTCTGACAACCTGGATATTGAGGAGTGGGGGTAGGAGGAAGGCTGCTGTGCAGAGACCATGTCAAGGAGAGATTATTTTAAATTAACTTTTGATCCCCTAACAAAGCCCTGAGTTTTAACCAAAATTTCTCCTTCAAACCTCCATTATTTCCTGAGATGGATTTAGGCTGCTTGGCTCTCATTAGGGACTTAACTGCTGAGTATACAATTCCATATAATTCCTAACTCCGTAACATTGCTGGAGTCCACAGCAAAAGCTGTTGGGCAAGGGAATTCTAGCAATGTGGATTTCAATATTTAAACAAGGTTTAGATGTGTACGAGTTTGCACTTCCTAGGAAAAGTGAATAATTAACTCCTCATCCTTTGTGTTTGAGGACACTAATGCCTGTAAAGTGACATGGCATAAAAAAATGTAGGCACCTCCTACCAGGGTATGAAGAAGACATATGAAGAAGACAGCACAAGTTATACAGTAAAAATGTTTTGGGAATTCATTTCAAGGTATAAGAGGCATATGTTTCAAGATCAGCCTACTGTACAAACTAAGTGTGCAAAAACACTGCCTACTAACTTCTTACAGCTTCAAATCTGCTCTTTGTAAAGTCTGTAATGAGAACACTCAGTGATACCAGCAAGGATATAAAGACCTAACATCAGAATACAAACTGTCTCTAGCTAAAAACCCACTAAATAAGGTAACTCCTTCACTGGCAACAAAATGCTTCTTAAAAATTGTTTTCTTTTTACTCATCTTCTGAATCACCTTTTTGGGGTCAGTTGTCACGGGGCCCATCAGTTGTCTCACGGGGCCCAGTCCAGTACAGCAAATTCAGAATTTCCACATCAACTTATGGTATTAATTAGATGATTAATTTATTTAAAAAAAACACAGGGAGGAGGTTTTGAAACTGCAAAGAAACTTATTTTAAACATAGGAAAGATATTCTTCTAGCTTCCAATGAAACACTGCTCAGTGGGAAAACAATATCCATAACTCCCATCCCTGTAAGTACAATTTGCTAGGAAGAAGTATTTGGGCTGATGAAGGTGAAGGAATCAACCACAGCCATTTCTACATCAAACTGAAGTGTCAAGAATTGCCTGAGCAAAGTTAATCATGACACAGGAAAGGATTTTCAAGAGGCATGACCCTTTTATCAAGAGCACTGACCACAGCAGTGGGATGCAGTTTGTTCCCAGCTCATCTGCTCCTGGCCTGATATTCATGTCACACTCATCCTAAGCCTGTATCTGGAAGCAAAGGTGATGCTGGCTCTCGAGTTGTCCTGCTCAGGGCAGGACAATTTGCTGCTCAGTAAGACAAGCAAAAGCACTGCTCAGCTCTGCCCTCTTCATACAGGAGCCCACAGTAAGGCAATCCACAATGTTCAGCCCAGGTTTATCACGAGGACCACAGCAGGGGTGGCACTGAGCTAGGTGAATGCTTCTAACTAACCTTTCACACTTAGACCTAGTCCTTCTGACAATCATTAATCTGTACAGTCATTTTGATCGATCACCTAAGGTCTTGTGAACTGCTGTGTACACAGAGGTGGAACTGGATTTTTTTCTGCATTTTCAAAAGTTCAGAATCTTCAAAAAGCCAGAGATCAATTATCATCAAACAAACAAAAGCTCAGTTCCAATTTCTGAAGCTAGAATGAGTGATTTACTTCCAACCTGCCACAGTTTCATGATGAAACTCATCTGAATGAGTTTCAAGAGGGGACAAACACTAACAAAATCAACCTCAACAGAATCTGAAAAAAACCCCAACAACCATGTGACAGAGTTACTAATGAGGGTTGACATTTTCTCTCCTGCCTTTTAGCAATGTTGACAAATACACTAATAAAAGGCCAGAGTCCCTTTCAGCCTCACACCCAGCAGCCCCCTGCTCAGCACAACCAGTCCTAATTGCTGCCAAGAGCAGCCAGCATGCTGAGCCCATCATGTGGTGCTCCTCTCTAGCAGCGTATTTCACACCACTGGGCTGTAGGCTGGCAATGAAAATACTTTTACCTGCTAGGAAATGAGTGGAGAAATGCTCAAACATCTATGATCAATTCACAGGGTGGCAGCAAAGTTTAACATGCAAAAAGACTTCTCACTTGAGTATGTCCTCGCTATTTTCAGGTCATCATATAGCACAAATCAAGCCCAAAAGCCCCCAAACATTCCGTAAATAAGAACAGCCACTCTGAGGACTAGAGGTATTTTTTATACCCTATCAATTACCACAGCACTCCCATAGTCATATTTCAAGGGGATAATGTCTTCAGGCATAGGAGATACTCAAATTTTGAATCCACCCTGTTTCCCCACAGATGCTTCTTTGGATAAAATTTAACAGCTGACATCAAACAGATGCATCTAAATAGGTAATATAAAAAAACCCAAACCAACAATGGTGCCTGAAATAGCTCCGGGTATTTTTAAGATAAACTTTTTAGCAAGAAATTTCCAGGGCAGTTCTGAGGCTCATGCAAGGGAGGAATTTCAAAGCAGCCCACAATACACTCCTGCTAACCCTGTTCTACGATTTGCTAATTCCTGAGAGAACTGCATAGCCTTTGCTGACACGCAAATTTAAGATCAAACAGACGTCTGAACACTATTTGCAAAACGTTTGAAGAGGGGAAGAAGAAGGGAGACAGCAAGCAGATTTCCTAATGCTGTATCTTTATCAAAGCTCTGCTTGCCCTTTTTCCCACACTAACAGCCGTCCTTTAAGCGTATGCTTGTCTAACATGCTTAATGCTACCCACGAATGAAAGCAAACGCTCTGGTTTTCTATGCATCTAAGCCTTTACACAAACCTCGCATGAATCCAGTTAGGCATTTGAGGGCTTTGATCCCAGCCCTCGCACAGCCAGGCTTTATGAGAGGAATACCAGCAAGAAGGAAAGGAACATGCACGGGTCTTTTCCAAGCTCTGCCTGCTCCCGGTGCTCTACAGAGCATGAGAGTATTCACCAGAAGAGTATGACTAAACTCAAAATTCCCACGGGAGACTTGAAGTATCAGCTGCATTTCGCTAAGCCTTTGAGAATTATTCATTTTACAGGACACTCTCAGGACATTTCCCCAGGACTGCATGCTGATCAGGGTAAATCTTGCACCCTTTAAGCCAAACCTCACAGCTGCACCATTAAAATCAGAGCTATGTTTGACCAGATTTACCCTACAAATTTTGTGCCAGGATGGGCACAAGTAGATGGCCACATTTCTAACTCACCAGCTGTAGTACACCTTGCCCCATAGTGCATACCCAGTTGGCTCAGCAAAGAGAGGATATACAGAACCAATGTGCAATGGGATCTCTCTGCAGATCACAGCTCAGGAGCTGCTGAGGGCTGTGAATTGTGTCTGAGAGAGAGTGACTGACCACAACATCTCCCACTGAAAACACAGCAAGGTCAGCAGGGAGAACTACAGAGAAGATAACACTTGTGTCTGCCTATGCTAAGCTTGTATTTTATCTGGCAACAAACAGGAAAGCAATGCAAAGACAGACACTCTCACATATCTGGTGCGTTCCTCAGTCTAAATTCACAGCAGGAACCAACACTCAGGGCTTGCACTGTACTGACACACCAGCTGACAGGAATTGGGGATGCTGGGCATACAGAAGGACCTGGCATGGCCTCAACATGACCAAGAAAAAGCCCTCAGCAGGGTCAACACCTATATTTCTCAGAAACACACAAGGCTATTGCTGGTCAGGCTCAACACTTACAGTGAAACTATGATGAAAGAGCACTGAATTTTCCTAATGGAAAACATGAAGCAGAGGTTATTCATCCCTGGTGCCAGCTTGCTATGATCAGCATCATCCTACTGCCATCACCAGAGCAATCATGATCATACACATATGAAGCCATGCAAAGGAAGCTTCAAGCATATTGGTGGTCCTTGCACAAAAGCCTAGGAGATAACCAATGATCAGGAACACAGCATTCACTTTCCATGCAGGATCTTGCACTGCACACAAAACATTTGTGTGGGCAAGGATGGGGAAGATGGCTGAAGCCAGAAGGAGCAGGACATGACAGCAGCAGGACTGGCTGTGGTTCTTACCACCAAGTTCAATAACTTGCCAAGACATCAGGAACATGCCAGGGAAGTTTGTGCACATCTGACCCAAATACAGCTTGTGTGAAGTGGTGGATTTATTATCTTCCTGTGTGTAACAACACATGGCACACACTTCCCGTTCCAGGACCTTCACATTCGTAGTCACCAGCATGTGCCTTCTCCTTTGGCAGCTCAGACACATCAGCTTAGCACACACTTCCCATTCAGGACCTTCACATTCTAGTCACCAGCATGTGCCTTCTCCTTTGGCAGCTCAGACACATCAGCTTTTTATACTTTCAACTTTACCACATACACAGACTCTTTACCTGCTATATTCCTGGCCTTCATTAAAACTGACATGCTGTCCCTTCAAAAACTAAAACAGCAAACTATGGGGCGCAGAGGAAAGACATGAAGCTTAGCTGTCAAGAGTATTTTTTAGGAAAAAACTCATCACAGCTCAGACATTCTTTGGAAATCCAAGAATCATTTCTAGATTTCTGCAGCTCCAGTCTGCTCTATAATCAGTGACAGGAGCAAATGGGAAGCTGCCAGAGTCACAGTAAGAGGAGAACTGCTGGTCTCAGGAACTCTAGTAGTAGCAGGAGGAACTTGATCAGTAAGAGTGGTGCCTGCATTCCCCCGGGAAGCTGCCAGGGTCACAGTAAGAGGACAACTGCTGGTCTCAGGAACTCTAGTTACTACTAGAGGAACTAGTAGCAGGAGGAACTTGATCAGTAAGAGTGGTGCCTGCATTCCCCTGTGGTCTCAGAGCCCCTAAGACGAAAGAAAAATTTATTTTTAGGAGCCATTTCACATGGAAAAAGGGGCAAGGTCTTGGCTCCTCAGCAACAGCAAGACTGCCATTTGCAGACTGAGCTGTGAGGTTAATAGAAGCCACAACACCAGGTCCCACCTCCAGCTTCTAGAGCTCAGAAACTAACAGAGGTCTCCATGTTGCTGTGCTGTAACAGCTGGCTGTGCTCTGTCCTTGCTCAGGCTCACTCTACCCACTTCCACAACAAGCACGCTCACACTGAGGACACCTCTCCTGTCAGCAGGTAGGAGCAGAGTCTGGCAACAGAATCTCTCCAGAATGTACTTTCTGAGTTTTAGGGATGAGTCACTGGTTATCTGAGTCCCAATGAATAGATTCAGGAGTCCCTCTGGAGGAACAATACATTATGGAGTGTTTTCTCCCTGCACTGGCAAAGCCGTGTGCAGCTCCCTATCATTACTTAAACAGACCCAGATAGAGAAGTCACTGATGGCACAGTGCTAAAGAAGCTGACAATCCTGGTGGGGCACAGATTTGCTATCTTGAGCTAAAGTTCAATTGTATTATGTTGACATGTTAGCAGAAGTTCAATGAGGTAGCAGTGGTGACGTGGGCAGCAGACAGAAGCTGTGTCTATGTGTAACTTTTCCCCCCGACACGTCACTTTGCAATGATGAACAAACAGTTCAACAGCTTTGTCTGCATTTGCTCTCTCTGAATTCTCCTTCTGGGGGTTCCAGCATGACCAAGAAAAGCTGCAGGACAGGACAAGAAGGAGCCCTGCTTCAGGGCAGGTCGGAGGAACAAGGCAGAGTGACAGAGGTGCAGTGTGGAACACAGGTCACAGCCTGCTGGGCCACCATGGGCAGTGCCACACAGCTCAGCATCTTCCTGGGGACATCACAGAAGAAAAGCAGGGCTGAGGTTTGGATTCTTGGGAAAAAAAAAGGAAAGAGAAAGAAAAAAAACCACAAACCACAGAGACCACAGAAACAGCAGCAGGGAGCCTCTGACTCAGAGGTGATAGCAACTATCAGATCCCAACCACATCCTGGATGCTATCAGACATGATATGGAGACAATGTGGATCACCTTCCTCATGCAACTGCCCTCCTCCATTGGCCTCCTCTCCCTTGCCTCATTTCCTTTTTCATCCCTGAAGTATCTGTTCCCAGACAGAAAAAAAAGCTGAGCTTCCTCTTCCTCATGACAGCCCCAGCCCAGGATGCATTACAACTCTGCCAAGGATATGGGCATTCTTCATCACTCAAAATGTCTCATAGCATCTCTCAGCCGAGAGAGCTTAATCCAGAATTGCTTCAAATCCTTAACAGGTGTATGCTATCCCACCTGGATAAAAGCCACAAACCCAAAAGCCATTGTATTATACCGCAGCAGACAAAACCTTTCCCCAACAGTACTCAAGCAGTTGTGGTACCTCCCACCTTCACCCACAGGAGACATCACTCGACACAAAACATTCTGTGTTTCCACTGGATGCAGCTCTGCTGAGCCATCAGAGTGAATCCCGGTATTTAGGGTCAAGGGTGCTGGAATTTGCATAAGAGAGGCTGTCTCTGATGAGCCCCTTGGCAAAGAGCTGGAGCAAACAAAGTTCAGATCCAAAGTCTTAGCAGAGAGCCACAGAGAGGCCAGCCTGAGGCTCGGGAATGCAGCAGAACACACTGAGGTGCCTGTGCCACCTAAGCCACCAGAAGCATCCCGCTTGCCCAGGAGGACACCAGGCTTCAGGAGTGCCCAGCCCAGGCCTATGCAGGCAGCCAAGACCCTGTGCTGTGTAAGGCCTGTTCCCACCCCACTATGTGGCAATTGCTGTGATTCAGCCCCAAGTTTCTGTAGGACAAGCCTGAGGTGCCGGATACAGTCCCAGAGGCAGATGTACCACCACACTGAGCACAGCCCGGGGCTCCACGCTTCGGGTCTGTTGGTATCTGTCAGATGTACACGAGAGAAACACCACAAAACCCCATCCATGACAGCAGGCCCCAGTGGGACTGCAGCTGTATGGGCAGAAAGGCTCCATTGTTTGCAAGAGCCACAAACACATCTTTATCCTCCTGAGCAACCCATCGTGCAGCCATGAGCTGCAGGACACAAGGGGTTTATCTCGCTGTCACCCAGAGGTGAGCATGAGAGGAAAACCACGGAGAGCCTTCCTCATGCCAACACTGACACCAACCACACCGTCACCAGGAGAGTGGCCCTGCACCAGGGCAGCCCAGGGACTGGGCAGTGCCAAGAATCACCCAGTGAGCATGGAAGGCGCATTGTCGCCTAAGAATAGACAGGATCAGTTGGGTTGGAAGGGACCACAGCAGGTCATCTGCTCCAACCTCCCTACTCAAGCCGGGTCACCCTAGAGCACGGCACAGAGTTGTGTCCACTGGAACACCTTCAGCGAGGGAGACTTCACAATCACTCTGGGCAACCTGCTCCAGTGGTTGGTCACCCCCACATTGAAGCTCTCCCTCACGTTCAGGAGGAACTTCCTGTGCATCATCATTTTCGGCCTGCTGCCTCTTGTCCTATTGCTTGGCACCACCAAGAACAGCCTGCCTTCACCCTCAATGCCCACCCTTTAGATACTTTTATATATATGCATGTGGATGAGGTAAAGAACATCCTGGAGTTTTGGTAACTCAACATGACGAAGAGAAAGAGCCACGTTAGCGGCAGCAGTGCTTGGAGACACCTGAGGCTGGAGAGAACCGACCCCCTGGTGGGGAGTGTGGCAGGAAACCCGGCCGGGCTCGCCGAGGCTGTCCCTGTTCCCGCGGGGCCCGTCCCTCACCTGTGGAGCTCCTGGATGTCGGGCGGGATGCCGTGGAGCCGGTTGCCGCCGAGGCTGAGGCTGCGCAGCCCGCGGAGCTGCAGCAGCGCGGGCGGCACCTCGGAGAAGCGGTTCCCGCTGAGGTTGAGGACGCGGAGGGAGCGGGCGAGCGGCGCCTGCTCCAGCCCCTTGGGCAGCGAGCCGGGCCCGCCGAGCCGGTTGTTCTTGGCCAGCAACGTGTGGAGGCACGGCAGGGACAGCAACTCCGTGCCCATCTCCGTCAGCCCCGTCCCGCTCACGTCCAGCACCTCCAGCGCCGGGAACCACTGCGACAGCCCGGCGGGCAGCGGGCCCGACAGCCGCCGAGGCGACAGCACCAGCCGCCGCGCCTCCGCGCTGCGCCGCGCCGACAGCTCCGCCGCCAGCGCCGGCTCGGCCTCGGGCTCCGGCTCGGGTTCCGGCTCGGGCTCCGACTCCGGCTCCATCGCCAGCTCCGGTCCCATCTCCAACTCGGGGCCCTCCCCGCCTGCCGCCGCCATCCCGCCCGCACCGACCGACGGCCCCGCGCCTCACCCCGCCCCGGCCCGCCCCGGAACCTGCATAGCCCCGCCGCCGCCCGCCCCATCATGCTCGATCCCGGGCTCGCCGCCGGCCGAGGCCACAGCGGCCCCAGCGAGGCGAGCGCTCTTATGCAGATTGCGGGGCACCTGCGGACGGGCGGCGCAGGGAGCGGGAGCGTTCGGCGGCCCGGGAACGAGCACGGGAGGGCGGTGCGCAGGCGGGGCCGGGGGCGCCTCATGGCGGCGGCTGCCCCGGTGCCGCTGCTCGCTGCTGCTGCGGCCGCAGTCTGCACGCTCATGCGGGACCGCCTCACTTGGCAGGGAGTATGAAATGGCCCCTACTCCCTGTCAAGTGTTTTACTCAAAGCTTGGGACACCAGAGCTGCGATGTGTAAAATTAAACCATAGCCTTTCCTGTGCCCCTTTTGGTCATCCTCGGAGCCCGAAGGAGTGGTGCTGCCTCAGCCCGTGTGCCCCATGGCCTCTCGCCTGTGGCAGCTGGTGAGGGAGCCCGGCCCAGCATCCCTGGTCAGCGGGTTTGTCCAAGGGTTGATCTGCTTTGGTCCCTGCAGAACAGGGAGGTTGGGACTGAGCAATCTTTGAGCACCCTTCCAACCCAAAACATTCTGTGGTTCTGTGAGGTGCTGCCGTGGAGCACCAAAAGGGAGGTACTCCCAGAAGTACCTCAGAGCGTGTCCTTGCCTGGATGTGAAAGGACAGCTTTGTCTTGAGCCGGGGCATTGGCAGGAGTTAATCCATAATGCACACAGGTCTGCCATGTGAAGCGGTCTGACGCTGGTCCCTGATCCAATGGAGCTGACCTCTCTTGTGTCACTGATCCAATGGAGCTGACCCCCGTTGTGTCCCTGATCCAATGGAGCTGACCCGATCCAATGGAGCTGACCCCTGTTGTGTCACTGATCCAATGGAGCTGACCCCTCTCGTAGCATACGTACGCAAACAGGCAAGTCAGGATCTCTGCTTTCAGTTCATTGCTCTTTGAACGCAGGGTAACATCGGTGTAGTCAGCAATCAGAAGAAGAAGCAGCAGCCATGTGTGATAACAATGAGAAGAGTCACAATCCAAGGGAACTTTTTTCTTGGCTTTTTGTCCAGGCTTAAGAAGCAGACTTGCTTCCTTGTGATGCATAGAGAAGCCAAAAAGAAAGGAATAGCAATCTCCCACCTACTCAAAACACTTAATGTACACAAAAGTCTCTGTCATCTTAGACTGAAAGAAGCACAAACAAAATCACAGTTTGCAGATACCAGCCAAGAGTTTAAAATGTGTGAAGTAGCAACAATGCTGATTTCAAAGTTGTCCAGAATACTATGGTCAAAACTCATAGCCCACTTGTCCTTCCATTGGTGCTCTTATAAACTCTGGATTTTATCAACACAAATATTTTTACATGACTGCTCCTGTTGCTGAGATGAGAAGGTTGTCAGGGCTATGCCCAGCCTTCAAGAAAGTGTGCCACAGTGGGTAGGAATGAACAGGTCAGTTTTCATTGGACTAGTTTCATTTGTTTTCCAAGAGTCTGTGGACTCACAAATATAAGCCCTGATGTGAACCCAGAGATAGCTGCAGAACAGACACTTCACCAGTATCGTTAACTTCTTATCAACATGATTTTTCCCGCTTTACAAACATTGTGCTGTTCCAGGACAGCTTTAGGAGAGTTTACATAAGCACAAGAGTAAGGTCATCTGGATCTTGCTCTAGTCTTTTGTAGTGCTTTCAGCCTGGTTCTCCTCAAGGTGTGTCTTGTGACATGGTTCAGGAACTGAGTCTTATTATAGATCAGTCTGCTCCTGTCTTCAGAACTCAAGTTAATAAATACCTTACAAAGGCAGTTCAGTCTCTTGGTCTATGACTTAAATAGTCTATTTCTCAACCTGAAGCTTAACAGCACTGGAGAATTGTGATTAAGGATATGTAACTATAGTGCAGTAATTTAATACTCAGATGTGCACAACTCCATAAACAGGTCAGAGCTTTTCCCAGGCCTCTACAAGCAGGGGACAGCAGAATTTTTGCTTTTCCTCTCTCCCACCTCAAAACCACTTTGCTTCAGGAAATATGCATGGAGCACAAGGCAAAACATTTGTAGTTTCACCTAGCTAAACTTGTGCCTGCTGCTTCCATTAATTTCTTAAAATCCTGGGAAATCCTTGCAGTAGAAATTGCAGTAATAAAACAACCTCACTTTGCAGTTGAGCAGTGAATGGGCAGGGAATGCCACAGAAAAGATTGCATGTGCAGCAGCTGGTACATGCTAAAGAGGCCATTTGGTGTGAAAAATAACATGGAAGAGCCAGTGTTTGTGAGTTGTTTGGTTTTCTTTTTTAAACAGCTTTGGAAGGAGCACACCAAGTGGAACAAAGCAAGGCAGCTTTCTCTTCTGTCAGACCATTATCGCACAGAAGCACTCACAGCAGCGGCATTACACTTCAAGGGGAGATGAACAGTAGGGCACTTCCTCCTGTCACACAACACCATCGAAGGCTATTTCACCATTCGGTCACATTTTCAAGGCCTTTAGTCACTGTTTTTACTTGCTTATGGGGTCTTTCCACCTGATTCCCCAGCTATAAAACAGAAACAGTCATGTCTTACGTTTGTCCAACACACTGAGGTCTGTGTATGAATGTGCGAAGACAGATGATTCTTTTTTTTTAAAACAAGTTGTGAGGCTTGTGAAAAATAAACCAAACAAGTGTTATTTTTAAAATTTTGTTTCATTTATTTGGCAGTAATATCCAAACCCCCCTGCTTCAAAAAAATTACAAAATCAAGTAAAATAAGTGCACTAAGGAAACCTACAGAATACTGATAATTTTCACACACGTACAGGAGGGAATATAGAGGGAGGAGTGGGACTTTTTTGTTTGTTGCTTAAATTTGGTTTTTTGGGAAAAACAAAACAAAACACCTTCCCTGCCCCTTGTAGTCTGTACAGCAATCATCCCAGAGGGCAATGGCTGAAATTCAGCACTTCCTTCCCCAGCAGCCAGGTCACCCTGACTGCCCAGCCTGCAGAAGCCGAGCATTGCTCAGTCTGGGCTGCCCTTCCCCTCTGTGCAGGGAGCTGAGATGTTTTGGTCCCCTTAGAGAACTGCTGCCCTTAGAACGGGTCCTGCTTTCCACCACGTCCCCTTGTGGGGGCACAAGGAGGAAGTGGCTCCACAGGCAGCAGCTCTTTCCAGAGGCACTGTTGCTGCCTGCTGCCCTAGGCTACCCTGGGATCTGTTGTATGGCTTCTCAGAGAGCTCCGCTTGCCGGAGACCGCAGCCCGTCCCTCCGCCTTCAGTGCAAGAGCAAGCTCTGTAAACCTCAGCTGCCAGCACACGTCTCTGGCTGCCCCAGCAGCCACCCCCTCCACATGGCTGCACAGCCACAGCGGGCAGGAGGGGACAGAGGACACATCACAGTGCAGCCTACAGAAGCCCTGAGGCCGTGCATTTGCCTCCCCTTCCTGCACGCGCTCTGGTTTTCACAGTTGGGAGATATTCCTGACTGAACAAGATGTTATCCCTGTCCAGGGAAAGCCTTTAAGGCAAGCTGTTGTGTTTTCTCTAAGGCACTTTAACAACCCAAGCTGGAAGGAAGTGATCTGGGAGGCACTAACTACCTTTTAGAACAGGGCTGGAATAAAGCAAAACATTTATTAACAATGTTCCTGTGACTCCAGATCCAGCACATGAAGCCCTTTCACTCATACTCTTGGGAGGGAGCAAGTCTATGTCTAATGGGTGCTCCTATTTCACCAACCACTTCTTCCAGTGCCACCAGAACACAAACAATGACTCTGTCCCAGTGTAGCATTGTCCACAATACCCTCAGCTCACATGGACTCATTCCTCTCACGTTCACAGGTGACAGCTGCTCAAATCCAGGTCCTCACAAGAAAAAAAAACAGTCTCCTTCTGTGTTTATGATGCCAAAACCTCAATGCCAGGGTACATTATAGCTCTCACTGGAAAAGTGGCACTATGCCAAAGTCAATGGAAGTCCTCTGGCTTCACATCAAGAAAACAGCTCAAAGACCAGCCAGCCTTTAACACATCTGGCTCATGGGAAAGAGCACAGGAGGGACCAAGCTTTTTTCTTTTCTTATACTTCTAGGTACCAGCTCATTCCTCCTCTCCAAGGAAAGCACTGTGTAAGAAGGGGAAAGTCGGGACTAAAGTACTGCTGATCTTCACTCAAACCAGACATGCTTTTTCAGATGCAAGTGGAATTTTGCTTGAGTGAGCAATAGGGATTGCAAGATACACAGCAACAACTGCTGAAGTTGCTCACAAACAGAAAGATGGAAGTCACAAGCAGTCGATCAGGATACATGCAACTGCTTGGGAAGCACAGCACAGGCATGAAGGGAACGTGGATGTTCAGGTGTGAATGAAGTGCATTTAACAACTGCATAAGAAAATCAGCTGGGCTTCAGGCTACAGAGGTGACTATCAACAAAAGAGCATTTCATTTACATCTAGGACCAATGCTCTGAGAAATGTGTGGGATGAAACAGACCCATGAAGGAATGTGAGAGTGGTCAAAGGTGGTCTGATCACTGACATTAAGAAATGTGTCAGTAATGAGGCTTCCAGCCCTGACTCCAAGCTCATACCTGGAATCAAATAATGTTGCTGCCTCACCCCAGAGGAAAATGAAAAGCCCAAGATGATGCCAACAGCACAACTGAACACTTTTCTACATAGTTAAGCTTTTTAAGATACTCTACTAATGGGACTGCCTGGTCCCTCAGTCTCTAGAGTGCTTTGAGCAATTTAGAGAGGCACGAGCAGACTTTAAGCACATGGTCAATGCTAGCTACGAGAGTGAGAGCTAGAGAGCTGCAGTGGCAATCTGTGTCTGGTGAAACTAATTACATCCAACCCTGTCTCTTCTTCCCATGAGGGACACTGCTATCCCCCAGCTGGGAAATACCCTGTAGTGCAAGGCTCACAATTCGCCTGTGGTGTTTGTGGCAGCTGAGCGCAGTGCAATACAAACTGTGCATGGGCATTACAGCACTGTCAACAACAAAAACCCACACGCTGGGTTTTCTTGAAAGATCTAGAGCTACAAAACATACAAAAGCTGAATCAACTACCATAGGAAATAAAATAATAAAAAACCCGAAACAAAAAAAAATTGGGGAGTCAGCATGTGAGTGTGATAAGAAAAAAATACGATAGCACCTCTAAGGAGGGGGCAGGGAGAGTACGAGTGAGATGAGGTCAAAAGGAACCATGTTTTGTTGGAGCCCACAATGTACTGGAGGAGCTGCTGGGGACAGTCTGGTGGAAAGCAAGGAGGAATGTGCTGGACTCATGCCAGCAGCATGGCACCACGACTCCCAGGTGTCACACCGGCTGACCAGCTTTGAGGAGCTTGAAGCAAAGGGTAAGGTCCATGGACAGTGATGCCCTGCAGCACACGTGTTCAGCTACAAAACTGCCAGGCCTGTATTTCTGCAGCCAAGGGTGGTGTTGACAATTGTATTGACTGAAGACCCCCTTTTCTATCCAGCATTGACCTCCATCCTTTCCCCAGATCCAGAGGAACAAGAAATCCCTGTTAGCTCTTGGAGGGAGCAGCTGTTTGCTCTGGGGAGGAGCCCCAGAGGCTGCTCTAAGTCCCTCCCAGCCTTCCAAGGTCCCAGCAATGAAGCTCCCTGCACAGGTGGGCTCTGCTCCCCTTTCCTGGCCCCATTCTTTGTGTATTACAAAACAAATAACCCATCGCTATACATGTAAATATCTGTGACTGGGCAACTGTAGCAGACACTTGTGCATACTGAGATCAGCACTGGAGGACAGGGTGGCAGATTGGGCCCATCCTCCTGGGCTCCTCCGCTGTGGAGGCCCCTTACATCTCCTTGGTGCTCATTCTCTTGGTCTTCTCAGCCGTCTCCTAGAGAAAGAGAGCAGAGAAGTGAAGCTCTGTGCTGACACAGGAATTGGTAGCACTCTGAAATCTTTGGTCCATCCACAGGCAGTGCAACACTGGCTTGTATCTGAAAGCCCCACACCTGTATTTGTCCCCACGGGCAAGAGATTTACTCTGCTCCTCCTTCTACCTCTTGCCCCCTTCTACTTCATCTAGAAGTCTCCAAGTGACAGAAACAGAAGGAGCCCATCTGGCAAGGGGAGGCTTTGTGCAAGCAGACCTTCCCAGCTTCATGCTAACCTGATGCTTCTGCAGTTCCTGAACGTATCTGGCCATCTCCTCCTCAGTCAAATCTTGATCAGGTCGGTGTCTCTGAGCAGGCAACTTCTCATTCCTCCCTGGAAGCAGAAATGGAGTTTAGTGTTTCATAAATAGGGAATGCAAATTTCAGATGCTGAACCATGAAGAACAAAGGGAGGCAGGTCAGCCACAGCACCCCTCAAGCTTAAGAAGCCTTTGCTGGAGGATGGTATGGGTTGGCTTCTTAGAAAGAGAACAGGCCTTGTGGCTGCCTGGGACTTCACAACTTGGGTGTGCAATTTGTCCCTGTCTCTCCCTCCCTCATGACTGATAATAAAGCCACATATGAAACACCTATAATTACCTCAAACATCTTGGCCTCTTGTAGGGAATAAATGGAAGCTCAGTGCTACGTAAGTACAATAACTGATATCTAATGACGAGGTAATTTTGCTCAATGAAGAAGTAACTTGCTGATGCATTTGATCTGATTCTTCAGTTTCATTATTCCTCTAACAATAGCCTCTGCTGCTCTGACATGGGCAGAAAGTCAAGGAATCATTATCCCATTGCATGCTTCTGTCATGGATGCAGGGAACAAAGTAGGCAGCAAGAACAAGTGTTGCATAGCAACTTTGACGGTTGTTTCTGTGGAGGCAACAAAAAGAGCCTCTCATTCTGTTGCTTAATCTATGACACCTACACACAGCTCCTCTGGCAGTTCTATTAATACTACAGTTGTCTTTTCTCAGGTGAGTTCCTGCTGCTGCAGCTAAGTTTGAGCTGAGGTGATCCTGAAGCCTCTGTTACAGAAGATCAGATAAACATGAAAAGCTCTGTACACACTGCTGCCCTTTCCCTCTCTCCTACTCTGATCTGAAACAGTGTACTCCTGGCAGGTCCCACACAGCTCTGAAACAAAGCTCCTGCAAGGGCCTGGTTTCCAGGGAAGAAGGATATAAAAATGCAGAAAGGGCTGGGTTTCTAGGGAAGAAGGCCAGAGAAATGCAGCACTATGCTGGGAGGTGGATGTGGCTCCTTGGGAAGGACCCATACATTTGCCAACACAGGGAAAAGGTGGCATTCCACTGGCCCTGGACTATGTGTGAGAAGGTTAAACAGAGAGCTGTTGTTCACAACTGCACCATGACCTCTCACAATTGTACCCTGGCTGTGCAAGTTTAAGGGCCTTCCAAAGGAGGAACAAACAACCCTCCCTTACTACAGCACCACCTCCCTTCATCAGCATTATTCTACAGTTTCTGTGGCAAGAAGCTAAAGTGCTTTCTTGGCATTGGATGAAGGTTCCTATATCCCCTCTTGATTGAGACAGGATCCTAGATCCTCTTTTACAAATTCCATAAACAGTGAGGATATGGACACATACACAGGAAAGCTGACTTGCTCACACCTACACATACAGTCGCAGCAGTGACCTATTTGGTCTGCACCAGCTGGATGCAGAGTAGCTCTAGTTTGGAAGATTTAGTGCTGAATTTTCATGACACCAAGTCCAAACTACAAACCCCAGCAGCATTGTCCCGAGCCTAGTTACACATCTTCTGACCTCTGCATCAGCACCAGCTTGGGTTTGACTAACACGGAACAAGTGAGGGTTATGCAGAAACCACCCATGGAGAAGCTGAGGAAAAGCTGGAGAGAGGAGAGCCCTGGATAGCTGGTGCCTTTGGGAAGACACAGAGTGAGAATTCCTTTTGCCCAAACCCAAACCCAGTAATTTTCTGGAGAGCATACAGACCCTCGCACGTCATTGCGGTGCACACCCAGTTCCCACAGGCACAGACACAGCGGTTGCACTCCACCTGGGTCTCTGCTCCATCCTCATAGGTCTCATCTTCCAGGGCACACCCTAAAGAGGCACAAAATAAGGACAGTGCTTGTGAGAGAGCAAGCAGGTTAAAGACAACATACTTTGGAGATGCCTTGAGAGAGAAGATGAGGTTTAAGGGGAAGCCGTCCTTCCCCCAACCACCAGAAGTTTCCTCATGACTAAAATATTCATGCTGAATTTGGTGAATGAAGTCAGCCAAAATATAATTTGGGAAAATCAAACCCTTTATTTTTCTTCCTTAGAAGAACACATTTCAATTTCTCAATTCCAAATGAAATCTCAGTGTTGGTTTTGTTTGAATTTCCTTATCTGTTACACAAAGAAAAGAACCCCTGAAATGAAAGCTTGGGTTATTCTGATCCAGGTGGAGATAAGTTGGGGAAATGATTTAGAAGGATAGTGAACTTTGAGATGCTCATCAGGGAGGCTCTCTGTGTGAAAACTAGAGCATAGCAGGACTTTGGTCTGGTCTGACTTTCCTAAGTTATCCGGCCATGAACTCCTCACATGATTGACCTCTGCACTGTTAAATACATGCCTTGACCTTACAAGCATACCATACCCATTCAGCCTACGTCCTTGCTTCTAAAATGCAAACCTTTCTTATCACAAGAGCTGCAGGAGCTCTGGAACAGTAAAAGCAGTACTTTAACAATGCAGGGACAAAGGGTGCTGTTCGTTGAGAGGCAGGCATATATTAAAATTATATCTGGCCGTGGAGTTACAGCACCCGATGTCTGGCCTGAAGCTGATCTCTTTTCTTTCCTCCCTTCCCAGCACCCCTCTTGTTCCCCAAGATAAGTGAGGAGTTCCTACTTTTCTCTGGTGGGTTGAAGGATGGGCTGAGGCACTTGAGAAATTCATTGAAGCTGAGCTTCCAGTCAGCATTTTCATCTGACAGCTCGATGAGGGCATCTACGCAGAGTCCCCTGAAAGGAAATACAAAGGCTTTTTCTGCACAGGGCTGTGCTAGGCCAGTCCCTGCTCTACTGTCTTCAGAGTGCAGGTGAGTAAACACAGTAATAACTAGGGAGACTCCAAGATATCTGGCAGAAGTGGCTTCTCTAAGGAAACCTCATGGGATACAGAGAAAAGAAAAACAGTCACCAAATACTCCCTGTCTGGCATCAGGCTGGGCAGTGGGGGATATTCAGAACAGCAGGAATGGGACATCCACATTTGTTGACATCTACATGCTGTCACATATTAAGAGATGCAAGCACAGCATAACCACAAGCAGCCTATTTTCACACAGTGGCAGACAAAGAAAGAGGGAAACCTCTCAAACTATAGGCTGCATATGAACAGCATTTTCCCACCACCTTCCATGCACTGGATGTAGCTATTAGGCAAAAGGTGAGGACAGTCCCCAGCAAGCTAATTTATTAGGAAATAGAAAGAAGATGACAAATCTTCTGTTACCCAACTCCCATCTGGCTGCACAACTGCTAAATTTAGGGCAAAAGAGGGTTGGAATACGTGGCTAACATGAAGGGTAGAGATAGGACTGCTCCTCTTGTGGTGTTCACACCTACTTAAACTGGAAGCCACTTCATACACAGTTAACTCTGCCAGTGCAAGCCCTAGCTGATATTTACCATGAGTGAGTTTCTATGTTCCATTCTACCACATTTGTCCCCCTTGCCCTCCCTCTGGCATCCTGTCCACTGCTCACCTGAGCAACTTGTTGGTCTCCTGGTCCATGTAGGTGGTGATGTTGATGGCAGTCTCATTCTGCTCCACAAACTTCAGGAATTCAGTGGAGTCCAAGCGAGAATCACCATCATCAAAGCTCTGTAGGGGAAGATAGGAAGATATGAAAGGCTCTCATTTATCAGTTCAAAGTACCCCTTCCTTCTTCCTCTTCCATACATACATATCATTTTGAAGCTTTAGTGAGACAAGTTCCATTATCACTGTTTTCACAAAGAAAGAGGCCCATAGAAAAGCAGCAACATATCCACATTAGCCTCAGAATAAGAGAGAAATGATCCTAGCCTTGTTCTCACAGATAAGCTACACTGCCTCTCATTCACCTCCTGCTGCTTGATTTATGGCTCTAACCCTATTTCTTCTGTTTGTTTCAGCCAGCTCTTAGCTTTCTTATATACCTCCTGCCTTAAAGCAGACCAGCTGCATTCAAGGAGGTGTCAGCTTTCCAATATGTGTAAATCCAAAGCTGTGCCTGGACTCTGACAGTGACAAAAGGGAAAAATCACAGGAAGCAATTTTCTGCTGATACCAGGGTAAAAATTTAATGCAATAGCACAACACCTCACCATCAACTTCTTAAGGTCCTGACAAGACTCCTGGCACTGAAGAGCAGCGTTTTTAGCCCCAAAATCCTGGCTGTAATCCCAAAGAAATAATTGCATTTTGCTTTCCTGTTTGGAGATGTGACACCGCAGTGCTGGGCACTCAGCAGGAACTGCTGTGCCCCCTCAGAGACAGCTGCATTGCTGGGAGTGGAAAATTAATCCTGCACACGGACTGCTGCCACCTAATTTTTGCTGTGTGATTGGGGCAGGTTGCTGTGGCTCCTTGTGCAGTGCTCTCAGGAATGCTGGAAAAGACACTGCCTGTTGTTACCTCTATGTGTTTCAGGAGAAACATCTAGGGCTAGGGAAATAATCCTGTGTAACTGCTCCACATGTCAGCTTCCACTAGACTTTGAAGCTTCTTGTCCTGCTTTTTATTGTGAAAATGACAGCAGTTCTCTTAAAGACCCAGACTGCTAACTGAGTTTTCTTGCCTTTCAAAGTTATGGTCTGCATTAAGGCTTTTCCACAGAGATTCTGCAAAATGGAGCAGCTTCCTACTACCACTCTTGCTCCTCTTGAAATAATGTCCTTCAAGGTCATGGCCTGCCTGATGAACAAAGCACATCCCAGTGAGCCCCACAAGTCAGGCTTCCAGGAGGGAAATAGATTAATGCCACATCTACAAACCTCCCCAGCAAGGAGAAAAGGGAAAAGCTTTGTTTGAACTGTGCCTCCAGTGTTTCCTACATGCAGGACAGGAATCAGGCCATTTGTAGGAATGCAGGGCATGAAGAGCCCCACAGCCTGGCATGACAAAATTCCTCCAGTAACAGCAGACACTCGTTGCTGACACAAATTTCTGTGTGTTTGAAGCCATTTAGTTTGTTTTGCCTTGATTTGTCCCAAGTTGTTCCAAACTCTGAATTCTGCTTAAAAAATGTTTCAAAGCTGTAAGAATAAGGTAGTTGAAAAGGTGGATTACCACCTGATAGAGAATCACAGAATTATTAAGGTTGTAAAAGACCTCCAAGATCATTGAATCCAACCTCTGATTGAACACCACCTTATCAACTAAACCACAGCAGCAAGTACCACATCCAGTTGTTTCTTGAACCCTCCACCACCTCCCTTGGCAGCCACTCTTTCCCCAGCCTGTAGTTCTGCTTGGGATTGTTGTGACCCAACATTTGCCCTTACTGAACCTCATACTATTGACCTTGGCCATGGAAATTCTCCCTTTGGTACAAGCAGAGATAATTCTTTGCCATAAGAACTCTCACCCAGTGGCTGGGATCAGTGCTCCAGAAAAAGTGGGACAATAAAGAGAACGTGAGGCTGCCTGCCTCTGAGCTGCAGCCTCAGGATATCACCAGCACGCTGACAGGAGTGGGGACAGAGGGTGTGAACGGCTTGTGCAGTGACAGTGGAACAAGCCTGTGGCTGGCTCATGCATTTCAGCAAAGCCCATGACCTGGGGAGACCCTGCAAAAGTGCCTGGGGACAGCACATTTGCAGAGAGAGGGACTGACACAGGACACTGCTGCTTTTGGGGTGTTGGCAGGCACTGACAGGAGCACCCAGGGCAGCGAATTTCCACAGGCAGAGCAGCACAAAGGCTGCAAATGTAAGGATGCTCTGTGGAGAGAGGGGACCAGCTCCTCTGTCTCACCAGGGGGTGCCATTGCCATGGCAAATTTGCTTGCAGTGCTAACTCCTGTCAGGCACCATTAATCTCTGGCTGTCAACAGCTCATGATTTAAACGTTCTCCCCTCTTCCCCACCTGCTCCTCCAGCTCCATCCTGAATGCTCTGAAGTCTCTGGCAGGAGCCAGGCGTGAGGGGGAGGGACGCAGCAGTGCATGTGGCAGGAGCATGGGAGAAGCTTGGGATCTGCTGGTTACAGAAGGGGGTGCAGATGGGCTGAGGGACAGACTGACAGGGAGGAGGGAGGAACAAGATTATTGCAAGGCCCAAGACTCAAGTGGCTCCTTTCACTCTGCAGAGTACTAGGGAACTGCCAGCTCAGCCACAACTGGGACATATTCCTTGAAGCCCCAAGTGTCCCTTACACCCATCTCAGCATGGCCTTGGGACTACCTAGACCAAAGTATAAGCAGACCCTGCTACAGCTTCCTGCATTTCCAGCACTTTCACCTCTTTTCCCCTGGCTTTTTACCCCTGAGATTAGTGCTCTACTCTGCTACAGCCTCGTGTGGCTTGCCCTCCTCCTTTTCCCCAGGGCAGGTCAGACACCAGGAGTCAGAGATGTTCCACATCTGGTTGTCACAAGCTGTGTCAGTCGCTCAGTCAGTGGCTGCTGCAGGCAGCCCATAACACATGAGGCTGTAGGACTTATCAGATCCCTCTGGTCCCCAGCTCGGCAGGCACATCACACACTGGAGCCTCTCAGCTGGGGGCACAGCAGCTGTTACGCAGTGACAAGGCAAGAAATGTTGTCTAGGCTTTGAGGCAGGTGCTGCTCTACTTGCCTTGAAATATTTGTCCAGGACTTCACTGTAGTTACTGCCCTTGGAGAACCACCCATCTGGGATAATCTCAGCTTCCAGCCACTGGATGACCCGGCGACGAAGCTCGTCCCTGTCCGACTGGTAGCAGACAACTGTGATAGGAGACAGTGCAGTAGAAGGAAAAACAAATGAGAGAAATCAAGCTGGCAGGGAGATCACAAAGAGAGGAAATAAAAGCCAGCCAGCTCGCCCTGATGGCAGCTTGCAGCCCCTCGGTCCAGTCCTTGGAGTTACATCACTGCTGTCATGTGCTGAATAGTGGATGGGCTGTTGGTGACACCATGTGGCACGGCTGGAAAACAACACTCCTGCCAAAGCTTTTCCTTCCCATTCCTGAAGCTTGTGGAAGAACAACCCGAAGCTGACTCATCTTGGTGTGAAGAGTCCCAGACCGAGGGAAGAAGGTAATTGACAATGTCCCCAGGCTTCCTGACACTGCACAGAATTGTCATTCAGCTGTCAACCCTAAAATACCAAAACCTCCATCCTCTGCAAGGGGGAAGACTAGACTGAGCAAGCCTTTCTGTCTCCAAGACTTGAATTTTAGGGCCTATTATCTCAGGAAATACTGTTACTTCAAAGCCCTGGTTTGTCCACTCTGACTGGAAATGAGAGGGGGTCAGACTGGGCTTGTTCACTCACAGTGCTTGCCAGTGTCACAGGTTTCTCCAGGGCAGTTATCACTTTGTGTGCTGATACAAACCATGCATTTAGAAACAAAACTGAAATCCTAGCTGGGAATTGTCACACCTGCCCAGTACTCAGTGTGCATTCATGTCACTTACACACACTAAGGATCTTCTGATTCCAGTGACTACTATCACAATCAGATGGAGATGAAAAAAAATTCAGCTCTGTAGGGATTCTACATGTTTAATTTTGTACTTCTTTAAAACCGCTTTAGGGTGGTGAACATGCTCTGACATGGTCCTTCCTCTTCAGTTTGTATGAGACTTTGCTCTCATCTGTCCTAGGAAGTTAAAGTTGATGATTATACAGCTCCAGTACTTAGAGGCCATTAATAGGAAAAAGGCTCTCCTGATGACAAGCCATGGCCCTAAAATCCAGTGTTAAGTACACGTGGCAATACATAAGGGGAGAAACCAAGCACAGGGAATCAAAGAGAACTTATAACTTAGGTAATCATAGAATAATTTAGGTTAGAAGAGACTCAAGATCATCTTGTTGGCTGATGGTATAGGCAGTTCAGTTGTACCTCCTGACTCTCTGCCTCTGCACCCATTGGTTCACCACTCCTAAAGCAAAGTTTCCCTTTAAAAGAGTGCTTCATCCCTCAGTCTGGGTGATGAGCACACTTTGAGTCCCTGGGGGCAAATTGGGTTTTCATTGCACCTTGTCTATGCTGAGTCCCTGAGACATTCCAGCACAGTGAAAAGCCCAGGAGATGTATGAGCTCTGAAAGGTTACCCAAGAGTAAAGAGCTGGGCAATCACATTTCAGCTGATTTATCAACTCAGACTCTTCTACAGCCCGTGCAAGATATGACTTTTACACAGAGCTCTGCACTCCCCCAGCACACCCTCTGCCCATCTCCCAGAGCATACAAATTCATACAGAGGCCAAACTGGAGACAGCTTCTTACCTGGACTTGCAGCTGGATTCTCAGACTTCTTCTCTGTTAATGGAAAGACAGAAGAGGACATTTCTGATGCAGTGTGAAACAATACAAATCTCTTCCCACCATGGGTAAAAGCAGAGGAACCTGGGAATCTTTGGATATATGAGGGCCACATACATGATTGAGGAGCTGGAATCCTCTGCACCATGAAGAGATACTGAGGAAATTTTAGACTGAAGAATTGAAGGCTCAGGGACAATCTCATCAATGTTTATAAATCTGATGGAAGGAAATGCACCAGACTTTCATCCATGGTATTCAGTGACAGGGCAAGAGACAGGGGACACACATTTAAACACATGAAACTCTGTCTGAACACAAGAAAACCATGCAGCTGGTGTGTGTGTGAGTTAAACAGGCCCACTAATGAGGCAAAATCCTTGCTCCTAAAGTTATTGAGGTTCCTTATGAACATGAATGCTAGTATTGGTTTTAGGAGTTTATCCTCAGAGCATGACTTTTCCTCAGCAGTTAAACTGAGACACTTACCTGGCTGAATCCAAAAGCTTAGAGTGAGGCAGCAGGAGCTGCTCACTGAGTGCCACACTCCCAGAAGCTTGGGGAGCCAATAGTTCCAAGGTCCCCCACAGTCAAGGTGTCAGGGTTTTGAGTGCACTAATGAGGGCCTTAATGACCCTGCTGGCCTCACCTAGAGCCTCCATCCACTCCATCCAAACTCTCTAACCGTGAGCCATGAGGTTCCATTTAATACCTGATGGCTCAACTCCTAGTCCTTGCCTGTGATTATTATGTTGTAGCCATGCCTGTCTCCAGCTCTCTTGCAACCACTCTCTCCCAAAGACTGTTGATCCAGGCCCTGACCTGGTGACTGTGTTCCCATCTTGATCTCAGCCCTGCTACAGACTGCATCACTATGAGCTCGTCTGGCTCTTGTCTGATTCTGGTTACCAGAATCACCAGCACTGACTTCACAACTTGATTTCAGGCCTACTTCATCATTGCCAGCTTGCTTGGTCATCTGGACTCTTGCTTGAATCTGGCTACTGTTCTGAGGCTTGCCTTGTTTACCCCACTCAGCAACTGTGGGACAAAGTCTTGGGTGGTGAGGCCTCTGCCTCGCCTTGTTATCAGGCCATGCTTCCCTTCCAACTCTTTGTCCCTGAGAGTGCAGCCAGCCCTCCTTGCCAGGGTTACCTTTGCAGTGGCCATCGTAATCCACCTGGATCTTGGAGCCGGTGAGGCAGGCGTCACGGTGCAGCTCGCAGTGGTTCAGGTACGTCTTGCCATTGCTCCCGCACACAGGCCTCTTGTGAGGTTTGCATTTCTGTGGGAGAGCCAGACAACACAGCGTTTCACCTGCCTCCTTGGGACAGCTTGGTGAGTCCAACCATCAGCCCAGCTCAGGACAAGTCCCTGGCAGAGTCTCCTTGGCCCTGTGTTTGGAACAGGCTAACTCACCCATCATTACCCCAGAAAAACCCACACAGGAAAGTCTGTGGGTGTGAGTTCAAAGGCCTCACTTCATCCCAGTTTCCATCACCACCAGCACGACAGAAGTCTTTCTGAAAGCAGACCCCTGCAGAGAAATCAGTGCTCAGCATAAATATGGAGCATAATCCTGCAACTGCTGTTCCATGTGCCGTGGCCATGCCTGCCCAGAGGTGTTTCTGTGCCTCTGGTCTATGCACCTGCGCTTGCTTGGCTCCATTTTGCATCTTTCTGCAGACTCTGCTCCACCCTTCTGCAACCAAATAGCAGAATAAGCCATCAGCCATGAACAAACAGCACAGCCTACAGCAAAGAGAGAGTTCACCAGTGCCACTGGTCAGGCTATGAGCTTCTCTCTTCTGTCCTTTTTGGTCTGGCCAAGCCTACCCAGAGTGACAGACTCTCTTCCTACTAACAGAGCATTTCTCTCCAGTGCCCAGGCTGGTCATGCCAAAGCTGCAAGCTGTGAGGGAAGGGGGAACAAAGAGCCACATGGCCATTCCCAGGATCCAGGCAGAAATGTTTTGAAGGCATGGAGCAGAGCACAGTAGGGAGACATTGTGTCCCTACAGCTGGGAAAGACTCTTCTAATCATCTCTGACTCCCTGCTGGATAAAGCTATTCATCCTTACAGCATTCTACCACAATTATTTCCATTTTACAAAAGCTGATTTTTAGTAGGGTGCTTGTAACCTCCTCAAACAAGGTGGCAGTGAGGGCAGGCTGTCTTGGAGCTCACAGACCACTCCCTAGAGTGCCCTTCAAAGCCAGCTGCACATCCATACTTCACTGGGCTTTCCCAACAAGAGTCTCCTGTGCATGTAAAGACCCTAAGCAGTCCTGCAAGCAGCACAGCTGTGAGTCCCAGACTATATCTACCCTACAGGACTCTTCTCCCACATAACACTGGAAACAGTCGTGCTGTTTGAAGAGCCACTGTGAATTTGCAGCCGCTTCAAAACAGCCATAGCCTTGTTCCATCACTGGGATCCTTCCAGTGACAGAAACCCATCTGAGGGGGTGATGGTGGTGACACCTGTCCCAGACCCAGAACCTGTGCTGCTCCCATACCTCAATGCAGAGGCAGGTTGGCTCTCCCTTCTCGGTCACTGCACACTCACGCCCAGCTCCACAGAAAACATTGGCACAGATCTTAGATTTGCTCCTTGGCTCTTCCTGCAAGATACAAAGTCAAAGACACAAAATACATCATTAACCAGAAGAATAACAACACACTTTTAAAAATAGCACATTTAACTGGTATCAGGTCCAAAAGGTACCACGGTGTTAAGGTGGAGGTGACAGAACAAGAGAGACATGACTTCAATAGATGGACAGCTCAGACAATAAGAAGCAGCAGACACAAGAACAAGGGCTACAGTCCCAAGAATACAGGGTTTTCTTCAGGTCATTCTTGGAAAATCACCTGGGAGAAGTGGAGCAAACATGAGCAAGAAGAAGTCTAGCATGAATGGCAAAAATAATTTGCTCATGTCAAGGACTGCTGTCTTTAAAATTTCTTTTCACAGAGGGTAGGGAGCAGAAATGTCTTTGCTTGAGACACTTAGGAAGAAAGTGAACATATCCTTAGAGAAAGGTACAATACAAACAGGCAGAAGAAATTTCCATCAGGAACCAGATAATATCCTTGTCACAAAAAAGTCACAAAACTACATGACCCATTATCTTGCTTTCACTAGTCAAGATCAAATACTTTAAAGGAAGAACACTGTCATGGATGAGATAATTATCCAGTAATCCGCCTATAATGAAAGTTCCTTCCTGGTTCCTGACAGCCTGCAGTTGACTTATGTCCTGCAGTACAATTTATACACTTTACAGTTTTCTCCTAGTCAAAGTCATCACAAGTACTGTTGTTCACATAAATGAACAAATATTTTCTTTTTTTTTTCTTGGTGTCCCACAGCATTCCTAAACTGGCGACACCTAGCGTGGAATATTTCCATAGTTCAATCATGGTTTTGATACAACTACCACTTATTTTTATCCTTTTAATGCCTTTTAAAATAGACTTTTAAAAGAGAATGTAGTTCTAGGGTTCAGATTTTGAAGAGCCTGGCTTAATTCCCTGCTTTGTCATTAATTTCCTTTGTGACTCTCATTTCATCTAACATTTTCCACCTGTATGTTGAGTATCTGGTTTATGCCAGCCAACTGGTTTCTGCAACAGTTTTGCATCAGAATGAAGACTGAGGAATGAGAAATAATCAGTGAGAAAAGTCAATCACATCTGCTGTGTTTCTTCCCTCTAATACAAAAATGTTTTTTCACCTTCTCATCAGAGTATTATTCTTATACTCTGCTCATTTGTGGCATCTTTTTACCTCCATCACATACTATTGAAGATGGGTGATGAAAAAGGAACAGAATTTGTCAAAACAGCAGGCATTATTGACAAATGCTTAACACATTTTTTTCCTCCTGTTTCTTCTTTATTCTAGTTTTTTGTTTGCTTTGCTTTTAAACCATATTTTCATAGAGAGGTGCTGTCTTTACTGAACAGCCCATAGAGACAGCCAGATAATTTTCTGAATAACCTTGCCCTGGTCTTCAGAATGGTTCGTTTGCTGGCCTACTGCACAATTCATCAGACCCAAGAAGGTCTTTTCAAATCACTGCAGGAATCCCTCCAGGTTCACATAGTGACAAACATCTTTCGTATTCTCTGCAGGTGTTCTTATTTTGCTGCTTACTCTGTCAAATACAGTATTTGGACATGCCAGTCTTAGCTGAGAAATGTATTCCACGTCCCAGGCTGTTCTCCCCATGAAGACAGCGTTACCCTCCTGCTGCCTTTTCATGTCCTTTCACATATGGTTTTTGAGCTACAAGTGACACCCTATCCCTTCTACTGCATCCACCTCTCTCTCGTCACCTTCCAGTGGAGGGCTGGGGTAAATGAACCGGGCATTTCTGGGGTGGGATGGAACAACGGGAGTACTCCACTGCACAAAGCAACCTCATGCAACTCAGGGCAGGGAAGGAAGAGTAGCTCATTTTGTAAAATGCACAAAGAAAAACCCAAATTGTCCAAGGCTGGAGTCTGACTTTGGGCACTCACATACCTAAAATGCAATGTAGCTACCAAAGTGCTGATCCATTTAAGGGATTTTGAACAACTTGTCAATCCCTTCAAGGAGTCAAAGACAGAAAAAACCAGCTGGGCACAGCTTTGAACGGCCACCCAACGAGGTCTGTAATCCAGGTGCCTGGCAATAGATGGCAGTACTCTGCCTCTCCCATGGACAGGCAGGATTGCCAGCAGCCACCTCCCGTCCATGCCCACCAATGCCAAACCTGGCTTTTGGTTCCTGGCTGGGACTTAGGGCACTGCTACAATGCAGCCAGCCTCAACAAGCATTCACAGTGCTCAAGCTCAGATTGCTGGACTCCTCTCCCCAAGGGAGCTCACTTGGAAACCCAGTCTCCAATGTGGCCATCCACAGCTCCCTCCCTGATAGTGCTAAAGTGCAGGAACTATCCCACAGCTCTTCCACTGGAACCTGGGCTGGGGATGCTGACAGGGTGACATCACCAGCAGCTTCTGAAGACACCCTGCCACCTGCCAGGTTAGAATGCCATGTTACTCTGATTTTTCTTATTAACCAAGCTTCTTATTGTCTTAAGTTGCTTCTTGTTGTCTTAAGTTGCCCTAGGCTGGCAGGGGGTTGGGGCTGATTGCCACATTCCAGCATGGCTTTCTCCACCTCAGGATTCAGCCAGAGGAAGAAATGAAGCTGGCTGCTCTGCCTGCCTGCCCTCTCACTCTGGCACAGAGTTTCTCAAACCCAGCTGTGGTTACCACAGGGTGGGAACTCTTTCTAGCAGCTCCTGGCTGCCTTCCCAGCAAATGTGGGAATCTCCTGTGCCCAACTGAGAATGTAACAGGGACAGAGGTGGACGACTGGATGAGTACAGTGGGGGTCTGCGAATGAGACTTTATAATCTCCCAATTCTCTGGTGATCTCCCAGAAGCTACCAGCCATACTGGTTTCTTATGACAGATACTCTGATCTTACCTTGGACCTTGTCATATTTGCTTTTTATAAAGCTTCACCTGCTGGAGTCATGTGAGTGAGGATGGCAGCTGTCGCTTTAATATTAAATAGCCCATCCTTGCACCTGCCTTGTAAAAGCTTGAAAATATAAACCACAAATTTTTAAAATTTAAAATTTTAAAAAAGGACTCCACAGTGTTTCAACATCATTGCCCTTAAATTAATTAATATCAGGATTTGGGGGCTGGAATCATAGCTTTTATACTGCTACATCTCCAAGAGCTGCCACTACCTTTTCTGTCATCCTGTGCTTGGGAAGTGTCACCCGTTCCAGTCCACAGCACGCTCGGGCAGGCGGAAGGGAAAGGGCAGAGAGTTGTTATTAATTGCTGCACGGTGGCATTTCCACTGCAAGCTTTGTCAAGGCAGCTCCTCTCTTCTGCCTCGAGTGAGGTGCCCAAGCTCTCTCTCTGGGCAGTGCTTTTACATACTCCTCTGCTGCCCAGAGAGCAAGTGGGAAGGTGTAAAAGCAGCAAGGATGAAGCCAGGGCAGAAGTGCCTGTGCCTTTGGAATGTCTGCCACAGCACAGGGGCACTCTGACTCTTCACCCTGCAGGGGCACGACCTTCCGAGACATGCTGTCTGGCAAAGACCATGGAGAAAGCTGTTCTCAACAGCTCAAGGGCCAGAAGTTCAGGGCAGCTGGGTAGCGTCATGTATGAATAGCCCAGCTTGCCTGCTGAATGGAGATGGGAATGCACAATGCTTTTGGAGGGCTGGGAAGTGTAACCCCATGGATGAAGGTTCTTGCATGTTAACAGGCAAACATTAAGCAGAAGACCTGAGCTGACAGTGCAGAGAGTCACATGCAATGCCTCTGCCTCAACTGTTGTCTCCTGAGGAGCAGGGAGGAAAAAGACATTTCCAAGGCACCCGAAGGCGAGAAAGCCAGAGGCAATGCCAGTGGTGAAGGATCACCATGGCAACCAGCAATGCAGGGCCTCAAGGTGGAGAGCTAAAATTAGGAAATTAGGCAGTGGAAAGGGCTGTTTCTCATCTCTGGCAGCATCTGGTGCTGAGAAGTTGGACCCCCAACACAGAGTGAGCACAGACATATGGAGCATTTCCGAGTCCCTGGCTGTACCCAGATGTCCAGGACCAAGTGTGACTTGACACACCAACACAGTGCCAGGTCTGCCCGGGATCCCAAGGTCCTGCAAGGTGCTGTGCCTGCTCTGCACTGGTGGGACTTCATGGGAACAGTGCAGCGTCTGCAGTGAGATACGAGTGATTGTACACATGACAGAAAAGAGGTATCGTGGCTCCTTGCCTTTGCAAGGGAACTGCCCACTGCAGCTCTCCCTTGGCTGCCTCCTGCCCTGGCCTCTGTTGAGCCATGACTGTCTGGTATCCCTTGGTGGGAATGGGGACTTTCCCAACCAGCCTGTGAAAGCTGAAACCATGAATGATTCAATGACAAAACACTTCTGTAAGGAAGAACAAGCTTCCCCCTGCAGAGAAGAGCTGTGCCTGCAGCTCCATGTCCACAGTGCCTTACTGCCCAAAGAGAGCAGCAGGGATTACTGCCATTACACGCATTCTGGAAAACAAGCAGAAAGATAAGATGG
The DNA here is from genome assembly GCF_014805655.1 of Passer montanus. Taxonomy (NCBI): domain Eukaryota; kingdom Metazoa; phylum Chordata; class Aves; order Passeriformes; family Passeridae; genus Passer; species Passer montanus. Next base: position 5,452,728 of record NW_024368707.1, read on the forward strand.
GGAGTAAATATGCTTCACAACAACCCCTTATACTGCCTTGTTTTCTGCATATCTTTCCACACAAAATCTCCTCTTTGAGACCTCAAAAGTCTTTTTCTCAGCAGCCCATACTGCACTGAAGAAATACTACCTACTGTCCTGCTCCTATTGATACAAGTAACAACCTTTTCTGATTGTGAGGGCAGGTCTTTTTTTCTTTTAGCATCACTTTCTGGAAATCCATAATCCATTATTTGACCCTCACATAATGCTCTGTGCTGTTTGCTGTAAAATCAAGTTTTTGTGGTTTTGCCTTGCGTGATGTGCAAGGAAATCAAAGTGCTGTAAAGCTGGAGCACTGAAAGCTCCTATGGGAGGCAACCCCATGTATTATACAAACTTGAGTATTACACAGATAAGGCAAAACTTAAGGACACCAAAATGATGTCTGGGATTGCAAGACATGCCCAGATTCTCATGCCTCAGGGAAGGCAGCAGCAAAAGCTGGGTGCAAGTTTTCAGATATAATCAGTACAAATCGCAGTAGACTCCCCTCCATGCAGCACAGAGAAATAAGCTGTGCAGCTACGTATTTCTGCCAGTCCTCCCTACATCTTCACATCCACATCCCTTTTGCCTGTTCCCTGCCACAGCTAACATGGGAGTAGGGGTGTAAGGGATCTCTGGACATGCAAAGGTGCTACCCATAATTTCTAAACCAACTCGACATCCAGCCATGAAATCTAGCACCTTGTCTAGCTGTTGTCTTGGCAATGTTTGCTTCTGAATGCAGAAAGATTTGGAAACACAAGGCAGTAGGTTAATGATGCAGAAAGCTGAGATAAGCTATGTCTCCTAACTCCCAAACTTCCCTCCTCTCCTATTGTGGAGCTGGGAGGGAGAAGCACTACAGTGTGCTGCAACATTCAAAAAGAGAGGGCTGGGCAGCAGAGCAGCTCAGGGGGGAGCCAGGAAAATTTAGCAATTCCTCTACAGTGATGGCATTGAGAAAGCATTTGGCTCGTGCATTCCATCCCATTACCCAAGTGTTTCTCCAGCTCTTTCAGCAGCAGCGTCCTGCTGCAGAGGTCCAGGGAGATCAGATCCCATGTTCACTGGAGGGCACGAAGGGGCAGCCAGCTTGTCACCTCTGGTCATTCATGCAGCTGGCTCTGGCAGCACGTTTGTCCCGTTGTTCTGGTTTGCAACTAACAAGCAAAGCACTTCTTCCTCCCTGTAAACCTGACCCAATTCCTGTGGCAGCTCCCTGGATCCATTAACACTCTGGTGCGATGGGGCGGAAATTTGGCAGCAGCATAAACTGAGCAGATTAGCGTGAAACAAGCAGGACACTAGGTTTGCCATAAATAGATAGGTAAGGTGACCATTACAGTTTTCCTTCCTTTGGGCTACTGCCTCAGGTTGGAAGAAAATCCACACAAATTATCTTAAATTCTTACTTGGAAGGCTTGAGTTTCATTTAGCGAAAGTAAGATGGTGATAGCCCAGCAAGTAGGGATTGAATCATTCTATTCCCACTTCAGCTCTCCAAAAAAAACCAGACATCATCAGGACAATCCCAGAACATCATCACTATTGGGATGGTACAGTAGGCTGTGGAATAACTCGTACTCTACTCTGGAAGGAAACCTCCTGCCAGAGGTTGCTGTACACACTGGTGGAGGGTCATCTCTTGAATGCTTCTTTTGGTCTGGTGTTATCTGGACTCAAAGTGCACTCTCTGGAACTCCTCCCTCTCAGGCTGCAGGAGCTCCCCACCTGTCTCTGGAAGGCACATGGTACATGTCCTGCAGCTCACACCAGCAAAGGTGTTGTTAGGCAGCTGGAAAAGCTCAAAACCAGGCTATCCCTGAGCTAGTTAGTTAGAAAAGAAGATATATTTGTCAGGCAAAGTCTGGACCAGTGCTAGATTCCCCAAGGGACTGTGACCAGCTGCATTTGACAATGTTCCCAATGCTAACAATATCCTATTTGAAGGGTGTCAGTACGGGGTCCATGCTGGATGCAGAGGGGTCCAGTGCCATTTAAACCGCAGGATTCCCCCTCCCCCAATTCCTAAAGTCATCCTGCAAGCGGCAGAACTAATGAAGGCCAGTTTCCAACAGCTCTCTCTGCATGGCCTGTCAGCCAGTTACAGGGCAGCTCATGGACTCCTTCCTCAGGGGAGGTCTTCACAGGCCCCTCTCATTAAGGCAGTCACCTAAGTCACAAAACCAGCTGGATCCCATTATCTCGGAGGCCTCCACTGCTTTATCAGCTGTGCCGGAAACAGGCCCATAGATTCAAGGCTTGCTGGAGGCCAGAGACAGGCAGGCAGGCACAGACAGCCCGCTGACATTGCTTTGCTTCCTTAGGGAACCAGGAAGGAATTCCTTTGCAGAGCTCAACACAACACGTCTCTGGCTCAGCCTCTCCTCTTGACAGACTCAACATCACTGCTGCTTGCAGTCCTGAGAACAGATCTTTACTTCAGGCCCCATGAATCCAGGCCCGCTGCTGTCTCCCTGCCACTGACCCCTGTGCTTCCCCTACAGCATTTTCTTTGTGTTGGAGGACAGACCCCCATCTCACTTCTGCCCCCTCAGAGCTTCCATCACTACGGTATTTCAGCCAGCTTCAATCAAGGGCTGTGAACAGCGATCTGGACACAGTGTCAGGAGCTATTGCACTCCCTGTGGGATGCCTGCCATAGAGGACAACATGCCCTAATCCACCAACCCACACGCTTAGACATCAGCCAACCCCTCTTTCCAATACTTTGCTCTTATCTCTTTCTATTCTCAACTGACATCTAGGACTGGCTCTCTTAAAGCATCACACCAAGTGCAACCCCTTAAAGGCTTTTGAATGCTTGTGAGATGAATATTTAATGGCAGCTGACTTTGCTAATGGGAAACAAGCCAGACCATACATCTCTGCACATGCTGGGAATCAGGGCGTGTTCCCAGAAAATCTGGATGCAGAGGAAAGAAGGCAATAGAGGGAAGGAACTGCAACTCCCAGAGCTCAGAGGAGGTTCCCTCTCTGCAAACTCATACCTCACCCATTTGTGCAAGACCCTCCCTGACTTGCTGGCTGCTCAGTCCAGGATCCGTGGATCAGATGTGTCCATCACATGAGCATTGAGCAGGAGAGTAGCTGAGGCTCTGGCTGACCTCTGTGATATGGGGGCTCATCAAGTCAGTGACCTCTACATGAGGCCATGGAAAAACAACATGCCTTGTGAAAACCTGCTTGTTGGATTCCCATGACTCTGTCAGGGAAATGGAGATGAAAATGTCTGATGCTTGTACTGCTACTAAAAAAGACTGCCTGGGCAGCATTGCCTTGCAGACATTGGTAGGATGGATACAGAGCTTTACATCCCCACTGACTCCTGGACTGCTGGCAGGAACAGCAGCCCTCACACACCAGCCATGGCTTTCTCATGTCACACAGAGAGCAGGCAGAAGCTGGTGCCTGCACAGAAAGGGAAGCAAGAACTGGGAAGAAGGAAGGTTTTCTCCCCACAACCTAATCAAGAGCAAAAAGGCATCAGCCAAACAGCTGATGTCTCTTACAGCGTGATGCTGCTAAAACAGTTCCAGAGACAAGCACACCTCTTGGGGACTCCACTGCACAAGGACTGTTTTCCCTTTTAAGCTGCAAGGAATGTCTGTGCTCTGGCCCCCACAACCTCATATTTTCCACCACAAGGCAATGACCGGTGAGGCCCCATTAGGGGAACAATGACACGAGAGTCTGGGGAAGAGGAAATCTCTCCTGCAAACAAGTCTGGAAAATGGCTGCTAGAAGGAAGGGAGCTGCATCTGGCAGCACTCTCACTCCTGCAGCCTCACTGCTGCTCAGGCAAAAACACTCCTTACACTCACAGCTTCCAAAGTGTCCTGGCCCAAAGCTGCACTTCCCTCAGCACTATTCCCTCCACCTATTCCTACAGCACCTCTGGAAGAAGGAGTTTGATTCCCTTCTGCTGCATCACGTGGTGAAATTGCCAGCTTTTCCACAACCACCGGGATCTTTCTTGCTAGTGCTGGCTCCCAGCAAGGCACGGAGGCAGGAGTTCAGAGTGTGACTGATTTGTGCATACCAAACCAGCTGAAGAGGCTTCAGCTGTAAGCAGGGCAGAATCAAGTCCCACAGGAGGAGAGGACATGATGCTCTACTGCACCTTGGTTTTTAGAGGGAGGAATCAAGTTAATCACTTTGTATTTGGATAGAAAAATAACCCTCACACACAGGGAACATCTCAGTGCACATAAAAGGTCTTAACAGAAGTTAGTCCTACAAGGCCTTAGGGATGAGATTGGTGTCATCCTCTCATGTGACAAGACTGGAAAGGAAAGGCCCAAGGTGCAAGACTTGCTCAGGGATGACTAGAAGACAGCAGTTCAGCTCCCTCTGCTCTCTGGTCTGGAGCCAGGACCACTTCACTGAGTGATACACGAGTCATACTCCTCCCTGGGGCATGATTCTTCTTCCCATATCCTGAGTGCCCTGAGCCAGGCTCTATTTTGCCATGGCTGAGCTCCTAGGAATCACAATTCTCCATCCTATTTTGTTTAAAACAAAAATAAGAACAAGACCAGCATTGACTTCTGAATTCCAACAGAAGGGTGATGTTCTGTATGTCACAGCACTTAAGAGTCATCAGAGGAAGCCTTTGACAACAGGAGGATGAAGGAGGAAGATGAGGAGTTCACCCTCAGGGCCTCCACACCAGAGAGCTATGCACCACAAACTTTTGCTAGCAACTAAACATAGGTGTCATCACCTCTCTCTTTCTAAGCATACCCAGGCTTATCTGTAAAAGGGAGGTTTTTCTGTCAGATGGCATTTCCCCAAAGCTCCTTCCTTCATCTGCCCCATTCTGAGGTGCTCTCACACAGCTGCCTGCTCCCACACCCATTACCCAATCTGAGGCAGTCTGTGCCATATACAACCTCAAATGTTCCCTTTTCAACCCCTAAATCTGTGTTGACCCACAGCTCATTCTGTGTCATGGCAGTTCCTCTTTTTTCATCCTTCATTCCCCTAATTTCCCACACTCTGAAATCCTGCAGATTTTACTGGTCCTGCCAGTAAGTGTTGTTGCCTCTTTTTTCTGACCAGGGATGATTTATTTCTGAATGGAATCCAAATCTGGCACATTTCTCAGCCATCACCTGGCTCCAACAGAGAGAAGGAAAGAGTGAGCTAAGCAGTGGGAGGCAAGTTTGAATTTACAGCCCTATGGCATATCGACACCCCTTCCAGTAAGTAGATACACAGGAGGAATGTAGATTGCAGGAAATGCTGAGGTTACCAGCAGCCTCCAGCTTCTTGTGCAAGAGTCCTTAGTGGTTTTGTTCCCCTTACTGGGATGGGAATCCAACTGCAATGGATTTGATGATCCCTCTTCCCAGCTCTGTTCCTTAGTCCTTCTTTACTCTCCTTCTACCACAGCACATTGCTAAAAAAGCAATGGAAATCACTCTGTGACTGGGGGGAAACACTGAGTCAGCCTCAGTGTGGGAGAGTAAGAACAGAGCTGGACATAAGCCAGTTCTGTACTTCCCTTTTTCTAGCCTTGCTGAAGGATTTGCTCAGCTCCTTGTTAATGCAGAGCAGCTTCGGGTCTGCTCTACCCAATGGCTCTGCTGAAGGCAGATCTGGAAGAGTGAATCCCCAGGAGACAGTGCTCTGTCACACTCATTTCTCTCCTTTGAAGATTCTCTACTTCATACAGTCATGAAATCCCCTTTACACAGTGGGAACAGTGAGGAAGGCTCAGAAAGCCCCTCATTATCAGGCATTATTTTGTGTAGACAACTTTTCTTGGTCTGTGGTATTGAGGGAGCATCCATCCCCTTCCTGAAATCATATTGCTGGGAATAGTTATCAGACTAACAGGAACACCTGAAAATAGAAGTAAGGTGAACGTGGAAGAGAGCAAAAGTTTGGCAAGGCTGTGGAAGTAACCTGGAGTACATGCCAAAAAGGCACGGCTCCATCCAAGGTTCAACTGTGTCCCTGTAGCCAGAGGGAGCTGAAGGCAAGTCTGCCAAAGCTCCACCATACTGCAGCCTGCAAAATGCAAACTAGGATTTCAGGAGGTGACCTGACAAGTGGCAGGTGTGTGCACCTACTGATTAGTATTGGGAAGAGGAGAGAAAAAACTGCTGTAAAAACTAAGTGAAAATCCTTACTGAAACTGGGACATTGGGAAGGCTGCAGAGGTACACAGGGAGAGAGATGTGTATGTGTTCACTGCTCCCAGAAAGATCACATCAGCAGCAAGCAAATCCTATTAAACTGCAAGGGCAGTCACCCCACAGCCCCACTCTGAGATCAGGGAGTAGCAATGTTGGGCCATGTGGGACCCAGCACAAGGGGAACTGTGACCCAAGTTATGATCAGCACAATCTTTTCAACTCCTGCTGTCCCTATTATCCTTCAGAAAGCCTCCAGTAAAGTCACCAGCACCTGAAACCATCCCTGTGAAGTGCTAACACCATTTCATGCCTATCCTCAAGAGACTTCTGTGGTAGGGAAAGCTCTGTTAAGTCTCTGACTTGCACTTAATGACTGACCTCTTCACTGAGACAGCAAGAGGAAGCTCTGATAAGGCAAAAAGGCCATGAGAAAACTGGCAGCATCACTATGAAATAGGCTACAAAATAGAGTCACTATGGAAACTGCCACAGTTGGAAGGACAGAAGAAAACTCACTAAAGTCTGAGGGTTTCCAGCCTTTGCATGGATGCCCCAAGGATGGGTGTCCTCCAGGCTATCAGCACCACAGCCAACAGTGGCCCCTTTGCCCCTGCACTGCTCCTTGCAGCTTCTGCTAGACCCAATGTCACTCAAGAAGATTGGTCAAACACAGAGGCTTTTCCTTAGGCAAGCTTCTTGTGCTAACACTGCTGTGTCCTTGTGGGTACCCCACCTCATTTCTGATTTAGCACAGCCTAAACAGAAGGGGAACAAGAGATAATTATGTTTTGTGGACTATCAGTGAGGAAGCTGGATGGTATTTCCCCCAACACCCTGACCTGTTAGCTTATGATGTGTTGCTTGGAAGATACACCTGTCACAACAACAATCCCTCTCCCAGCAGAGGAGCAGTATATAAAGTGAAGGGGAAAATGAAGCAAAAGACCTCTGCTGTGCTCATTAGAAATGGCACACCCCATACCCACACAAGTAGTTTCAGAGAACCAGACTCAGTCACCACCACTTCTGCCAGAGCAGAGCTTCCCTTATGTCCCCATGGCTGACAGCACAGATTTGGCAGCATTTGCAGCCCCAAGGCAATTCTGTGATTAAGAAACAAGAGAAGTGCCCATTGATTTCCTATAACGCCTAAATAAGGCTGGGTAAAATTTTTCAGACAGAGACCTAATTCACTAGGAAATGCAATTTGAGGTAGACCAAAACTATTTGGAAATTTCTGCCTAGTTCAGGGAACAGCTTTGATTCCAGAATGATTTCTAAGATGAAGTGAACTCTTTTCCTTCTCTTACTTTTAAATATATTTCATGAGGTTATGTATGCAAGCTTAAAGGTCAAAGAAAGCAAAATAAAAACATGTTTTGGTAAGCTTAGCAACTTTGTTTGCCCAGCTATTTTTTTCTGCTGGAAATAAAACATGAATTTCAACTGACCTAAAATGCAATTTTTGAGTTGACTCTCTGATTCATCTAGGAAATTAAAAAACCAAAACCAATAAGTTATTCCAATGGCTTTATTCCTATAACATTGTTATTTGGTGTCTAAAGCAACCTATTCTTCTAATTCTTTCATCTCCTTCCATCTGGCTCTTTGTGACTGTGTCTGGAAATAACGAAGAACTGTTGCAGACATCGCTCTCCCCCTCTCTCTGCAACCATGGAATTTTTTCCTGTCTAGTTGGGAAGACTTTGGATGCCGACTCCCATGGCTCGACTTTCAAAAACAAACAAACAGAAAAATAAAGCCACATCTCCATTTGGAGGTTATGAGAACCCAGAGAGATGCTGCTTCAGGGAAGGCAAACCCTCCTCTGAGCCACTCCAGCAAAGCAGTGATTTAATGAGGCAGCTCCCACTCCAAACTGTACCAAGGCTGCAAACCCTGCTCCTGTTCTGCTCTGCTCTCAAACACTTGGTCCTGCTCCATTGCTTCTCATCCTTCAGACCCCCGTGCCAGCCTCCTGAGACACACAGTGAGTGCTGCAGCTGTCAGCAGAGGAGGACATCATTGCCCTGCTGGCACCATCCAAACCCAGCTGGGCAAGCTAATGGGCATCGGGAGGTTTGCATGCAGAAACTTAAATGGGAGGCTGGGATGTGCACTCAGAGATACACAGGCTTGCCTGGAGAACCAGAGCGCACCCAGGACTCGCGCAGGGACAACACGGCACTGCCTCCAGCTGCAGAGCAGGTGCCTGGGTCTTCCCAGCTCTCCTCCCTTGATGGATAATTTCAAGAGACACTGCTATCACCTCTCATCACCTCTACACACACCCAGATGTGGCTCAACTTGCAGAGACATAAAGGACCTGAGTACATCGCTGTAGTCACTTAAACACAGGGCTTTTGAACTCCACTAGCCTGCCTGGCCCCAAACCAGTAAGGGTAAGCAATCAGTGTCAGCCACATGTGAAGACAACAATCTGAGCACTTGCCCATCTCACCTTTCTCCCCGCCCTGGAGACAGTGATGAGGCATCAGGGACTTGCTATGAGTTTCAGTCATGCCCTGGGCTAGAAGGAGAGGGCTCCAAGCCCTTCTCGTGACCCCGAGGCTCTCCATGCCTCCTGCAGCCTGCGTTCCTAGAAGAGGGATCACTGCTTGAATCACCTCCAACAGCATGAACTATTCTCTAATACTTCCTGAGCCCTTCCCAGGACGTTTTGCTTTCTGCCCTGTGGCCTGGCTGGGCCGCATTTCAGAGATGAAAGGCTGTGAGCACACACAGATGCCGGCATCCTTACACATTCCTGGCTCAAAAGTTTTCCTCGAAGCAGCTGCAGCTGCACTGCCAGGGAGGAGCAGCTGCCTCCCAGCCCAGAGAGAGAGCTGCAAACCCCAGCTTGCCAGGTATGCTGCAAGATCCCAGCACAGACCCCTCTGGCTTTGGGACCAGCTGTCACCCCCTCGGGCCCCCAGCTAGCCCAGCAGAAACTGAGGCAGCTTTCTTGCTTTGCCTGAGAGTTACAACTGCCTCAAGGAGACATGGTGCAAAATGTAGAGGCCACGATGCTATCAGCATGCAAACTTGCTCAATAAAAACATGTGTTTCTCATCTGTTTTGTCCTCATGGCTCCCAGAGCTCGTCACAGATCAAGCATGTGAAGCATCACTGCCCACAGCTGGGAAACGTGTGCTATAGGGAGGGAACCCAAAGAGCACTCCAGGTCTTGGGCAGAAAATTCAGGATTTGTGCAACACCAAAGTAGTCAGTAGGGCAGGCACCTGGAGGGCTGCAATACAGACATCTGCATGCATCCATCTCCCCTGCCCAGCTCTAGCACAAGCCAAACCAAATTCCCAACCCCAAATGCTGAAGGGAAGCTTTTTCATAGTCTCAGCGTGCAGCTCAGTCCCATCACAATGTTACAGGGAGACCCTGCCAGCTGTCTGGCAGAATTTCAGCCCAACATACTGTCCCCTCAGTGGTTCCCACTTAAATTCAGCACTGGTGCAGGAGCTCAGCCCTGACCCTCCACAACCAGCAAGAAAAGGTGCCTCCCTGAAAGATGATCTCCTCTGTACCACTTCAAATCCAGCCCTTTGTTCTGACAGGATGAAGCTGGCACAGCTCAGGAGATCAGAAGGGAGCTCTGAAGGATCACAGCAGCCTGTGGCATCAGGTGCTGGCAAAGCTCAGAGCCTGGGTGGAAGCTGCAGCCCTCTCTCTCTCACATAGCTAAGATAGGGAATTATAAACACAACCTTGTCAAAAAAACCCCAAAACAACATAAACCCACCAGAATCTATGGAAGAGTAACCACCAAACCAGCTGTATCCAAAGTCTTGGGGAGATCTTGATGCCCTCGTGCTTTGTGCATGCAAAGCAGAGGCACACCAACAGACAAGGGGCAGAGATCTCTTAGAAAATCCATGGTATTCCCTTAGCTGGCCACTCAGCACATTCCTTTGTGCAAGGGAGTCCCTGTCACACGGGCTGGCATTCACCCTGATGTAAATGCTCTGTGAAAGCAATGTCCTTGCAGTTGCCATGTATCATATAGTTTATCATATCATTTGAGACAAGTGCTCCCCTATTTCCCTCCCCTGTCATGTCTCAGAGGTGGGCTGAATTAATTGCATGTGCTTTTTCTGTGAGTATATAAACTGCACCATTGCCATATGCACACAAGACAGATTATAGCCAGAGTAAAGAAGTGGCTGGTTTTGTGTCCTCTTCACACAGATCCTTTCTCCTAATACTTCCCCAAGACAATTATTTTTTCCATACCACATGGGCAGTCAAATGGCCCCATTCCCACACCACCTTACTGAAATCACAATGCAAGAAAAAGTGGCTTTGTGCCATCCAAATCATGGCTGCTGTAGGAGCTGTAGCTTTTGCTGGCACAGCTCTGTCCCTGCATCCAAGTGCTGCTGAACCTCTGGCCCCCTAACACTGGCCTTTCCACATTCAGCCTTGCCCTGGACAAGGGAATCCCAGACAGGAAGAGCAAAAGTACCATTCCAGAGGAGAAATGTGTTGTTTTCTTCACACCACCAATGCAGTGTGAGGTTTTCAGCAAGGATGCTCCTGGTAAGAAACTCAGTCACCTGGAGTGTCTCTCTGCTACACAACCCTTTCTGCTGTCCACAGGCTGTTTAATTTCTCTCTCAAGTGCCAGAACTTCTGTTCATTAGCACTGAGCCTTCTCCAGTTGCCAGCAGCTCTCATTGCTCTGTGTTGTCAAACTGTAGTCTGCTTCCTGTGCTGTGTCATTCCCTCTTATGATTGATTTTTACTCCTGTAACTTTGTCCTTGTGGAAACTTCATTTCCTCAAGGTGCTTGGGCAGTCACAGTCTTTGATATCTTTCTAATGCTTTGGAATAAGAGGAACTTCGGCTCCCCACTCCCTGCCTGTCCAATGACTTTCCTTGCCCATTTTCCCAGCACACAGGTCCTCTGCCCTCCAGCATTAGTCCCTATCACCAACTCTTGCCTTCAATGGGATCACACAGCTGGCACATCCACAGGGCTGGGAGTCACCAAGTCCTTGTGAGTCACCAAGTCCATCTCCATGTTACCTGTGCTCCCTCTTTGTGCAACTCCATTTACATGACACTGATTAAAGGCTGCTATTTTTGGCTGTCTCACACCCACAGAAAGCTTGGTCCCAAAACTGTCTTACAGTTTGTAAGCCTTCCCCTAACGTCAAGGCTGACTGTATTCATGGCTGATTCATACATATTTATTCACACTGGCATAGGAATGAATAAATTCTATGCTTTTGCTGCTCTAAGCATATGACTTCTATACTTTAACTCAAACAACATATTTCCCTCCCTGGCATTTCATTCCCTTGTCTTGCTCAGCATAAGGGAGGAAAAGAGAAAGCAAAACCAGATGTCTGACTTAATAAATAATGCTCTTTTATAAAAGTAATTTCTGTTTTGATTGTTATCAACAATACTTTTAAAGAAACATGAGATCCAAAAATCTCTTATTGCATTGAAATCTGGGGGACAGGCCAAATCAGAGGTGAAAATATGCAGTTTAACACCATTTTATGGCCAGAAGAGGGCAAAGAAAGGTTACAAACCTAAATTTAATATTTTCACTACAGTGCAAGTTTAGCTAAGGTTCCAATCAGGACAGTAAGCCATGATCATCAAATTCCCGTTCCTTCCAGGGTGAAAGAATCCTCTGCATAAGATGTGACATGCGAGATTAGGGATGGAGAAAAAGTAGAATGGATTTACTCATGGCATCAATAGTCTGGGAACAAACAGAACAACATGAGGCAGCTCTAGTTTTGTTTCAGAGAGGGAACAGCCACCTCCAGAACTAAATCCCCTACTGTTTTGGAGCTGATACCCATTATTGGCCATGCTGTTACCTCAATGGGCAGCTGAGAGACAAAAGGCAGCATTTTCCCCACATTGTAAACCTTCTCCAATAACCCAGGACTATGTTTCAAATTATTTGTAATTGCTTCTAAACCTGCAATTAGAAATGCCATGCTACAGGCAATAATGTCCATGGATGCTTGGGATCTCTGCAGGTATCAAAGTGCCCATGCACCACAGATAGAGCATGCAAAGATTCCAGGAACAATTCCTGGGACCCAGGGAGGAGGAGGGTAGAGATGCTGCCACAGACCGGCTCATATCTGGCTCTCCCACTTTTTCCCCCTAGCTTTAATTCCCATGGAAAGAAACAAAATTTTTGTGCAGGCTTTTGCAAAATCTCTTCAGCAAGACCACATGTTTGTCCTTGTTCCTCGAACAGCCCCTGTGATGCTGCTTCCCAGAAGGCTGGTTAAGCACAGATGGATTCAGAGATCCTTGCCAGCCCTTTGCCTCCCACAGTCCAGGCAGGCATCCCATGCTTCTCCCCAGCATGGGGACCTGACCCCGAGGAACTGGAGACCTCCAGCAAATCCTCTGCTGGCATCTCCAAGAGAAGGCAGCAGACCACACAGACTTAGCTGTCCTCTCTTTGATGAAGAATGCTCCCTTCTGGGCAAATTTAAGGCTTGTTTTGGGATGCAGAGGATAGAGAAAAAGGGAGGGAGGAAAGCTGCATTGTTGTCTCTCCATTTTTGGCTGCTCTTTGGGTAAATAATGGACTTCTGTCTCCAGGGCTGCTAATCAGCTCTAAATGCCCTCAAAGAAAGCAAACAACAGCACAATAGGAAAGCCCAGAAATAAATCCATTTCATTATAAATTCATTTTGTTTTCATTCCATTTTTCTTGCTAGCAAGAAATTTAGGTTAAGCTAAGCACTTTCTTTTCCCAGCAATCTCTGCTGGCTGTCGGCTAATGCAACAGAAAATTAGGCTTTTGACAGTGTAATGGCTTTGTTATGAAAAAAATGCAATTATATTATTTCCCAAGACAAATTCTACAGCATTAAGTGTCTGAGCAATACAGCATTGTCCTTGAAGTTGTTGGTGAAGGAATTTTACATGAAGAAATAGTGGGATGACCAGCCTTCATGGGAGATTCATTTTACTGCATAGCTCTCCATTGCTCAGAAATACAGACAAGATTTCATAGCAGGGACACAACCCATATGCCAGATAACTGTACTACACAAGCTTTTGCCTCTATGCTACTTGCAGCTGTGTCACCAGAACTGGAGATTGGAAGCACCTGAAGACTCCTCCACAGCACACAATAAACAGTGTTAATTCATCAGTGTCAGCTCATGTCCCTGCTGGTGTTCCTAATCAACTCGTTAGCAATAGCTATGGCTGATAATCCAGGAGTAATGAGGAAGAGTTTAGAGCACTTAATGGAGAGAATTCATAACATATCACAGATATTTCAGTAATTCTCCATGTCTAGGCTAATCCCAGCAAAGCTCCTTGAAGTTCAGCTGTGGACAGGAATACCCTGAGGCAGCAGGAGAAGCCATCAGGGGCTGACAGAGTGCAATCCACTCCTGAACACTACAAAGGGAAAAACTGAGGAACTGCATGGTTTTGGGATGGGCACAGAGGCTGTGCTTACCTTGGGAAATTCGAGAGAGCCAGGCACTAGCAGGAAAACCCCAGATATCCAAGCTCAGAGAATAGGGCCAATGGTATGGTCTGCATGTTCTCAGACATGGTTTAAGGGTTAGCACAGACCCCCAGTAACCAAGAAGTAATTCACATGCAGCATCTCCAAGTAAGAGCTAAGACAGTCTAACAGCAGCATAGATGTTGGCCATTTGGTCTCCCTTGGCCCCACAGTTGGCAAACCCGTGCATGTTTAATTTAATAATGCAGACATTGCCAAAGCCATGGCAGAATCTCAGCCACAGCCTGTAAGGAGTCAAGGACCATGATGGGAAATGTAGTAAAGGCCAAGGTAAAGGCATAATTTTCCACACATCTGGAATTTGCAAGACATTCTCGTGACTGGAAAATACAAAGACATGCCAAGCTGTGTATATGAAACAGCAGCTCTCATCCCCATCCAACTTTACTTGGGTTTGTACTTCAAGCCTGACCTCCTCTAAAGGTCCTCTGAGGAATGGAGAGCAGCTGAGCCAGCAGATTCACAGAATTCAAGGTGTTGTTGAACGAACCCACACTGTTATGGGTGTAACAGGTAGCACCCAATGCTTAAAAGCAGCCTGACACTTTCTGTTACGAAAATATCTTTTCCACTGCTGAGAACTTTGCCAGCACTGAACTGCTCAGGTTGAAATGTTTCCATGTCAGAAGTTTGCCTCAGGATGACTTTTCCTTTTAAAGTGTCAACAGAAAAAGGTCAATGGTTTCTAAGAACAAGATTAAGTTGTTTTGTCCATGTCTGAGGAATTGTTAAAGTTGTGCTCAGAACGCAGAGCTCAGCACCTCTGCAAGAGCCTGAATTTGGTGGAAGAGTCAGCCTGGTACCTGTTGCTTGTGGGGAGACAGCCACATAGGACCATAGCAATTTAGTATGTGTTTGTGGAAATCACCAATTTACACACAGTGACCGTTCTAGCACCTTTTTACTTCTAAAACTTCAGTCTCTGTTGAGAACAATCTTTCCCCTTACAGGTCATGGATCCAAATTACATTGCTCAAACACGACCTAAACAGGAATGTCAAATGAGCTCTCTTCTGGGTTTGCAGGACTTCTCAGGCATCTGCTGCTTGGGGTACAGCAAGGAGCAATGAAATGAAAGCCAGGTGGCCTACATCTCCCTTTCAGGTCACCCATCATTGCAGCCAGCAAGGTTTTATTCTGAATAAAACAGGACAAACAGTACAAGGGTGAAGAACTGAATCAGCAGATGGTTTTCATAGAAGGGGCAGGCTCAGGACATGACTGAGAGCACAGAAAAGAGGCTGGGCAGGTAGGGCATGACCATTCCCTGGAGCCAGAGTCCCCTTGGGACCTGGATTGTGTGGCAGCAGATGCCAGTGTGTTCTTTATGTTCCCTCATCAGGCAACCACATAGTGGGATGAAGCTCAGGGCCTGAATGAGTACAGCAGCAGTCTGAATTCACAGGTACCACAAAGCCTTTGCCTCTGAAGATGGCTGAGCTAATGCTGCTCCACTCATGAAAACTCCCTCTTAGTTACAGGGTAAGCAAGCACTGTGGAGCCAAAACCAAAGGTCATGTCTGACCTTCATCTTTTCTTACTTATATTCTCTCAAAAGAGAAGCATAGCCCTGTGCTCTTCACCATACAGAGTCGGTGGTTGCCACCACATCTCTAGACAGGGGATGAAAACCACCTGGATGTGATGACTTTATTTGCTTGTCTTTGGTTAAAGCAAGAGACATGGAGTAACAGCCTACCTTGCAGAGGTTTGACAGCTGCTCAGGTAATTAAGCAGCAAATTAAGCAGCAAAAAGTCTGGTTACTAGTGATAGCACCTGAGTGGATGGAATGAAAATGTGTCAAGGGACGTTAAAGTTAGATATTTGGAAAAGGTTCTTCACCCAGAGGGTGGTTGGGCACTGGAACAGGCTCCCCAGGGAAGTGGACACAGCACCAAGCCTGACAGAGTTCAAGCAGTGTTTGGACAATGCTCTCAAGCACAAGGTGTGACTCTTGGGTGTCCTGTGCAGGGCCAGGAGTGGGACTCAATGATCCTTGTGGGTCCTTTCCAACTCAGGGTATTCTATGATTTTAAATGCTCTAATGGGCTGAGATAGATGATGCAGCAGACAGCAAGATAGAATTATAGATGCTCTGCACCACAGAAGAAAAAAACCACTGAGGAATAGCAAACCAACTGCAGCCAGAGCTCAGCACTACAGGTCCCAGGTGTCTTGTTCCCCAATACCAGAACAGCACTCACCTACAGTAATTCACTCCTAGAAGGGTCAAGGTCCTTCTGGCAGCCAGGTCTTGCCAACACATGGCACCAACTTCAAGTGCTATTTGCCCTGATCACACAAACAGCAGCCACACAAGCAGCACAAATCTTCCCCACAAAAAAAAAATTAATTAATTTTTCCACAGCAGCTGGAGCTGCAGCTCAGCAGATTTACACCTTAGAGCTCAGGAACATGGGCTAGGTGGGTATTAAAGGCAAAATGAAGGTGGTAGAAAAAGATACTTGACAAGGCAGTGGCCCCCACAGATGTGAAGAGTACCTGAACAGCAGCAAATTCATTCCTGAGTAATGAAGGTGATTGTGCCAGACTTTGGGAAATGTCCCAGAAACCTAGAAGTTTATAGCAGCAGCAGAAGCCAAGATCTCTGCACAGACAGCAGATCTCCAATTACCAAAGCCAGGTCAGTTGGCTTAGCGACAGGTTATTTCCATGGGGGTTTTTTGCTTGCTCATTTAGTGGTAACATTTTTTATGTGTCTCTGTTTTCCCATACAACAGCAAGAAGCCAGACACCGTGAATTTCTGGTAGCCTCCCTGATCAGAGGGAGTGTCTGTGATGCAACTTGGAGACACAGCCCTAACCATGCTTTCGACCACTGGGGCTCCCAACTGCTACTCCTTGAATCAGAGGTGACACTGCTGATGATCTGAGCTTGGCTTTTCATCCTCTTGGGAGCCATATGAAGATTGACATTCCCCTTTTTACCTTTTGTATCCAGCCCTGCATGCCTCTCTTTAACCTCCTCCCTCAAAGAGAAAAATCATCTGATCTGCTTCAGTTCTTCTGCCAGGGGAGAACATTCCTCCACACAGCCTGACATTCACAGATGTTGGAAATGCTTAGTGATACAGAAAGGAAACAAAAGCCTTCAGCCTCGCTGGAAACCCAGCCCACCGCACCAGCCTAACACTGCCTGAAAACAGCCCCTCTGATCTGAAAAGCTCAGCTCCACAAAGTGAGGGCAGTGGCCATGCTCTCCCTTTGCAACAATGCAGAAATGGCCGAGTTAATCTTTCTACACAAACCTCTTTGTTTGTGGAACTATCTAGACACCAGAGAGACGTGGCAGGCTGAAACTTGGTGGTTTTCATGCTTTATGTCAAAAACAAATCAAAGGCAGGGGAGCGCACTTAGTTTGGACATATTTTAAGTTAAACAAGCATAAAATATTTGGCAAACTTCCCTTGCCTAATGCAGTATAAACAATTTTGGTATTCCAGAGAAAAATTCCCATTTAATGAATGCAGTGAGTAAGTAAAGAGAAGGTCACACTATTCTTGCAGTCTTCACTAAGCACAGGACAGCCCCAGTTTCTGCCACAACTTTAGCAAAGTCCATGTATGACATTAAGTGGCTCATTTGCAGCCAGGGCTGCACTGGGAAGTGAGAGGAAATATCCCTGTAGGATGGTAGGTTCTGCAGAACCCAAGTGAAGACAAGCCAATTTTTGCCATTACTTTCTGAGGGGAAAAAAATAAACTCTGATAAACACAAACCCGAGGCAGACTAAAGGTTTCAGAAGGCAGCCTCTGGCAAATCCAACTGCAGCAGTTTAAGACATTAGCTCGCACTGCTGTCTGCCAGCCTTGGCTGTCCACCTTGTTGGCTAGCCAGAATTTACTGCTCCTCTAATAAAGTCAGCAGAAAGAAATACATGCTTGTGCCTCAGCCACCACAGTTTGCAGCCCAGCGTATTAGACTGCATTGCTGATGATTGGTGAGATCCCAAACTGTATATTGAAGGAGGAAAAGAACAGATAAGAACAGAACAAAATGTCTTGAAGGGCTTAGAAGAGACTTGAAAGGAAAGAGGCAAATAAAGGGGCTGAAGAACTACAGAAAGATGGGGTTTTTTTCTACAGAAATAAATGCAGCATTCTTTGCTGTTGGAAAGGCTGGTTTGGCTATTGACTGCTCCCCATGGGGGCAGGGAGCTGTAGGTGCAAAAGATAAAGCCAGGTCTGCCAGAGTTATCAGCTCTGCTCGTGCTCCCACCAGCTCAGAGTAAAAGTAGGAGCATCCTCCACTGCCTAATTGGATACAAGGAAGCCCTCCACTGCTCATGCTCCCACCAGCTCAGAGCCCACTGTAAAAGTAGGAGCATCCTCCACTGCCTAATTGGATACAAGGAAGCCCTCCTGACCCTAATACCTGCACTACTGACACCACCCTCCCCTTCCAGGGCTCCCCTCCAGGAATGACATCACCTGAATGTATAAGCAGTCTATTTTTACAATTCCCAATGCAACCAGGCCCTCTACTCCTATGCAGAGCAGCTTTCAGACGTAAAATGCAATGTGTTGAAAGAAATGAAAATAGGAAATTTAGAAGGGACAATAGGTTTTCTTTTTTGACAAAGATTTAAGAAAACCCAGGAAATTTACACACCCAAAGCATTTATTAAAATATGTCCCTGGAGCCAGCTTTGACTAAGCATGCCAGGAAATCACTGGTAGCCTTTGAATACTAATAAAAAAACCTTAAAAGTACATACTGTGTACTGTAGACATAAATCTCATGTAATGGATTGTTCCATGTGCTTTGTTAAAGATACACTAGATTACACTACATTACCTGTACTAATGTGCATGCTGTAGGAAGTCTAATAAGATAAAATGATCAGTTTCACCCAAAATGATTTTAGAAATAGCATGTGATACTGTAGCAATGTATTAAGCCCCAGTTAACCAATGTAAGGTGCTGCAGACCATCTGGAAGTTTTGGAATTGCTGAAAGTCTAATACTGTGTAATGAAAGGTTCAGGAACTCAACAAGAAACATTTTGAATTCTTGGTTTGTTTTGCAAAGAAAGCCAATCTTACTTTTCAGCTCCTCAGTAACTTGAGTTAGCTCAGTTTGAGATAACCTAAAAACAAGGAAACAAACAAAACGAAAAATACCCCCTCAAAAAACCCTACTACCCAATCACCCTTATAGCAGGGCTGTGTTGGCATCCTGGAATTTTGGAGGATATGAGGCTCATGAAAGTCAACTGTGTTTTGCTGTAACAAAGGACTTGGAGGATTAGGCTTGGATAGCTGAAGCCCCAAACAGCGCTCCTAAAATAAAACTTGCAAAGCTTGCCCCAGTCCCTCCTTGCCAAACACCCAGACCCTCTGAGGGTGTAGGCACTTCAGGTCAGACACAGGTAAGATACCAGCCCTAGAAAATTGTCTCACTAGCCTAAAAGGGATGGTGAGTGTGTGCTCCTTTTGCCTATGGCAAAAGCAAGATACAGTAAATAACCTTAGCCTATAATGAAAGATTTACTGCAATCACAACAGCAACAACTTCATCACAGCCTAGGCAAATCCAGCTGCTGGCTCTATGTTCTTCCTTGTGTTTTAAGTGTTCCAGCACTTGTAATTCCTGAGCTACTTCAATGCAGTAACTCACCAAAGAGAGGCTACATATCTTACTGTGAACATGAATGTCTTCCACATTGGTGCTTGTCTCTAAAAATCTCTCACTCATGAGGCCTTGACACCAATTCTCACTTACTGAGTGAACCACAACCCTTACCCATGCATGTCTTACTTGCCTGTGGCAGCCCTGACACTGTGAAACACATACACAAATACAGTCTAGTCCCAGCAGTGAACCTTTATACAAGAAGCCTTTAATGTTTTACTCAGCAACATTAAATCCAGGGTGTGGATGAAAATCAAGTCTCTAAGGGGCACTGTTTGCAGCTGCCTCCTTCTCTCCTTTAGCAATGAATACACACTCCATAGGAAAGGTATCCCAACTGGTTGTGGAGCAGCTCCTGCCAAGGAGCTGCAGCTCTCCGCTTCATGTCCCATGGGAAAGCTGCCCCATGTTCAGTTACCAGTGCACACTGTGCCATAAGCACCGCAGGACGTGCTCCACGACCGGTCCAGTCATCTCTGCTGTGTGATGGCAATCTCAGCCAAAGGCTGCAGCCAGTGGCTGTGGCCACACTGCACTTCAGCTATCCAAGCCTAACCCTCCAAGTCCTTTGTTAGAGCAAAACACAACTGACTTTCATGAGCCTCATATCCTCCAAAATGCCAGGATGCCAACACAGCCGTGCTATAAGGGATGCTGTTCTTTCTGTCACATCAATGTTCCATTAAATCTTGTTCCTTCACCTTCTCATATGTCATCAAACATACTAAGCAATACTTTGTGAAACACATGCTTTACACCTCTGCTCACCATACTCCATACATGGACTTCACCATGTTTCTTCATCTTACCTGAGTTTTGTATCTTCATCTGAGCCAAGACATTTGAATTCCTCCCCTCCCCACTTCCCTGTCGGAAACCATTCAACTGCAGAGAGATCAGACTATAATAACACTGGGACCCCAGCCAGCAGTATGCAGTGTGCCTGGCTTTTAACAGCTAAATCCTATAAAAAATAATGATGCAAATATGGGCACTCCTCCCCAAGACATCCTAATGCTTTCAACAACCTCTTAGGAACACATAATGCTGTTGGATGGGACTGAGGCTGAAAGGAACTAATTTGGGACTCAGAGTACTTACTGTGTGAACACCTGCTGGCTAAACAAACAGGCCTAGATATGAAAGCTGAGAAAGCTGTATGCACACTCTCCACTACTGTATCAGATAGCTGCTTCCTGAAAGCAGGCATGAACTGCACTGCATTATCACCTAAATGCAGTCATGGGGTAGAAAGCTCTTCTTTAAGAATCTTACATGCTGACACAGGATGAGGAAAATTCTACCAAAACACCCACCTTAAAGTAGGCTCAGACCACTATCATCATTTAGGAGACTAAATCCCCTGTCCTCCATGAATGTTAGATACATTATCTGTCTTCAGCACTAATCCAATACCACATGGGAAGTCTGTGTGAAGCTTTGCAAGTCCTGCCAGGTAAGCCCATCCTCACCTTCCGCCAACAGCTGCAGCGGTTCCATGACACTGCAGGAGCATGAGCAAGGACACAAAGCCCTTCTCACACAGCATTAAGCTGATGAATTAAGCTTCTGCATCCACCCTGCAGTCATGGTACCTTGTGCCCTTGAGTACATTACCTAGTGTCCTCTGGAATTTGCCTCTGCAATAAATGAACACTTAACAAGCTCCCCATTCCAGCAGGGGACCATGGGCAAATGTCCTGTGGGGAGGTGGAAATTCCCCCTCACCTGTATGCTGCTGGAGGCTCTGAAGGAGAGGTTTTATTTGACAGGAACCATGGGGACAGACCACAGCTTCTCTGAAAAAGCATTAAGACTCTCCTGCATCCAAGAGATGGAGCAGCCAGCAAAGGGCTTCTGTCACAGGGGCTGTAGGGAATATGATGGGGCAGAGGGGGAAGGCACCTCTTTTGCCCTCTCTATGCTCCATTTGCCAATGTTTTCTCTCATGCCTGTAAAGATAAAAATTAAAAACTACATTCACCCTCATCCCCAACATCTAGAGTTATTCTGGGAGGTAGAGTTCAGTTTTCAGCTGCCTAAGGGCAGAGAAAAAAGAAGAGGTAGCACTAAGGCAAAGCAGCACAGGAGATGCTCACCTTTCTTCAGGGCAGGTCACAGGCAGAGCGACTCACACACTCTGTAACCACTTCTTTAGATGCAGGTCTGAAGGAAGTGTGGCTACAAGTCTAAAAATCACAGCCCTGAGAAACAGGGCTTTGTTGGATCTTGCCAGACTTTTATTAAATATTAGTTTCAAGCTTGCAGCAGAGCACAGGGTGAAAGCATCACCTCAGGAGAGGGAACTATCTCCTTTCACCTCTCATCACTGGCAAAAAAAGACTTCCAACTAGCTTGCCCACAGGAAAAGTGCATGAGCTTTCTTTATCTGACTGCCTCTGCTACCAGTAAAGGCTGCTATGCAGGAAGATGCCTTAAAGCTGTGAAAGCACAAGCCTTCAGCCTCGCCCATTCAGTCTTTCCAAGATGTGAACTGGAAGGGACCTGAGGCCAAGAAACACAGCCAGCTTTCCACTTTCTCTCAGAGGAGAAGAAAGTCCAACATCCCATATTAAAGACAAAAGTTGTTAAAGGCAAAGGCAGGGCACTGGCTGGGGAGCACAGGAGCCCCAGCAAGCTTCAGCTGAGGCTTCCTGAGGTGCTGCAGTTCGGCTGCTTGCCTCCTACAGGACACAAGCTGTGCTGAACACACCTCCTGGCCCCCAGGCCAGCCAAATCTCACCTGTGAAGTTAAGAGGGTCAGAAAGCCTCCAAATATCAACCTTTAACTTAAGCATGTGTTTTAGGAAACTCAAAACCAAAGCTTTAGCTGGTAACAACAACAGCACATTTGTGTACTAAGGGAGCACCCCCATTGTGGAAACTTCACCAGCTGTGCTTCCTGATGGTGTGTGTGTTAATAAGTATAAACTCCCTAGCAGTAAATCAGGGCTTGTAGTGGTTTTCCCTTTCTTCTTTTCACAACTTACATTGCCCAGTATTTATGGATTGCCAGTAATGAGCACATGGAGGTGCCCTGTTATCACAGAGTGAGGGGAACCAACACACTGGCAAAGGGATGCACTGCGTGGAGACCCAGTACTGAGCAAGAGATTAGGAAACTCACCTTGCCAGGGGATGGCTTGAGGAGCTCAGACTGTTCAGTTTGCCAAAGACAAGACTGGGAGCAGCCCTGGTACAGACCACAGTTCCAGCAGTGGGGAAGAGCCACATTGGACTAAAGGCTTCTTCTGTTTAGTGGGTTAAACAGAAGATTCAGCATCTGTAGATCAAGACTAGACAAATGCAAGCCAGAAATGAGGTGTAACAGCATGTGGGTAATTAACCACTGCAGCAACATACCAAACACAGTGGTATTTTCCATTTGTGGTAATTACTTAATCAAGACTAGATGTTTTAAAGACACATTGTAGAGTCCAGAGCAAATTGAATGAATTAAAAAAACTAGATATATGGGCTGTATTGTGCAAGAGGGCAGAACTAAAGCACAATAGCTCCTTTTGGTCTCACCATCTACTAATCTATGGGGAAAATTGCCCCTTTTAGTGTCAGTGGAATTGGTAGACAGTCATATTTTTAGCAACAAGACATTCTGATGTTTACATGAAATAGCAATAATAATACATTGTGTTACACCCACACCTCTAATCTGAAATTCCCTAAGCTCTTTACCATCACAATGTCAGCAAGCCTGACAACTCACTGACTGATAAATTGGCATTATCATCCCCCTTTCACCCAGCTTGTGCTTTTTCAGAGTAGCTAATCATCTGCTTACCATTTACATGGGAAACAGAACACTCAGGCTACCTGCCATCTTACTTTTAAGCCTTTTGGTGAGAAAATGGTCACTTGGGTACCTTGCAGTAGCTGTCAGAGTGGAAAGCAGCTCAGCACACAGAACTGACCAGCACCTGCCCTACTACAGATGCTCACCCCCAATACAAACTTCATAGCATTCAAAAACTATATACAAACTTCCCTAGGAAAATTCTGCCAACAAAATACTTTTGAAGAGCTGAAGTCAGCAATTAAAGTGTTAAAAACAAGAGAGAGAGAGAAAAAGAAATAATGCTTCCTAGTTGTTTTAACAAAATCTTCATATACAACAGACAGACCAAAAAAAAAAAAAAGAAAAAAAGAAAGAAGAGTAATTTCCATTAGTTTCCATGACAACCAATGGAAATCACTAACCCATCTTCTCTCCCTTGTCAACCTCTAGCAGACCTGTCAGGGAAAGCAAGGGACTGTGCCCTGTGTAAGGCTCTCTGCTGAACCAGAACACTGAGAAATCTACATTGTCATAATGTCAAGTGCTCCCCTTACAGCACAGCTCTAGTTTGGTTTTTTTTCCTCTGAGATATTAGGGGATGGAGAGGTGCTTACTTCCTTCCTGCAAGAGCAAATGCACCCCAGAAGTGCAATGCTCTCTGAGACACCCCAACTCTCCCACTTTATGACTTGCTTCTTTCTCTTTCTGGCTTCATCAAAACATTCAACCACCTCTGTGGTTGGCTCACACCTTGAAGGTGGCCCATATTAAGCCCTTTTTGCCCATCTTTGCTGGCTGGCAAGAAATTGCTGTATCACCCAGTAACTCTGGTCTACATTTTTTCTCCCTTTTTCTTACTATTGTTATCATTGCTGGCAAGGAAAATGATCCTTGGCAATGCCTGCTGCACCTTCTACATGAGAGCTTTTAAATTTTTCTTAACGGGAATGCATTCAGCTTTATAAACTCTGCTATGAGGCACAGCACCATCATTATTCTTGTCTTACAGATGTGGGCACCACATCTTAGAGGAATAGCATGTCTTGCCCAAAGCCTACATACAAATCATGGCACCATGCTAAGAGTGAGGACAAATTGGTCTGCAAAAAGTCTGTTTGCATTTTCTTGATGCCCACAGGCTCTAAAAGTGTTTGAACCACAGATGCTCAGAGTCTGATGCAGTCCCTCTACCCTGCCAAAACCCCACAGCAAATAAATATTAACCTGAAACAAAACCAAAACACCCAAACCTCAAATAGTTGTCTCTGTTTCATGCTGGTTTACTGTTGACCTTGCATCTGCAGCCAGGACGGCCTAACTCACCCCAGCATCTGGATGTGTGCTGCTGCACTGCAGCTTGGCAGTGATTTGTGAGGAGGTGTTGAGATCCAGCTGTTCTCCCATCTCTTTCAGTTTTCACGTGCACAAAGCCAGGAGCGGCCTAGGCACGGTGCTGGCACTGTGTGAGGTCAAGCTTTTCACGTACCACAGTGAGATTTAACACTCACCCAGCAAGACAGGAAATCCACAAATAATCCACATGGACTGCAAATTTTGCTCCATTCTCCCATCCCAAGTCTGGGTTGCAGGGGTTGCTGGCAAGTAACAGGACTGAGCACAGTGGCTCTGTGCACATGGGTGTGGGCGCACACGAGGTGTAACAAACCACATTTTGTGCCCCCTGATTAGCTATGCTTAGGCTCAGTTTCCTCCATGACACCCTCCTGGGGGACTGCACACAGCTCTGAGTGCTAAAGAGGAGAAGACAAAGCACCGAGTTCAAAGTTGAGCAACAGTAAGTTGTTCTACAAACTGCTTCCTGCAGATTCCTTCTTGAGGCTGATGGCATTTAATGGCTGTGAAGGTATGAACTACAATCACTAGGGAATGTTCATAAATTGCTTCTCTGGCCTGCAGCAGAATCTGATCTCACACCCAAGCTTTTCCCACCGGTAAGGCAGTAAGCACTGCAGCACCGCACCTACTTTTACAAAACTTAGAGCAACACTGTATCCTGTAGGAAATTAAGACGCTTCACTAAACATGTCTGAAACTGACTTTTTAGTCTAAAAGCTTGAGAAAGTTCAAAGGTAACACCAAACAGAGAATCAGATCACATCCATCTGTTTCCTTTCCTGCATTGACAGGAGGAAGGGAGCTACAAGGAGATGAAAAGACGTGTGCTAAGCACTGAGCTGAGGGGTCCCATAAACTGGCTACGTGTACAAGGTGGAGATAATGGCATGGGGGAGGCACTGATTATCACTGAACACGGGGGTGTAATTAGGACCGTTGGGACAGAATAAAAAGATTAATGGTCTACTTGCTCACAGAAGAGGACTGTGAAGATAAACTTACTAACTCTGAGATATTCCAGAGCGCAGTATCATTTTTCAGAGAACAGGAAGGGGGCATCACTTATCAGGGATGTGTAAAATTGGATTTAACAAGACACTAATGGCTATGGTTTGTACAAGCAGCTACTAATCCCAGGGCATGCAGTGATACCTTGTAGAAAAAACAGCCTGTTTTCCTGAACAAGTAAAGAATAAAAAAGTACTCACTGCTTAACCTGCTCCTCCTTACCCTTACACATCATCCTCTACAAAGGGGTCCAAGCCCCAGACCTGGAGATGACAGAAAAAGAGCTTTGTGAGAAACTGAACCTCTGCTGCGACCTGATTTCTCCATCATCCATCCACAGGCAACTGGAGAGGGAGAGAACTGCCTGGAGATTAGGCTGACACTACTCATGTGGCATTCATTGTCTTAGGACTGGAATACCCCAGAGCTTGCATCGTGGAGCAAACACGCTGTCCTCACACAGGAACACCGCAGCTTTTCTGCCAAGATGAAGGCAATGCCTCCCACATGAATGCTTGGTCCCTTGCCACCTTAATCTTCCAGAGCTCTGGGTTTGAATGCATGAATGCAGACCAGAGCTCAGTCACAATGTTTACAGTTATCCCCGAGGAATTTTACTCACCCAGACAACTAAATGATCCAGACATTGCAAAAATTCCCCAATGAAATCGCTTCCTCCTACATATAGGAAATGAGACAACAATTCCAATCCCTCATACTTACGCTTCCTTGAACATAAACATGAAAATGCGGCCAAAACCGGGAGGGGAGAGAAGGTCCCAGAGCAGCAAGAAGTACATATGCAAGGAGTTACATCATGCAGAAGGAAAGCTCTTGGCTTCAGGGTAAAATTACCAGTGCTGAAATGGCTGCTCTAACATGGAGGGGCACCTTCCCAGGAACAGTCCCCCAGATTGATCCATTGTCGGAAAAACAGCAACAGGCTCTGCTGTCAAAACCATCCCTCGACAGCACAGCACTGGAGGCCAACTTATCAGCTGGCCAGTGCCTGCCAAAGCCCATCCCGGTGGATGGGCAGAAATTCCTTGTTCTTCCTCTGACATTCAAGCCCCAAAATACCTCACAATTGCAGCAGGGTGACAAGGAAAAAGCAGGCAAGGATAGCATTTCTGATGGCAGGAAGTACACCCAGGCTCTGGGCTCCTTCATTAGGACAAGGTTCACCAGTATATCTCTACATCAGAGGCAGGTGCCTTGGCCAGCTCACTCCTGTCACTCCACTCTTGCTTCCCTCTTGTCAAAGACTTTAACATCCTCTGCTTCCCTCCCGTGACTTGTAAGACTTAAGACCCTTTCAGGTTTGAGCCATACTACTGCCATGGGTACCTCCACAGCAAGTCTTTCCATGACCTCTCTAGGTCTCCTTACAGATACAAAACTAAAGAATTTGCTTCTGGCTATGAAACAATCTTCAAATCATTTTTTCTTGATAACTTTCGTTGTTGGGAAGAAGCTGATTAAGCACTGGAAGCTCTACCAGCATTCATATTCCCAGGGTCTCTTGATCCTGTCTCAGGACTCTAAGCAAGAAGCAGAGATGGGATCAGAAGGAACATGTACTGGCTAGGGACAACCAGCAGTGGATAAAGAGCTGTCCAAACAGCCCTTCTATGCTTGGAGCATAAGGTGTGCAAATCCTCTCTTCCCGCAAAGGAAACACAGAGGCTCTGTCTTGGTGTTTTTATTTGTTTCTCTCCATTGTTCCTTCAATTGTTGGTCTTTGCAGTGCAAAAGGGAAGGACTAAGGAGAAAGAATGAGAGAAGATGGGTTCTATGGGGTCCATTACACAGCATTAAGGAATTTTGAGAAAATGGTTAGAGGTCCATCTCTGGGACAGCAGTTGGGAAGGTACAGCCAAGGAAAACACTGTTTAGCTGTCAAACAGTGGAAATATGGGTTTCACTTCCAGCTGAAGTTAACAAGATACTAAACTCCTCTCCAGTCATCCACCCCAAATCCTTTGCTCTTTCCAAGGTATTTGTCCAAGAGGACCCTCCAATTTGTTTCTAGCTTATAGACCTCCTGATGCACTCCAAGAAAGGCACAGACGTCTGCAAGCAATTCCACTTTTGCAGACTGAAGTATGAATTTGCTTTTCTTCAACTCTTACAGGCAGCCTTCATCTAACCCACTGCCCCAAGCAACCACAGAGCCCACACTAAAACCAAGAGGTACACTGTAATAAGTGACAAAACTACAACACAGTAGCAAAATTTCACAGCAGCTTATATGAACTTCACTTCTGGGTAGCTAGTTTGCAAGGCAGAGAAGGGACAGGCACTCATTATGGCTGCTTGGTGTCTTCAGCCCAGATCCATACCAAAGCACATTTGAGAAAAAGTAGCAAGAAAATGCCACATGGTTGCTGCTTGTGCTACAGTTATCTGTACTACGGAGTTATCTACGGAGCATTGAAGCCTCCAGAGCTGTTTATCTGCCATTTGTTTTGCTTGTGCTACAGTTATCTGTGCTTTAAGGGAGCATTGAAGCCTCCAGAGCTGTTTATCTGCCATTTGTTTATTTACTGCTGAGGATTAGCAATTGGAACCCCACAGTTGAGTGCAAATACACCCCTGCTCTAACCAGCTCACACCTAACTGCACACAGTTGTGCCAAAACCCACAACCCCTGGTAAAGTCCAGATGTGTGTAACGCCTTGTCTACCACCCAGATGCAGCTGTAGAACTACACTTCACAGCACAACAGCAGGCTGCTCTTTTTGCTTGCTAAACTCAGACACAAGGCTGTGAGAGATAAATCTCTCCAAGGAAATGCTGGTTATTCACAGATTAGCATAGCTATCATGGTAGAGCAGAAGCCACCTCCCTGCAAAAATAGATGCAACCCAGGTAAACAAGGCATTTCTGGGAACCAATCTCATCTAGCTCACAGGACATGTGGCGGAAACACAGCCTGGTTAATGGGAGTCTCATCAGTCTGGGAAGAGACATCTGGCTGAGATTCGTGACAAACTCTCTTCTGTACAAAGAGAAACACTCCTCAGCTCATGTAACACCACACAAGAAAGATCAAAGGTGTCCCGAAGCCTCCCGATGGGTAAGCAGCTGTACCAATAACAGCCGCTGGAAAATGCAACAGGAGACTCAGCCAGTGCCTTCCTCCTGTGCTGGGAGCAGAGCTGCCTCCTCGGCAGCCCCCAGCAGCAGCCCCCTGTTAATTACCGGCAAGGAATTTGCACTCTGGCAGATAAAGTCATTCCCTCAGCCACTGGCGCGTTTGCACAAAGCAGCTCGGCTCTGACAGCAGCTCCATCTGAGAAGCAGCATTTGGGTGCCACGCACATGTAAGTGCCACACGACATCGCGTCTGCTGCAGAGCTTGTGCCACACACGCTGCTGCTCAGAGGTTGCAGCCCCTTCAGAACAGCCGGGGAGGTTGTTTAAACACTCCCACACGGGGCATTTGGCCAGTGACTCCAGCACAATGAGGTGCCTCCGACACAACCGCTTGGTCCATCTCCCAGACTCCAACTCCTGAGACATCTGCAGCACAGCAGCTGCCTGGTGGCACAGCACGCACCTTAAAAAATAGGCTTTGCACTGATGAGCCTTTGCTGTGCTCCCAGGAAAGAATCACTTCTTCCCTGCCTTCCCATTTAAAAGGTGCTTATTGTCTTGAGATTCAGTTCCAGCAATGCCTGGTCTGGCACTCAAGGGAAGGATTTCAAGAAGGAAGACACCTATCACTCCAAAACCAGCTAAAGAAGAAAAAATAGATGCAATCTTTCCTTCCACTGAAGATGTGATTGCTAGACTAGACCTGAGAAGTCACTTTTATTAAATTATTTTATGAATGTGTTACTGCTGGGTTGTATTGCACAAAGCCAGTGCCTATTAAAAACAGCCTGAGTTACCCAAATCACTGGCACCATGCTGCCTTTTCTGTCCATTGTCCTGGCTAAATTTTCAGTGAAAGTAGGGCTGAACTATTCATAAAGTCTCCATCATTTAATTTCAAAAGGCAAACTTCTTAAAATGATGGCTTCAGAGCCAAATACAGCTATGCAATTACACAGGGACCTCAATTTAAATTTAATGAGTTTCATTTATTAAGACATCGGTTAGGTTTTGTCTATTGCAAAAATGTGGGAAAAGTTTGGCCAAGGCAAGCTCCTGATGCTGGCTACTCTGTGTGAACAGCCCAGTGGGAGGAAGTACACCAAGTCCTGTGAAGACCATCTGAATTCTCAGCTCCAAACCCCTGGTGCACACAAGTACTCTGTTGGCAAAGGGCATAAGTCTTGGAAAGAGTCAAGAGTTGCTCTCCTTACATGAAAAAGCAGCCAAGTCAGATCAAGAGGAAGCACTTAGGTGAGTTAAGCAAACAGAAACCTCTGCCTTTTCTCTCCCCTTAACATCCCTTTTCAGCCTTCCATATAGAAAAATTACATTGAGGGAAACAGAGGTCAGGTGAAAAAAAATCATCCCAAGGTTACAACAGATGTAGACACTGCAAACACCATGCTTTTAGAAAAGGTTGTGAATGTGCCTCCAGATATTTGTCACTGTGTTGCTCAGGGGTTATAGTGCCTCAGATCTGTCTGTACATCTCCTCACAAGAGGAGAGTCGCAGGTCTTCCTCTCTCTGCTTGCCCTTTTAAGCCAAAATGAGACAAGTCAGATCAAACCATTTACACATAACTCTTTCCAAAGGCTGGCTCATTTGGCCAGAAATGGGTTAAGGATAGTTCAGAAGAACAGCTACAGGGCCAAGAGATTATTTCAAATGGCCAGAAAATTTGCAAGGAGCAGAAGGCAGGCCAGGTCAGTGACCTCTCCTCTTGGCAAGGCTGGATTCAAGAAAGGGCTTGTATTCACAGCTCACACCAATATACTCATGCTGGCATAAACCTCTTTGCTAATATCTAAAATTCACAGTGCAAATAACTTTCTCAAAGACTCTGAATGAGGTTTAAGCAAAAATGAAAACAAGAAAACCCCTCACTCTTACTGTGAAACAAGTAACCTGGTGGGACTCAGAATGATGCTGGTATGGAAGTGGTCCCACACACCAGCCTTCAGACCTCAATGGGCAGAGTCAAATAGCACCTGGACTCCTCTCCAGTGTTAACTAGGTAACTTACTCCAGCAGGAAGTGAACAACTGATTGACTTTAAATACATTCAACAGACAATTCAAGCCTCTCCCTTTTCCTCTGTCGTGATGGATGCTTCCCAAAAATCACTCCATATGCTTCGGGAGCCCCAGCTGAGAATATGAGTAACTTCACATCTGCAGTATCCCTGTTAATATGAGTGAACAGCCACCTCATTGAGTCTGACCCAGGAAGAGAGAGATAAAAGGGGCTGTCTGAAGCTGGTGGCTGGCCTCCATCCGAGGAGTACAGTTCACCGTCTATTGCTCTTGTGACTATTACTGAACCAGGCCAAGAAAAGCTCCAAAGTTCTGGCACGCCTCAGATTTTCCAGTCTGCATGAAGTTATGCCAGGAACATTTACTGAAGCAATTTCTTTCTTTCCTTAAGGACTCTAATTATGCACCTAACAATGTTGTAGAAATGAATGTTGTACAAGAACCCCAGTACAACTCAGAGTTTTGCTAACAAAAGGATTAGAAGCTCAAGGCTCAGTGTTAATATTCTGAATGTACTGAAAGGGACAAAGTGCAAGCTGCAGCAGAAACAGAAGGCACAGAGAGGGTTATCGCTTCCAAAATCTGGAAAGGGAAAACCACACAGGAAAATGCCACACTAATCTTACTGAATGCCAGTGATACAGCAGAGTGGTAACAAGAAACATTTAGAAGTGAGTAACCATCAAAGCTGTCTCTGAATTATAAGCAGCCCACCTCCAAGCACAGCCCACTCCCTATAAAATGAGAAGGTCTAAATATCCCAGAAGGTGGGATGCTACCCCTGACTGAGCTGATATTCACTGCTTGGCAGCTACTAGCAAAGAGGAATCAAACTGAACCCCAAAACAAAAGTTGCCTGAAGTGTCCATTTTCCTTGAAATGAGACCCAGACCTCAGTCATCAGTCTCAAGTTTTCCTGAACTTAGACTGGAATCAAACCAAAACATTTACTGGTTTGCCACTTGGACCATTATCTCTGAAACCAGTCGTAATAATTCATTTATTCACTCAAGCATGAACTGGCCTTTAAAATCAGGTTTTGAACATGATGGCTGTACATTTTTTCTTACTTTCAGTTTGCAGGTGAGACACAGAGACATGACAGTACTTACATCTGGGACGCTATCCAGGTACTACAAATTAGAGAACATTAGGCAAAAAGCAGGATTTAGCACTTCGACAATGTTAGTGACACCAATGAAATCACAAGTGCAGGGCCAAACATATTTTGGCTGTTTCTCTGGGTTACTGATCCCAGAAGGCTTTACTCAGACCAGTGTCATCATTATTTAGCTGTAATTATAATTTTCCTTATGCTGTGCACCTCCTACCTACAGAGGTGTTGGTGCATATTGACCAGAACTGATAAAGATTTATTTAGGGTTCTTAGGAAAATGAATAAACACGATTTAGCTAATTCAGGACAGTGTTGGAGAGGATGCATGGAAACACTCACTACATAAGTATGTCACGCTTTGGGAAGAACATGTATTACAATATTATCATGTACAGCCAGATGTGAAATGCTGGTCCATACTGCAGCTCATTCCCACTCCCCTTGGTTTTCATGACAGCAGCGACCAGAGCCCAACAGGGTTGGCTAACAACCACCCTGTCTCACATCTGCTCCTCGCCTGGCCATTGCAGGGAGTTCACAAAGAGCTTTGCTCAGGGACAGAGCAACAGCGATGGGCTCCATCCTAAATCCCATTCTTTACCATAACCCGGGCAGCACAGTCCACGGGTGGGAGGAAGAAAAAGAGGGAACCAGACGTGTTTATGCTTGCTTTTTTTTTTTTTTTCGTGTAGCCAAACTGCGATGCTCAAGGGTGGGTCTCGCCATCTGGGAGAAATATGTAGGGAGAAAAAATGCAGGGAGGGAGGACGAGCTGCCCCCCGAGCGGGACCGCTTTCCTCCGAAGGCAGGCTCGGCCTCCCTTCCCAGCCCAGCTTGAGTTCATTTTCCTCAAATCACTTCCACATTTTCCCTGCCGTAATTATCAAATATTTTGTTTCTGACTTCACTTTTTAGGGAGGCCGCCGCAACCGGGAATGCAGGCACCGTTTGTTTTCTGTCAACAGAGCTGGGGGGGTTGCAGCTGGGGGCTTTCAAAGGTTTTCAATGTCATTGCAATGAAAAAAAAAGGAAGAAAAGAAGAGCGAGGGAAAGAGCGCGCGGGAGAGAGGGAGGGAGGGATGGAGAAAAGGAGGGAGAAAAGGAGGGAGAGAGGGAGGGAGGGATGGAGAAAAGGAGGGAGAAAGGGAAGGAGAGAGGGAGGGAGGGATGGAGAAAAGGAGGGAGAAAGGAAAGGGGGCTGCCCCGGGGACCCGTCCCGGTGGCGGGATGCAGGGGTCCGGCCCCGGAGCGGACACAGCCCCTCGCCCCACCGAGGCGCCCGTCGGCCCCGCAACTTCCCTCTCCGCCCCGGCCGCCACTTTCCCCGTTCCCGGCCGCTCCCCCGCGGCGCCCCCGCTGTCCCCACCCCGTCCCGTCCCGTCCCGTTGCCCGTCCCGCCGCCGGGGCCCCGCGCCTACCTCGGCTCGCAGGCGGGCGGCGGCCAGCAGGGCGCAGAGCAGCGGGAGAGTTTTCCACATCTGCAAGAGAAGGAGCGGGGAGGCGGTGAGCGCGGCCGGGCCGGGGCCGGCGGAGCGGCCGCCGCCGCCGAACTTCCCGCCCGGCGACCCCGCTCACCATGCTGCGGGCGGCACCGGCGGGGCAGGAGGAGTTGCGGAGGCGCCTTCCCCGGCTCCGGCTCGCTCGTGAAGGGAAGGGGAGGGTTCCCCCTCGCCCCGACCCGCCAGCCCGCGGCTCCACCCCCGGCCCGGCCCGACC